>NC_077230.1:365930606-366530606 GCF_027887165.1 Monodelphis domestica | reverse complement strand
TCCCCATGAAAACCATGCTTTAAATCATGGCTTACTTTCCACTCTGAAATATAATACCAATAGTAATGTTTTGATTATAGCTATCTACCATTTATAAAACTGTATCAGTGGGGAAATACATTTTTTAGTTCTGGCACAACATACCAGAAATATATCACCTCTTTGTTGGTGACATAATTTATTTTTTAAATGTTTCTTTTGAATTTAACAAATACAAAATTAGTATTTTCATGTAAATAGAAGAGAAAAAGGGGATTGTACATGAAACTGTAGATCTTTATTATGTATAGTATAGCTTACTTTCCTCACTCTCTTTTTAAAAACCCTTATCTTCTGTCTTAGAACCAATATTCTAAGGTGGAAGAGCAGTAAGGTCTAGGCAGTGGAAGTTAAGTAACTTGCCCAGGATTGCACAGCTAGTGAGTATGGGAGGCCAGATTTGAAACCAAGATCTCCCATCTCTAGGCCTGACTCTCACTGAGCCACTTAGCTGCCCCCAATTTTCTCTTTAAGTATGTTAAGTTCAACCTATAATTTTACAATTCTCCTGCTTGTTTGTGCTAATGATCTCCTAATTGCCACATCTATGGCTTTGTCTCAATCACCATCCTTCTAAATTTCCCTGAAGCCTTAAACACTGTCAAATCATTCTCTTGGATACACTCCTCTCTAGGTTTTCATGACCCTGTTCTCTTTTGGTTTTCCTCCCTATTTGCCTGACTGTTGCTTATCAGTCTCTTTTATAGAACCTTCTTCCAAGTCACAACTACTATACCAAGGTATCCACAGAGCTGAGCCCTTTTCTTTCCCCTCCCCATACCATCTCACTTGGATCTCATCAGTTCCCCTGTATTCAATTAGTATCTTTATACAGATTATTCCCAGACTTATTTATCTAGTTCTTACCTTGCTCCTGACCTCAAATTTTGAATCACTATCTGTTTCTTAGATATCTCACACTCAACATGCCAAAAAGAGTTTTCCTTTTTCTAAACTCCCCTATTACTGTTGAGTCCTCCTTCCAGTCTCATATCAGCCATGACTCTTTACTTGCATTCACCCTGATTATCTAATCTTTTTTCTTGTCATTTCTCACTTCACCACATCTTTTATAGACATCTCCTTTCTTCACTCACTCAGTCACCACCCTGGTACAAGCTCTTATCCATTTCCATCTCAATTAATACAATAGCCTACTGGCTGGTAGCCTTTTCTCAAGTTTCTCCCCATCCAAATCTATCTTTCACTCAACTGCCAAAGCAACCTTCCCACTACATTAGGTCATCCTCCTGCTTAATAAACTCCAAGAGTTCCTTGACATGTTCAGAATCAAATATGAAATCTCCTGATTTTTTAAAAGCCCTTTACAATGTTTACAAGCCTGCCCCTGCCCACCCTTTATTTTCAAGTTCCCTCCAGGAACCCTTTGATTCAGTAACATGGGCACTCCATGCCTGTAATGTTGGTCCAGCTCACCTCTGCCTCTTGGCTTTCCTCAAGATTCAGCTCCAATCAATCTATGGCAAGAGGCCTTTCTTGTACATCACTCTCCACTCTCACTAATCTTTATCCTGCCCTCCTCCTGAAATTGCTTTCCATTTATACTGAATAGATCTGAATATATAATTTTTACATGTTTTATCCCTCAATAGAATGTGAGCTCCTTGAGAGAAAGTGTTATGTTTGCATTGCCTTCCTTTATAGACCTGGTACTTAGCACAGTGCCTGGAACATAGCAGGGATTTAATAAATGTTTGACTGATGTTGAATTTGTAGTTGGTGGCTACATTATCAGAATTGTTCTCAAGTGTTTCAAAGTGTTTTTTCTTCAAAATGTTGACTCTATATATACTGTGTTCCTGATTCTGTTTACTTTATTCTGTATCAGTTCATAGAGAACTTTCCCAGTTTCTCTGAAATAATACGTTTTATAATTTCTTATGGCATAATATTATTCAGGTAACATAACTTGTTTGGCCATTCCCTAAAAAGTCCTCCCATCCCTTCATTTCCAGTTCATTGTGATTACAAAAAGTGGTTGCCATCAATATTTTGGTTCATAAGGGTCTTTGCTTTCTTTCTTTGATTTTATTTGGGAACATAGGCCTAGAAGTGGCACTGCTTCCCCAATAACTGAGTGACCTGTATAGTGTATGTTTCCAAATAATTTTCCAGATAAGTTATATCAATTCAGTTTCCTCAACAGTACATTAGTGTAGATCATTTCTTATGACAAAAATATTCCAGATACACTAAATTTAGCCACTCCCAAATAGGCATCAACTTTCTAGTTCTTTGTGATCACAAAAGGTGTTATGAATACATTAAAAGGCATTTTCCCTTTTGTCTTTGACTTCTTTGGATATATGTTGAACAGTAGGGTTGCTCTTGTGGTAGAGGCATGGAGAGAAACTGAGAGAACTTGTAAACCAAGATGCAAAAACCAGGGTTCCAAATGGAATGTGTTCCCAGGAGTTGGCAGTTTGAGCTAACAGGGGGAGGGGACTTGGACTCTCTCTCTCTGGAGGTTGGAAGCTGACTGAAAAGATCCTGGTGGAGCTGACTTGGTTTTTTGGGGTTCTCTGACTTTGGACAGTTGAATTTGACAAGAAGGAGAAACTTGGCTTTTGAGTTGGTGATCTATTTGAGAGTTGAGCTGGCCAGGAGAAACTGAGAGACTTTGAACTTTGTTTTTCTCTTGAGGAGTTGTCTCAGATTGAAGGACCCTTGGGCAGGGGGGGGGGGGGGGGCGCTACAGAAATTAAGCTGAGAGACTTTGCTGATTTTGAGAAGAAGAAGAAGAAAGAAGATTAAAAAAAAACTGTTGTCCTCCATCTCCCTAACTGTCTTAGAGTCACAGTTTGTGACTGGACTACTTCCTCAAACATTCCTAAAATTATCCCTGTAGTTTAGGGAAATCCTCTTCCCTCTTCCCTCAGTTTCCCATCCTGTTATCACAATAAATCCCTTAACTGAGAAAGAAAACTAGAGTATTTTATAGTCTACGGGGGGGGGGGGGGGGGGGGGGGAAGAAGGGACGAAGTCAAAGGCTTCCAGAAGAAGGTGGTTAAAGGAGAGGGTGAACGAGGAAGGAGGTTAGGAAATAGATTGATCCATCAGCCATCAGTAGGGATTAGAAGGCAAACCCAGAGTATTCCCCAGTATCTATCTAGAGTACATCTCTGTGTATCAGTATCCCTCAGCATTTCTCATTTCTACCTCCATTACAAATAAGCAGCATCAGGTTCCCTTAGCAGCTCTCTCTAGTCATAAGCCAGAGAACAGCAGTCATTGCAGAAGAAACAGTTTCCCCTCAGTTTACCTTCTCTATTTTATTCTATTTCACTATATGAAGAAAAGAATGGACATTTCGGTCATGCTTTTTAGCATAATGCAAAATTGCTTACTGGAATGGTTGGAACAATTCATAATTCTACTGACTGTGTTATTGTGTCTGTCTACAAACCTCTAATATTGACATCTTAATATTGACATAGATGACAAAGGTTGGAAAGAGTGAATTTACTGGGTATGAGGTAAAACCTCTGAGTTGTTTTGATCTGCATTCCTCTTATTATTAGTTATCTGAAGAAATCTTTAATAAAATTAATAGTCTATAATTCCTCTTTTGAGAAATGTTTGTTTTTATCTTCTGACTATTTAATCACTGGGGAATAGCTCTTGGTCTTACATGTTAAGTAGGTCATTTGTTAAATCTATACATGCATTATGAGAAGTGAACTCTCTAGAGTAATCTCTCATCAGGTGCCCTGAAATCAACAAGAAAGAACAGATGTTTCAAACTCAGATTGTTTAATAAGTGTTGGTAAGAAAGGGGCCACTTGTATAGGCATATTGTTTTTTATCATTGTAAGTGTTAGTCTTGTCTTTCAATTTATGTTATAAGATTTTTGAGGGAAAGGATCATGATATCCTCTCATCTCCACCCTGCTCCAGTATCCCCCTATAACACCAGCATATATCCACACAGAATGGCTCCAATTGCGCCTCCAGCTTTCAGAAAAGTATCTTCTGAATTATAGGATCACAGATTTAGAGCTGGAAGGAATCTTAGGAATTATATGACATAACTCCCTCATTTTATATATGAAGAAATGTAGGCATAGAGAGATTAAGTGACTTGTTAAAGATCACAGAGACCTGGTACAGTGAAAACAGCACAGGTTCTGGAGCCACAGGAAGAGGATCTGGGTTCAAATGCATCTTATGGGAATCAACACCTATGTGGCCTTCCTTGGACAAATGCCTTAACCTCAGTGGTCACAGTTTCCTTATATATAATAAGAGTAGTAATAACAACAATTATGAATAGCTAACATTTAAATAATGCATTAAGTTGGCAAAATGAGGAAACTGAAGTATACAGAAGTGAAGTGATTTACCCAGGGTAATATGGCTAGTAAGTGTCTAAGACAAGGTTTTAATTTGGGTCTTCTCACTCCAGGTCTGGTGCTCTAACCATGGTGCAACCTAGCATAATGAGAGTTAAACTAGATGATGGGGGGTAGAGAGTAGGGAGGGAATAAGTATACTAGGCAGTGACTCTGAGTTTCTATGGTATTCACTGCTTATGATGAAAATGTGAGTTAACCCTTAAATGAAAGCACCAGAATTCAAGCCTTGCTCCCCAGCATTGATAAGCATAGAACTGAAGGACCTAGTCAAAAAGGACTCCCAAAGCCCTCACTCTGCTGGGCCTCCACACTCCTAGGTTGCTCCTCACCTGGACTTGTTGCTTCTGTGCATTCAACATGTTGGGATCAATGGACAAGGGCCCCAGAACACTCATCATCAGTTCTTTCTCTGTCAGCCAGGGTCGCAGCTGGGTTTCAGCAGCCTGGAAGCTTGCTAGCTGGTTAGCAGATTCCTCCAGTTTCTGCTGCCTTGCTGCCGTGACCTCATTAGCCCTCTCCCACCGGGAACCTGGAGAAAATAAATGGGGAGAAGTTGGTTCTTTACTCTCTCTTAGGAACCAAGCTTTTCATAACTGTCTTCCCAGTACATCTAAGCATCAGTTGTTTTACTTCTTTACCAAAACAGATTGGGACAAATTATCAGTGTTCTTGATTTATCCATGTAAGATGACCTTTCCTGCTATGGGGGAAGCAATTTTTTTTTTGAGTCCTGAGTGCTTTCTTTATCTTTAATTTTTTTTTTATCCATGGTTACATGATTCATGTTGTCTCCCTTCCCTCTTCCTCCCATACCCCTGGAGATGACAAGCAATTCCACGGGGTTATACATATATTACCACTCAAATCCTATTTCCATATTATTCATTTTTGTAAGAGTAATCTTTTAAAACCCAAACCCCAAGTCATGTACCCATATAAATAAGTTATAAATTATATGTTTTCTTCTGGATTTCTACTCCCACATTTCTTTCTTTGGATGTGGATAGGGTTCTTTCTCATAAGTCCCTTAGAATTGTCCTGGGTAATGACCCATTGCTATTAATATTAATTAATATTAATATTAATAATTAATAATTGCTATTAGTAGCAAAGTCAATTACATATTTGATTGTCTCACAATGTTTGATTTACTCTGTATAATGTTCTCCTGTTTCTGCTTATTTCACTCTGCATCAGTTTATGGAGGTCTTTCCAGTTCTTATAGAAATTCATGAATTCATCATTCCTTATAACACAATAGTACTCCATCACAATCATATACCAGAATTTGTTCAGCCATTTCCCAATCAAGGCACATATCCTCATTTTCCAATTTTTTGCCACCACAAAAAGCACAGCTATGTTTTTGTACAAACAGAACCTTTCCCATTAAAAAAAATCTCTATGGGATACAGACCAAATAGTGGTATTAGAGGATCAAAGGACATGCATTCTTTTAAAGCCCTTCGGGCATAATTCCAAATTGTTTTCTAAAATGGTTGGATTACTTCACAACTCTATCAGCAATGCATTAGAGTCACAATTTTGCTACATCCCCTCCAACATTTCTTATTTTCCTTTACTATAATATTGACTACTCTGTTAGGTGTAAGGTAGCACCTCAGAGTTGTTTTGATTTGCATTTCTCTAGTCAGGAGGGATTTAGAACATTTTCCCATATAATTATTGATAGTTTTGATTTCTTCATATGAAAACTACATATTTATATTCCTTTACCATTTGTCAATTTGAGGAGTGGTTTGATTTCTTCTAAATTTGACTTAGTTCTTTGTATATCTGAGAAATGAGACCTCTGTCAGAGAAATTTGTTATAAAATTTTCCTCCAGTTTGTTGTTTCCCTTCTAATTTTGGTTGCATTGGTTTTGTTTGTACAAAACCTTTTTAATTTAGTATAATCAAAATTATTCATTTTACATCTTGCAATGTTCTCTATCTCTAGCTTGGTCTTAAATTCTTCCCTTCTCCACAAATCTGACAGGTATACTATTCCACATTCACCTAATTTCCCTCTTTATGTTTAAGTCATATACCCATTTTGAACTTATTTTGCTATAGAGTGTGATACATTGTTCTAAACCTACTTTTTGACATACTGTTTTCCAATTTGCCCAGCACTTTTTGTCAAGCACTTAATTCTTATCCCAAAAGCTGAGATCTTTAGGTTTATTGTACACTAGATTGCTGAGGTCATTTCCCCCTATTCTATTCCATGGATCCACCCTTCTATCTCTATCTCTTAGCCAGTAACAGATTGTTTTGATGATCACTGCTTTGTAGTATAGTTCTGCTACTGCTAGGCTTACCATCCTTCACATTTTTTCATTAGTTCCCTTGATATTCTTGATCTTTTGTTCTTCCAGATGAATTTTGTTGTTATTTTTTCTAATTTCTATAAAAGTTTTTTGGTAGTTTGATAGGTATGGCATTGAAAAGTAAATTAATTTAGGTAGTAATACTGATATTTTTATTATATTATATCATCTTATATCCATGAGCAATTAATGTTTTTCCAATTGTTTAGATCCAGTTTGATTTGTGTGAAAAGTGTTTTGTAGTTGTCTTCATATAAAACTGTATTTATCTTGGCAGATTACCAAATATTTTATATTGTCTAGAGTAATTTCAAATGGAATTTCTCTTTCTAATTCTTGCTACTGAGTTTTGTTGGAAATATATAGAAATTCTGATGATTTATGTGAGTTTATTTTGTATCCTGCAACTTTGTTAAAGTTATTATATCCGGGGGCAGCTAGATGGCTCAGTGGATTGAGAGTCAGGCCTAGAGATGGGAGTTCCTAGGTTCAAATCTGGCCACAGCCACTTCCTAGCTGTGTGACCCTGGGCAAGTCACTTAACCCCCATTGCCTAGCCCTTACCACTCTTCTGCCTTGGAGCTAATACACAGTATTGACTCCAAGATGGAAGGTAAGGGTTTAAAAAAAAAATAAAGTTATTATATCCACTAGCTTTTTAGTTGATTTTCTAGGATTCTCTAAATATACCATCATATCATCTGCAAAGAATGATAGTTTGGTATCCTCACTACCTAATTTGATTCCTTCAATTTCTTTTTCTTCTATAATTGCTATACCTAGCATTTCTAGTATACCATTAAATAGTAGTGGTGATAATTGGCATCCTTGCTTCACTCCTGATCTTATTGGGAAGGTTTCTAACTTTTCCTCATTGTAGATAATATTTGCTGATGGTCTTAAATAAATACTACCTATTATTTTAAGGAAAGGCCCTTTTATTTCTACACTTTCTAATATTTTCAATAGGAATGGCTGTTGTATTTTGCCAAAGGTTTTTTTCTGCATCTATTGAGATAATCATGTGATTTCTGTTAGTTTGATTATTGATATGGTCAATTATGTAGATGCCTTTCCTAATATTGAACCAGCTTTACATTCCTGGGTATAAATCCCACATGGTCATAGTGGATAATCCTTGTGATATATTGTAGTCTCTTTGCTAGTATTTTATTTAAGATTTTTGCATCTATGTTCATTAAAATGATTGATTTATAATTTTCTGTCTCTGTTTTTGGTCTTCTTACCTTAGGTATCAGTACTACATTTATTTCATGAAAAGAATTTGGTAAGACGCCTTCTTTGCTTATTTTGTCAAATAGTTTGTATAGTATTGGGATTCGTTTTTCTTTAAATGCTTGATAGAATTCACTTGTGAATAAATATGGCCCTGATATTTTTTCCTAGGGGATTCCTTGATGGCTTATTCAATTTCTTTTTCTGAGAGGGGATTATTTAAGTATTCTATTTCCTCTTTTGTTAATCTAAGAAATTTATATTTTTGTAAATGTTCATCCATTTCACCTAGATTGTCATATTTATTGTCATATAATTGGGCAAAACAGCTCCTAATAATTGCCTTAATTTTCTATTCATTAGAAGTGAAATTGGAGGCAGCTGGGCAGCTCAGTGGATTGAGAGTTAGGCCTAGAGATGGGAGTTCCTGGGTTCAAAGCTGACCTCAGACACTTCCCAGCTGTGTGACCCTGGGCAAGTCATTTAATCCCCATTGTCCAGCCCTTACCACTCTTCTGCCTTGGAGCCAATACACACTCCAAGACGGAAGGTAAGGGTTTAAAAAGTGAACTTACCTGTTTCATTTTTGATACTGGTAATTTGATTCTCTTATTTTTGAAATAAAATTAACCAATACTTTATCTATGTTTGTTCAAATAACTAACTCCTAGTCTTATTTATTAGTCAGTAGTTCTTTCCCTTTCAATTTTATTAATTTTGACTTTAATTTTTAGTATTTACAATTTAGTTTTTATCTGAGGATTTTTAATTTGTTCTTTTTCTAGTTTTTTAAGTTGCATGTCCAATTCAATGTTTTCCTTTTTCTCTTTTTTGTTGATATAAGCACTCCAAGATATACATTTCCCCCAAATACTGCTTTGGCTATATCCTATACATTTTGATATGATGTCTCCTCATTGTCATTTTCTTTAGTGAAATCAGTGATTGTTTCTACACTTTGTTCTTTGGCCCATCAGTTTTTGAAGAATTAGATTATTTAGTTCACAATTAATTTTAATTTGCCTCTCCATGAACCTTTATTAATTATAATTTTTATTGTATTAATATATGAAAATTTATTGTATTAATATATGAAAATTAATATATGAAAATATATGCATTATTTCTGCTTTTCTGTATCTATTTGTGATGTTTTGGTGCACTAGTATATGGTCAGTCTTTGTATTTGTGCCACTTATGGTTAAAAAGGTATATTTGTTTTTCCTATTCAATTTTCTCCAGATTTCTATTAACTCTTTGAGTTTTCTAAAATTGTATTCACTTCCCTTACTTCTTTCTTATTTACTTTTCAGTTTGATTTCTCTAGTTCTCATAGATGAAGGCTGAGGTTTCCCACTAGTATAGTTTTACTATCTATTTCTTCCTTGAGCTCCTAATTTCTCCTTTAAAAATCTGCATATGATACCATTTGGTGCATAGGCTAAGTAATGATATTTCTTCATTGTCTATGTTGTCTTTTATCAATATGTAATTACCTTCCTCCATCTCATTTAATAAAATTTATTTTTGCTTTAAATTTGTCTGAGAACATGATTGCTACTGCTGCCTTTTTTATTTCAGTTGAAGCCTAACAGGTTCTGCTCCAACTTCTAATCTTTACTCTGTGTGTGCCTACCTGCATCAAATGTGTTTCTTGTAAACAACATAAGGTAAGATTTTGATTTTTAATCCACACTGCTATCCACCTTCATTTTATGGGTAAGTACATCCTATTCACATTCACATTTATGATTACCATCTGTGTATTCCTCTCCATCTTAATTCTCTCTTTTAATTCTGTTTTCCTTTCACTCTTTCCCTCCACACCAGTGTTTTGATTTTACTCACTCTTCCCTTTCCCCTCCTTTTACTTCCCTTCCAACCACCTCCCTTCTTATTCCCCTCCTACTTCTCTAGTAGCTATTAATCACCATCTTCAATTTTTCCCTCTTATATTATTCTCCTCCTCACACCACTCCCACTTTCTTATTCCCTTTCTACTTCTCTATATGGTAAGATAAGATTCTATACTCCAATGAATCTGGCTCTTCTGTCCTCTCTGAACCAATTCCAATGAAAGTAAGTTTTAAGTATTACCAATCATCACCCTCATCATCCCCTCCCTGTAACAGAATTCTCCCTCTCCATGTGTATCTTTTTTTATATATTTTACCCCATTTTACTTGTTCCTTCCAATTTCTATTAGTACAATCTTCTTTTTTACTGAATCCTAGTTTTTTACATATCATCTTCAACAGTTTAGTACCACACCCTCTGTCTATGTATACTTCTTTTAACTAGTATGAAAATGATAATTTTTAAGAGTTATAGATATCATCTTTCCATATAAAAATATAAACAATCTGACCTTGTTGAAGTCCTTAAATTTTTTCTCTTCCTTATTTTACCTTTTTGTGGTTCTCTTGAATTTTATACTTGGATAAATTTTCTGTTTAATTCTGGTCTTTTCTTTAGGAATGTTTTAAAGTATATAGTCAATTTTGATGGGTATGTGATTCGTGGTTGTAAACACAATTCTCTTGCCTTCCGGAATACCATCAACAATTGATTGAGCTACTTATAAATTTGAGTAATTAGACCTTTGTCAGAGGTTTTTGTTATAAAGATGTTTTCCTAATTTGTTGCTTCCCTTCTAATTTTGGTTGCACTGGTTTTATTTGTACACCAAAAAGTTTTAATTTAATGTAATCAAAATTATTTATTTTACATTTTGTCATTTTTTCTAACTCTTGCTTGGTCTTAAAATCTTTCCTTTCCCAAAGATCTGACATGTTTACTATCCTGTGTTCACCTAATTTACTTATGGTTTCCTACTTTAAACAATAGCCATTCCACCCATTCTGAGTTTATCTTGGTGTAGGGTTGGATAATTTTTTGTAACGATTCTTTTTTTTTTTTGTATGATTTTGTATGATTCTAGGCCTTTTGGGTGGGGGAGGGTCATGACATTCAGGTAGTCCATAATTCTCAAATTGTCTCTCCTGGATCTATTTTCCAGGTCAGTTGTTTTTTCAGTTAGATATTTCATATTTTCTTCTATTTTTCCATTCTTTTGATTTCGTTTTATTGTTTCTTGATGTCTCATGAAATCATTAGCTTCTATTTGTCTAATTCTAATTTTTAAAAACGAAGTTTCTTCCATGACCTTTTGATCCTCCTTTTCCATTTTGTTCATTCTACTTTTCAAGACACTTTTTTCTTCATTTGATTTTTTTGGCCTCTTTTTCCAGTAGGTCAATTCTGATTTTAAAGCAGCTTATTTCTTCATTGGCTATTTGTACCTCTTTTTCCATTTGACAAATTTTGCTTTTTAAGCTGTTATTTTCTTTTTTATATTACTTTCATTTCCTTTTTTCTATTTTTCTCTAGCCTATCTTACTTGATTTTTTAATTCTTTTTTGAGTTCTTCCAGAGCTTGTGACAAATTCTCTTTTTGGGGGAGATTCTGTATACATTTGCTTATATCTCTCCATCTTCTGTTGCTTCTGTTCTTTGCTTTTTTTCTCTATAGAAATTTTCAAGAGTCAAGAGGTTTTTGTTTTTTGTTTGTTTTTTTTTCCCTTACTGCTTTTACTTCATTTTCCTACCAGTGGACTGAGAAATCTACATGTTGCTGGGCATTTCTGTCTTGGTATCTGGCTCACAGGGTTTTTTTGTCCTGCTCTTCTGATGCAGAAGCCTGAGAGCACCCAGCTCTATGGACCTTCAGACCTCACTGCCAGGGCCTGGGGCTTCCAGAAGTGGGTCTAAGGTGTTGTATTGTTGGAGTGGCTGGCAACCTGGAATCCCGAAGTTGTCTATGCCCTGGTTCTGAGTCTGGCACAGTAGGTGAAGGGGTTGTCCACCTGGCCTTTTCTGTTCGTAGTTTTGCTTCTGGTTCCCCCTTATAGTGTAGAAATCCATTCTATTTGACTACTTTCACATTGTGTTCAGTGGGAGAGAACCCTCACTTGTCCTGCTTTAACTCTTGTTCTTTTGAGATGCCTTTTAAAGATCGGTTTAGAAGAATATTCAGAGTGGTTTCAGACTTTCACTGCTACTAAGCCACCATCTTGATTCCTGGGGAAGCCTTTCAAAAGTTTTCTATATGTGGGTTTCTCTTAGGCCATGTCTATTCCTTCAGCCTGCTAGATGAGTTAACTAAAATATATGCCTTTTCCTGGCATTTGAGTGCCATAAAACATTTTGCATCAGAATTTAACAAAATCTCTGTAATAACTTACTGAGTTCCTCCTCCATTTCCTTCCAATGTTTTGCTTCCTGTGAGTTGGGATATTTCTTCAATAAACCAGCTAATGCTTCCTTCACTTTGTGGATCTTTGGAGAATTCTGTTCCAATTCTGCCAGGAAGGCCTAGAAGTAAAAATTCCATCAATATATAATGAAAGACAAGAAACTATGTTAGGTATGATTCTCAAAAATGATAAAGTAAATAAGGGACCATGGGCTCTGCCCCTGATTTGACAATTAGTCTGTTTGGCAGAGTCCCTGCTCTGAGCCAGAGATGCACTAAAGTAAAGAGAAGGGTTCAGAAAATGTAGCTTTGGATGACCTTGTTACAGAGATTCATCACAGAAAATTTCCCTTGATGTTTTTTAGGTTCAAAGTCTCAGCTATCTCAGATCAACACACAACAGGAAACAGGAAAATCTCACTCATAGATATAAAAGTAGTTTAAGAAACTTGACCTGATGGTGGTCCACTGTGACAAGGTCTTCTCTCCTTGCCTCCTCCAAGTTCTAGGTGGTTCTACATGTGAAGCACACTTAGTGCTCATTTCAGATCCAAGAAAATAAAGGCTTGCTTCTATGTGCTAGCTGAAGGTACTCCCTAAGCTCCTGTCTAAGACTACTAACTTTCTGTCTCAATAGCTCAGGTGGGCCTCTTTTGTGGATGTATTAATAACTAATAAATACTTTTTTATACCTTGATTTTTAATTCAAAATGCAAACCTAGAGGGCAGGAGCTGTTTTTTTACCTCCCTTCTACTTACTTTGTTTTTATACTGATAAATATCATTTTTTAAAAGCCCCAATAATCTAGGGGTTGTGTTTCTTATTTTTAAGTGAGCTATGTGGCCCATTGCTTTTAAAAAGAAAGATGATTATGACTAAATAGAGAGTTCATCTTGAATGTTAAGAATTATCTTGAGAGGGCGAGGAGAGGGTTCCAAACATTAATAGATTTTCTACAAATATAGTCTTATTTCACTATTTTCCAGACATATGAATTTATATAACTTTTTTACTTAAATCCCAAATGTGAATTCAGAGAAGTGTTAGGGTGACTTGCAAAAAATTTTATGAATGGGCTAATGTTTCCAAGAAGGATCCAGGGCAAGGACAGTGATAGTCTCTATTCCTTCCTGGTCAGATAATCTAGGAAATATTGCACTAAGTTATAGGCACTACATTTTGAGAAGTCTATTAGATTTTGAATGACATCTGAAACATGTTAGTAAGAGGGTGAACAGGATGGTGAAGATACTCAGTATCAATCCAAAAAAGGACTAGTTGAAGGAACTGGTAAAGAAAATTAGGTGATATATGATCACAACAATCTATTGAAGGGATATGACATGAAAGAAGAGTTGGACTTATTCTTGTTTGTCCCTTTAGGAAGAACCAGGACTAATGGAATGCAGATTTAATAGAATATATATTTTCATTCAACAAAGAACTTCACAATGTAATGTGTTGCCTCATCGATGAGTGAGTTCCCCATCTCTGGAGATACTCAAGCAAAGGCCAAATGACATTTTTGAGGATCATTGTAGAGGGAGGATATTGACATTCAATTACAGGATGACCTTATTGGCCTTGGAAGTTCCACAGTGCTAAGATACTGTGAAGCTTTTACAATGATTTCGGTTTCTAAATTTGGTTTATAATATGATAGATCTTAAATGTAAAGATGGCAAGTTTACCAAAGCTATTATGGGTGCTTTTTCTCCTCAGTATCAAATACTTTGCTTACCAATACCTGGCCACAGTCAATGCCTTAGTCATGTTTTCTTAACCTGTGGCAAAACTCTTGTTTAGCAGGTGAGTTTCCCTTGCAGACTAGGATACTGTTTCTGCTGCCATGGAAACCATACCTTATTACACTCAGCTTGGGCTCTCATTGTCTCTGTTTTGGTTGGTGATGAAGAGGCATCAAAAGCTTTCAGGGCATTCTCTTTAGATTCGAGCCACTGTAACAGAGAGCTTGCCTCCTCCTGAACTTCCTGCATGCTGCTGAGCATGGCCAGCAGGCTATCCCGGCGTTCCTGAAGCACCCCGCCCAGCTTCTCATACTGCTGGCTCACATCCGACATGTGACATTGGATTTCTGTCAAATCTAGTTTCAGAGAAACAGAAAGCAGATCAGAGATAGTTGCTTGAGCTTGCTGCCCATTCTCCCCCTTCTAGTGGCACCCTAGTATAGTGATATAGAATATAGCACTTGATCCCTTCTGGCCTAAAACTATAGTTCTGGATTAAATACCACTTTGTGCCTTTTATAATAACTGAAATTATATAGGTGTGATTTCCCCCCCAGATTACAGTACAGATTAAGTATTTCCTGTTTACTTACACAGAACAAAACTGCTCCTATTCATCTACCTCTTGGCTCTAGACTAAGCTATTTATCCAGCTGTATGACTGCAAAAAGGCCAAGTAATGAAGAGAGGAGAAAGGACGAAAGCTAATGCTAATGCCTCATCAGGACTGCCAATTCCCCCAGATTTCTTGTCTCTATTTTAGAGGCTGCCCTGCTTAGAGGCAGAAGGCTATTATAAATGACCTCTAAAGGTCCTCTAAAGCTCATGCCTTTTATTTGGTTTTCTCTTTAAGGTAGAAATCAATGGAGGGAAATGACCTAAGATGTCACCTAATTTGAGTGTACTTAACCATTGTTCTTTAGGACTTTTCATGTCAAAACTGGCTCACCTGCCAGCCTAAACTACCAACCAGAGCTACGCCTTCATTATTTATATATTCATATATTTTAAATTATTTTGTCTTCCACCCTCTACTTCCATCATATAATAAATCTTGGCAGTAGCTCTTCTGCCCCTCTATGGAAACAGATACAGATGCACACACAAACACTGCCCTAACACATCCAACACAGGAGGTACTGTCATGATGGTATAGCTCACCTTTGCAGGTGTGGTATCCGTTTACACTGCCTACAGAGCCTCCTAGAGAGGGCAGGACAGAACCTAAGCAGAAGGACAAGGAGACAAACACAGGGCAAGACAAACGGTTAGGAGCCATCCATGTCAGCACTCATCCGGAGATGAGGGGCCAAGGAGTTAACACAGCACAAGACAACAGAGCTCATGGCAGGAGACACAGCATTCTAGCTGCCGGGCAACAAAGGGACATTTATTTCAAAGCACTGATAATCCACAGCCCTTTCTAAAGGATTTCATCACATTATCTCAAAGGGTATTGTCCTTCAGCCCTATTTCCTTGAGGCAGTTAAAGGTAAAATAATTCTGTCTTTAGAAGAGTGTCAGTCACATTTTGTATATTGAGATAACACATTTGTTTATCCATGGAGGGGATGTGGCGGAGAGGAGAAACACATTTTATACAGTATTGTTTTTTCTAATAAAAAAAAAAAGAACCAAATTTATAATTTCACTGAGTCAAGGAATTCCTGGTGAGAAAATTTCCACTATTGATATAGATTGCCAACTGTTCTGCTACTGGTAATCTTAGAAAGTTTCCTGGTGTTAAGCAACTAACTCCCCCAAACTGGCACTCTATCCATTACAATATGCTGCTTCTCAGAGTCCTGGAGCTTTTCTAGGGCCAATAGTGGTTTCTTAAATAATAAAATCAATGACAATTAGAAAGATATTGATGAATAGGAATTGAATTTGGGGACCATAGTAAAGGGAGCGCATGTTCAGTAAAGTTATGAAAAAGAGCTATTCTTTGACTGCTCCTTCATGGGACAGGAATTTGTTCTCAATCATTACATTACTGTATCAACTTCATGTTTCAAGGAACTGAGCTCTAGGAATACTGAAGACAAGTAATTTGAGGAGCTTACCAGTTCTTAGGGTCATCATTTTTCATTTATTTTTTATCTAAGACAGCTTTCTGCATTATTTTTACATCTGAATCACCCATCCACTTGAAACACTGCTGCTATGAGTTAAAAGCAACAAAACACAGCCAAAATTTAAATCAAGAGAGAAAAAGCATTTTAGCTAAACCAGAGTTGACTCTGGTGCTGGGGATGTATTTCAGGGGGTCTGTGCAGTAACTAGGAGAAGGGCCTGTGATTGGAGAAAGTATTCTCTGATGGCCAAAGTGTACATCCATCCTGGGTGCAGCCTCTGTATGTATCAGGTCCCTGGGACATGTGGTTGTGACTTCCCAGGAAGTCAGTGCTAGCAGGGAGCAGGCTGGATACTGGTTTTGTCTCATCAGACACATCAAGGGTAGAACCATACTCCCTTCTCAACTGAACATTTCCCAAACTCAGTTGCTTCTCAAGACTGGAAGTCCCAATTTAATGTCTCCAGGTTGTTTTCTAGACTGAAGGAGATGTCACCTATACTAGATACAAGTCTAAATTCCCTGTTTTCTTCTGATAAAGGTGTCATGGCAACCTTCCAGAATACTGCAATTGCTACTAAGGAGCAATGGGGAAGATGGTATGGGAGAGGCAGCTTACTGCATTCATTCTTGGAGAGTTAACACAATACCAAGAGAGGTCTCATCAACTACTCAAGGAGTTATTTTATGCATCACACTTTTCAAGTCACCACTGGGCTGGTTCTTACCTGTCTTGGATTGTGTTTCAGGTGCTGTAATCTCCACAATCAGATTTTCTAAAGCCAGGCCTTTGCGGTTTATTTCTTCTACCTGGAGCCCCTTACTTGTCCAGTCATCCAAAAGAGCCTATTTAAAAAAACATAATTTAACAAACATTTTTCGAAACACTATCTGCCAACCCTGTTCTTGATACAGAGGCTACAAAGATGAACATTTGTATAGTTATTGTCCTCAAGGAGCTAATGGAGGATAAAAGCAACTATAAGTAATGACACAAAGAAGGAAGAATGTAATATGGATAAAAAATGGGTTCAACAATATCTTCAAGGAAATTAAAGAGTGGAAAGATCATTTTGATGTAGATGGCTCAAAGAAGAATTCATGGAGGAGATGGCCCATGAGGTAAACTTTAAAGGAAAAGAAAGATTTCAATAAGTAGAGATGAAGAGAAAGCCCTCTGCAGGCATAGTTAATGAAAGAGGAAACATTAAACATCGACTATATGCCAGGCACTATGCTAAGCACTGATGATACAGAGAAAGGCCAAAAAGATAGTTCCTGCTTTCAAAGAGATCATAGTCTAATGGGGAGAGAACACACAAACAACTATGTACGTGCAAGAGAGATATAGGATGAATTGCAAATAATTAGCACAGAAAAGGCACTTGAATCATAGGATATCAGGAAAGGCTTCTTGTAGAAGATGGGATTTTAGTTGAGACTTGAAGGAAGCCAGGAGATGAGGATGAGGAGGGAGAGAATTCTAGGCACTGGGGACAGCCAAAGAAAATGCTTGGATTTGGGAGATGGAAATTGGTGTTCAAGGACAGCAAGAAGATCAATGTCACTGGATCTAAGAGTACATGGTAGCATCGAAGATTTAAAAAGATTAGAAAAGTAGTAAACTGCTAGATTACTGAACATCAGAGGATTTTATATTTGATCCTGGAACTGAGAGGGAGCAACTGGAGTTTATTCAGTAGACAGGGTGATATAGTCAGACCTGCACTTGATAAAGATCATTTTGACATCTGAATGGAAGATGGACTAGAGTGCAGAGACTTGTTTCAGGGAGACTAACTAGCAGGCTTTGCTATAGTCCATGTGTGAAATGATGAGGTCCAGCACCAGGATGACAGCAGTGTTAAGAGGAGAACTGGGTGGCAGTATGCAAGATGTTATGGAGGTAAAATCGATGGGCTTTGGCAACAAGTAGACAGAGATAGGAGAGAGTAAGACAAGTCTGATGGGGGCTCTGTACCTTGACTGGGATTAAAAAAAGCCAGGACTAAATGAAAAAGGCATTTTGAAAGAAGAATCAATAAGGTATGGTAACACTGATTTATAGAGGTGAAAGACAAATTCTAGAGTAGGGAGTCTTAAACTTATTTGTGTCATAAATATCCCTTTCATAGTTGGTAAAACAAGTAGATCCCTCTCAGAATATTAAAAAAAAAATTAAAAAAATAAGATGACAAAAGAAAGCAATTCTATTAGAATAGTTATAAAACTATTCGGAAAACAAGCTCATGGGCCCTGGAGTCTCAATTAAGACTGGCATGATGTCTAACAGGGGGAATGAGGTTAAACTTAATTCTAACTCAATTTTAGGGGAAAGCATGGAGAACACAGCAATCCATTTCTGCATAGCATCCCTTCTCACACTAGGAAATCCTACCCTAGCATCACATTCTGGAAAAAATGTCCAGGGGAGTTCTGGGCTTTAAAAAGATAGGGTTTTCTTCTGAATCTCTCTCATCCTCAAGGCTCCATGGAAGCTGCTACACCAATTTCTGCCCCTAGATCTTCATTACCACCCATTTGTCAGTTCTTGATTCTAGGCTCAAAAGTGCTAGTACTGAACATGTAGATCTGGCATACCATAAATTCATGTGGTCTGACTTCAATTTGGCCTTTGCCACTTCCAGACAATCCTTTCATCTGTCTCTTGTTGATTTTCTGGTAAACTCCCCATTGCAGCTGTTCCTGGCCTTTTCTGTCCTTGCATCCCAAATTTCCTGCCTCACTCTCAGCATATGACCTCATCTCCTCCTGTCCTGAGAAGAAACAGAGACCACCAAGCTTAAATGTCCTTTCTCCTCCTTGGCTTTGACAGTAGTACATTATGAAGCATTTCCTTTGACCATTCTGTGATTTCAATTACTGGTCCTTCTTCCTTCTAGCCAAGAACATAACCTGACCGTATGTTTGTGCCTTCATATATATATCTTCCCTCAGAGAAATCATCTATCCTTAAAGAGTCAACAGTTCTCTTTGAACTCAAATATACCTCGCTTGCTCTGAAAGCTCGCCTGATCCCAATTTCATGTTCTAGTTGCCTAAAGGAATTTCCACTGGGATTCCACTGAAAATGCCTCTGTGTCATCTCAGAGGGAGGTGCTTAGGAGAGCCACAAGGCTCTGGCTTTGGGTCTGTTACAGATCTGAGCATTCTAGACCATAGATTTAGAGCTTGGAGGTCATCTTAGCTAATTTCCTCCCACTACATTTGAGAAAACTGAGGTGCAATTCAATGATGTAACTTGCCTGATGCTCTAGAGGCTGTGTCAGAAGTTAGACCAAGCTTTGTTCTTTAATTGTATCCAGTTTTTACCATTGTTCCACACTGATAGGGTCTGAGAGCTCAACATGGTTTACCTAATCAACATTTTTATTAATGAAGAACCTATTCTCCTAATAGGTTAGAAGGATAAACTCTTTCTTCCTACCTGAATGATCACTTCTCAGTCTTCCTTGTTGACATATCACTGACACTGTGCCCCTGAAATAGTGGGTGTTTCCTAAGCCTCTGTCTTAAGCCATTCCTTCTCCTTCCACTAATCTATCTTTCCAGGTAACCTCCTCAGATCCTATTATCTCTATGCAGATGATTCCCATATCTAATCCCAGTATCTCTCCTTAGCTTCAAAACTACATCTTGACATTTCCAAATAGATGTCCCAGGGATATCAAACTCAACTTGTCTACATCTGAACAACCTTATCTATCTATCTATCTATCTCTCTATCTATCTATCTCTCTATCTATCTATCTCTCTATCTATCTTTTCTTTCTTTCTTTCTTTCTTTCTTTCTTTCTTTCTTTCTTTCTTTCTTTCTTTCTTTCTTTCTTTCTTTCTTTCTTTCTTTCTTTCTTTCTTTCTTTCTTTCTTTCTTTTTAAACCCTTACCTTCCATCTTGGAATCAATACTGTGTATTGGCTCCAAGGCAGAAGAGTGGTAAGGGCTAGGCAATGGGGGTCAAGTGACTTGCCCAGGGTCACACAGCCGGGAAGTGTCTGAGGCCAGATTTGAACCTGGGACCTCCCATCTCTAGGCCTGATTCTCAATCCACTGAGCCACCCAGCTGCCCCCTTTATCTTTCTTTCTTAACCTGCCCCTCTTTCAAGACTTCCTATATCTGTCCAAGTCACCATTATCCTACCAGTCTCTCAGGTTCATAATCAGGGCTTTCCTCAACTTATTACTCTCCTTCACCTAATATATAAAGTTGATTGCAAATCTTCATAACATTTTTCCCATCCAACTCCTTCTCTTTGCTTACCTGGCTACCACTTTAATTCAGGCCTCATCACCTCTCCTCTATGTTATTATCACAGCCTGCCTGAAGGATCTCACCATTCTAGTCCATCCTATGGGCAAAGTAACTTTCATGAAGTGCAGAAGTGACTTTCATACTCACCAATTCCACAGTGGCTTCCTACTGTCTATAGGATAAAATAGAAACTTTTCTACGTAGTCTTTTAGCTCAACACACCCTGATCCCCATCTATCTTTACTGTTTCACTGGACGTGACTCTCTCTCCTGCACTGTGATCTAGCTAAACTGGTCTCTCAGTCTTTCACTTATGCTACCTGAAAGATAGCCACCTTTTGTTTTCTAGCCTTTCTATGGGCCATTCCTGATACCTAGTATGAAGTCCTTCTTTATCTGTTGGAATTCAAGTCCCTCTCTTCCTTTAAGAAAAAGCCCCAGGGGGCAGCTGGGTGGCTCTGTGGATTGAGAGTTAGGCCTAGAGATGGGAGGTCCTAGGTTCAAATTTGGCCTCAGACACTTCCCAGCTGTGTGACCCTGAGCAAGTCATTTAACCCCCATTGCCTAGCCCTTACCACTCAGATATACATGGAGTTAATTCAAATGTACAAGAATAAGAACTATTCCCCAAATGATAAATGGCCAAAAGATATGAATAGATAGTTTTCTAAGGGAGAAATCCAAACTATCAATAGCTATATGAAACACTGATCCTAAAAATAATTAGAGAAATGCAAATAAAAGCAACTCTGAAGTTCTACTTTACATTTGTCAGATTATCAAAGTTGACAAAAAGAAAAATAATAAGTGTTTGGAAGGACTGTGGAAAAACAAGAATATTAGGACATTATTGGTAGCACATGAGTTAGAACAGTAATTCTGAAAAACAATTTGGAACCATTCTCTCAGTTACTAAACTATGCACATACCCTTTTACCCAGAGATATTATAGGCCTATACCTCAAAGAGATCAAAGCAAAAAAAAAAATGAGCCACATTTGTAAAAATGTTAAAATCACCTCTTTTATTGTAATGGCAAAGATCTGGAAACAAAGGGGTGCCTATCAATGGGGGAATAATAGCTGAACAAGTTATGGTATGAAAATAGCATGAAATACAATTGAGGTATAAGAAATGAAGAAGGGGAAGACTTGTATGAATTGATATAGTGAATTCAGGAGAACAAGAATAATAATATATACAATAACAACAAACAACTTTGAAAGACTTAAGAATTCTGATCAATGCAAGGATTAATGAGGATTTCAGAGGTCTAGTGATAAGGAATGTAGACCAGCCAATCCCTGACAGAGGTTAAGGATTCAAGATACACAATGAAATACACATTTTTGGACATGGGTCAAAGTGGGAATTTGTTTTGCTATGTTTTTTGTATACTTGTTACAAGAGTTTTGTTTTTTATCACCAGAAAATGGCTGGCCACCAGGGAATGAAATTTTGACTATAGTAATTAAACTTTCTACCAAGGCATGAAAAGACCGATACCTTATAACAATGGACAAAATCACTCAAACTGATGAAATTATTTTTCACTCAAAGAAGTACCCAAATGAAAGGACACCATGATTTTAATGAATTCTGTTCTAATTAGAATTTCTCTGTCCCTCATGCCTGGACCATGATTCCACTTCAACTCTATCTATACTGATTTCCTTGATTTCCTTTAAGTTCTAATCAAAATCCTATCTGTTACAGAAAGCCTTTCCCAATCCTTAATTCTAGGGCCTTCCTTCCAGTAGTTATATTCTATTTTTCATGTTTACAATTTATATCTATTTGTTTGCAGGTTGTCTCCCTCATTGGAATGTGAGCTCCTTGAGGAGTAAACACTTTGCCTTTTGCATCTTTTTGTATCCCCAGCACTTAGCAGAGTGCCTGGAACATAGCAGGATATTAATAAATGTTTACTCACTGATTGATTAGACCACATCTAAAATAATGGACATCACATTTCATGGACAGTGACAATCAGAGCATATCCAACATTGGGAGAAAAGTTAGTAAACCATGCTATACAAAGAAGGCTGGAGTGGGGAAAATGGGGTTTAATCAGTGAGAAGGAGAAGAGACTAAAGCAGATAGTATGGCTGCTTCAGATATCTGAAAAGCTATCGCAAGAGATGAGAAGAGATGAACATACTTTAGATTACAGAACTAGAACCAAATAATTCAATTTACAATGAAACAGATTATGAATTAAAACAAGAAAAATGTCTAAAATCTAGAACTACCTGCCAATGGAATGGGCTGCTTCAGGAGGCAATGAGAAATTGCTTCATTGCTTGAGAAATTCAGAGAATAACTAGACACCACACACACTATAGAAAGAATAGCTGCATTTAACAACACCTGCAAGCCTCCTGATAGATCAGGGCTAGAACATCCCTTTCTTCTCTAATCTGTCTCTCACAAGGCTCAACAAGCATTCATGAGGTACCTAGTTGGCAGGAAGTATCTCTGGGCCCTGGGTCAAAGACAAACTAAGAAACAACATGTATTGAAGAGAACAGCTCCTGCCTTCAGGAGTGATGAGGCACACAATCAGATATGGCTATCTACTGTCCACACTTCTTCCAGTGTACAGGGCAGTAAGACTATAAGGGAAGAGAACTGGGACTCATACTTCCTTTATATGCCTCTCTCAGAGTCCAGTGAAATGGTAATACAGAAGGCTCATTAAAGACTAATTGAACATATATATATGCTCAATACCATGCTACATGGCAGACTTCATTCCCTATAGATGGTCAGATTTGACAATATGAGATTTTACAACTTCTGTGTCTGTGTGGAACTCACCCATTAAGGCCTGAGGGATTTAAATTCTGATGATATTCCCAGGAACTGGTTACTACCTATCACCATGGCCATAATTGAATTAGTTAAAAGGCCTCCAAAACCACTGTGTAGAGCAAATGCTTTGAGATAAGGTCAATTCAGTCATTCTCTGCCTACCTCAAGTTGCTCAATCTGCTTCTGGAGATCCCTGGTGCTCATGGAGCTTTCCATCACTGGCATATTTCCTTCACTTTCTTTTAGCCACTTCTGTAGGGCCTGAACCAGCTTCCGAAATTCATCCAACTGTTCCTGGCAGGATGATGTTTCCTTCTCTCTGTCAATGGGAAATTTTTGTTACAGAAGGGATTGGGTTCTGTAGGAAGCAAATCTTGAGCATACATTGGGGCTAATTATGGACTTATAGCAGCTCAAAGAGCATGGAACTTCAAGAGGCCTGTATTCAAATCCAGCAATTACTAGCTGAATAATCATGGATTTACTAACTCATTCTTAAGCTTTATTTTCTTTATATGTTAAATGGGGATGGCAATAATTGTACTCACTTATCCAAAAAATAATTTTATTTAAGCATCTGTAATGTGCAATGTAATGGACCTTGGTATAGCACATAGCACTGTGGGGAAATACTTTGTAAATGTTAAACAGTTGCAGAAAGTGAAGTTATTTTAATTTGGACAATTTCTCTAGCAAAATAGTTGGGCTAAACCATTATACATCCTTTGAAGGCAGCACCTTTGTCCTCATTCAAGAACCTGACTCCCCCAATATCTAGGGAGTGATTAATGTCAACTTGGCATTAATTACACTAAATACTGCAAAAAGACCACTGACATTCAAAAAAACATTTTATTAAACACCTAGAATGTTCAAGGCACTGGTCATAGTACAGAATACTGTGAGGGAAAAAAAAAACTACTTTGTAAGACCTAAAAAGCTATGAAGCCATTATAATCTGTGTTACTTTTTCTAACTGAAGAGTTTGGCTAAATCATTATATGTCTGAAGCAGCATTACTGGCGTCACTCAAAAATCTGATTTCCTCAAAGGCTAGGGATGATGCCAGGTTCACTCTTGTATGAACCAAAGGGAGGAAGGAGTGGCCTTGTTCTTTTCCTCACACTGCAAAAAAGCATTCTGCCTTATCCATATTCTAGGCCTGAGCTCTGTCTTGTTGGTCCTTTTCAGCCTGTAACTTAGAAGTACAGCAGTGTACTATTATGTGATGCCTGGGAAACTGACAGCTCTGGCAGTAAATAATGTGCCAGAAATTGAAAACAAAAAACAGTAACATGAGAAGTGGGCCATTGGTTCTTTTGTCTTGGAAGTGGCCATCAGCAAAGTTAGGGAAGCCTGGCCAACTCATACAACTAAGCCATGCAACTTAATAGAAAGAAACTATGGGGTACTTTTGGCTCTTGGTCTTCTTCCTTCTCTTTTCTGCTTAAGAGTCTGTCCTTATCTTATCTGTTTTGGTGACTTCTACTATTCTGCAGTCACCCAGGCTAGTACTCTCTAAGGCCTGAATGAGCTATTTGAGACTATATTAGGGAATGAGAACTTCATACCTCACACAATACTAAGAACTGTGTTTTATACACTGTAGGTGCTTAATAAACATTTGCCGAATGAACGAAGGTTCTTGTCTATATCTTCCATTATAAAGTTGGCATGGATTTCTTTTCTCTGAAAATTCTTAGTTTGGGACAACTTGAACTCATCTCCTACCTCTCATCAACTATCCCCAAAAGCATGTTTCCTAAATCAGACCAAAATAGATGAAGTGAATGCCAAATTACCTACGCCTCATTCAAATTTATGCGATTTCCACTTATTGTTTTTCTTTTTAAAAATTTCCTCTAATTCTGACCCCTCACCTTACTCCCAAGCTGTTCTGGGATATCATGGAATTTAGAGCTTGACAGAATCTTCATGACCATATAACAGAACTACCTCTTTTTATGGATGAGGAAACTGAGGCCCAGAGATTAGAAGTAAGTCGCTTAAGTTACACAGGCAATAAATAACAAAGCCGGGATTCAAGGCCACATCTCTTGATTCCACAGTTCATATTGCTTCTTTTAAAAAATGCCATGTTGCTTCATCAACAATAGTTAATAAACATTTATGAAGTGCTAAGGGCTGGGGATATGAAGAGCTTTCTTTGATGGAACTGGGAAATCCAAGAGGAAGAGAGAGAAAGAGATTGGCTATCCAGCACTGGGGATGGAAAGCCAATGTGGGAAGGTATGGAGATGACAGGTGCCATGTCACCTGAAGAACAGCAAATAAGACAGTTTGGCTGGGCCACAGAGTTTGGGAGAGAGATGATTATGTAATAAGTCTGGAAAAGAAGAGTGGAGTCAAATGGTGAAAAGTATGCATTTGACTGCAGAGGCAATAGAGAGCCAGGGCACTTCACAAGCAAGCAGCTAACAGTCAAACATATACCTTGGGAATATTACTTTGGTAGTTATGAAACATGGTTTGGAGAAAGTAAACACTGGGGACAATGAGATGAATTAAGAAGCTGTTGGA
This sequence comes from Monodelphis domestica, assembly GCF_027887165.1. Classification (NCBI taxonomy): domain Eukaryota; kingdom Metazoa; phylum Chordata; class Mammalia; order Didelphimorphia; family Didelphidae; genus Monodelphis; species Monodelphis domestica. The sequence continues at coordinate 366,504,912 of NC_077230.1, read as the reverse complement.
CTAGTCTTGGCAATTATCGATGAGGTCAAGCTTGAACCAGAGACTAGAAATGTGAGTCTCTAATACTAATCAGCACATAAAGGAAAGGCTCACCTTTCTTGAACAGACTTTTGCAGTCCCATGAAATCCTTCTTTAGCTTCTGTACCCTCTCCTCGTGTTGGGAAGTATCCAATGCAAAACCACAGGAGCTCAGATCAATAACCAGGTGCTCTAGGGCATCCAGGTTCTCTTGCTGCTCTCCCATTTCCAAATTCAGTTCCTGATAAGGCAAACAACCATAATTATTTAAGTTCCCCCTGCTGGAGACCCTGTCTAAAAAGCGGCAATCTAGAAAAAAGTCAAGCTGGCAGGGTCAACCACAGGATAAAAAGAGGATGCAATCAATCAAGGGCTCTTTAAAGTCAGGGTTCCTGTTTCCCTTATATAAATCCCTTACACTGTTTTCATTGTTATCCTCACCTGAATCTGCTGGGAGAACTGAGCAATATCTCGATCAGGTTGGTTCCCAGTGGCCAGCATCCGGGCTCGGCTGTCCAAAAACTGCTGGAGCTTCTCTGAGATATGCTCAAACATCTCCACCTGGGGTAAGAGCTTCTTCAGGGAGCTCTCTTTCTCCTGCTGCCTTTGACACAGCTGGCTGAACTGTTCACTTACTTCAGCCAGTTTTCCCTGAAGCCCTGTGGCTGTGGCACCATCAGCTGTCTCCATGAATTGAGTCACCATTTCACGGGTAGCCTCCAAGCTGCTCTTCTGCCGGACAATGTCCTGCTTCAGTTTCTGCCATTAAAAATATGTTGGTTTTAAATTTATTTACTCACCTCAGGAAAGCTAACCAACACTACACACCAACTTCAGCCTCACCAAATAATTCATGGGAAATACTTCCACAGCACTTTCAGCGCTCCCAACTTCTGCCCTCAACCCTCCACTGGGCCTCTTATCATAATAACCACAATACAATCTCTCTTCCTAATGCCAAACCAATTTAGAAGTCAATACTCTATGTGTGTATGTGTGTGTGCCTCAGTTTCTTCAACTGTAAAATGGAGATACTAATAATTCTCAACCTCTAAGGGCTGTTGTGAGAATTAGATGAGACAATATTTGTAAGGTGTTTAGCACAGTGCCTGGCACTTAGTATATGCTATATAAATGTGATACATATATATATATGTATGTATGTGTGTGTGTATATATACATATACACACACATATATATATATATATGATACAAATATGATATTTCAGTTAGTTTCTTTGGGATTAATTATATCCTAACACTTTAAAGTCATTGAAATGATGTCATTCTTTATTTCAGAATTGTTCACTTTTCTGCCCACACATATCTCTCACCATATTGATGGCCAAGGCTTCCTGGATAGCTGTTGAAGTCAATGATGCCACCTGCTCTCCCTCTAGGCTTTTCTCTACCTCAATGATGGACTGCAGCAGGTTCTCCAGCCCCTCCTGGACACTTTGTGATTGGGCGATTGCCTTTTGTAATAGATCAGCACGCTCTTCTAGCCTTCCAGAAAGGCTCTGAAAATGGCCCAAAATGGAATCTGCAAAATTCAAAGGAAATGATTTTCCAGGTACATCATCATTCACCCTCAAAAAGAATATACAGAAAAAGGTAATTTGGGAGATTTCTACTGGGAGAAGTTCCCAAAAAATTAAGTTGTTTGACTATAAATACTATCAAATCCATTTGAAGAAGTGTCAAGAGAATCCAAAAGGGAAGGCAAATGACATAATGACATAAACATAATAAGAATCCCAAATCACTCATTCCCCTCCAAAACCAGAAAGAAAATCAATGAAGTTTCCCTTAAATATCTCAGCTGCTCTTTTTCCTCTGCCAACCAGATTTTCTCTGTAGTATTTCTTCTGGTCCCTGATAAACATAACTGAATCAAGCATCTTTTGAAAGAAACTTAACTCTTCTCTGACAAAGTTCCCCTTGGAGCAACAGACAAGTTTAGTTAGGCATAATCCCAATCACAGACTATTAGCACAGCATATCATACTTTTGGATTCAGAAGTCCCCCCAGTTCAACTCCTAGCTCTGCTACTTATATTACTTTGGGAAATTCATGAACTGGGAGCAGCTAGATGGCTCAGTGGATTGGGAGCCAGTCCCAAAGATGGGAGGTCCTGGGTTCAAAACTGGCCTCAGATACTTCCTAGCTGTGTGTCACTAGGCAAGTCACTTAACCCCCACTGTGGAAGGGTAAGGGTTAAAAAAAATTCATCAGAGACATCTGGACATCAGAGAGTGCTGGGGTTCTCATGTGTGATCAGAAAATATACCTAAGATATCTTTCCACCTTGAGGAGCCTATCAACGTCTGGTCAGGGTCAAATCTGCTTTGTATGAGTTCTGGGCTCAGATTATGTTAAGTGATCTTCCCTCACCCAATGGCTGCCTTCCTGGAAATGATCTCCCCCTTTAGCCTCTTGACTCATGTCTGCTCACTTGGTACCACCTGGTCTGGCTCCATACCTGTGGTTTCTTGGATGTGCTGGGGATCAGGAGCTGGCTCACCCTCCATCTCCAGGAGTGCCTCTGCTGCTTTCTGGAGTTTTTCTACAGGTACTTGATGCTCAGCCAGACCTCCTTGTAACTGCTGTTAATCCAAGAGCAGAACAAAGACCAAGAGGGTTAGTGATCATGGCTGGTTCCAGGGACTCTTAAGTCAGTAAACTACCCCAAGATATACCCTCCAAAAGAGGGTATATCTTGGCACTCTAGTCTTGTTTTAATCCCTCCTTTTCCAATTTTCCTCCTGTAGCCATTTCTAAGTCACAAGATGGTAAGGAAGACTTAAGGAAGAGTATCTTGGCATCAGGTTTAAGTTTATTTGCTGACTTATTTTACCTTTGTGTTTGTAAGCTGCTGCTGAAGGACTGTGGGGTCAGAGGCCACAGGATCTGAGAGAAGCTGGTTCACCTTGCTCTCACATTCCTCTATCCAGGCCTGAAGACCATCTGCACTGCTCTGGAATTGTTGAGAGTGCTCCAGAAGCATGTTCAGGTGAGAACCTAGTTTGTTGCACTGTTTCAAGAAAAAGGGAAGAAAACAGTGAGTGAGGATAGGTCTGGACTACCTCAAATGCTTCAGGTGGGTTTTTTTCCCCTTTCTGAAAATTGCTTTCCCTTCCCAGACATCCCTGTTCCTTTACCTCTGCTGAAAAGTGATTTATTATGAAAGGGACTGCTCAATTGCTACTTCATTCACAAGCCTTCCTTTATATCCAATCAAAAATGATCTCTGGGGTTCACATCACATTTCCTCAGTGCTACTTAGTATATTCTATTCGTCATTATCTTCATTTCTACCTCACTTTTCTCCCCTGCCAGCACATCACTTCCTGAGGATAAGTGTCCTATTTTGTTCTTTGTGTGAGCCACAGTGTTTTGGGTCTGAAAAGCAGTAAATGATTAGGACATAGCCATTTAATGAATGAAAGTGGCCAGGCATTTATTAAGAAAGAGCACATTTCATCTAACTCTAGGGCTCTGTGGATTCATAGCCTGTTCCAGCAGGCTCCATTCAAACAGTACTTGACATGTACATACTGACTGCATCTGTTCCTCAATTCATATATGAACAGGCAGTTTTTAAAGGAAAAACCCAAGCTAGTGATGGTTCTATGAAACTGCTCCAAATCACTACTAGAAAAATGCAAATTAAAGCGTATCTAAGGTGGCACTTCACCCAACACACTGAAAAGACAGAAAACAAAAGGAAAATGACAAATACTGGAGGGGCTGCAAAAAAACAGGCCCATTAGGACACTAATTATGTAGCTGTGAATTAGAAAAATTGTTCGGGATAAACTCTGTTTGTTTGTAAATAGGCCTATATCCTCAAAGAGATAGAATATGCCATAAGAAATGATGAAGAGATGATTTCAGAGAAACCTGGAGAGCCTTGTATGAACAGATACAGAGTGAAGTAAGCAGAACCTGGAAAATAATTTAGACAATGACAACAGTAAACAAACATCATTGAAAGCTGTTAGAACTCTGGTCAATGCAATGACCACTGATGAAGAAGCATGCTACCCACATCCTGAAAAAAGGTAATGAGTTGAGGGTGCACAAAATGAACTATATATCTTTTGGATACCACCAATAATGAAATTTGTCTTATTTAACAATGAAGTTACAAAGGTTTTGTTTCTTTTAGCATTTTCTTTCTTTTTTTTCAATTGAGAATATGAGAGCAAAAGAAAATAGATTTAACAGAAAAAATTAAAACTTAATGAAAAAAACTTCCCTGTGTCTCTTCAGTTCCTACCTGTCTAATGGCACCTCTTATATGTAACCTTCCCTGCTTCTCCTAGCTTGTCAGTTGCTCCACTCAGATTCCCTCACCCTGATACTTTATCATATGATAGTGGATGGATTTAGATCTAGGATTTCACAAGTATATGCCACCCCAGGAATTCCTGGGAGAGGGAACTCCCTCTAAACAAAGCAGATATGTAACTCTTCTGCACTGCCTACAGGTACTGAGAGGTTAAGTGACTTATTCAGGGTCACAAAGCACCAGAACAGGTCAGAAGCAAGATCTGAACCCAGGCCTTCGCGATTTGGCTCTGTGCTGTGTATAACTGAAAATCTGTTACCCTAAAAAAACCCCTACATTTCCTGGGGTACCTACTGACTTCTTGTTGTTATGTACTTCCTATAGACAGGATAAATTCAGTGGGTGTTCCTGCTCTGCCTCTTTGGCTTACTACCGGCAACCATGGTGGTGGTAAGTGGGGTTTTTAAAAGAGTTGATTAGCCATGGGCACATGGTTTTATTTTGTTACCTTTTTATTCCTTTGCTTCCAATGATCATTAACAAATCTCTTAAATTATAATATTTTTATCATTGCACATTAATTTTAATTTTTATAGTTGGCTGGTATCTTATTCCCGTAATACATCTTTCCATGAATTCATGGATCAAGCTATAATATAAACAGTAGGTAATTTCCCCAGAAAATAGCACTCATAGTCTGTTTTGCTGTGTATATAGCATGCACTTAAAGTCTGCTGATTGAATAGCCATAATAGCTTAGACCAGGGCCTCATGTTCAGTAACTAGCCCCAGTCGCTGAAAAATCTACTTAGGAATAGTAGCAGAGGAATCACTGCCTCTTGTTTAATGCTGTGAGGACCATGAGCAGTGATAAGAAAGCTCAATGAGTTTGCTGACCCCTGGATTACCTTTGAGTGAAGGGCTGTATATCTTTGAGTTGCATCATCCAGCTTAGAGGTCACTAAATGCCTAGTTGCTGAGGGTTCTGTGCCTCCTCTGGAGCTGTTTTCGGTGTCCAAGACCTTCTGTCCAGACATCGTCACAAACCGTAAGTCTCCTTTGTGGGAAATGACGTCCTCAGAGAAGCTCCTCTGTCTCAGCAGCAGGGACTGGAGGGCTGCGGGGTCGCCACCCCCCTTGTGCACATTCTCTAGTTCCTGTTCTGCCTGCTGTAGCCAGTCTTCAAACTCCCTGTGATCTCGAAGGAACTTCTGTAGCTCATCCCGCAAGGCCTGCATCTGCTTCAGCTCTGTTTCTGCCTGGGCCAGGGAGGCAGAGTACTGCTCCTTCAAATCTCCAAGCTTCTGCTGGAGCTTCTGCTGCTCCTCTGGGGCCAGGCTGTGGCAGTATTTATCCAAAAATGCCTGAGCCGCCTGGGTGGCCAGGATGAAGTCTTGCTGTTGGGACAACAGTTCCTGGTGACGGGTCTAGGGAAGAAACCCCAAACCAAAAGGATGATTAGAAGGGGATAATAAGAACTCACATTTATATTACACTTTAACGTTTAAATAGCATTTCCCAAACAATCCTGGTAAGGAAGTCATATAATATTTCTGGTTTTTAGATGAAACACATGAGGCTCAGTGAGGTAAGGTGAGCAGACAAGGTCACACAGTTGGTTGTGTATTTGGGCCAGGATCAAAACTCAGGCTACCTATTGCCAAGCCTGATACTTCACTTTGTCTTTTCAATCTAAAAGAATTCTGGCAAGTGAGGAATCAGAGGAACCAAGTTGATGATCTGGTTCTGTTTTGTCCAATGGGATTATATCGACATTCTTCAATCCTCTTGGGATCAGATTTTCCCTTTCTTTTCTAGGCAGAATAATGTCACCTTATGTTTGAATGGTGTTTCTAAGAAAAGGGGCTGAATTTTGGGAACACTGGGGATGACTAAATGTCAGTTTGAACTTTAAAAATGATGAGTAGATCATCACAATTATCAGCTTTGCATTTCCTTGCCTGTCTGTTGCTCCAAGTAGATAGTGATGGTAAAAGAGGGGGGATGGGGGGAGAGAACTGAATTATCTAAATCCTTGGCTGTTGACTATGACCACAGGGCAGCAAGGTCCAATCCAGAGATGGTGAACCTATGGCATGGGTACCAAAGATGGCACACAGAGCACTCTCTGTGGGCATGTCTGCAGCCCTCTCACCCCTGCCCTGAGTTCATTACTAGAAAGGCAAAGGGACTCGGGCAGAGCTGCTCCCTTCCCCATATCCACCTCTCCTGTTGACATTTTTTCACATCCCCCACCTCTGTGCCTAGCAGCCAATGGTAGTGCACAGGGGTAGGATGGACAGCTCACAGGTGGCAGAGCTGAAGAGGAACAGAGTACTTGGGCCACTTCCCTTCCTCTCTCTACACTCGCTGAGTGTATTCTTCATTTCACCCACCCCTCCACCCAGCAGCCCAATGGGAGTGCTTCCTCCCTCCTGTGTGAGCTAAGGGGGACAAGGCACACCCTCCACTCAGTGGTAGAGAGGGGCACAGCACATTGTCTCTGGCGGTGGCAGGCAAGACACTTTTTCTGGGTGATGGGGGCGGGGCCCAGAACTCTATCTTTAAAAGGTTTGCCATCACTGGTCTAAGCTCTTAGGCTGAATTCTTCCAATGCATTACATCATCTGATTCTTACAACATTGTCATAAGACAGATTAGCCACTGACAGAAGAAACTGAGTTCCAGGTGGGTTAAGAGATGTCTCCAAAATCACATCAATAATAAATAGCTTAAATGAAGTGCAATTGAATCAAGTTTATATGCATCTGTTCCTAGCCCAGCCCTATCACCAGTTGGCCTATGGATAGCTCCCTAAGCAGATGAGCTACTTACTGAAAACTCTGCTATCCACACCCCTGTAACTGATTATGCTCTCTTCCTCCCCAAATTAATCTGCACTGATTTTGGATATACTTGTATTACCACAGCATGATGGAGCAGGAACTTCTTTGTGTCTTTGTAGCCCTAAGACCTACCATTATATATGAGGTGTTTAATAAATTCTTGGCCGATGCCATCACAGACAAGATTGAGCTCTTGAGAATGTGCCATGCAATTTCTCCTCACCTAAAAGGTAATTCCTTCAAGGTCTTGGGAACCTTCATAAACAACCCTATGGATTGTACTGTCAGTTTCCCAGACCTGAAAGCATTTCCCTCCATACACCAACCAGTCAAAGAGGAAGCCAAGGGCCAGGCAAGGTCTCATCTGGGTCAATAAGCATGAATGAAGATGCTCACCTTTGCACCTTCATAGAGCTGATCCAGCTTCTCTGGAGCATGGCTCATTTCACTGTAGCCATCTAAGGTGTCTGTGATTCCATTCCCCAAACTCCCTCCTGGGGAGTCTTCTAATTTTGGAAAGCTAGACTTGGGCAATCCACTTGTTGATTCCAAGGATGCCACCCAATCCAGAAGGGCATCAATTTTACTCTTGTTCTCCTCCAGTTCTTTGGCAGCTTTAGTCTGAAAATAACAGTGGTAGATCAGTAGAAAAGGACTGAAGTCACTTATTACAACACATGGATAAGGGTGGGCTTTAGCTAAGAGGTAAGCGTTTTGAAAATCTGTGTATGTGAAGTATTTGCACAGAAAAACCAAAATGTTTTCATGACCTAAGTCCACTGAAAAATAGCTACTGCAAATTCACATTCTAGATATTTTGATCCCTCCCATATAATATCCAAAGCTAAGCAACAAAAGTGATCTTAGAGCAAATCCTATAGTTGGGAGGGACTTTAGGAGATCACTCAGTCCCTCTGGCAGGGTCACATTACACTCATGTTAGACTCAAGTTAGTCAGCTGACTTGGACAGAAAAGTACACACACCCATTTGAATATGACAAAATGCTTTCTATCATACAACCTAAATTTCTAGGGCTTTTTCTTCTTGCATCCTTCTCTTTCAAAGTAGTTAGCTCTCAAACTTTTCCCAAGGTCTTACTTTCTATTTCTTTAGTTATTTTTGACATTTAAAGCTGGCAAAGCATTATACACATGAGTTGTTAATTACGAACTTCAAAACAGCCCTGTGAGGCAAATGCAACACATACGATTTTCTTCCATTTGACAATGAGGAGACTGAGATGGACTAAGAGACTTGCCCTGAGTCACAAAGATATGAAGTGCCATTGGAACTGGAATCCATATCTTTTCATCTTCCATTTCAGCACCCCACTCACTATGCTAAGGTACCTCTTACAGTACAGTAACCTGGACTTAACATCAAAAAGTTCAAATCTTGCTCCTGACACTTAATAACTGTCTGACTTAGGACAAGTCATTTCAGCTCTATGTACCTTTGGCAATGCCCTGGTGCTCATTTACCATGCATCATTCAGGTTGTGATTTGTCTTGGTGAAGGAAGTTGCCACACTTGGGAGTGCCTCATGCTATAAAATTTTTAAAATCTCTCATACTCATGTAGTTAATGTTATTACTCTTTTCAAAATTTTCCATATCTTTCTTTAGCTGTTGAAACTAGAGGAAGCCTATACTAGCACAATGAATGTAATAAAAGATAGGACTTTCAGACTTCTAAAATTTCCTATTCTTACTTAGAATAGTGTCTATGTTCCAAGTATGCCTGCAATTTTAACTGTTCCCCTTGACTTTCAAAACTGACTCCTAGAGCTACTGGGTTTACTTCATTCTATTTTGTTTAGTTCTCTTGATTTTTCACAACAAAGCACGGTCAGCAATTAGTGATTCTTTTTGAAATGCACATTTCATGACCACTCTTGCCTGGAATTCCTTACTCAGGATTTGGGGGTGGGGTGGGGATTGTCAGGACCTAAAATGGTAATCCAACTGTAGTCCAGGACAAGTCTTCCACTTCACTACCTTTTCAGATTCCTGCTGCAAGGCTAAAGTAACTGCTTCCTCCAGTTCCTTTTTGGCCATACGTGTCCGCTCCTGCAATGCCTCTGACTGTTCTTTGGCCTGGAGCAGTTTTTCCCTTAGGCTGCTCAACTCATGGGGGTTTAATTTGGTCTGGTTCTCCTCCAGGAATCCCTCAGTGTCTTTGATGATGTTGGCAAAGGAGATGGCACGGTTCTGAACATCCTTCTGTAGATCCTTAATATATGAAAACCGGGGGAGAGGAGTTATCAGTCTCAGGATCATTAAGTATTGTAATGTGAAGAGTAGCCATGAAAAAGCTACCAAATTAGGGAACAATATGAATGTTTTAAGAGAATTGCTCTCAATACTGGTAAACTAGGAATCTCATAAATGGCACACAAACTGTGGTACTAATCAATTATCAGTTATCCATGCAAACAGAGGGAATCATAGATGAATCAAAAGCCATTAGAAGCTCATTTTAGAATTCATATAAAAGAGACATATAGAATAGACTTACTCTTCTAGGTTGAAAAGAATTTTTAAAATAACTCTTCATTCTTTGAATATATACTAGATTATAATAATGGAACACAATCTGGGTGCATACTGGGTGGCAGGAAGCAGTCTGTGACTTTAAATTTCTTATTGGTGAGCCTGAGTGCTAATCTATGTGAAGATAACAGAACTGAATAAAAATGGCATCTCTACCAGGGCTGGGTAAGGGCCTGCTTCTGGGTGATAATGTCCAAGTCTGTTTCAATACTGACCTTCACAGAGTCTTGCTTTTGCTGCAGAGTGGAGAGGTCCTCAGGGCTGCCACCTCTAACGTGGTGGCCTGTCAAGGTCTGCTCAGCTTGGCTTACCCAGGCACAAAGGTCCTCTAGCTTCTGGTGGCATGTGTTCTTCTGTTCCTGTAGTGTCTGGTTAGAATGCAAAGGTATTAAAAAAAGTTAGCACCTCCCCCTTGAGGGGGTCCAAATAAAGGTCAAGACCTTGCAATGCAAAATTGGAGAGTTATACTGCAAAGTGAGTTGGTGGGGTGAGATAGGACAAGCACAGAAATCATACTTGGAAAGCTCTTCTGGCCTCCCAGTCTGAGTGTCAAGAGTCTGTGATGAGGACACTTTTCCCCAGGCTGATTAATACAACCAATTCTCCATTAGTCACAGTGAATAGGAATAAAGGTCCTTAGATACTTAATTTCACATATGATAAAGATGACCTAATATTTTCAAGATTTTCTTTCATTAGAGAACTGAGTTCCTAAACCAATGGATTTCAGTTTTAGGAGCTCTCATTTTTCCTGCCTATCTTTTTGAATCTGACAAATACTAAGAAAATGAACAAAAGCCTAGAAATTCTCCAGTGATAAGTTTTGACACAGTGACCAGGTGTCCAGTTATCCCTAGTGAATCACACTGACTGAGAGGCTTAGAGAGGTCCTTGGCCAGAGGAGTATGCTTCTGTGACTGGCCCATCTCCAGGCCCCACCTTTGCTGCATGACAAAAAAGCACCGGAAAGAGGAGGGATTGAGCATGATGTGTGTCTCTGACCATCTTTTTCTTTCTTTCTTTCTTACTTTCTTTCTTTCTTTCTTTCTTTCTCTTTTTTACCAATTAAAAAACAATCCTGAACTGAACATCCTCTTCTCACCAGTGTCTACCTCATGTTGGTGCTCTGGCACCTACACTCAGAAGGAGGAGCCTCGCTTGGCCCCCTTCCTCTCTCCCTCCTTTTAAGACAAACAACATAAGGATTCTGGAAGAGAACTCCTAAGAGCTCTTCAGCTGCAAAGAGGGATCTTCATGGGTTAGGATGGGAGCAGCCTGAATCTGAAAAAAGCAAAGCAAACAGGTTAACATACACACAGGTAGATAAAGAAGAAGGCATAGCATTTCTTAAAGGGTTCAAGGTTAACAGAGATTGTGGGATTAATGGTGAGAATATCCACATGCAGCTATGCTACCACTGTGATTCACTGGTGTTCTCAGGCTGGGGTCCTTTCAATGGGGGGCCTCACATTTTACTGCCATGGCCAATGTGGCCAAATTTGCCTCATTATTTACTCATAGATATTAATAAATGTACTGGACTTGGATTGTGTAGCTTTAGTGAAGTTGCAGCAAATTTCTGAATTGGGAAGGCTAGATGATCACATCTGCACCACATTATTTAAGGCTTTTCTTTTATCAGCGTTCAACTGCCCTCTTAAAAAAAGCTGATTCAAAGGCACAATTGGAGGAGACATAGACATGATCCTGATCTTTTCTAGGTGCTCATCACAACAGAGATAGGTAGTACCAATGGTTTGGGTCCCAATTTACAAACTGTATCCTGAGGCCCAGAAAGGTTAAATAATAAATAATTGACATAGATATAGCATTTTATGCTTGCACAATGCTTTATATATACGTTAACTGATCCTTGAAACAACACTTTAAGAAAGGTAATGATATATTATTAACTTCAATTTGCAGAGTCTGTGATGAGGTCATAAATTTGAGGCTCAGGGAGGATATTTATATAGCCAGGACCTAAAAGCAAGGCTTGAACCCAGGGGTGCTCGTCCCAAGTCTAATGGTCTTTCTACAACTTGTCTTCTCAAAACTAAGGTAATATAGAGTAAGAAAAAAATCATCCCCATTGCTTTGAAATTATGTATATTATATATAATATGATATTATTAACAACAAGGGTGTTGAGTAATAGAACAAAATGAGAATAATAAAAAGTGAATCTGTATAGATCTGGAGGTTTTTTGTTTTATAGAAAGGCAAAGTGCCATAGGGACAAGCTTATGAGGCAGAATTGCACAGTGGTTAGAATGCTATACTTGAGTCTTTCCAGCTCTGGACACCTAGCTCTGGACTCCCCTCCCTGCCCCTGTAGCCTCTTGATTAGGCAGGCTGGCTCCTCCCAGAAATTCCACCCGAGGATGCCAGCCCTCTATACCCTCTGGGCTGCCTTCCTGTCATTCTTTCTTGAGCCCTCATGCCAGGTATCTGTGTGTGTCCATCCCTTTATTCCTTTCTCAGCTCCCTTTCATATGTTGTCTTTCCTTGTTTGGAATAGAAGTTCATGGAGGACAGAGCCTATCTTTCTGTTTGTATTCCGAGGGCATAGTACAGTGCCTAGGTCCTTAGCAAGCATTTGATTAATGATTATATTTGAGCTTGGGAGATACAAGACCAATTCTGTGTCATGTAGGTTCCCTCATCTTTGCTCCACTCCTTCCTAGGGATGTTGTAAGGACCATGTGATTTAATGATTATCCTGCATGCAGGAAACCTTGAAGTTCTATATGAATGTCAACCACAATGTAAAAGTCAAGATGCCTGAATCTCGGCACTACTACTTGCAAGGTGTGTGACTATCAACAAGTCACTTCTCAGAAATGGAGTTTTAGGTACCCCAATAATCAAATGGATACGATAACTCTGGTACAACTGGCCTCACAGTGCTGCTGTGAGAAGAGCCCTCTGGAAACCCTAAAAAAATTTTTTTAATTGAGAAAGAGGAAATTATCATCCCTTTGTCATCCTTAGAAGACTGCTATGACTGAAGCATCATAAACATGGCAGCTTGCATTTCTAGAGTACTGTCAGGCTTGCAAAGGGCCCTATAAATATTATCTCATTTGATTTTCCCAACCACCCTATAAGTTAAGGGTTATTATTATCCCTATTTAACAGATGAGGAAACTGACATGCAGAAAGGGTAAGTGACTCACATAGAACCTCACGTAGCCAGTGAGTCTCTGGGCAGGGACTGGAAGCCAACATTAGTGATTCCAAGTCCAGTGCTCTTTCTACTATACCACCTCACTGCTCTATTGTTGCTTTATTAAAGAAAGTGACTAGAAAATGGCTAGTCCTAACTGGTGAAATTTTCCTAATCACCCTTTGAGAGAATGGAGGTGGCCACTAATAAATAGCAGATAAGCCAAGTCCCTGAGTACAGGCCAGGAGTGGTGACCAGCGAGTCTAAAAGGAGAAAGCCTCTCCGAAGGCCTGACCTGGACCTGGGCAGCCTGCATTGCTTGCTGAAGACAGCCCTGGAGAGCATCCTTTTGGGCTATAGCATGTACCGACAGCTCATGGAAGGCTTTCTGCAGTTCATTCAGAAGCCTCAGCAGCTTCCGACTTTGCTGAGGGGACAAGTTCTGGGCATGCTCTGAGATGAAATACTGAATATCCAAAGCCAGAATGTCCAGCTGAGACCTTCTCTCAGAGAAGGGCTGTTTTAAGGCCTGAAAAAAATTGAGAGAAAGACAAATTAGAAATGAATCTCACTGAATTTCATGTGAACTGGAACAACCTCCAGGAACTGATGCAGAATGAAATGAGCAGAACCAGGAGAACATAGTACACAGAGATTGACAAATTATGGCATAATTGAATGTAATGGACTTCTCTACTAGCAGCAATACAATGATCCAAGATAATCCTGAGGGACTTATTTTATTTTATTTTTAAAACCCTTACCTTCCATCTTGGAGTCAATACTGTGTATTGGCTCCAAGGCAGAAGAATGGTAAGGGCTAGGCAATGGGGGTCAAGTGACTTGCCCAGGGTCACACAGCTGGGAAGTGTCTGAGGCCAGATTTGAACCTAGGACCTCCTGTTTCTAGGCCTGGCTCTCAATCCACTGAGCTACCCAGCTGCCTCCTCCTGAGGGACTTATAAGAAAGAACACTATCCACATCCAGAGGAAGAACTGTGGGAGCAGAAGCGCAGAAGAAAAACATGTGATCGATCACATGGTTCAATAGGGATATGATTGGGGATTTTGACTTTAAATGATCACTCTCTTATAAATATTAATAATATGGAAATAGGTTTTGAACAATGATATATGTAAAACCCAGTGGAATTGCTCATAGGCTCTGGGAGGGGAGAGGGAGGAGGGGAGGGAAAAACATGAATCATGTAATCATGGAAAATATTCTAATTTAATTAATTAAATAAATAAATTTTAAAAAATTAAAGCAAACAAAAAAAACAAATGAACTTCACCTTCATTGGCTTACATAAACAGCTATGCTTACTCCCTTCTCAGTAGAGAAGTCCTAGTTAAAAAACTCAGCAGAGAGAAGCTTCTTTCTCTGCTATTCTGAGCACTAGAGAAATAAACCAGCCCCAAGAGCCTCCCAATTCCATGTCCTCTAGATTCCTAAAGGGAACTAGAAGTTGCCTCAATTGGACTTTGATTCCCAAATACATTTAATGAGCTGAGGTGCTCCTTGAGCACCTAAATCTCAAACACTCAAAATTCCAAAGGGGCCATTTCTATTTGGCTTTGGAATTCAACTCCCCCATCACAATGCCTATTTACTTTAAAAACTCAAATGAATGAATAAAAAAGCTTTATTAAACATGTATTATGTACTAGGCACAGTGCCCAGGGTTGGGAACCAAAGGTTACAAAAAGAGTCAGTGTTAGCCCTCAGGAAGTTTTCATGCTAACTGGGGAAGAAAACCCACATAGGAAAGATGTCATCAGGGAAAGAAATTTGGTGCTGGGCTAGTGAAAGAGAAGTACCCAGGTAGAGGCAGCCACTTCAGATGAGGACTGACTTGATCCAGGTTATAAATAAACCAGTGGCAGATTCAAGGTTAAAAGGCAGGTCTCTGAGCCCCCTGTTCAGGGCTCTTTCCACTCCACCCCATAGTCACTAGTGCTGCTATATACATTGCACTGACTTCCCATGCAATAGATGTCTCACTCCCTGAATGCAGGGAAAAGGAGTCAAAGATGACAGCTGTGTGATTTTTAGATTCTCTCTATCTGGCTTGGCCTAGCACCCAGGAATGTGCACACCCACATGACACGGGCATGTGCTAGCAAATGACAAATCAGAAACAGAGGACAGATGCCTGGGCTGTCCTATGTCAAGCTAAGCTATCATTGGTACAGATGAGATGCAGAAAAGTGGTTTAAAACCGTCTATATGAGGCACGTCACTTCCTCTCTCCCCTTTCCCCGGAGAGGCGATTCTGGCTGGCAGCATGGTAAGCATTCTGACATCTTGGTGTGGTGGCAGCTATCTGTGGCGAGTCTGCCCTTGAGCTGATTCAGGTTCAGGCATTTTGGCTGAGCCCTATTGGAGTTCAGGCTGATTCCTTCCTCCTTACTTTCTAGAGCCTCTGGTCTTCCTTCTGGTACTAGCCAGGCAGGAGAAATCCTACTCCTTTCCTTCTTCTTAATCTCTTTCCACTATATCAATTAAATCACCATAAATTTCCAGCTGACTTGGGTATTTTATTATTTGGGATTTTCCCTGGCGAACAATTAAATTTAGATTTTAAGTCACAATGCTGAAATTATTTTTACAGCTGCCACTTCCCAAGTTGCCAACTGATATTTAACTGAGGTCCTCCAGTGAGCATAGGCCCTATGCACAACTCTAGACCCAGGCCTCCAAGACCAGTCATCAACAAGGTGAGCCTGAATACCCCACCTTACCCTATCTCCTTTTCCAGCTTCCCCCATTAGAATGTCAGCTCCTTGAGGGAAAGAACTATTATCTTTACCACTCATATTTGTACTCTCAGTGCTTAGCACAATACCTGTCACATAGCAACTCCACAATAGCTACATCCTAACAGCACTTTTAGTTTTTTATTCCAACTGATCTCAGAGGTAAATATTTGGGAGACTTCCATCCTAGCTTTAATCTCACACACCCCAGTAACTCAATGTAGGAATCAGTAATGTAAGGCCTGAGCCATAGAGGCCAGGGCAGAGAGCATGATGTTTGAAAGTCATTGCCCACAGAAAGGATTGAGGGAAGCAGAATCCAGACTTGCTCTATTTGCTTCCAGACCTGTCTCTGAACTAACTCTCTCTCTCCCTGAGCACTTATCTCATAAATCTTGCAATCTCTGGCAAGTAGCAGGGTGGAGGGAATCTGGGCTGGGAGCTGGGACCTGATTCAACCTTAAATTAGAAAGGCTGAAACCCTATTTCTCTCTTTATTTATTTGTAACAGATCCTCACAACATCCCTGTTATCAGTCCCTCAACAAGCTTTCACTGAGCACCTGCTATGTGACAGGTACTGTGTTAAGTGTCTTTAGATAGACAGTTCAAATATTATTATTTCCTATTTAGAGATGAAAATAGTGAGGTTCAGAAAGATGAAGTGACTTATCCAAAGTGATAATCTAGCTGGAGGCAGCTAGGTAACTAAGTAGATTGAGAGCCAGGCCTAAAGAAATGAGGTCCTGGGTTCAAATCTGGCCTCAGATACTTCCTAGCTATGTGAACCTGTATGAACCTTAACCCCCAATGCCTAACCCTTATCATTCTTCTCCCTTGGAGCCAATACACAGTATTGATCCAAGACAGAATGTAAAGGATTTAAAAAAAGACAGTCAAAACAAAGTGTTATAGTTGATAGGAGGTGAAGGATGGGCTAGAGTCATTGTCTCTTGATTCCATGTCTCAAATTCTCTCTCCTTCCCCAACACTGTACTGTTTGCAACAATAGTTCTTAATAGAAAGAGAAAAAAAAATCTAAGGAAGATCTAAGTGCATGATGAATAACTGAAAGTAAAGTGATACCTCATATTCCTTGAGAAGGTTATTCAAATCTGTGGCATCTGATTTGCTGACATGTTCCATGTTGTACAGAGAATGCCTGGTTTCATTAATCCAGGTCCCCAATTCTTGAAGTCTGCCCTGCAGCACTTCATATTGGTTCAAGATTTTAGTCTAGAAAAAAAAACAGTGTTAGAGAATTATAATGATAATCCCTAATCCTGCCCAACCTTTGTGGGTCTGCCCTTTTGCTTGAAGAATAATTCTACCTTTTCTGCATCCACACTGTTCTGAAGACTAAGCAATCTGGAGGCCCACGTGTCACTCACGGAGCTGAAAGACTTTTGAAGATTTTTAGCATCTTTCTCCAGAGCCTTCAGCAACTGAGCAGGGACTTCCTGGGGCTGAGTGGTCACAATCTGATGAACACATTCCAGCTCATGATTCACCAAAGTAGACAAATCCCTTAGCTCTCTATCCAGGACCTGTGTGGGAGAAAGGAAAATGAATTCCACATGACACCAGGGCATGAATACAAAGTAAGAGTATGAAGGAACCACACAGACTAATGAGAATAGCATTAGGAAAGAAAAGCAAAGGATAAGCTTAAAACGGGCATGAAGAGAAGGTACCAGTGACAACAAAAAGGCCTATGTGGGTGGATTAGAAGAGGAAAAAAGATGGCAGGCTTGCTGGGCTGATTAGCAGTATTCATGCCATCACCAGGCTTCTTCCACACTATTCTTATTACAATCCTCTGTTGCAGTAAGACTGAGCTCTTGGCTTATTCCCCAGATTCAGCACACCACCTTCATCTCCATTCATCTGCAAAAGCCATTTCCTACATGTGAAATGACTCTTTCCTCAGTTATCCCTGGAGAATCCTGAACTTCCAGGATCCTGGATCTAGAGTCAGAAAGACGCTGCCTTCAATTCTGCCTCCGATACCCAAGAGCTGCAGGATCCTGGGAAATCATTGAAATTCTCTCTGCCTCAGTTTCTAGGATTGGATTTAGCCTCTAAAGTTGTTTCTAGTTTTAAATCTATGACTCTCTGCCACCTCCTCTAAGGCATGCTTCTTTTTTGAACTCCAGTTCTTTTCTCCTTAAATATTCCTACAGTTCTTTGCTGTCCTCACTGTAGTCCTCTTCCCTTTTATTCCCCTGACAGAATATAACCATTTTAAGAACAGGACCTAGCTTGCTTTTCTTTGTATCTCCATTGTCTAAAAATGTTTTATAGCACAATGGGCAAGATTGAATAGATATTTGTTGAATAAGTGATTTCTAAATCAAAGCTGATGATACTGTCACCTGTCGATCAAATTTAAGATATCAGACAGATTTCTCTCCAAAATGGAGCCTTCTTATTCATATTTCCAGTGTACTGCTTTAAAGAATTCATCCTTTAAGGTGAATATAAGACCAATCTGCGACTATCAAAAGACCGAGCTTTTACAACTCAAATTCCAAAGAAGAAAATATAAGAATATGAAAGTTGACCTCTTAGGTCACTCTTGTGAGAGCCAAAGATTGTGACTAAAAGGAGCACTATGGGATGTACTCTGAAAGAAGATGGCTATAATCTATGACATTCCCTTCAAAGTTTGGTAGCAATGCTTTAAATCAATTAAATCAATGCTTCATAAAAGATTTAAATTAAACCCAGAATGGCAGATTCATGGTAGGTAATTATTAAGAGCAACTACAGTATGATGTTTTGTTTTAAATATGTCCTATTTCTTGGGGATAATAGTATGTTCCTAGAAAGGAAAGGAATGCCAGACAACTTAAAATACAACTCATTTTATTTCCTACACAAGCCAATCCCTCCTCCAAATGTCCCTATTTCTATCAAGGGTGCCATTCTTCCAATTCCTTAACTTCCTTTCTTTATATTTTGTGTTTGCTTACATGTGTACATTTCCCCCCCCAAAGAAATGCTCCATGAGGTCAGGGACAATATGATTTGTGTCTTTTTATCCACAAGGCTTAGCACAGTGCCTGGCACAAAGTAGACAATTAAATTAAATGTTTGTTTCCTCCAACTGTTGGCTTACATGCTGTACCCTCTATAAAGTCCTCTTGATCCTCCCAATTGCCACTGTTATGCACCTCCTAAATTTACTTTTTATTTACTCTTCTATATTCATGTTTCCCCACTTTCTTCATCACTAGTAGAAAGTTAAGTATTTTGAGGGCAGACCTTGCCTTACTTCTATTTTTCATCACTTACATATAAATAAAAGTTTATTGAATTGAATTTGATCAGGACATTTGAGTTTAAATCTCACTGTAGTTTTGGGTAATTTTGTTCACCTCTCATAGCTTCATCTTCTATTAAAAGTCTCAGTTTCATCTATAAAATAGGGATAAGAAGCATGCCACTACTGACCTTGAGGGTTGTTGTGAAGAAATCACTTTATAAATTTTAAAACCTTACAGAAACAGGGCTGCTTAGGTGGATTAAGAGCCAGGCCTAAAGATGGAAGGTCCTGGGTTCAAAGCTAGTTTTACACACTTCCTGTGTGATCTTGGGCAAATCATTTAACCCTGTTTGCTTAGTCATTGCCCTTCTGTCTTAGAGTTGTTTTTTTAATCCTTACTTTCTATGCTAGTAACAACAACAACCACCTTAGGGGGCAGCTGTGTGGCTCAGTGGATTGAGACCCAGGTCTAGAGATGGGAAATTCTGGGTTCAAATCTGGCCTCAGAGACTTCCTAGCTGTGTGACCCTGGGCAAGTCACTTAACCCCCATTGCATAGCCCTTACCACACTTCTGCCTTGGAACCAAATATATGGTATTGATTCTAAGACAGAAGATAAGGGTTAAAAAAAAAACACCACCTTAAAGAAATATGAATTTCTATTATTGTTGTTATACTTACCACATAATTATACTGTAAGACCTCAGGGTAGGGATTTTTATATGTTTCTTTGGATTCTTCATAAGACCACATGAGGCTTTGAAAAGCCTGCTTCATTTAAATAATGCTTTACAGTTTGCAAAGGCAAACATTGTCTCTTTTTGAGCCTTACACTATGGTGTTTAGGTCAAGGAGGATGCAAACTCTTGCTCTTGTGAATCCTTATATGGTATAGAGCATTTAGTTTTGTTTGGCACATTTTAGAGAAGACATTGTTAAGCTGAAACATGATTAGAAGAGAGTGAATAGAATGGTAAGGAGAATCAAAACTAGGCTAAACAAGGATGCACTGAAGAAAGTGAAAGTATAGTTAGCATCAATCTTTTAAATTAGACAATCAGTTACAGAAAAGAGGAATGTGCTGCCTAATAGGGCAAATAAGAAGTCTTTGATAAGACTAAATGATCACTTACCAGAGATGCCATTTCTTTTAAGGTATTGGTTAGATAAGACTCACAAAAAGGTTTTAGGGGAACACAATGAGTTCTGTTTCATACATGTTGATTTTTAGACACCTTTAGGACGTCTAATTAGAAATGTCTAACAGGCAGTTGGTGATATAGGACTAAAGTTGAAGAGAAATGGAGATGTAGAAATCCTGTGTATAGATAGAACATAGTTCAAGTAATGTGAGCTGACATCATCATCAAAAATATAAAGAGACAAGAAGAAGGCCCAGGGACTCAAAATATTGAAGGTCAGCCAGAAATGAAGGAGAAGGACATGGGTAAGGGCCTAGTAAAAGAAACTGGAATTAACAAGTGGCTAAGTGGATAAAGAACCAAATATTTTCAAAACTACATGTTTGTTGGTTAAGACAATCCAAAGTTACAAGTGACCCTAACACCATTAGTGGTCAAGTACTATGAAATCAGTCAGTCCCACTTTAGAGACTCCAAGCTACAAAAGATACAGGTCTTGGAACAGAAGTTACTCAGAAATCCCATTCAGCCTTAGGAATCTAGAAGTAAGACTGAACCCAAATGTTGTGAATCAGCTATATCTTTTCATTTTGTTATCCTGGGCCAGAACATTAGGGATAAACACAAAAGGAGTTCTAGGAACAGATAGGAAGCTCTGTGAACTTACCTTTGCCTGGCGCAACTGGTCCTGCAATTCTGCCAGGCTCAGTTCTGCTGGACAGATCTGCTTGGTTCTCATCTCAATATTCCGAAGGAGAGAGAGATAAGACACCAGCTGTTCATCATGTTCCAAACAAAGCCGGCGGCTATATACTGTCTGTGGAACCAAAAGAAACATTACTCAGACTTCAGACAAGTCCCTTATGGTTCTGTTTTCCTTTTTTGAATAACAGAAAAGTTTTCATTTTTAAGATACTAAAACAAAACAAACTCAGAGAGATCCATAACTACATATGCTTCCTTTCTACTAGAAAACCACTTCAAAAAACAGTGATAAAATGTGATTTGACAAATTCTCATTTATTGAATCATTACTATCAACTAGCAAACACATCAATACATTGCCTTTAGGTGACATGGTTGTCACATTACTTTCAGTGGAAAATCCCTATCTTGAATATTCAGCAACATTTTGCAGAAAGGCATGCTGAATTATTGCCTCAATTCCCTAAAATAATGTCCTGAATAAGAAATGGGGGTAATTAGGAGGGAGTGTGAGGTCATTATGATGGAAAGGACCCTAGATCAGGAGTCATAAGAGTTGAGTAGAATCTCTGGATCTATCAAATATAAGGCATATTGCAAGAAAAGAAGGCAATATGGCATATTACAAGGAATTTAGGGTATTTAACCTTCTTGAGGTTTGGTTTCTTTCTCAATTAAATGTAGATAATATGTGCATTATAACTACTTCACTGAATAGTGATTGCTACAAACATTACATAAAATGAAGTATGTAAAACACTTGGAGCTATGAGTATTGAGTTATCTCAGGGAAGCAACAATTAAGTATACCATGTGTGTATGTATGTGTGTGTGATTTCATGCATGCACATACTGATCAACATCCAACTTTGCTGAATTAAACTTCTAGTAATCAATCAT
The DNA here is from genome assembly GCF_027887165.1 of Monodelphis domestica. Taxonomy (NCBI): domain Eukaryota; kingdom Metazoa; phylum Chordata; class Mammalia; order Didelphimorphia; family Didelphidae; genus Monodelphis; species Monodelphis domestica. Next base: position 366,483,253 of record NC_077230.1, on the reverse strand, counting down.
ATTCCAAAGAAAAAAATTATCCCCCCCCCCCCCCAAGTAAAACTTACTTTGGCTGCTTTGAAAGGCTCTTGGCTTGTGTCTTCATTCTCCTTTCCTTTTGCTGAAGTTACAAAGAGAGACTGCTCACTGCTGGAGCTCAGAATCACCTTCTCCTGATCTGTCTTCTCATCCAGGTTCCCTGCTTGGGTTGATGCCAGGGGCACTGTTTTTTCTCCATTATTTTCTGGACTAGACTGAGACTTAAATTTGGCATGAACAGTATCTTTCTGAGGTTCCCTGATAACTGCTCTAGGTATATCCTGAAGTGGCTTCTCTGATGTAAAGGGCACTAAAGAAATTGGATATTCTCCAGTCACTTCTTGTAATGGCTTTTCTTTAAGGGTTATAGAAGATCCCCAATGAACTTTGGTGTTATCTGGTATTAATAACTCACAAATTATCTCTTGGTGCGATCTTTCTTTGGGAGAATCAGATCTGGAGTCACTCACATTTTCTTTATCTCGAAAAGAGACAGAGGGATTCTGGAGTGACTTCACTGGATTGAAAGTCAGGAAAATGTTTACATCCTGGGTATTTTGTTCAATTGTTCCTATGGACATCGCCTGAGGAGCTATGTCCTTTGCTTTATAGGTTAAAGGAAATTTCTGATTGACAGATGATTCTTCCTCTCTTTCCTGCACTGTTTGCTCTTTAGCTTGCAGATTTTTCGGGGAGTCTTGTTCATCTTTGGGGGTCCTCTCTTGAGAAAGCTTTGCTTCTGGGACAGGTATTGGTCTCTTTGTCCTTCCTAAGCTCTCTGCTTCCTGAGAACTTTCAAGAATCCTTATTTTAGTTTTTTCGTCTATAGCCCTTTTTTCAATTAGAAACAATTTCTCTGTTTCCTCTTGGTTTTCATAACAACTTATTTCAGATGCCTGTTTATAAACAGCTAATATTTCCCTCCTTGGAAATTCATTCTTTAATTCACATGACTCAGTTCCTCTTTGAATTTCAATCTGAGAGCTGTCGTTTGTTTTGTGAATATCTTTCTGAATAGAAGCTACCAATTCAGGATGGATTAATCCTCTTTCAGCAGCTTCTATTAAAGTTACTCTTTGGCCACTGGATACATCAATAATTCCTCCATTCAATACCTGATGAGTTGCAATTAATTGGACCATTTTTTCATCCACCAATTTTTGTTCTAAAGCTGCCTTTAATGATAGTCTTTTGCCTGTAGTAATGTCGAAAATTCCACCAGAATCTGCCTGGGCTTCCAGTAATCTCAACACTGGCACAAGGTCTACTTTTCCAAATTGGGCTGCTTCAGACAAAGTGAGCTGCTTGCCAGTTACTTCATCTCTAATATCTGAGAAGGGAATTATTTCTAGATATCTCTGCCCAGATTCAACATCAATCTTACATTTTTTAATAAATTCTGAATAGGGTATAATCTTGCAATTCTCAGGATCTACAATCCCATGCATCATTCCAGAAGACAATGTGGCTTCATTAGATGAGAGCTTTGTTCTTATAGCTTCTGACAAACTTAGTCTTTGGCCAGAAATGGGATCCACAAAGCTTCCCTTCAGGGCTTGAATTTCCTGGGCTTGATTTGTAAAGTCTAGGGTAACAAGGCCTATTGCTATAGCTTCAGGGAGGGAAATAAGTACCTTTGTGGTAGGATGAATAAACTGATGAAGGCACATGTTCTCAACTTGTTTGAGTTCTTTGGACAAATCTCCATCAATTAAACCATGTTCAGTGGCATTATCAACAGAAAGTCTCATCCCAGAATCATGGTGAATGATTCCTCCATCTACCACCTGTTTAGTTAACAACTGAATGGCTTCTTCTCTCTCCAAAAGACCTTTGTTAATGGACTGGACAACTGTTAATGGAGTTTTGGTTTCAGGATCTATAATTCCATTTGTTTCTATCTGTAAACCAATCAGTTTTTGCTTGGTTATCTTCTCAGAGTCTTTACCTTTGGTAGCTTTCTCTAGGCATATAAGTTCTTTCTGATCAGCACTGTCCACCAAACCAAGATTTGAAGCCAAAGTTACTGAGACTTTTTTATCTCGCTTCAAATCAACAATTCCCCCAGTCACCACTTGCCCCTCTAAAATTCTCATGGCTGTTTGTTTGCCTAATAATCCAACCCTGACAGCATCTCTCACAGAGTGGACAGTGTTAGTATAGGGATCTAAGACACCACTTATAGTTTTGTCAGATGTGAAAACCTTCTGAAGAAGATTTTCATTCATTAAACCTTCATCAATGACTTCTTCTGTTGTCAAAGATTCACAAGTTTGAGAGTCAAAGAAGCCCCTGAACATTTTCAGTTTTTCCATAAGTTTCACTGCAGTGTGGCTGGGCACTATGCCCCAGGATACAGCTTCATTTAGTAGGAGCTTCTGACCTGTCTCATTGTGATAGATGCCCCCATTTTCTAACTGTGCTGATAACATTTTTAAGGTAGCATCTTCACTTGGCTCTAAAAGATGGTCCAGTGACATTTCCATAACACCATCAACTGACATGGCTTCAGTACTTTTTTTTACCATCTTCAGACTTTCATTTGTTATCTTTTCTTTTTCTAGACTCTGGTTTTGGACTTCTCTTTCTTCTTCTTTTATTAATTCACTCATGGTTCTTTCTTTTTCCAGGAAATAAAGAGCCTTAATATTCAAGGGCTTTGTTTCTGTGTCTGGATACAAAGTTTTCTCTTCCTGGGATTCTGATTGTTCACTTTGAAGTTTTACAAGGTCTCCTCCAATTCTACCAGAAATATATGCTTCTTTTTCAATTCTGAAAATAACCCCTTGTTCTTGTAATGTAGAAACAGTCTCAGTTAGAGTACTCCTGTCTTTTCTTTTTAGTCCAGCAGATAAGGGTTCGTTGTCAATTGAAAACTGAATGCCTTGTGCTTCCTTAGTGAGTCCTACAAAACTAGTTCTACTGGCAACACCCATGCTTTCTTCATTGGAATACAACTTTTTTGGCTCTTCTTTCTTGATTTTTGAAGTTTGCCTTTGCTGTTCTGGTTCAGTGTTAAGTATGCTTTTAAGACCACTAAGATTTGGAATTCTCACTTCTCGCTCTTCTGGAAATGATTTTTTTTCAGATTCGAATGTAGTAGAGAAGTTTACTTCTAAAGTCATCTTTTTCCTTCCTGTTTGACTATTTGTTGGCTGTTCTTTTGGAGAACCTTCTTTCAGGACAATCTGTAATTCTTGATGTCTTATATTTAAGCCATCTTGTGTGTCAACTTCAGGATGTCTTAAACTGGCCGAGTCTTTTATTTCTCTGAGAGCCTTTAGGCTTCGCTGGCTAACTTCACAAGTTTCTAATGGATGAACATGGGATGTTTCTCTTTGCCCTAGTGTAAGGAGTTCAAGCAGCCCCTCATCTAACAGAAGCAGTCTGTGTCCACTGTGCACATCAATATAGCTGTGAGTCATCAGATGAAACAGGAGCTTTTCATGGTAACTTCCTGGTACATGTCCACTTTGGTCTTGGCTGTATAGTGGGGCTGTTACCAGAGCACTAAAACCCAGTGGACTTTCTGAAGAGACTGCCAATTGCATATGGGGCATCACATCAGGTATGCAAGTGGATTTTAAGTTCTTTGCAACATCTTTGTCCAAAATGCCTTTCTCAACTGCTTTCTTCCAGGACCAAATCTCTGTGGTTGCTGGTTGAAAAAGGGCCTTGATATACTTCCTATTGCTAAGGATTTCATAAGCCAGCTCAGTAGATATGATACCTTGTTCCAAGGCATCAGCAATTGAGAGGATCTCCCCAGATTCAGGCCATAGCAACCCCATAAAAGACCAAAGGGATTGGAGAATAACAAGAGCCATCTTAGAGGTTATCAAGTCTTTCCTCAGTGCTTCATCTATGGTCAGCCTATACCCTGTGACAGTGTCTATGATGCCACCTGTCTGAAGCTGCCTGATGAGGATGGCACAGGCCATATCCTGATCAATCAAATTATATCTTACAGCTTCATCAACTGTTAGACGATGTCCTGTTCTGGGGTCTACGATGCCACCTGCAAAAAGCTGAGCTTCTAATAACCGAACAGTAACCTGCCGATCAATCAGGCCCTCCTGAACAGCACGAAAAATGCTAACCTTCCTGCCTGATTTCAAGCTCACCATCCCTCCTGCCAGCTGTTTGACAGGCAGTAGTCTTAGCCCTGAATCTTGGTGAACAATACATCTATGCATGAGATCCAGTAGACTGATTTTCTCAGCTGTATTGGGGTCAATCAAATTCTTACAAGATCTCAGGTGAGTCTCTATCTTTGAGTGAAGGTGTGCTGTGGTGAGTTCTTGGTAAGAAGCTTCTTTCAGGCTGATTTGCTTTTCAGTGGATGAGACAGGAAAACTTCCAGTTGCCAGGAGAACTTCTAAGATCTTCATTCCAACTCTCTCACTGATTTTTCCCTTTTCCATTGCTTCAACAACAGAAAGATGACTTGTGCCCTCAGACAGCAAGTTTAGTGAGGAATACGCATCCTCTAATTCTTGAAGCAGCTGGCAAGTCTGTTGATCAATGAGGCTTCTGGATAGGCCTTCTTCCAAAGATACTTTTTCATTAGTCTCAGGGACATCTAGTCCAGACATGATAACCTGGGCTTCAAGGAGAACCAGGCCTGTATCTTGATCAATGAGGCCCTTCTGCATGGCCTTGAAGATGGGAAATATTTCCACTGTGCCCAGGTCAATCACCCCAGCTACTGTTCTGCTCCCCTAAAAGAAGAAAATAAGAATAAAAGTAAAGAAGAGGCATGACTAAATAAAAGAGACATTTAAAGAAAATTTAGTGCATAAAATTCAGAGGTATCTCATTCCAGGTCAGAGGAAATGCCACTTGTAGAAGATCGAAAACTTATGCCAAAATGGAAATATTTCCTAACCTGCAGGGTGTTTAACTGGGCTGTAAACTCAGCCAGAAACCTGGGTTGGGGCCAAATTAAGACAGATCTGAGGACAGACTGAAGAACTCACTTCACAGTACTACACACTGGCAAGCAGCAAAGGGTGCCAAAAGGAAATATGTCTATGGTCAGACTACCACAGACCATCCACAAACACACACACAGAGCTCTCTTACTTTCTCATTAATGGTTTCTAAAAGAGAATAACTCAAACTTAGACAGGAAGCATACTGTTTTTGGAAAAACCATTAGACACGGAGTCAGAAGATCTAGGCTCACATCTTAGGTCTGCCACTTACTAGCTATGCAACTACAGAAAAGTTTTTTAAACTTCTTGGGTCTCAGTTTCAGCATATGTAGAATGGGGCAATTAATACTTATACTGCCTAGCTCATGGAATTGTAGGTAGGGTTAATAAAGAGAAATATGTAAGGTGCCTTGTAACCATAGCAACTATAGAAATGTTATTACATAACAATTTCCCATTATTTTCTTTATATCTACTTTCTGCTTCCTATGAATAAGGCTCTCACAGCAGCCAGCAGCTCTACATTGCCAAGTATAGTATAATTGGTAAAGAGGAAATAAACAAACAAGTTTCAGGCAGTCCTGTAATGAAGCAGGATGGTTCCAATGGAGCTTTGCCTCCTTCTAACACCAATTCACTTAGCTGTTTGGCAATGAGGGACATTCATGCTCTTATTTACCTGTGATAGCTTTCCCTTGAACAACGAACCTAGCTCCAGGAATTGGAAGTCACATGAATAGGTCAAGGAAATAGATTGGGAATATGTGTCATGGAAACCACCAATGGGCTTCTCTTGGCCCTTCTCATGCAATGGGTAAAATCAGATGCAAAGAAGAAAACACCTATAGGGAATTAACCATTCAAGGAGATGAAACAAGAGCAGTAGCAGCTTCTGACCTTGCTCAGAAGGGTATTTCTTTTGGGAAAGCCTGTGAAAATATTTAATCACACCTTATGGTAAACTGAGAAAAAAATGATTCTATTCTGAGCTCTATTCTTTCAAAAAAATTCATAAAATTTCAGTAATACCCAATCCATGAGAAGAAAACTCTTGTGACTGGGCCAATGAAAGACAGGATTTTCTTTTCCAGTACACTAATGCTGAGAGGACAAGCCAAGAGCAGCAATAAGTGGGATTGAACTTTTAAAAAGTCCTACAAAACTTGTAGTTTCTGACCTAACCAAGCACAGCAAGAGGGAGTAGAGAGAACATAAAAGGCTTTTACTTACCAGAGCTGTTGTTACGTACGCCTTGAGCAGCTAAGAGACAGAGCCTTATGGAGCAGCTCAGCTGTATCACACACAGTGTAAGCTTGGTGTTAGCGTCCAGCATGCGACTGTTTTGCTTTTGCAAAAAAAATAGAACCCCAAACAGGTCGTCCTCTTTTTTCTTTGTGCATTTGTGTTTAAACTCCAGGGGGTTAGTGAAACTTGTAAGCAAGGATGTCAGTTAATCATAACAATACTTCACATGAAACACACAAACGGTACAGGGAGACACATCATGCTCAATATAATGGTGCTCAGCAGCTCATATTTTGGGAGGAGAGGGTTTTTCCCCCCCATTTTATAACCTTAGAAAACAAGAATTGGATGTTCTCAGCAAGCAACTGTTAAAATTGTTCACATTCTCATTTATATAGTGAAGCAACGAAGCCATCATCAGAAAGGGTCTCTCACAGAGAGAAGAAAAACTTGCCCATGATTTCCCTATGTTTGACAAACTACTAGTGACACTGGCACTTTCATTCTTGCTATACAATTTTGGCATCTGGAGACCAGAGTTGAGGTGGGATCTCCCTGAATATCAAAATGATTAGGAAGGCCAATGATTCCTTCCCTCTATTTATTTGGAATATAACTCGGGCCAAATTTCATTATGGAGTAAGCCTAGATCTTGGCCAAATGCCAAACCCAAAGCTGTTCATTGCTTCACAACATAAGAAACAAGCAGGCAAATGCACATAAATATCCCAGAGACACATGTATATGATGTGGGAAGCTTACATACATACAACAGATACCCATGAAGGACTTAGGACAATCAAAAAGACCTCCAACCCCTTTCATCTGGCCTGGGAAATTAACAAGTGATAGAGATGGATGAAGACACCATGTGATGGCATGAGCATGGATGAGGGAGGAGGTAGGTTCTCTGTCTCAGTCAATAAAGTCAATTTTTCAGTCACCTTCCAAGCACTAGGTTGCCCATCCAATTCGTGCAGGAACTGAGAGAACACATAGAGGGGACTGTCCTTCCAAGAGGAGTGCTGAGCCTTCAGTTCTAACTTTGTGAATAAAATTACCCCCAAAAAAGGAACTGGAAATTCTCTAATTCACAGTGACTTAAGACTTAATGATGTCCATAATCACAACCAACTACAAAGTTACCTATAGGAAGGAACTTAAATGGGCCCTGGGAAATTCCCAGAACCTTGTCTGGTTCTCTTGACTGACAAACACATTACAGAACCATCCCCCTCAAAAAAAATGTAACAGAGACATTAGATTGCTAATGTGAAGAAAAAAATTAACAGCAAACTAGTCATGAAAGGCTGGTGAATATGAGCTCAACCATCAAAACCTCTTGCCCGCTTCATGTTGCTGTAACCTTCTGGTGTCTGGGTTACAAAGTGCAAGGTACCTTTTGCTCTGTCTTTTGGGCCAGCTGGCCCTGAAGCTGCTGAATCTGCTGGGCTGAGCCATCACACATTTCCTGATAAGTTGTCTTCAGGGCCTTCAGCTGCTCAGAAATTTGCTCTTTCTCCTGGTCTGACAGCCTAGAAGACAGAAGAAAATCATGAAGTTACAGAAGAAATGAGGTCTGAATTTAATACTTTCAAACTCTGCTGTGAGATTATAATCTGCTGAAAAGAGTCTAAAACTTTTAGTTACAAATCATCTCTCTAAAGGCACAATTCTGCTTCTTGAGTATTAGCAAACAATTCATTTCTCTCTCAGCTTTTTGAAATTCAGTAGTCTAAAGACCTAGAACAAAATGCAATGGAGAAAACATTAGACCTGGAGTAAGGAAGACCAGAGTTCAAATCCAACCCCAGACATTTACTGAGTGGACCTGGACGAGTCAAACTCTGGATGCCTCAGTTTTCTCATCTGTAAAACAAGAATAACAATAGCACCTTCCTCACAAGGCTGTTGTGGGAATGAAATGAAATCATATTTGAAAAGGTACAAATGCAGTGCCTAGTAAATGCCCTTTCCCTTAGCACAAACATTAAAAGGGCTACAGAGAAAAAAGCCTTACCCCAGGAATTAGACTCAGATAGAATCAAATTATCAATAAGGCATTTAGGTTAACCAGATTATTGACCATTTAAACATCAGGTTTCTACTATATTTTCAAGTCCTAGACAATCTGGTAGGCAATCTGATAAAGTCTAGGAATCCTTTCTCAGGATCATGTTTTCAATAAATGGAGGAAATGATTAATTTCAATTAGAGGATAGCAAAAATAGAGATGCTATTTATTTTCTTAAAAAAAAAAAAACAACCAACAAACAAACCAAAAAAAACAAACTTACCTTCTGTTTTAGAATCAATACTGTGTATGGGTTCCAAGAAGAATGGCAAGGGCTAGGCAGTAAGGATCAAGTGACTTGCCCAGGTTCACACAGCTAGGAAGTATTTAGGATCATATTTGAACCCAGGACCTCCCATCTCTAGGCTTGGCTCTCAATCCACTGAGACAGCTACTTGCTCTTGTAACTTCTTCTCCATTATGAATGTGTCCTGAAATCTAACTACAGCTCTATTTAAGAAAACCTGATCCAGATTTTAACTTAGCCATTATTTATTTACAGAGCACCTCTTATGTGCCAGAAACTTAATGGGACAGTAGAAGCATTAAACTTGGAATCAGAAGATCTGGGTTTAAATCTGTGCTCAGAAACTTGCTAGTGTGGTCATGGGGAAGTGACTTAATCTCACTGCTTTTACTGCTAATGTGAAGTTTTACTTTTATTTATTCATCTGCAAAATGGAAATAATCTTATACATCTTACTGCAAAGAGCTGTTGAGAAATTTCCCTACAATGCTTAAACTGAATCAAATGCTAGAGAAAAATGAGGTTATCATTAGTACATGAATTAACTTCTAGTGGGAGGTTATCTTTTCCTACTTTTAGGTACATCCCTGTCCCCTTCCCAACAACACATAAACACCCATTGTAGTAAGTGACACATTACTAGACAACCACTATGGATGAGCCCTAACCAGAGATCAACAACTCAGCTCTGAACTTCCTGAGATCTCTCCTCCTATTATTTCCCATCCTGCAACCATCTCTTTCCACCAGAACAATAATCGAACCAACAGTCTTATTGCCTCCAGAAAAAACATTACCTCCTCTTCATCATCCCAAAGACTTCACAAAACCAAACACCTTTCCTTGGACATTGTTTTCATATTTATTTTGCCTTCCCCATTAGAGTATCTGGCCCTTAAAAACAGATTATCTCACTTTTATACTGATATCCCTAGTGTTTAGGATAGTGCCTACCACATGCTTAATATACATTAAGCATTAATTCATACTCACTTATGGCCATGCTTGGCTAAGAAGATCTGTGAAGTTTTGATGGCCTCAGAAATTTGTTCCTTTTTGGTTGCCAGCTCCTCCGTCAGAACCTACACAAATGGAAAATTAAGTCTCAAGACTCAAGAGGCTTGAAGTCTTCAAAAAAAGGTGAAATGACTATGCATAAAGAGCCATACTTAGTCTTGTGGTGTATATATCAGTGATTGTGCCACATCCAAGTTTTAATTAACTCCCTTTGAGTCCTGGGCTGTATAGGGATTATAAGGTCAATAGTGTCTGTTATTAAGGTCAAACATCACTATAAAGATGGAGCATAGTTAATAAAGTGGCCTAACAGAAAAACTCCTAGACTTGGAGTTTAAAAATTGGGGTTTATATACTATCTTCACCATTTGCTAGACTCTGGGCAAGTCAAGTCTTCTCCTCATTGGCCTTTAGTTTCTTCCTCTGTAAAATGAGGGGATCAGATCCAGAGATCTATCAGATGATATCCAGCTCTAATGTCCTGTGATTCTGAGTCAGTAATGTATGAATTATGTTACTCATCATAATACAATGTGCTACATTCGAGAAGGAAGATGGCAGTCACTGACCTGTTGTTCTAAAATAGCTTTTTCAATGTCTGTCAATTCTTTGCCCTGAGATGAGATAGCTTTTCCTTGGGGGCTCCTTGCTAAGGCAGACACCCAGACTAGAAGATCTTTCACCTTCTCCACATGTTCTTGCTTCTCCTCTTCAACCACTTTCTAGAATGGAAAACAGAGCAACAGAGTCAATGTCAATGCCATCATTACACTGAATCTATAGCAGTCATTATAATAAGACTAACTCAACTAATGAATAACCAGGCAACTGAGAAGCTCCAATCAAATCAATCAATACTCAAATATTTGGTGAAAGCTTACAATGTGCTCAGATGTGTGCCAGGAGTTGGAAATAGAAGATTTAGAGAACAGGAGTTGGCAATACATTGTTATATTTAACAATAATACATTTTCCATACTGCAGTGTCTTCCAAACAGTAGTACTCAATAAATATTTGCTGATTTAATAAAAGTTCCCAAAACAGCACTACATCCATTTTCACAATAATTTCAAACATGCAAGTGGAGAAATTAAAAGAAGAATCTAGGGTCAATGGCAGACCCATATCAAGATATCATGAATCTCAATTCACACCACGTACCCTTTGCCCAATGAATGACATGGTTTTCCATTGTCTCTTCAAGGGAAAGCAAGATCCAGATGTACTCACCTCTTCTTCTTCTAGTCGCCGAAGTGCATCACTGATATATTTCACATGCTGGGTTGTTAAAGTCACCAGGGCTGTATACCGAGTCCTCAAGTCCATGAACTACATTTTAAACAATAATGTATGTAGATCTTGGGCCAGAAATTTAAAATATACCAAAGCAATTAAGTATATCCCTGCTTCCATCCAAGCCTGGAATAGTTTTCAGTAGGAACAGTCCTGTAACCTATACTATGTACACATAAAGGGTCAGGATTTCTGACTGAGAAGAAGACAGAAGTCTCCCTTTGGTAAGGTCATTCCCTTTTATTTCCCTCCCAGACAGAGTTCTTTTGCCATTATCCATTCTTTGGTTGATTTTATGCCACACAACTTCACTAACATCTGTTTACTGTTTTGCTTGTATAAATGAGTTTACTTCCAATTCATAATAGTAATTTATGAGAAAAGACAAAGCTTATGAGTGTAAGTCATAGGCTACCTGACCCCTTGAAAGGAATCAAGCAAACAGCTTTTCATTTGGCACCTAGATCATCATATCTCATGGCCAGAGATATCTGAGGGGTAGCAGATAGGTCTTCTAGTCTAATTCTAGTCTAATACCCCTGAGGGAGATTAGAGGAGAGTTTGTTTAACCTCTGGTATTGGATGTTATTTTCCAATTTCCTAGCAAGATTGGGAGTGGTATCAGCACAATTATCTTCCAATCCTCCTTAAAAGTGAGCCAGATACCAAATCATATATCCATGCCTCAAATTATGCTTTTGCCTCCATTTCCTCCAAGAGTGTTCCACATATATGTGTATATAAGTGTGTGTGTGTGTGTGTGTATATTTTTTTTTAACATGAGTAAGCACCAAACTGGTGTGTTTTCATGTTCAATTCAAGTTTTCATGCTCAACAGAAAAGACTTGGAAGTAGATAAGTCTTACATTGAGCATAAAGGAGAGATGAACCAAACTCCCTCATCAGATGGATTATTTTTTTCCCTCTTGACTCAACCCTTTGGAGTGATGGAGCTATTTCAGAAATTAAAGGGAAAACTCCATTCTGTCCCCTCTCACCTCCTGTGTGATGGCATCAGAAGAGGAAAGCATGCGCCGACGTTTCCCAGGTGATTTTTGCTGAGATTCCACAAAGGCTCGGTATGTCATTAGTTGTAATTCATAGTCCTAGAAGAAGGAAGGGAAGGAAGAAGGTACAGAGACTCATTTCTCACACCTAAGACTTTTATAACTCCAAAACAAAAAAATTACTTCTTCCATGGAGCTTTCTAAAATTTTTCCATCATCAAATGATGTCAAGAAAAAAACATGATACTGCTTATGAGAAAGAATGCTATCCACATCTAGAGAAAAAAAAACTGTAGGAGTAGAAATGGAGAAGACAAACATAAGATTTATCACTTGTTTATTATGATTTGGGGTTTTGGTTTTAAAAGATTACTCTTTTATAAAAAACTAATATTATGGAAATGGGTTTTGAGTGATAATAAATATATAACCCAGTAGTTATACTTGTCAGCTGCTGGAGAGGTGAGAGAAGAGGGAAAGGAAAGAAAATGAATCATGTAACCATGGAAAAATATTTAGAAAAGAAAATTATATTAAAAAGTAAAAAAAAAAACAACCCATATTATAGCCTATACCAATGATGGCAAACCTTTTAGAGATGAAGTGCCAGTCCTGCCCCCACCCCAAACCAAGCACTACACCCTGCCTGCCCCTTCCCTTACCCAAAACAGAGGAGGGAGGAAGCAGTCCCATTGGGCTGCTGGGCAAAGGGGTGGGTAAAGTGAAGAATGTTCTCAGGTGCATGGGGAGAGGGAGAAGAGCAGCTCTGCCCCAAGTCCCTCTGGCTTTCTAGTAACATACTCTGGCATGCAACTGCAGGCATGACCACAGAGAGGACCCTGTGTACCCCTTCGGAATGCATGCCATATATTCACCATCACTGGCCAACATATTTGTCAATCCACTCTGCATCAAGAGTCTGATAAAAACGCCATTAAAGTGAACATATTTTAAGGCTTCATGAAGAAATGCCATATGAAGTAGGAGGAGACAATCCCAACATTCTATAACTTGATCAGAAACCATCTGAAGTTTCATGCCTAGCTCTAGACCTTGAAGAGTAAGAAAGTGTACAAAAGGAGGGTAATGAGGATGGGGAGAAGATTGGAAACCACATTACATGATGAAATAACTGAAGAGAAATCTTGTGATGAGACAATCACTATTTTCAAGGATGATTAGTTGTCATATGGAAGAGCTTTTAAATTGGTCTTGAACTTAGAAGGGAAAAACTAAAACTAATGAGTAGAATTTATAGGAAGTAAATTTTGGAAGTTTCAACATAAGGCAGAAAAAAGTTTTCCAAAAATGGACAACTTTAGTAAGTAGTATGTACACAATGGACTTATGGAAGTTTCAAGGGAAACTGTAGGATGTTTAAGGGATAGATTAGATGACCTTTACGGTCCTTTCCAAAACAGAAATCCAGTGAAATCAAAAGGAAGTAATCATTCTCAAGAATTCCTTTTTTTCCCTTTTGCTAAAGAATGGGACCTAGGGGTAACAATGTCAGACCTGAGACTTCTTTTAGTTCCGAATGGGAAATGTGTAGTTACCTTCACACTGGCAGAGTACTGCTGGGAAAACTTCTGACACTGGTCTAGTTTTGCCTGATTCCTCTCAATTTCTGCAACCAGAGCCTAGAACAAAATTTCACAATTTAGCTACAAATGAAGTTGTTCCTGCAGCTTTCCCCATATCTCTCCTCTTTCTAGGAAAAATACAACAAATCACTTGAACAAGAAAAATTATTAAAATAAAATTATTTTCTACTTGCACATTAAATCATCTTAATTTAGTTAGAAAAGAGAAGAAGAGTCACACTCACTGTCTGCTGGCTGAGCTGCTCTGAGAGCAGTCGGCTATCCTCTGCCTGACCTGGCTTCATCACCTCCTGCTGAGCAGTGGTCTCTTCAATCCACTGGATGAGTGCTCCATGGCAGGACCGGTAATCCCTTAGCACTTCCTGGATACTCTCTAGTTCAGATTGTCTGTTAGAGCAAAAAGCAATTAGTAACTATTAAACATTTAGGGGTTTATGTAGTCCAGAGAAACAAGCATTACCCTCTGGCTCAACTCACTAATGGGAGGGCCACAGAGATCACAGATGCAAGGGTGATGGGAAAGAGACTATTTCATTTGATTGTAGAATGTGGAATTAAGAGCTAAGAACCTTGGAAATCATATAATTCAATATTCTCACTTTATGAGGAAAAAGGACAGCCACAAAAAAATAAATGATTTAAGGTCAAATATGTAGTAAGCACTGAAATCAAGATTTCAATCCAGGTGCTCTGACTTAAAATCCAGAGGCCTCAAAGATAACCTCAATATGTTCCAGTTTCTAAGGGTAAGGAAATAGCAAGGGCTAGCCTTCCTTTAGGTGGCTGCATCCTTGAAAGTATTAAAAGTAGATTGTAGTAGACAGATGAGCTCTTGAAATGACATCACTGGCCTGGTAGCCAACCCCAACCTGGAGAATCTTATACCTCATGAGAGAGTATTCCCCAATGTCAAGTAAGCAGCTGCTGTCTAGTCTATACTAATAAATCCTGAACTAATGGTTGGGATTGGAACTCTTACTACTGCATAGGGCAAAGAAACAACAGTGGTTCTCTGTGTTAGTCCAACGAGGAGATGCCTAACAAATCATACCTATTCAGTAATGTTACTCTAGAATGATTAGAGCTCCAGTAGAGAAAGGCCCTATACCAACAAGAATACTGATCCATGTAGGCATCAAAGTATCACAGGCACTCGCACTACATACCATGCGCAGAAGAGCCAATCCTTGGGAATTACTTCTGTTTGAGATACTGACCTAAACCCACATATATCTTGGCCTCAAGAGAGAGAAATTATTCCATCCAAAACTAATCCAAAACTGACAAATCCAATGACCTTTTTTCAATCCTCATTCTCTTTATATTCTCTGCAGTCTCTGACACTGCTAATCATCCTCACTCCTCTTAGAGAATCTTTTCTGTAGGTTTTTTGGATACCACTCTATCTTGGTCTTCCTAGTTGACTGCACCTTCTCTAACTGCTTTGCTGGATCCTTCTCCAGATCATACCCTTTTAAACAGGGCCATCCCTCAGACCTAGGCCCTCTTCTTTTCTCCCTCTATATTACTTCATTGCTGATCTCATTAGTTCTCATGGATGTCTCTATGCTGTGCACCAATCTCTCTGCTGACCTCCAATCTTTCATTTTCATATGCCTTTTGGATATCTCAAACTCCCCAATAGACATCTTAAACTCAACATGTCCAAAATGGAACCCATTATCTTTCCTCCTAAATCTTCTCCTCCTCCTACCTTCTCTATTACTGTAGAAAGCAAACCCATACTTTCAGTCTCTTAGGCTTACAACCTAAGAGTCATCCTAAATTCCTCACTATCTCTAACCACTCCCATATCCAAATTGTTGCTACAGTCTGCTAATTTCACCTCTGCAATATCTTTTGCATAATACTCTCCTCTTTTGACACTGCTATCACTTTGTCCCTCAGCACCTCACTCCTGGGTTACTTCAATAGCCTGATGATGGCTCTGTCTTTCTCATGTCCCTCCCCATAACTTATCCTCCATTTAGCCACTAACGTGATTTTCCTAAAATTCAGGCCTGACCATGTTGCCCCCTACACAATAAACTCTAGTGGCTCTCTGTTGTCTCTAGAATCAAATGCAAAAATTCTCTTTAGTGTTCAAAGTCCTTCAAAACTTATTATTATTCAGTCATTTCACTCATGTATAATTCTTCAGGAGCTTATTTGGAGTTTTCTTAGCAAAGATATTGGAGTGGCTTGTCATTTCCTTCTCCAGCTCATTTTGCAGATGAGTAAACTGAAGTAAATAGGATTAAGTGTTTTGCCCAGGGTCACATAGCTAGAAAGTGTCTGAGGCCAGATTTAAACTCAGGAAAGTACTCCATCAAAATTTAATTCACTTTTTTCTTTCTTATATCTTACTCTTCACAACATATTCTTCAATAAAGTGATACTGAATCCCTTGCTATTCCATAAATAAGATATTTCATCTCTTGGATCTGGGCAGTTCCTCTGGCTGTTGTCTATGCCTGGAATGGTCTTCCTCTTTATCTCCATTTACTGGCCTCCTTGGCTTCCTTTAAGTTCCAACTAAAATCCTATCTTCTACAAGAAATCATTTCCAACCCATAATCTTAGTGAATTCTCTCAGTTATAACATCCTATCAATCCTGTATATAGCTTGTTTGAATACATTTGTAGTCTCTCCCATTAGACAATGAACCTCTCAAGGATATAGGGACTATCATTTGCCTACCATTTAAAATAGTGACAGGCTAATAGTAGGCAGTTAATAAATGTTGACTGATTGTCACCCAAAAGAAGGACTCAAAGATGAAGATGTAAAATTAAACATCAGGAATGGAATCTGGGGTTGGCACTACAATGTAGTAAAAATATAAATTCTGATCCCTCCATTGGCATAAAGACATACCCCATTAGTCCACATGAAGATATGGACATGGCCCTGGTTCCTTAGAGGCTCTGCCAATGGAACATCAGCTTTGGAAGAGCCTAATAAGCCCCAAGCCTGGTAACAGATGCCTAGTGCCTCCTAGCTTAGTTCAGGGAAGATACACAGTGATGCACATTTTTCCTCTATGAAATTTCTGGAAGAATATCTGCCAAACCACAGAGGGGCTACAATCAACTTGTGGAAAGAGTACAGGTGTGGATGAGATGTCAGATTTTATAAACACTGGAGTAAGCACAAACTAGGAAGAAAATTATAGTGACCGAGAGGAAAAATAACCTTTGAAAAGATCATATTTTTATTTTAAAGTGATACAAAAATTCTGGCCTTAAGAAATATTGCGGATTAAAAAACTCTAATCATTAAATCTTAAGGGACCTGGTTTGCATGTTCTTTCCCCAACAATAGCAAGGCAACAAGCAGAGAGGTGATGAGGCATCTCCTCTAGAGAAGGCTGCTAGTCATTGGGAAGGGCATTCTGGATATCCTTGTTATGAGATGGGTATTTCCAGCTGGTCCAAAAATGCTAGCTCACTTCTATCCCTTTTCCAAAATCTTCATTCCCCAATTTCTCCTAGCTTCCCTTCTGGTCTGGGGTAGAACTTCCTGGCAGTTATCCCATTCATACTCTCAACATTACAGGCAAATGAGAGCCCTTCCTACTCACCGGCTTTCAATCTGGGCAGCAACCCTATGCCAGCGCTCCTGAAGCTGGGACCCCCTCTCTTGGCACCGCTCCAGGTCCAGGCTGCGCTCGGGCATTAGGCGGCATAGTTGCTCTGCCACCATCTTGGCTTTGGCGATTTCTTCATCCAGCACTAAGAAAACTGAGTTCTTGTCTTTTACATCCTTGAGCCATTGCTATAAACATACACAACTAGTCAGTCTTGGCATGGCAACCTACACATTCTTTACAAGAGGTGAAATACAGATTGTGGAGGACCAAGGACATCAGGGAAAAACACAGGGATATTGCTGAGAGCTGGCCATAGGCTGCATTTGTGTAACTCAGGAACTAAGCCATGGAGATGTTCCTGTAATAACCATGCTTTTCTAAGGACTCAATGGACAACAAAGCATCCACATGAATATGCCTTGTCAGAAATAATGAAAACAGAGACTTAATAACAGTCTTATGGGTTGGAGAGATATGGCAAGAATAGCAGGGTTTGAGAAAGTCATAGCTTTTTGGCTACAGACATTGAACTCCCCCTCCCTTGGGGCCATCCTAAATGTATTGAACATGAACTCTGGATTCATTTAGATCCCAAGAGCCATCATTGTCATTACTTTCCCAAACAAGGTAGTGTTAATGAAGTCATGCCATGGAGGTGCAAAGTGAATATGCATCATTACTAACCTCTAAAGCAGCTCGGTGAGACTGCAGAGCTGAGAGATCTGCTGGTACAGCTTCTTCCTGACTCAGCTTGATTTCATATCCTTTGACTAACAGCTCAGCTCCTTGGATGTCCCGGACTATAACATCAATTGTCTTTAGTCTGCCAGAGATAAATGAGAACATCGTCCATTCTAAAAAAGGGTAGATATTAAGTATACAGAAAGGAATAACAACTGGCATTTCTAAGGAGGCAATGGGATATCATGGAGAGACAGCTGGCTTTAGAGACAAGATGACATACCTGCCTCTGGTTGTGTGATTGTGGGCAAGTCACTAAACTTTAGCCCTTTACCACCTATCTTAGAATTGATACTAAAGATGAGTTCCAAGGCAGAAGGGTGGAGAGGGCTAGACAAATGGGTTAAGTGACTTGCCTATGGTCACAAAGATAGGAAGTATCAGAGGTCACATATGAAACTAAGAGCTCCCATCTCTAGGCCTGGCTCTCAATCTACTGATTGTGCCTCTGGAATTTTATATTTTTTAAGAGCTAGAAATAACCTTAGAAATAATCTGGCCCTACTGGCTTCAATTTATAGATTAAGAAGATGAAACTCAGAAAAGGAAGGCAATTTGAGAGTTTCTTCATTTGAGAATTTGCTACACCAATAAGAACATAGGTTCAATTTCTCTGACTATCCACAGCTATATGGCACTTTAAAAGTTTACAACACTATGAGGGAAACAGTGTTGACATTATGTGTGCCTTAAAGAATAGGATAATGAAAGTCCAGATATATTCAGCCTTAAGCCTCTGAACTGTAGGTCTTCCACTACATCACAGTGCTGAGTTTGAGAGATACTCACAGAAATATCTGAAAAAGTATCATCTGTGCTACAGTCACTGTAATTTCAAAGAAATCAGACAAGCAGTGTGGTATCCAGTTTAAACCCATTACAACTATGAGTGGCCACATGAAACACACTGTCATTGTTGGACTGATAGCTATCTTTGGTATAATAACTGTACCAAGGCAAAGATAGCCACATGCACTAAAAAACAGACTGAATCACCTATTTACTGGGCAAAGGATAACAACACAGATGTAATTGGAACATTAACCCAGCAGGAAAGGTTAACATACAGTTTGGAACTGACCATCCTGGCTAAAGAATGAATATAGGTATGAACTCTTTATACACTAAGTAAAGTATGAGATAATACCTTCTTTGCCTTAATCTAAATAATTGATAAAAATGCTGAATGGAACACAAGAGTGTTAAACTCTCGGGTCCCCATCAGTGTGATGCTGGGGAAAGAATCCCCTGCATCTAGAATCAGAGGACCAGGTGAATTTGGCCACTTAATACTGATGAGACCCTGGACAAGTAGATTGATGGCTCTAGAACTCCATTCCCTGATCTATAAAATAGGGGGCTAGAAAATGAGTTGTAAAGTTCCCTGCCAATTCTAAATCCCTACACCTATGATTCAAATATAAAAGCCATTATAAGGAATGTTAAAAAATATGGGAAAGCCTTAATAAATTAAACAGAACATAGCTAATATAGAAATAGGTTTTGCATGACTTCACATGGTATAATCAATATCAAATTGCTTGCCTTCTCAAGGAGCAGGGAGCTGAGGAGAGGAGAGAATTTGGAATTGAAATTTTTTAAAAAATGATAGCCAACATTCTTTTTTACATGTAAATGAGAAATTTTTTAAATTTTTTTTTAATTTTTAGTTTTTAAAACATTATTTTATTTGGTCATTTTCATACATTATTCATTGGAAACAGATATTTTCTTTTCCTCCCCACCCCCACCCCTTCCCTAGCCAACACGCGATTCGTCTGGGTATCACATGTGTCTTTGCTCTGAACCCATTTCCTTGTTGGTATTTGCAGTAAATGAGAATTTTTTTTTTTTAAGATTTTACAAAGCTCATTTATTGATTCAGTTTGTTTTTAACTGCTGGGGTTTGTCCATTGCCTATGAGTGCCAAGAGCTAGGTTTCAATGAGTAATTACGGATTATAAAATTGAAACAGGCATCAGTTTCCAAAGAGTGGTGAGGATTAAGTTCAGTGAGTTAATAACACCATTAATTTCCTCAGCTCAGTAAATGAGAAATTTTTAACAAAATAAAAAAATTTTTAAAAGAAACAATGCGGAAAAAACAGAAGTAGATAAGCAGAGTATATATGAACTTCAACTACATAAAAGGAAAAAATAAAATAGAATGGATAAAAACAGACTGAAGAAGACTTAGAGGAAGTGAAATGTGGGTGGTTATGACATTTTATGTCATGAATCACATCCCTTTAATTGAAAGTTGCAAAGCAAGTTTAATTGTTTTGATGTTCAGTATTGTTTGTAATATATAATTAAAGCAAATAAATAAATGTTAGGTAAACCACAGAACTAAATCAGTAATTAACAGAGAACAAATATTATTGAGTAGGTAAACATTATGGCTTAGCCAGCCATGGAAAGGAAGATTACAGAAAGTCCTATGCCAATAGGTAAGTGATCTGAAGAATACAAGTGGGGCAAAGTACAAAATAACTCCAAGCCTTAACAATGCTGACTGTCTCAAACATATTACTCAGATCTCCATGGTTGATGACAATTAAGCTCTTCTTATATGCCATACTCAGGGGACACAAAATGACGTAACAGAAAGAATGCTAGTGTCAGTCAGAAAACTTGGGTTGTAGTTCCTATTCCTGACACTTGTAGTTTGTAAGGTCTTGGCTAAGAATCACGTCAACTTGCTTCCCTTTTATCTATAAAATGGGGATATTGCTTACTACTTGCTTCCTTATGCCATAGGTCTGTTGTGGGGAGAGCACTTTATAAAGTATATATATAGTGGCAAAATGTGAGACTAAAGTTCATTGAAAATTATGATGAGTTTAAGGATTATTCTTTCAAACAAGGAGGTGAGGGGTCACCAGAATGGAAACAAGTTCTTGGAAAATATAGTGCTATGTTTAAAACTTTGTTGTTTTCTATTTTGTTGCTAGTGAATGGGAAGATAATACTCATAGTGATTTGACTTAACAGAGTAAAGAAAACAAAAAAAGAGTCTAAAGAGCTTTTCCCCAAACACTCAAATTTAGCTCACACTCCCCTTAGATTTCCCTTCCCTAGGATACTGTGAACTAAACATTGTAGTTATTTTCTCCCTGGCAATAAAATCAACAAACCTCTTAACACCCCCAAAATCTTCCTGGATTTCTTCTAACTGATTCAAGGCCAGTACAATGTATCACCTTCCCATATATGATCTCACTCTAAACTACTACCCCTAGAACTAAAGTGCCAGTTCACTTACTTATCCAAGTAGACAGAGGATAGACCATACACTTGGGTCATTTTTTCCACCAGCAAGCTGAATTCTGATTGAAGGGTTGGAATACTGGATCCAGATGGAGATTGCTGTAGAAAAGTTTTACATCTCATAGAAATATTGTCAAAATCAGTCCTCAGTTGCTGCAAATCTTCCTGGGTATGCTATCAGAAACCAGAGACAAAAATGGAGAAAATAATTAATGAATAATAGGAAAGAACTACAAGTAAAGATTAATAAATGTAATTTCCTCCAAAATGATACCAATTAAGTTTTTAGATCAGAGTTTAGATTTTGCTGGGACAGTAGGTCTCTGGGTGAGTCTACAAAAAGAGACTCTAGGAAAATCACAGGTGCATCATAATGAAGTATATCAGATACCTTTCATCCAAACTGTGCTAGTTTCTCACTCCTCATCCAGAATTAAAGGATAATGAGAGAAACAGAGAAATGACATTCCCCATAACCTATTCACATCTTCTCTATCCATTCAGTGTCCCAGTTCAAATCTCTTTCTTGATCAAGTCAAGCATTTATTAAATGCATGCCTAATGTGTGCCAGGCCCTGTGCTAAATGCTGGGGAAACAAAGAAAGACAAAAGTCCCTACCTTCAAGGGCTCGCAATCTACTAAGGAGACAATATGCAAGCAACCACATACAGACAAGATATACAGAGAGTAACAGAAGATCATCAGGAAAAGCTCATTCAGCTTCAATGCTTAGTAGTCACAGCTGCCTCTCCTCTCTGAATGGAGGGCCAAAAGGCAGAGCAACAGTCCCTTCCAAAGCTCCCCTTTATAGAGGGCTCACAATTAGCCAGTAAGCTCTTCATTTCACATCGCCAGTCTGTTTGGTTTCAACTCCACCAACATCTAGTCCCCTGGATAGGTATCCTCTGTTGTACCTCACCCCACTTTAAGTTCTTTTTGTGAATTTGTCTTCTTTTAGTGAACTGTAAGCTGCTTGACAGCAGGACTGGTCTGTCTTTTCTTTATTTGTGTTCCTAGCCCATAGCACAGCACCTGACAGAGTGACAGAGTGCTGGAGTCAAGAAAACTGATCATCCAGAGTTCAAATGTGACCTCAGACACTTACTGTGTGAGCCTAGGCAAATCACTTATTCCTCTTTGCCTCAGTTTCCTCATCTATAAAATGATCTGGAGAAGGAAATGAATAGCCACTCCAGTATATTTGCCAAGAAAACATTAAATACAGTCATAAAGAGTCAAGTATAATTGAAATGACTCAACAACAACAAAGTTGTCTGAGGGCAGAGACTGCCTTTCTCTTTCTGATTGATATCCCCAGCGCTTACCACAGTGTCTGGCACATAGTAGGTGCTTAATGAATAGACTAGCACATGGCCTTGTGGCTAACTGGTGCTCAGTAAACATATGTGGAATTGATCCAAATCTGGAGTTTCTGGATTACATGGCTGAAATTGAACATATCAAAGAAAATTATATTTTGTTTTGCATGTCTGTGTATGTGCATGAGGGCATTTGCTGCCTGCATATGTGATTTCACTAATGAAAGAAACTCCTTCTATTAATGAAAACTATCAACTGCAATTTATAATCTTAAATATACTGAAGGTGAAAGATGACCCCAGATCTTTCTGATTCCAAGACTATCCAAGGAACTATCTAGACATTCTACCATACTGTCAAAGTAGTCATGGTCCCTACTGAATTCCTAGGGCACAACATTTTAAAGTAGGCTTTCCTTCATCAGTTTAGAAACAACTTTGCATCTAGTGAACAAGAATGATTAGTTAAAATTGGAAGGCACCAGGCAAGTTTGCATTATTAATAATATCAAGCTAGGAATCACTGTTCATTTCTTCCCTCCCCCTTCCTATCTATCTATCTATCTATCTATCTATCTATCTATCTATCTATCTATCTATCCCCTCTCCCTCATAAGCATTTGTCTTAATTACGTTTTGTATTTATTTCTTTATCAACAATATAAAGTTGATTAGCCAGCCCAGTTAGCACTGCTTGCCCTGGACAATAAAACATCTAATAATAACTGCAAATAAGGAGCCCAAAAGGGCAAGACTTGAACAATTTACACGAATTCTGTTTGCTCCTAAAGGGTTAGGGAACATTTAGAAATAAGAGGATGGAAGCCAACACTCTATATCATTCTCCCAGTAGAAGTCCAGTCTTTACTTCAAGTAAATAAGTATTAGCAAGACTAGCTACAGACTTGAATTCCCTATGAAAACTTCTCAAGACCTATGCTTTGATAACCAAAAAGCTGTGGTTTACTTTCTCAGGCTCCACCCTACATATCCCACCATCTTCAATTCACCCATTAGAGCCCTACATAGATAGTTCCCAGACCACAGCCAGACCTGACCTCTTGCTCTGCGATACGTAAAGCATTGTCTTGTCGAGCATCCTCGTCAGTCCTAGAGCCAGTTGGGGACTGGATACGTCTGATCAGCCTCTGTTCACAGTCCTCTAGACGGAGCCTTATGTTTGTCAGCTCTGAGATATATGTCCTAGCAACTGTCTCATCCTTATCTTCTGTGGAGACAAAAGATTGAAGTCAATCAATGGCCAACTCAGAATAAAGCCAAAGTCTACCCCCTAGCTTGAAATAAAGACTCCATTGGGGAACAAAGAACCAAAATCTTTTCCTAAATTCTATCTACACTGAACTCTTCAGAATTCTTTCAACCATCAAGTGGCTGTGAAATAATTATTACTTTTTTTCTGAACTTATTATTTCACTGGTACAGAGCACACCAAGTAAGGAAATTCCTACTATCAATGTGGACCCCAACTTCCTCTACAGCAGTGATGATGAACCTATGGTATGTGCCAAAGATGGCACACAGAGCGCTCTTGGTGGGCATGACAACCCCCCCCCCCCAATTCATTACTAGAAGGGCAGAGGAACTCAGGTGGAACTGTTCCCTTCCCCCTCGCCCCTGTGCCTGATGACATTTTTTCACTTCACCTAAGGCTCTGCCAGGCAGCCCAATGGGAACTCATAGAGGGTAAGATGGGTGGTGACAGAGCTGGAGGGGAGTGGAGTGCTCAGGCCATTCCCCTCCCCCTCTCCACACTAGCTAAGGACATTCCTTACTTTACCCACCTCTTCGGTCAGTAGCCCAATGAAAGTGCTATCTCCCTCCACTGTATGTGTGGGTGTGTGTGGGCCCACAGGGCACACTTGGAATGGGGGGATGGGGGAGGGGGCAGGGGGAAGTGTACAGTCTCTAAAAAATTTGCCATCACTGCTGTATACTATAAAATCTCATAAAGTTGCCTGAGGCACTTAGAGGTTAAATGGCTTGTCAGGGTTATGCAGCTAAACCTGTGTCAAAGGCAGGGTTTGAGCCTAAATCTTCCTGAGTCCAAGCTTGGCTCTCTATATACAATACCATGGTGAAAAATGTGAACACATAAGAAAGAGAAGGGGATTATATAGCAGAACAAAAAGAATCAATATACAGTATGGTAAAGAAGATGTGGGAGTCTGTTATAACTCTTTCACTGTAAAGCTGTGTGAGACTGTATGAGACTGATCAACTCTCAGGCTTAGTTTTCTCATTTGCAAAATCAGAATATGATTACTTATTCTTCCCTACTAGGGCTGTTATGACAAAGCCTTTTGTAAATTATAAAATATAACATAGATGTAATCTATTAATATGCTGATCTATTTCTCACATTGTACTATAAGGGTGCTATGTAAAGGAGTGCTCCCAAAATGTGATTTGCAGATTTCATGTTTATATGGCCTTTCTCAACATATATGTATCTTTGATGTTAAGAAGATTAGATTTCATTGGGAGAAAAAATGAACTAAGTTTAGAGGCTTGTGAGGTTCTCCCTCTCTTAAGATCATCTTTCCCACACCTACCATTCTCTAAGGATTCAGCCAGCTGCTGGTAGTGTGCTTTACAAGAATCCACCTCCTCTTCCAGGTGTAAACGATCAGACACTGAGAAGAGTGAGGAATCCCGACTGTCTTGTAGGAAATCTTCATAGTGGGTCTGGAGGTTCTCCATGACCTGATGGCTCTCAGCAGAGGCCAAGGATCGAAGCTAGGAAGTATGAAAAATCATTTCATAGATTAGAGTCAATACAGGTTATTTTACTAACATACCTGCTGTTTTCCCTAGCCAAGTAAGCTAGTGTTTTTGTTTCCCAATACTACATTTTCACAAAAATATCTCTGGCTCTGTGATGCTCCAATCATCTGGCTAGGCCTCCCATTGGAACCAAAAGAAATTCTCCTAACAAAGTCAAACTAATATCATGTGGAGAGAGGAATCCATCAAATTACCTTCTCCAGGTTCCAGCTCTGCACAAGATCAATGTCCTTCCGCAGATAGTGCCACGAAATAAGACTTTTGGTATTCATGTGCAGCTGATGCCAAAGGGTCATCACCTTCTGATAGGCCTGCTCCACTCTAGAAACAATAGAGACAAATTACTGTGTGGTCAAGGAAGTGCTTACGAAGTTCACAAAGGTAAACATTTTAACACTTTAAAGTGTTCATTAGGTAAGTTAAGTAACTCTTCATATATCAAGAAGCTCAAAGCACTAATAAGTGCTTCAGTTTCAGTTTCAGAGAAGGGGCAGACCTGCCTACATTGGCAGAAGGAGTTTCTTTATCTGAAAGTTCCCAATATCAATGGAATAACAGTTTCAGTCCCTATAGTGTTCATTAGACATGAACTGCTATAATTGAGCCCTGCTAGTAGTCCTTTGCTGGCCATGGGCTACATTTCAGAAATATTCTAAGATTAAAAGTGGAAGTTTAGGGGATTAAGTATGCAAAGTACTGCACATGCAGTGAGACACGGACAATGTGTGGATCAGTTTTGCTTGATTGTTTTACTTTGTAGGTAGCTAGATGATACAGTGGAGAATACTGGACTTGGAATCTTGCCCCACACTTAAGAGCTGTGTAGCCCTAAGTAAAGTCACTTAACATCTCCCAGATTCAGTTTCCCCATTTATAAAATGGGGCTAATAATACCACCTACCTCACATTTATTGTGGACATTAAAATGAATTAGTATATTCAAAGTATTTTGCAAACTTTAAAGTACTATATAAATATCAGACACAATTATTGTTATTATTTTTTAAGGTAAAAGCGAAAACTTTGGCCATGGGTTGGTAGTATATTGGAAAATGACTGGGATGTAAAGAATAAAAGACATCTACAAATTTCTATAAAAAATAGATGATTTATCAGCTAAGTACAAAGACAAATACATCTGCAAAGTGTGGTCTTTATATATAATTAGTGTCTTAGGCTTAATGAGAAAGGCCAGGAAAAGGTAAATCTTGGTAATACAATCAGATGGGATTTTCATGGAATACTCGACATTGACAAAATTAAATGCATATGTGTTTATATATACACACACATATTTGGATATATATAAAACTTAAAATCATTTAGCTGTATATGCACATTCATAAGCATGCCCTCCATTAAAGTCTTCTTCTAATGCCTCAGTGTGGCATGTGGGTGATAGTCTATGTTCTTGGAGGCAAAGCCTGTGGCAAAATAGAAAAACATACAACTTGGCAACAGACTGTATTGTCTGAGAACCAGTGAAGTAAAGTAGGTCCAGACTTATCACTAAACAGTTGACTACCAGATGATAATTTTAGGACAACAGCAACTCATGAAGACAGCATGCTAGATAAGAAGGATCTGTAATCTCTATTGGTAGAAGAAGTATTCTATCTACTATAGAGTCAGACTGATGAAATCACAGGCCTTTAGAGTAATAATACACATAACATTTTGATGTAGAATCTGTTGAGATTGGAATCTGTCGTTCAAATCCTGTTTCAGACACTCATTAGCATTTGTGTGACATAGGGCATATAACTTAACCTCTCAAAGTATTGATTTTTCATCTGTGATGAAAACCAAATGAATAGATAATATACAAAAAATTGTTTAAAACATTTTAGTGCTATATAAACAGAAGTCATTATTATCATTATTGTACTAATAAAATAATGCTTATTCTTCAATTCTAAAATACTTCAGAGATCTGCAATATTGTCAGAGTTGTTTTCCTGAGACCAGTGAGAGCGAATCTTTTAGAGACCAGGTGCTGTGCCCTGCTCCCCCCACCAAGTGCCAAGTGCATACCCATCACCCTTATCCCACACAGGGGAGGGAGGAAGCACTCCAATTGGGGTGCTGGCTGGAGGGGTGAGTGTAGTGAGGAATGTCCTCAGAGCAGGTGAAATGGGAGAGGAGAATGACCCAACTGCTCTGCTCCCCTCCAGCTCTGCCTCCTGTGAGCTGTCTACCTGCTGGGAGCCATCAGGACACGATGTTTTGACAAGGTCACCTGTTGCAGCTAAAGAGGTCACAGAGTGGCCCCTTGGCAAGATGTCATTGCCCACTCAGTTCCCTTTGTATGACCTCTCTCATTAACATCCCTTATCTATGGAATTGACATGACTGCTATTCCCCCCTATCCTCAGAAGAATAATACAAGAGCAAAATACCTGTACTCTATTTCTCCAAAACATCACCAAAAGGTCAAACCCTCAAATCCCAAAAGACTACTATGGGTTAACTTTTACTTAGGTACATAATTCCAAGTAAAACCATAGCTACAAGCCAAGCCCAGAACATTCTCACTCACAGAAAATTATTCTCATGAAGCCAGCATACAAATCAATCATAAAGGTCCATACAAAATATGCAGGTACACCAAGCTTCAACATGCCTCAGTGACTGGATTTCACAATCCAGTAACTCATCGGTCAGAAACTCCCTGATAACCCTGAAAAATGATCTGCCCGGCAATCTGAATTGTATGTTCCTCTGATCCTTCAAAGCTCAGTACTGATTGTTGAATTGTCTTTAAGAATTTCTGATTATTTCTTTTTATTAAGTGACACTGCATACTGACAAGGTTAGCAGTTGTGGGTAGTGTGAGGTCAATCAGGAAAGGAAGCATCAATCTGGGATGGAGAGGAAGTACCTGTTGGCCACCTCAATGGCATCTGTGTTGGGTGGAGGAATGAGGAAGCACACAGAGGGCACCATGGCTTCATTCCCTGTAGGGCTGATCACCTTCCACTTGGTCCGCTGCGAATTATCTTCCAATACACACTCATCATTCTTGTAGATGGTGATCTACGGAGACCAAGAAGGCCAGTTTACAACAATAGAAAAAAAACAACACCAAAAGCCAGATCAGTCTGGAAGGCATGAAGAAATGGCCTGGAAGACACATTCAGAGTGATATGAACCTGAAATATATAACCTGACATTTGGGGGGAAAAAATTCACACTGACATTCACACCTCAGGAAAGAGTGACAAATTGTGTAAATCAGGTTAACATCCTGCATGTGATAGAATCCCAGAGCTGGAAAAGAGTTATGAGAGAGCATTTAGGGTATATCCTGTCCAGAATACAAGCCTTCTCTACAATACCCTCAAGAAGGAGTCATCCAATGCTGACTGGATAACGTGTTAAGTACAAATAGGGGGATGCCTAATAAGTAGAAGGCTTAGTTTCTGTCCTCCAAGGATTTTACTTGATTATTTTTCTTTTATAACTACTATCACCAAAAAAGATGGGAAATGTTACCACAATTTTCTCATTGTAGGGCATGTGATAGTTTTTGTTTTTTTTGTTTTTTTTTTTTTGAGAAAATATATGCAGGACTCCTCTTTCTTGGGAAGGTGGCTGGGAACTGTCATTTTACATAGGAAGAAACTGAAACACATGTTACGTGTCATGGGAGAGATTTAAAATTTCTATTTCCAGGGTTCTATTCCCAGAATGTATTGGCACATTCTAAATAAAAGACTGTTCTGCCCACTTCTTCATCTATTCTTTCCCTAAACTCTCTCTCCATTAGCCTACTACCATCAATTACTGAAGGCAATGTGACTTTGAGGTTTTTTTTTTAATCTCTGTTAGTCTTCTTCTTACCCTACTATCCAGAAACCAACATTTTCTCTCTCTGTCTCCCGTCCTTCACAATGAACTAGAGGGGGTTCCTCTACCTGCTCACCTCAATCTGCCGGTAGTCACAGATAGCCTTAATGGAGATGGTGCTTGCTAGCACATGGTCTGGATTTCGGGGCTTCAGCTGAATGATGGTTTTTGATCTCCCCACCAGACTGGCAACGGAACTCTTTGAATGAATGAGTTGCTCCTTTTCATCCTACAATAAAGGAAGAAAAAAATACAAACATAAATGTTTCTAGTTAAGTGACCAACGGTAAACTAGGATAAACTAATAACCCACCCAAGCCCTGCAAGAGAAAGTCTTCTCATGGACATGGATCCTCTATGGAGCTCTCAGAGAAATAGAGGACAGAGGGAACAAGGAGAGAACATTTCTGTCTTTTCACCAAGTGCTAGAGCACCTCAGTTTTATAGCTCTCTCTCCCTCTGTTTCTTTCCCAATAATCAGAAATCCACATGCAAAAAAAAAAAAGAAAGAAAGAAAAGAAAAAGGAAATGGGAATATTGATAATAGTAAAACAGGCTTTTACTGACAGAACCCAGCTGTTCCCACCAATTTGTGAGAGGCTGGAGAATGATACTCAAATTGTCAATCTTGTAGAACAGAAGTCTATCCTCCAAACTATGCTAAAAGAACCACTATTTCTTAAATTAGAAAAGCTCATATATAAGCTCAGAAAAAGCTCATGAATCTAACTTCTTGGATTATGACTGATAGCAAATGTATCATGGTTAGATAAATGATTTAATTATATCAATTAATTATGGCTTTTAAGACCTTGCAACTTTAATGATTTGGAAAAATTTAGTTATAGTTTAGGAGAAAGAACATATAGAAGAAACTGTCAAGACTCTACTAACCCAATTATCTCACAAACACATGAGCTTCTTAAAACAGAACTGGTTAACAGCATATTGCCAATTCCATTGGAGGATAGAGTATAATTTCAATTTATTAGCCAAGATGATTCAAGCCCATTTTGAGGAATAAAAGCCCCCAGAAGAGGTAGGAATAGATGTGATGAGGGGTAGAGAGTTAATAATGCAAAGAAATGCCATTACTGAATTAAGAATATTCAGAAAAAGAATAAGAAATTCTGAACTACCTGTGCCTGTCCCAGGGAGCATGGTTGAAAGAAATACAACTTTAACTCATTACTTAAGAAAGAGGAATGGAATATATAGGGAGGCAGCCATACTGTTCCATGCTTGAAGTCTGGTCTACCCATATCAGCCTTCTGGCATTAAGCATATCAATTTCTGTCTAACCAACAGCCATAGGTCTCCACTTTCAGAGATCGAGTGGTAAGCAAAGAGAACTCTGAAAAGAACCAGAAGCCAAGAGAAATGCCCCCGAACATGACAGCTTGAGAGTACAAGCAGAGGAGCAGACTCAGGTGACTCCGTGACCCCGATGACTCCGCCAACCTGATGTCCCTGACCTGGAAAGGAGGGAACATAGCGACTCTCTGGAATTGGAGAGATGATAACAATTGCAAGAGTTAGTCTGTGGAAAGAGAGTGATGATACTGGGTACCAGCTGCCTTTTATCATGTATGTAGCCCCTCCAAATGAGTAAGGACTTAATAGCTATCATCTAGGAAGAAATCCCTTACAGTGTCTAATCATCCCCTAACCAAGGCTAATTAATAGTATTCACCAGGGTAAAACACCTAACAGAGATGTTCATACTGAACCCCTACCCTAAGGGTGCTATTTAAACAACTAGGGTCACAGATGACCAGTTGTTACCCAAACCACAATGAGTGAATACTACAGTTTAACTCAATTCTATACTCTTACTGGGAGCCCTCTATTGAAATGTTCTGTCTCCACATCTTAAGACTCCACCCCCTCAGCCTGACACAGACATAATCACCTGTAATAGATGACTAAGTAAAATCATGTATATCAAGCATTTGTAAAACTTAAGAGCACTACATTAACAATGGCTAGAGTGAGTGAGCATATGTGTAAGAGAGAGAGCAAAAGAGGGACAAGGAAAGGAGGAGAGGGGAGGAGGTAGAAGGAGGGGAGAGGGGGAGGGGGAGGGGGAGAGAGAGAGAGAGAGAGACAGACAGACAGACAGAAAAAAGGTCATCAGGAAAAAAGAAGAATGGCATACATCAAGGAGTCACCCATACTGTTGAATTCTTGAAGTATGATGTTCTTAGTATTAAGCAGGTCAATTTTTGTTTCACCAATAAACACAGATCTCCACTTCCAGAGACTATGTGTGTGGGGTGTATAAGTGGATTGGTGGTGGGCTATACAAAAACTGTAAAAGATGGTAGAATTGAGCACCTCCACCCTCAGGAGAGTCATATTTATCAATTATGGGACTCTAGCACTTAGCCCATTTTCACATTTGCAAAACTAAATTAATGCCTGTAGTGCCTACCTCAGAGAGAAGTTATGAGTATCAAATGAGAAAATGTAGATAAAACTACTTTGTAAACCTTAAAGCAGTATATCAGTATCAGTATCATTAGCTATTATTACTCTTCATTCATTCTAAACTGCAGCTTGAGCCTGTCTATCCCTGACAACTCTGAATAATGTCCATTGGTATTTAATCATGGCGTAGTTCTGCTCATGTTGGTTGTATTACCAGGCCTCTTGAAAGACTGATTTTCAAGGGCAAATGAGCATAAATAGCATTTGGATTTAAGTATGAGTCTGTTTTAGACCCTTCCAAGATAAAGTAACATAATGGACATGCAAGGACTTGGAGAAGGTAGAAATTTAATACAGCCATTATTTCACCAAGCACTATGCATGCTTTTGTTGAACTACACAGAAGTTACTTTTAAACACTGAGCAAGATGAAGGTCAAATTCCTATTATCTTACAATTCACAGAGAAGAGGGCCTTGGAAAAACTGAGCATAAATTTAAGTTTCATCATTTATATACAGCTCACATCTTTCCTTCTGCCTAGCTGAGAATGAAGAATTCACACTGAGCCCCTCTGCCTCTGCTCTACCTCATCTTCTGATCCAACAATCAGATTAAAAGAAAGCTGCCACAAAGAGGGTATGATCAGCACTGAGTGGTGCTTAGGAGATGCCTTGGACCACATGTCAATTATCTACCCCTGGAATCTAAACAACAATGTAGGCAAAGAAGGATATTGGCATTCTGAAAAGTCTATATGGTGGTGAAGTCCAAGTGCCAACTGTTACACTTTCTAATTATGTGGCCCAAGACAAGGAATAATACCATGCAGAGCTTCTGATTACTTATCTGAAAAATTAGGAAAATAATACTCCTACTACTTTCAGAGAGCTGCTGTGAGGACACTGATCTGTAAACATTAAAGTATTATAAAAATGTGACATCAATAACTTCTGCAAAGCAATTCAAAGAGAAAAGAACAGAAAAGACAAGGAAGGGACAGAAGAAAACTGCTTAAATTGCTCACTGAATAAGAGCCTACACATTATCAAGTCAACCCCACTTCTAAGGAATATTCCAAAGCAGAAACAGATTCTGCTTTTCATGGCACTTTATGAAGAAAGAAAGCATCCCAGATGATTCTCTGGCAACACCCACCATGGAGTCCTGGAGGAGGTCTTCAAGGCGGGACAAGCTGGTGTTGCAGTCACAGGAATATTTCCGTTTGATAGAGTCCTGAAGGTTCTTCAAGAATGTTTCTAGGTCTTTTGCATCACTAAAAAACTGTAGAGACACAATGGATGCCTTGTGCTCAGCACAACAGTAAACACTAAGTGCCAGGAGTGCTACCACTAAAGCAGAATGGGATCTGCTTGGCACACTGGGGCAATAAGTCATTACTCAAAGGAGCAAACAAAAATACAAAGTGAAATCCTTGAAATTCTCTCTCTGTCAAACATTAATGATGACAAACAAAAAACCCACACCAACTCCTACTGCTCTTCCTTTGGGAAATCTCTGTTCCTATCCTTGGCTTTCAACACTACCATCTGAAATGGAGAGGCTCATGCTACAAGAGCCACATCTCTCCTATTCCCAAGAGAAGAGAGCTACAGTTGGGTTTAGACACTTGATAATAAGTGGGAATAAGAAACAGCAGGGAATCCAACATCATTTAGGAGTCAATCAGAGCTCTCTGAGAAAGGGTTCAGCATGGTCAAGTAGGTACAGGAAAGCATATGGGGAGGGGAAATGGTCTCCTTTCTCATAGAAAACAATTATCAATCCAAATGGGAAATTCCTCATTTTGGAGCAAACCCCACCACAGACAGCAGCTGAAGTCCTCCCCACCCTGACTGAAGTCTGATACAATCAGCATTCTCTTCACAAGATATTATCTTCCTTACTCTCTTCTCTTTTTCCATTACACCCCCAGGCTTTGTACCTGAAAGTAAGTGCTATTCTCCTTGACATGGTGCTCCACACAAAGGCACAGCTGCTTCATCCACTGCCACTGAGACTGGATAGCAGCACTGTATGCCTTGAAAAGAGAAGAGAGAGTACTAGATGTTATAGGAAAAAAACACCGAAGTCTTAACATAGATGATAGGTGCTGTGTTAAGTGGGAATTGAGCAATGGAGAAAAGGGATGCACACAAAGAGAAAAGCTTAGCAGACACAGCCTTAGGACTTCTGATAAAGAACAGTTTTCCTTTCAGCCAATGTGGAATTGATGGAGTTACATAGGAAAACCCTCTACTCTATGGCATTTCTGCTAAAAGATCCCATCTGCATGTTGTAGGTGTGAGGAGTACCCTATTCTGTTATTTTTGACTAAAACATCATATTAATACAAACATTTTAATAATAATAATAATAAATTAGTAATAGACTATTCTTTTCCTGAACAGATAGTTAAAAGAAATGGCCTTGGCTATCTGGCCCTGGGCAAGTCATTTAACTGTTTGCCATGCCCTTGCCCTTCTAGCATAGTTATTACTAAAACAAAAAGAGAAAGAAATGACCTGTATCATTCTCAAAAGCAAGAGCCACTCTCTTCCTTTTTTTTGACTTTTGTTACTATTTATTTCCTCAGAGAGGCAAATGGTTCAATCTGGCAGAGGAAACAAACTATTTGAAATAGAAGTTAAAAGAGAGAGCAAAAGACCTCTGGAATTTCTTGTCTGTTTTCAACCATAAGAAAACTTTGGATTTATAGACCTTTCTTCCAAAGGTCTCTGGGCACTTGAAAACATTACCATCCCTTCTTTAGCCACATACCTCAACAGTCTGCTTTGCTGGGTGGTTCTCCAGTGACAGCAATTCTGCTGTATCTTGTAGAGACCTGAAAACATCTTGTTTATCATCTAGTTCCATGGTTAACTCCTAAAAATGAAATTTAATTTTATTCAATAAGTATTTAATGATAGCCTATTGTGTTAAGCAGTTTAGTCTACAAAGAATGAGAAGACATGACTTTTTTCTTGAGTCCCACAAGAGAGATAACACATGAAAAATAATAAACAACATATAATAACTAAAAC
Organism: Monodelphis domestica; assembly: GCF_027887165.1. Lineage (NCBI taxonomy): Eukaryota > Metazoa > Chordata > Mammalia > Didelphimorphia > Didelphidae > Monodelphis > Monodelphis domestica. Next base: position 366,448,760 of record NC_077230.1, on the reverse strand, counting down.
CATAAATGGCTAGGTGATACTTCCAATAAATGATGGATTTTTCAGAGGAGAGAAAATTAATGATCTAAAGAAATAAACAGAATCATTAGGAAGGAGATAAGACCCAAGTAAATCTTTGAAAGGTTCTGGCAGCTGCTGGTGGAGTTGTGAATTGATCCAACCATTCTGGAGGGCAATTTGGAAGTATGCCCAAAAGTTGCTAAAAGACTGTCTGCCCTTTGATCCAGCCATAGCACTGTTAGGTTTATACCCCAAACAGATAATAAGGGAAAGGACCTGTACAAGAATATTCATAGCTGTGCTTTGTGGTGGTAAAAAATTGGAAAATGATGGGAATGGCTGAACAAATTATGGTATATGTTGGTGATGGAATACTATTGTGCTCAAAGGAATAATAAAGTGGAAGAATTCCATGTGAACTGGAATGACCTCTAGGAATTGACGCCGAGTGAAAGGAGCAGAACCAGGAGAACATTATACACAGAGACTGATACAATGTGGTACAATTGAATGTAATGGACTTCTCCATTAGTGGCAATACAGCGATCCTGAACAACTCAGAGGGATTTACAAGAAAGAACACTATCCACATTTAGAGGGAAAACTGTGGGAGTAGACAAGGGTCAAGGGGCATATGACTGGGAATGTAGAGCCTAAATGATCATCCTAGTGCAAACATCAACAACATGGAAATGGGTTCTGATCAAGGATACATGTAAAACCTAGTGGAATTGCGGGTCAGCTACAGGAAAGGGTGGCGGAAGGGGAGGGAGGGAAAGAATATGATTCTAGTAACCAAGGAACAATGTTCTAAATAGACTAAATAAAATTTTGTAAAAAAAAAAAAGGTTCAGGCGGACATAAAAGGGTGGGGATATCATGAGCAAAGGCAAGGAGACTCCCATAGGTGATAATGAAAAAAACAGCCTGGCTAAGGTGGAGTTTCGGTGTATAGAAGAGCAGAAACTAAATAAAGCTGGTTAAGCAAGTAAAAACAGAATGAAGAGGGCTTTGAATGCCAGGATGAAGAGCTTGGATTTGATCCTAGAGGCAATGGTGAACCACTGAAGGTTCTCAAGGAGGGGAGAGAAATAAGACAATAATGATGTTTTCAAATATGATATTTTAAGGAGACATCTGGAGAAGGGAAAAAAATGGAAACAAAGGAGACAAATTCAAAGTTATTCTTATTAATCCAGACATGAAGCAACTAGGGATTAACTAGAGAAAGGAATAGAAGGATGAATTTTCAAAATGTTTTGAAGAACATATAGGACTTGCTGAGTGACTATATATGGGATGAACGTAAAGACAGTCAACAAAAATCCTAAGAGATAGACCCTAGGGAGCTGAGTGCCATTGAGAAAGATAAAAAGTTGAGAAGAAAAGGCAGTTTGGAGGTAGAGAAGTGAAGTAGCTAAATTTTGAAGAAGGGATATCAGGGTAGAAATATATGGACAATAAGAGAAACATAGACCCAAATATTGTGAAGAGAAGCAGAGCCAGTAACTATCCACATACTGGAAAGAGCCCAAACCATAAAAACAGATTAGCTCCCCAAAAGAGAGAATACAAAGGGCTGAGATCCAAGAATTAAATTTGGGAAATACCATATTAAGAGATAAGAAGAAAAACCAGGAAAGAAGGCAGAGAAGCAAAGGACACTTGACACAAGTCAAAGAAAGATGCGGCAGAAAGAGTGGTGAACAGTATGAGATGCTATTGAGAGTGAGGACTCAGATGACCAGTGGAATTTGCCAACAGGTTCAAGATAATATTTTTGATGTAGAATGAAGACATATTTCAGAGGATTAATGAAAGAAAGATTGGTGAGGCATTGCTAGGTCTTGTTTAAAAGCAGATATTAAGAAAGAAGTTGATGAGGAAGAAACAAAAAAAAGCTTAAGTGTAATAAGGGACTATTTTGAATGGTAATTGATAACTAAAGATCAGGCTGTTAATCTTCTTCCTTTCTTCCTTCCTCCCTTCCCCCTCCTTCTTCTGTTGGTCTTTTAAATCTACTCAGGGTGAGTTTATGATGTCTCTTTCTCTTCTCTATCTTAAGTAAGGGATTTATTGGGGAAGATAGGGGAGGATAAGAAATGGAAGGAAAGAGGGTTTGGGGATTTCCCTAATGCTAGGATGAGTCTTAGATTGAAGGATGGTGAAATATAGTTCAATTTGAAAAATGGCTGATAGGCCTAGAAGTTCAGTCACTATCACAACAGAGCAAATCAGAGAGAGCTGGACTTTGTCTTTCTTCTGTCTTCAAAGCCAAAGACAACCTTCAGGTTTCAGTCTCCAAAAGTCAAGAGACATCAGACCTCTTCTGTCTTTCCAAGCCAAAAGGTCCAGACTTCAGTTGGTCTGCTCCCTTCCTCCCACTGCCTCTCTCAGTCACATTTCAAACCAGAATGCTCTCATTTGAATGACAGTTCATCAGTCTCAGCTATTCCTGTCTTGTTGCAGGCTTTCCCAATGTCTTCTTCCACATAAGAGACTAGGGAGAGGTAAAGGGGGACTGGGGTGGTATCTTCATGAGCCACTCAGTGAGGTGAACTTTGAGAGAGCTGGTTCTTCTCTAAAGCTAAATTGAAATTATGTGAGGACAGGCAAATGGTGATGTGAAAGTTGACAAAGTAGTTCACATTAGATAACCTGTAGCTCATTTGTACACTAAGAAATAACAATAATAGTGGTGGGAGACAGGTACTAAGGTCTTGAAGAGATCAAGATTATCTGCTACAAAGAAGTCACATTAAATAAGTTTAAGAGAGGAAAAGAACGAATACTTTTTAATTGTGAGTAAGCATTGTCCCTCCACACACAGGAGGTACCTAAATTCCCAAGTGTTCTCTGATTTCTGTAACTAGCAATTTTACACCAGCATTCTGTCTTGTAACCCCGGATTTTAGCTTGTTATTCTTGCCAACTATGTATCAAGTTCAGTTGTTTCCACACAGAAGTCTAAGTGTTGTAAATACCCTCTAAATTTCATTGTCCACCTTGTATTAAAGCTCTAAATACTCAACCCTAGTTATACTTTTGTCCTAAACCTCACTAACCAAATAGGAAAGTAGGGCAAGATGCCCCCAGATTAAAATTTAAACTCTACAGAAACCAATTGCTAAACCTCTAGAAGATTTTGAAACCTTTCCCTCTAAATGAATAAGGATCCCACCTCAGTCATTCAGGTTTACTCATCTGGACACAACCTCCAAATATTCATGGGTAAGCAGAAGCCTTAGAATCCAATGGAATAAAGGAATATGAAGAGAAATATTCTCTGAGAAGCATGCAGAGGCACTTTACAAACATTACCTCTTTTTGTTCTGAATTATACTGAGTGCTAGCTTCCCTATCATGAGGCAACTTAGATGGCTCAGTGGATAGAGCATTGGAGTCTGGAGTCATCAGGAAGATCCGAGTTAAAATCCAGTTTCAGAAACTTATTAGCTCTGTCATCCTGGGTGAGTCACTTAATCTCAGTTTGCCTCAATTTCTCCAACTGCAAAATGGGAATAATAATAGCACCTGCCTGGCAGGTTTGCTAGGATACAGAGAGATAATATTTGTAAACTGCTTAGTATAGTCTCTGGGTATATAAATGTTTATTCTCATCCCTTTTCTTTCCCTACCATTTCATTGAAAATAATAAAATGGATCTATACTTAAGGAGTAGGAATAACAGAATTCAGGGTTGTGAGGCAGCAAAGAGTAAAATAATGCAGACACTTCAATCCTCAGAATGCTGCTGTAGCTACCAAAGCTTTCCAAATTTAGTCATGGATCAATGGATTCCAACAGTAACATCCAAGAATGTTTTTTCTTTCCTCACATTAGCAAGCAATGCTCACAGTGGACTAAGCTGTCATCCCCAGGCAGCTTAGCTATAACATCCCTAAAATTCCCAACAGTCTAGCCACTACAACAGAGGCTTATAATAATGGGCTCTTCATTAAACTCACAGAGAAGTAATTTTTCTTGGCTGTAATGTTGGGATTGTTGTCACTCCAATCAAATGCCAATTCCTCCTCCTCCTTTTCATTTAGCCAGATCAGCTCAGTTGTAGCTTTGGAGACAAATTTATGCAAACTCTGGAGGTTTCGAAGGCGGAAGCTGGAGGTTTCCTGTACAAAAGCAGAAGATGCCATGTTAAAATTACTTCTATTATGCACTTAATTATGACATTGCTAGAAAAAGTGAAATTATTTGGGCCCTACTTCTCAATGAGGCTGTCAAATAGCAAATGACTGAATTTAGAGCTCACAAAGGAAGCCCTAGACCCATACATGGACCCAAATAAATCTGGTCTTACAGGAGTTTTCTGAACCAAGAATGAATATAATAGTAGAAACATTTGTTGGAGGGAATGAAGTGGCTCAGCAGATTAAGAGTCAGACCAAGATACTGGAGATCCTGGGTTCAAATCTGGCCTCAGACACCTCTTAGCTATGTGATCCTGGGCAAGTCACTTAACCCATTAGTCCTTACGACTCTTCTGCCTTGGAACCAATACTTAGTATTGATTCTAAGGCAGAAAATGTTTAAAAACAACAACAAAAAACCCAAGCCCACCCCCTACACCTATTAATAGTAAGCAAAGATGACAAGACATGAATAATCAATGTTGGAGGGTTGTGGAAAAATAGGTACACTGATAGTAGATATGAGAATCAGTGCAATCATTTTGAAAAGCATTGGAATTTTGAAAATAAAGTGGCTTAAATGTCCATATCTTTTGACCCAGAACTTATACTCAATTCTTTTATACCACAAAAAATACTGCTGTAAGTATAAGAAATATATAAAAGACGCCTTACTGTAATAAGGATCTAACTGAGATTATATAACAGTTACAAATTGTAGCAAAGTCAGCATGGGTTCATCATTTCTCTAGCTTCATTTAGCAGCTCTTATTTAAGACCATGACAGAAGATAGTGGGAATAACTCAAACATAAGACTTAAAAGGGAAAGACTGATGATAAGATAATGAGTTAAGGGACTTGAGAGAAGAAAAGATTGTAGAGTTGAACAGGATCACTGATTGGATGGTATATATGAACTGAGTAAATCTCAATGAAGAAGAGATTTGAGTAATGTTAGTAGAGATAGAGCTTGGGAAAGGCAATCAGAACAAGGGATATTCCAACTTTACAACCATCTCTAAAGGGAAAATGGAGAAAGGGGCCAGGAAAAGGTAACCAGGGAGGTTGTGTCATCAAGAGGGAACTAGGTCTAAGCAAGAGCCAGAAGACAGAAGGAAACAGTAAAGGAAAAGATTGAAGATGAAAGAAAATTTGTTACATCTGAGCAGACATTCCAAAGTACAGTGGAAGGGATGGGTAACTTTAAAATGGGGGCAATGTGGTGGCTCAGTGAATAAAGAGTTAGGTTTACAAACAGGAGGTCTCGGCTTTCAATCTGACTTCAGACACATCCTAGTTGTGTAACCCTGGGCAAGTCACTTAATCTCCGACTGACCAGCCCTTACTGTTCTTCTGCCTTGGCATCAATACTTAGCCTAGAATCTAGGTTAGTTTTATAAAAACAAACAAAAACTTTAAAATGAATATTGAGAAAGTTAGGTTAATGAGGATAGGAAAAACAGAGTGGGCAATGGGGGAATAGTTTGAATAATGACAATCAAGGGTTCAGAATTACTGGGTTAGATGGAAATAGCATATTGCATTATTTTCAAAAAAATTTTCCCTCTGCTTCCTCTTTTTTCTTAAAAATATTATTTGTAGAATGAGATAGGTATCTGGAAGGAGAAAAGAAGAGGAATACTGAGAAAATTTTGGGAATGTAAAAAAAATTTTTTAATGTTTTAATGTATTTTAAAATAGTCTACACTCCATTGAAGGCATATTTATCTGAAATAGTAACAAAGAACTTCCCTGGAGTTAGGAGCTTAAAGACTACAACCCACTTTTGATGACTCATTTGGACAGAAATGGCACTACTAAAAGAAACATAGAAAATATAGCTAAGATTTATGAAATCCTGGGCTAGAAACTGACAACCATAGGGATATAGGGAGTATTTTCACCATTGCTGCCCATAAAAAGCAAGAGTGTTAAATGAGAAGTAAATTTGGGAAATGAACAGCTAGTTAAGAAGAGGTGTCTGAAAACAAGATTTGAATTCGGGAGCATGACTTAAAATACTGCAATGAAGAATTCTTGGCACAGAAAAGCACAAACCTAATGAGGGCTGGTAAAAATGTGTTAGCCTGAAAACTCACGATTCTAATCAAGATTAATTTAAACAGAAAAGGAAGAGAATAAGGGGGAAAAAAAACCTTTCTGTATATAACTACAAGAGAGCTATTATAGAGAGCAGTTTCAATACAGGAAGAGTTCCAGACTCATAGGGCCACTGTGTATAGAAAGGAGACTTGACCCTGAGTCTTCCTCACTTTAAAGTCCACTTTCTATCCACTATATCATGCTTCTTCTTACTAATATATAATATGACTTATTAACTCTCCTTGATATCTTCAACCTTTGGGGGCGGAGTCAAGATGGTGGCTTAGAAGCAGCAAAAGTTCAGACCTTTGAAAACCCTTCCTTACCGATCACAAACTGAATGCTCCTAGGGGACTGAAATTCAAACTTAACAACAGGACAGAGGCGGGAAACTCTCCTTCTGGACTCAAATCAAAAGGTACACACCCGCAAAAAGCCGGAATCAGAGAAAACTTGGGTCTAAGGGGAAGGCAGAAGGAAGGTCCCAGGACCCCTCCCCCCCAACCCAGAGGGCTGAGCCCCCCAGTGGCAGCGGGAACCTCTGGGTGGGCAAAAGTGCTGGTTTGGAGGGTCTACCTTGTGAGCAGCAGGGCGCTGGGCTCAGAGTGTCCAGCATGGGCAGCAGGGAGAAAGCCAGGGAGAGACTGGGGAGCCTAAAAGCCCCATGGCTGGGTCCTTCTATCTGGCTCCGGTCTCAACAGAGGTTTTTGCCTCAGGGCACATCCAGACCAACCCAGTTGAACATAATCCCATCAGGAGTCCTCAGAGCTCAGGGAGGCCAGGACCCCTCCCCTCCCCCAGAGTGCAGGGCCTCCAGCAAGGACAGGAACCTGGGGGGTGGGGGTGGGCAAAAGCACTGGGGTACCTTGCAGACAGTGCTGTCCCAGGCTCAGAGAGTGGAAGTAAGGCAACGGAGAAGCAGCTGGAGAGAACTGAGAGCAGTAACACCCGAAATACCTGCAGGCAGGGGAGGGAAGACCCTGGGCCTCCCCAGGAAGACAGCGCAGCTGGGAAACTGGACAATTTGCCTGGCTAAAGCTTCGATTGATCATTAGACCCATACACTGAGAGCCAGCCCTCCTCACTCAGATTTCTGACTGGAAAAGGGAGAAAAAACCATAGAGATGGCAAATAGTGCTCAGGGTCAGCCTCCCAACACCAAGAAAAGCAAGAAGAAAGGGGTGACTTTGGACACATTTTATGGAGCGAAAATACAAAATACAGAGGAAATAGAAGAGGGAACACAAACAATGCTCCAAAACCTTCCAAAAGAAATGGAAATTCTCCACAAGCTCTTGAAGAACTTAAATTGGAAATTATCAAAAAGATGGAAGCCTTCTGGCAGGATATCTTCAACCTTTAAAAAGTGGAAGCAGCAAAGAGAGAGCTATTCTAGACCCGATTCTGATCAACAAGGAAGAATTGGTTTCTGAAGTAGAAAAGATGGAGAAACTTATGGGAAGTGACTATTCCATTACAGAATTCATGACAGAGAAGGAGAGGAAAGTTGAATATTACTTGACAGGTGCTCTAGGTGTTGGGAAAGATTTCAAAACTGAAGCAAAAGGATAGACAGTTTCCTATGGATTGGCATTCTACAGTAAAGTTAATCCAGTAGGGATGAGTTTTCAAGAATGAAATTATAAAGACACAAAAAGAAACACTTCAGTTGTGGAAGAAAGGGGAGAACTCTTCCAAAAAGACATCTCTGGCTGTGCAAAGAACTAATCAATCGGCTTAAATTTTTTAAGAGACATGCACAGGAGTTGGAAGCAAGGATGGGACATAAGAGACTGAAGAATGATCCTGAAGTGTTATGAGTGAGTGATTAAAACAGTAATCATAAACAAGGGAGAAGGAAGAGTCAACTCCATTCTTATCACGCTGCTGCCCCTTTCTTGCATCAGAAGAACAAGCATTGAAGTAGAAAAGGCTGAAATACAATTCTTGAAAAGGAATTTAAAACATAAGCTAAATAAAGAAAATTAACTTATCAGATCCCATGATGGGGCAGTTAGGCAGTACAGTGAAATAGAGAACAAGGCCTGGAGTACAGAGGACCTGGGTTCAAATCTGTTCAAATCTCAGATATTTCCCAGCTGTGTGGCCCTGGGTAAGTCCTTCAACTCCAATTGCCTAGCCCTTGTAACTCTTTTGTCTTATGAATAATACTAAGACAGAAGATAGAGGTTTTAAAAACAAAGAGTCCATGATGGCTTGATGTCACCAGCTCAAGAAAAACAACATCCCAAGGTACTGAGAAAATGAGTGGATTTGATTAGTTGATGAAAATATGAGAAAAAGAATAGAAGGAAGCAGCATACCTTCATCAACAAAAGGCCATGCTGGACAGACTTCATTTTCCATTTTAACCAAGATATTAGCAGCAAACTGCAAATATATTTTGTTAGGAATCTGAACCCTGTAACCTCCTGGGATATCTCCTTTCCTGGCTAAATGTGTGCTTATTAGCTATTCTGAGCCATTTTCGGGGTGAACTCTCTTAGGCGGGCCCTTGCTATGCTTCCCTTTATTCCCCAGCCATCAAGTGGCCATGATCACTTGAGCCCTTCCCTCACTTCTCCTCACCCCACTATTTTCCAAGTTTGAAACTGTGACCAAATCAACTCTGCCACTGATCATAGGAAGCTCACACCCCTGGGGCACCAGCCATGATACATATAACTTTCTAGATATAAACTTCCCTCCCAACCACCACTCCTCTAAGTGTACTATCTTCCCTATGTATAAGTTCCTTAAGGACTACGGCTGTCTTTGCTTTTTTATTTGTATTCCCAGGGCTTAGGAGGATCATAGGCACAAAGTGAGTTTTTAATAACTGCTTTTTTATTAATTCAGGCAAAGAATTTGATAAAAATCTCTCATACCATTCTAAATAACATGATGGAAAGATGTGTATAAGATAATATAAGTTAGGAGAATTTGGAACTGGGTTGAATGCCTGGACCCAGGGAATAATCATTAATGGATCTCAATTTTGAGGAATGGTCCCTGGTAGCCCAAGGATCTTTTCTGTACTTTTATGTATGACCTCTGAGAGTCTATGAATCCCAGCTCTGACATTTATTAGCTGTGTGACCTTATGCAAATCACTTTATTATGACAGTGGTATTCGCATCTGTAAAATGACTGGAGAGTCCCAAAGGTCTATTCCAGTTCTAATATCAAGTATTTGTGCATGCATGACATAATGACCAAACCTTCAACTTTCTCAGTCAATAGAGCACTGATAATTCCCATCAATAGCACAAAAAAGACCTAATCACTACTCACCATCAGTTTACAATATTGTGTCTCCAACTTCCCAAGTGTTTCAGTGTAGCTGGCACGAAAATTCTGAGACATTTTTCCCTAAAGAGAAATAAAAGAAACAAAAACGTTTTAGAAAAAGGATTGATTTAGTTTCTGAGACATTATAAGTCTGAGGTTTCTCTTGAGCCTATACAAAATCATTAAGAATCTAGAATGGTGATCAGCTCATTCATTCAGGGAAGGGAGGCATATAATGATACATAAGTGCAGGTCCATTCAAAGTACCACTGGTCAATGTGAGATGGCAAGACTTAACATAATAAGTAAGTCAGATCTACAGCATTGAAATATTACTAATTGGGCAATAATTCAGTAAAGTACAAGAGGATAGAACCCACTTTTCATGTAGCAACACTGGGAAGGTTCTGAGAGAACCCCATGTATGGTGATTCTCAATAACAACCATCTTATTGCATCATCTCTTCAAAAGTCTATGTGCTGTGAACTCTCTTTCCAAGGCACAAATATCCTGTTATCTTTCTGTTCTAGTGTATGCTGCTTACCTCATACATCCTAGCCTCTTTGACACTTGAGCCGAGCTCTTCAACACTGGTATGGGTGTGCTGCTGAGTCTCCAGCTGCAGCTCCACACTGGGTAGGTCATTGCCCCATTCGGCCCGTTCCAATTTCATCTGGAAGAGGAAACATGACACCAATTGTAGATTAAAAGAAAATCACATCCTCTTCCTCTCAGTAAAGAGGTACATTAATGGAATAGAGGCTTAGAAGCGGCATCCATGATAAAAAACAGTTAATGTGTTAACTGTTCTGCTCAAATGTGTTGTTTTCAGGAAAGGTTTTCTTAGGGGTGGGGATGGGACATGACATTTATTAAAAAAAAAAAAAAGAATGGGGACAGCTAGGTAGCTCAGTGGATAGACAGCGTGGCCAGAGACCACAAGTCCTGGGCTCAAATCTGGCATTAGGCACTTCCTAGCTGTGTGCCCTGGGCAAGTCACTTAAGTCACATTGCCAAGCCCTTACCACTCTTCTGCAATGAAACATTTATTAAATACGAGGCTTTTGTTTGTTTGTTTGTTTTTAAGGTGAAAAAAACAGAGGCCTTACACATAAGAATAAAGATACTGATAGATGCATGGAAGCACTGGTGATATCTTAGACCATATAGCTCAAAATCTTACCTCTACCTAGAATGGTTTCTAATTTGGAGACCCAATCTGTAGACTCGCCTATTTTGTTGTGGCAACATGAACCTAGGAAAAGGTTCTTACTCAGCTTACACTGCTCAGAATTTTACTTTGAACAATTCCTTTTACTGGGCCCTGCTCTGTGATGCACAACCTATAGCTCCAGTGCAAACATATAGAGAACATTTACAATGATCTCACCTCCCCCAGAGTATCAAAGATCCAAGTGAAATGAAACAATCATTGATATAAATGGCTTTGGAGATTCTGATATATTGGCATAGAGAGTATCTTTTGCTAGAGGTGCGAAAACTTAGTGAAAATGCAGCATCAGGGTTAGGGAAGCAATATCAAAAATTCAAATTAGTGTTAAACCCAATTTTCAAAATCATAGACCAGTCCCAATTCTCAATGAAAAAAACATAAAAGGATTTGAGAAAAAAGTTAATTAGTTCATAATTTGACTCTACTTCCAAAGATTTCAATTTGAGGTAGTTATTCAAGGGGAGCAAACTCCCAAAACCCTGCACTGACTTATACTTGGAATCAGCTATAAGTTGACACAAGCTCTCTATCCATTAAGGATTGACTTAGAAAAGCTAGAAAGGAGAAGGAAAAGAAAGCATACCAAAGATAAGGAAGCATTTCAGACACAAATGAGTCAGAGGTCTAATACCTTCAGCAGAGTTGCTTCAGAAGGGTCAACCAGCAGCTAGTCTAACCCACTGCTGTCAGTCACAGAAACCCACCTGCATCTCTTCAACCCAGGACAGCAGTTCATAAACAAATCGGAGACTCCCTTCATCTTCAGAGGAAGAGATAGACACCAATTCGGCCCGAGTCATGGGTTTTCGGAACCAAGAGGTAGAAGGAGGATGTGTGCCCTTAGTCAAGGGGTTTGTCTTCAGGTGGGTAGTAGTTAAAGTAGAAGGCTGAACAAATTCAAGTGTATTAAAAAAAAGATTTGTGCATTCTAGCTTCCAGGAGACCAGTTCATCCTGGAGTCGCATAATCCTGGAGTGAAAGATGAGGAATAAATGAAAAGAGAGTTTAATGTTCAATTCAGTTAAAAAGATGAGTGATTTTTTTTCAGTATAACCTTGTAATCTCTGAACTATTCATCTTTTTTCTTTAATTTCAAATTTAATTTAAAACAATTTTTCCATGGTTACATGATTCATGTTGTCTCCCTACCAGAGTTGACAAGCAATTCCACTGGGTTATACATATATTATCACTCAAAACCTATTTCTTTATTACTCATTTTTGTAATAAGGATAATCTTTTAAAAACAAAACCCCAAATCATATACCCATATAAACAAGTGACAAATCATGTTTTCTTCTGGATTTCTCCTCCCACAAACTATTCATCCTACGGGGATATTATAAGAATAATTAAAAGATCATGAAGGTCAAGGATCAACTTGACCCTTAATGAGAGGAATTTTGCATTTTTATGGTCTTATAAAAAACATCATACATTTGCAGGTAATTTAACAGATTTTCATAGAACTCTGAATTGCAGAAATTAAGGTGTTTTGGAAAAGAAATAAAAAATTACAAGGTGATGATATTAATAAACTTCATTTAGTTTAGAGTGAACTTGATAGCATAAGCCAAAAACATGCTGAAAGGGAATAAAATCAACAATGACTTATCTGTGGAGATGCTGGGATAGAGTGAGAAAAATCTTTAGACTGGGCATCAGGAGATGAGAGCTCTCTGGTCCTGAAGAGTTCAATGAGTGACCCTGAGCTAGACTTTTTCCCTCTAATTTCCAACATTCATAAGTCTAAGAAATTTTAAGGTTTACAGTCTCAAGTTTCCCCAGCAGTAAAAAGAGATTGGGATTAAATGATCTCTAATATCTCTTCAAATTCTAAATCACGGAAAACTCTGAAAGTAATTCAGCATATAAACCAATGGTCTCATGGAATGAGTAGTTTCCTGATCAATAAGGTACCCTGGCTCCATGCCCACCTTGTGCCTCTGGTACACAAAGACAGACACAGAGAAACAGAAACATAGACAAAGACATAGCCACACACACAAAAACAGGGTTCTATGCTGGACCCTCTTATCTCTTCCCTCAATCTTCTTTTCTTTGGCGAGCTAATCAATTTTCACAGATTCAACTATTCTCTCCATACCTTTGATGACAAGAGCCACATATCTAGTCTGACAATATTCCAAAAGCCTATCTGACCATATCACTGTAGCTCCTTGCTACACAGTCCCTCCCTATTGCCTCTTGGAAAAACATAAAATCTTCTAATTGGGATGTAAAGCCCATGAAAATTTGGCTCCAATCTCTTCTTCAAGATTATGATTTCTCCTCATGACTACGACCAGCTTGGTCAAACCAGCCTACTTTCCCATCTGTGGCTTGCCATCTCCCTCTCTGAGCCTTGGCCTATACTGTATCCAATGCCTTGACTGCTTTCCTTCCTCACATTTGCCTCATGAAATTCCAAACTTCCTTTCAAGCCTAGCTCATCCGTTACCTCTCTGGATTTCCCAGTTATTAGTATTCCATTCTCCATCGATTATTTTGTATCCATTTTATATCTATCTTACATTTAGTTATCTATATCTTTATATCCATCTATCTATCTATCTATCTATCTATCTATCTATCTATCTATCTATCTCTATATGTTGTTTCTCTTCAGTTTCTTAAGGGATTGTTTATTTTGTCTTTATATTCCCCTGACCTAGTGTAGAGCAGATACCTAGTAAGCACTTGCTTAACTGAACTTTCATTTCTTACCTAAAAGCCAACTCTTCCACCTGGTAGTAGTTCTCATCCCGGAGGATCTGGAGATCCACCTGCAGCTGCCTGATGAGTCCTTCACACTCCTGAAGGTACATGATGGCGTCTGGCTCATGCTGCAATGGCTGCCCTGATTCTACCTGAGCAGTATCCTACAACAGAAAGGAAGAAAGAGCCAAAATGGTCACTCCTGAATCACCAGAATGATCCATTTTTTACCTCTTAAAGTAGAAAGCATTAAACGCCAGAGAAGAGAATGGAAGCAGGCATGGAATACTGGTTAAAAACTCACCGCCTGTAGCGTGTTCTTTGCTAGTGTTAGTTTTTCTTCACATCTCAAAGCACCATTCTGGATTTTGTTGGCAATTTGTAGCAGCAATTCCAGCCTAAAATCAGTTAAAAATATATTGATTTCATCTCTCTATGATCCAGGCTACCAAAAGGGAATGTCAGGTCACCTTTGTTTACAGAACCAACCTTTCTACGGCTGGCCGCAGTAACTTCTCTCGCTCTAGCATCTCAATGATTAGTTTTCCCCACTCTTCCTCCACATCATTGGGATGATAGCCTTGAGGGAGCTTAATTCGACCAAATTCAATCCATACCTAGAAACACAGTCAGAGAAGAATAAAAGAATAGGAAGAAAAACACACTTTATATAGTTTAAGGTTTGCAAAATGCCTTTATCTGTTAACGAACTTATTTTATGTATCTTCCATAATTTAACATCCATCATATCACAAGAACCATGAAATAATACAATGAGGTGGGCAGAAAGATAATATTGTCTCCATTTTACAGATTAAGAAACTGAGAGTAAGAGGGGTTAAGTGATTTGGCCAGGATCACTGAGCTAGTAAGTGTCTGAGGCAGGATTCCAACCTGGAGCACTCTGACCTGAAGGGTAGCACTTCATTTACAAGGCTGCACTGTTTTTCAGCTCCCATATGAAAGCATAGAAAGACTTCTCCTATTTATAAATGTACTTTGTACTGCCTTCCCACCAGGTTCCTTTGAGATGGTCCAATCAAGGCACAGACTTCACTTTTTCCTACCTAAGCTCATTCATTCTACAGTTTTGGTTACTCTGAACAAATGATGCCCAAACCACACAAGCAGTGAATTTCACCTTACTTTGGTCAGCTTTAAGATGCAATTTTGCAAAGCATATTTCTTCTAAAAGTAGGGACAAATGTAATCTACCAAAGCTAAAATTCTCTTCATATTCATATCTGTCTACTTTTCCATTGTCAGCTTCCTTGTACTTAGTTTTCTAACGGTGGTGGTGATGAATCATCTACCATGGGGAAAAGGCTGCTGAATTTTTAGATAGAAGTCCTAGGATCCAAATTATCACTTGTGTGGATGGAACCAGGCAGTCCATTTTATAAACCTCAGTTTCCCCTCCTATAAAACAGAAATGTTGGAGTAGATCATCTTGTCCTGTTCATCTGTCCATGCTTATGCATCCCTATTCCAATTTTCAAAACATCAATGAAAGCCCTTTTTCCACATGTAGAGAAAGGGTTAACTTTCTCTGAAGGGCAAGAACTCCATCCAAAAGACCCAAGATAAGGAACTTCTTTATTTATCAGATTTTTAAAACTTGGTATAATCCTTGACTCCTTTCTTTCACTCACTCCAAAAATCTAATCAATTACAAATCTCATAATTCCTTTCTCTGCAACATCTTTCATAAACATCCCCTTTTCTTCACTCATACATTCACCATTCCAGTTTGGCCTTCATTACCTCTTACCTATCTTACAGTAGCCTACTCCTTGGTGTCTCAGCTTAAGTGTCTACATGCTTTAATCCATCTCCACTCACCTGACAAAGTGGTTTTCCTAAAGCATAGGTTTAAGCATATCACTTTTTCCTCATCCCTCCCCCTCCCATTTAATAAACTTTAGTGGATCTCTAATATCCTAAGGATGAAATAAAGTCCTTTGTTTGGCATTTAAAGCTCTTTACCAGCTGGTCTCCTTTCTACCTGTCTAATCTACTTATATTGCATTCTCCTCCACAATTTCTATGATCCAACCACAATGACCTATTTGTTGTTTCTTGCAGATGGTGCTCTATCTCTTGCCTCTATGGTTCTAAATAATGCCATATTTTCCCTCCAGGACTCTGACTTTCAGAATCCCTAGATCCTTTTAAGACTTTCCTCAAACACCACTTACTCTAAGAGGCCTTTTTAGGTCCCTTCTCAGCTTCTAATATCATCCCCAATAAGGTTACCTTCCATCTACTTAGAGAGACAGTATTCATCTTGGTTATTCTGGGATATATACAAATACATCTGATATCTAAGCCAAAATGACTCATAACTGTTACAAAGAACTCTAAGGGTGATGTAAGACACTATTTATATAACTTTCTCTATCTCTGAATATTAACATCTTTCGGGTGTATGTATGTGTGTGTGAGCATGTGTATGTGTATACACACACACATACACATGCACACACCCAAAGAGAAATATCTATCTACATCTATCTCAGTATATAGAGTCTCTCATTAGATGTAATCTTCTTGAGGGTAGGAACTGTTTTTACATTTCCAAAGCTTAGCATATGCCTGTGAGAGAGTAAAAATAATATCCAATAACTCCAAGTATTATATTTTATAAGATTTATTAATAATCACTAGAAGTAAAAGAAATAAAAAGAATAAAATTAAAACCCTGAGTAAAGAAAGTTTTCCCTGCCACATTTGTGAGAAAAAAAGAGAAGGGTGAGGTTACACACAAACTTTATCTCCAAAATGTAAGGACTTAAAGTGAGAAGGAAAATGGGATGCTGGGAATTAAGAGTCCTGGGCAGCAGATTCTAATTACACATCTGGCACATGGTAAGTATTTAATATATGCCAACTGATTAATTAAAAGTCCATTTGTATGTCCTATCTAGAATAAAGTCACAGAACTGAAATCATCATTTTTCAGTTTTTCAGAACAATTTTGCGCTAAGCCTGCTCTATGAAGACAGATAGCATTAGATAAATAAATGCTATATTGGAAAGAGAACACAGAAAATCTAGAAAAGAGCATAGGCATAGACTTCAGCAGAGGGGTAAGCTTCCTTACCTCTAATAATTTGTATAATTCCTCGATTCTTCCTTTTTCTCTCTCCTTGGCTAGAATTTCAGTTTCTTTAAAGTGTATGTACTGGTTATAAAGTGCCTGAAACAGAACACAAAATAATTTCAGATGCAGGCTTTTGCCTCCTGTTACCCTTGAGTCAGAAGTGACTCCACCTAGACGTCATTCACTGGGACTGTTTTGTAAAAATGACATCCAACCCCAACTGTTACCTTTAACTCCACAGGGTTCTGGGGGAACGATTTCTCCGACATCAGCATAGTGTGTTGTTTGATCCAGGGAATGAGGGAGTCTACACGATTCTGGTACTCTTGCCACCTGGAATCCACTTCCTATTGACAGGGAACAACCATTAGGTACCCTATCAATAGCAGTACTCCAAAACTCCCAGAAAAAATCTCAGTAACACCCCCCTTTTCCACCACCAAGTAATATTTTGCTTATTCTCTGAATTTGGTGAATTCATGATGGTACTCCAACTGTTAACTTTTCAGATGTTACCAAAAGAAGCTATGGGTGGTGGCCCAGGTGCCCCTGACTAGTCAGCTGCCCAGGCCTATAAAACAGATGATCTTCCAACTTTAGGTTTTATGATCACAAAAAGCCCATGACATGTTTGAGCAAAGGGCATTTGAAACAGAAAAATCAGTCTCAGTTCAAGCTAGAGATGACAAATAAAAGTGAAATGGGAGGGAAAAAATGTTCTAGACTCTTAGCATGATCCAATATGGACAAGACACAGCAACACAAGCTATGCATCTAATAATGCCAATGGATGCTGCTGAAGATTATGGCATTAATCTCCCAAATTTCTTACATAAAACCTCTTCTTGTAGAACACATCCAAAGAAGTGTTCATCAGCTACTTGAAAGGCATACTTTGGGCACAAAGTAAAAGCATCCTCCATAATAGTGTGTACTCACTAAATGCTGCTCTGCTGATTCATTCACTCCAAACTTCCAGCTAGAAAAAGTCTCAAGTAAATTCATTCTTACCGTAGCACTTATGCCTTCACCTCCCTCAGGGACTTTGGGGAAGGCATCATAAATTGAAGACACATAAGTGATTACAGACTTCTCATCTGGAGAAGGGACATCCACATCTGAAGGAAAGGGGAAACAAGACTCTCAAGCTAGGGTAGAGGAGCAGTCACCTGCTAAATAAATGCAGGCTGTGTGTTTTGAACTTGAGCCAAGTTCACCTCTCACCTTCTGCATCCAACAACCGGGTGACCCCAAGTCTTTCTGCCACTTCAAAGGCCTGTTCCAAATTCTCTCGATTACTCTGGATTTGCACTCTCTCCATATCTACCAAATCAGGTCTGTAAAAGTCACCAAAGCAAACAATGAAAGATATTCCACATAAAGTTCCTAACCAGTAAAGGAAACTTTACAAATACTTCCAGGGCTAACATTTGAGGAATGAGGAGCAAAGG
Organism: Monodelphis domestica; assembly: GCF_027887165.1. Classification (NCBI taxonomy): domain Eukaryota; kingdom Metazoa; phylum Chordata; class Mammalia; order Didelphimorphia; family Didelphidae; genus Monodelphis; species Monodelphis domestica. The sequence continues at coordinate 366,430,710 of NC_077230.1, read as the reverse complement.
TCAAAGGGAGATGATAGGAACCTGTACAGAGGTGCTGATCCCATTGATAACTGTACACATTACCATAATGCTAAAGGTATAGGACAGCCAATCCAAGGCCTTGAGAGGGCAGAGAAAGGTATCTAAACTATAACAGTATGATTACACACTTTGTTTATGGCATCTAGGAGAACTGTGCTCAATGGTCCTCCTATGCAAGGGTAGAGTCTGGTGAAGACTAAGGAAAGACCTGTTGCATACAGAATTAGGGTAACTGGATTTAAAGATGAAAGGGACTTATAAAGATTATCTAATTTAACTTTCTACTTTTAGAGAGGAAGAAACAACATCTTAGAGGTGAAGGGACTTGGCTTATTGTCAGATGTAGCAAAGCTGGGATTCAAACCCAGATCTCAAACTCCAAATCCAGTACTTTTTATCTGTTGTTTCTCAGTTTGCAAAAGAAGGAACGAACAATAATTAATCTAACAGGAAGAACAAAGTGCCTTACAAAGTAGTGTGCTACCATGTCATGTTCAAGAAAAGGCTGTCAGGGATGCCATAGAATGGATTCTTGATGTAACACAGAACTAGATGACTTATCCTAAACTCTCTTACAGTTCTAAGCTTCTATAAAATAATAGCAAGAAAGAAAAAAGAAAGAAACTACTCTGATCCCAAGGTGGATATTCCTGCTCACATACCTGTATCGGTGAATAAGTGCATTGAACATCTTCCCATCACTCCAGCATGAGGAAAAGTTAGTGCATTTGATTCCTGTGTAACCAGCTGTCACCTTCTGGGTCCACAATAGCAGCTTTTCCTTTGCTGACATGTCTCCTGACTCGCCACTGATGTAAATGTCAGAGATCTGTCCAAATACAGGATACAGAATGACATTTCCCTCAAATAGGAGGAGGAAGACCTTTTTTTTTTTAAACCCTTACCTTCCATCTTGGAGTCAATACTGTGTATTGGCACCAAGGCAGAAGAGTGGTAAAGGCTAGGCAACGGGGGTCAAGTGACTTGCCCAGGGTCACACAGCTGGGAAGTGTCTGAAGCCAGATTTGAACCTAGGACCTCCCGTCTCTAGGCCTGGTTCTCAATCCACTGTGCTACCCAGCTGCCCCCAGGAGGAAGACCTTTTAAAGGCTCTTTTAGCTACAAAATAGAAGAAGGGAGCAATTGGGAAGAAAGTTAAGAAGAAAATGAAAGGAAAGGAGAGGGGAATAAGGAAAGAGGAGAGAGGAGGAGAAAGGGTGAAGCTAAAGGTGGAAGGAGGATGCTAGATTAGAAAAGAAAAAGGGGGAAAAGAATATGGGAAAGGAGAGAGAGATACGAGTATAAAAAAGAAAGAGTATGGGATGAGGAAGGGGATCTGTAGCTTGAGAGTATTTCAGATGAAAACTCCTGCATTGCAGTCATTGCAGAAAAAGGAAAGGTTTCTCGATACACATATAATCTCTCTCTTCTGGATTCCTATGATACTTAACACTGTGTCACTCAATTTCTCTCTTAATTAGATATTGTTTTATAGAATTTGCTGCTATTTCATATTTGCTAGTTTTGTTTTCCAATTTTCCCAAACTAGATTCTAAGTTCCTTAGAAGAGAGACACCACTATATATATAACCAAGAGCTGTGCAACAACAGAATGGGCTATTAGGTTAGGGAGCCTACTCAATGGCAGAAATCAACCAAAAATTAGATTAGACAATTCCTGTCAGGAAAGATGTAGGGGACAGTCCTGCATGGAGTAGGAAGATGGACTAGAGGTTTCTATGGTCCCTTCCAGTTCTATGATTCTGCTTCTTCTATATCTCCTACATGAGGTATTAAACTCCCATGTTCCCCACAACTCTTCTCCCCTCCCCCAAGTAATTGGGAAATGTTTAACAAAAAAATTAAAAACACAATAACATAGATAATGTTAATTTGTGGTTTTCTAAGTCAACATGCTCCACAAATTCATTTTATAGCCATCATTCTCTTAATTTATTTAACATGGATTGATAACAAATTGTTGATCAATTTGATTAATAATCACATCATTGTATGCACAATAAGAACTATTTATATTTTGATAATGCTTTCTGGGATTATAGACTGGAAGACCTGAATTCAGATCCTACTTCTGATACTTAGTACATACATAAATCTGGGGCAGTCATTCAGCAACCCTCTAAGACAAAATAGATGCGACCTGATGATCTGAAGACATTCTCAAACTTGGAATTCCCTGCTAGACAGATGTTGACTGTTTTCAAAAGGTCTTCCTCACAATAACTTTGAGGTGTATAGCACGATTATTATTCTCATTTTACAGATGAGGAAACTGAGGCTCAGATATGGGAGATAACTTACGGTCACACACCAAGGAACCTGGAAGTGGGACCCAAACCCAGGTCTCTATTCTTCACATACATCTATTCTTCCACATTCCTTTTACTCAGTTATACTGACACAAGAAAGATACAACTCTGTAGAAAAGCAAACCTTTAAGGTCCCATGCAACAAAATGTTTTACTAGGCAGCAATCCTTCTGGGTAGATAAAATTTCAACTCCTTTCTATGATAATGAATCTGACACACCATTTTCTTTCTAGGTATTCTACAGAGGGAAGGCATGGCTTATAATCTCAATAGCAATAGCATGAACAGTTTTCCTACCTCCACATTTTAGTGACTAAACATCTCCCTCTGCTGCACATACTAGCGCTTTGCATTTTTGCCACTTAGCATAGATATAAAAGAAGAATGTCATTGTATACTTGAAAATGGAAGAGTAGAGGTAAAGATATCAGATTGGTCAAAATGACAGGAAAGGAAAATGATAAATGTTGGGCAGGATGTAGCAAAATTAGGACACTAATGCATTGCCGGTAGAGTTGTAAACTGATCCAACCATTCTGGAGGGCATTTTGGAATTATGCCCAAAGGGCTATAAAAGAATGCATATCCTTTGATTCAGTAATACCACTCCTAGATCTGCATCCCAAAAAGATTTTTTAAAATGGGAAAGGACCTATTTGTACAAAAATATACAGTTGCTTTCTTTGTGGTGGCAAAAAATTGGAAGCTAAAGGGATGCCCCTGAATTGGACAATGGCTGAACAACTTGTGGTATATAATGGTGATGGAATACTGTTATGCTATAAGGAACGATGAACAGGATGATTTTAGAAAGGGCTGGAAAGACCTACATGAACTGATGCAGATTGAAATTATCAGAACCAGGAAAACATTGTACACAGTAACAGCAATATTGTGGAATGATCAAATGTTACAGATAGACCTTGCTACTTACAGCAAACAATGACCCAGGACAATTCTGAGGGACTTATTTGGGTCAATGTTTTAGGGTTTGGGGTTTTATAAGGTTATTCACTTACAAAATGAATAATACTGGAAACATTTTTCATGATAATAGATTATAACCCAGATTGGATAGCTTGCCAGCTCCTCAAGAGGGGAGGGAAGAAGGGAGGAAGACAACTTGAATAATTTAATTTCAGAAAACTCATGTAGAAATTTGTTATTAAAATAAAAAGAATTTTTTTAAGAGTAGAGGTGAAGAGGAGGTGGGACCTAATGAAATACAATAAAGTTTCTTATATTTCATTGATTTCCATAACAATAACAAATCCCAGGCAGCTGGATGGTTTAAATCTGACCCAACCAGAGCCTACCTCTCTGATAGCATCAGCCTTCAGATAGTAAATCATAGCATTCCTACCCAGCTTACTATACATACCAGAACATCTTTGTCAGGGATGTTAAATACAGTTGTTCTGCTTCATAACAAAGAACATTCACTCTGTTCTGGAGCAGTAACTGGGATTGTCAGGAGAATTAAGAGAAATGGCCTCGTTGTTACAAACCTTCTGAGTAATTCTATTTGGCTTCCATCCACCTCCTAATATAATACTCACATACCGTGCACAGTGTGCTACTTGGGATGAGCAGAAGCTTCTAAATTAATCTCTAAAATCAAGCTGAAATTCAGTATCAGTTCCAGAGAGCCGATTGGTTTTTAACAATGCAGCTGTTTGGATTGTGAAGAAAGCCTCTCTAAGGACTTTCCCCTCAATCACATCAAAGGCCAAAGCATCTCTATTTTGATCCTCTCCAGATCCACACTTTCCAAGGCTTTCATATTATTAATTTTCAAACTCTTGATACATTTTTAATGATTTGTTCATCACTAAGCAAATACTTTTTTTAGTATCTACTATTTATACAATACTGTGCTGGGCACAAACACACACACACACACACACACACACACACACACACACACACACACACACACACACAAAATACAAGGTACCATTCCTAGCCTCTAATCTAATTGGAGAGCCAAGAAAAAATAGTTAAGTAGTAACACAAGACAATATTCAATTAACAATCCAAAAGAATGATAAAAACTATATATACTGTGGAAATACTTATGACACTACATGCTTCATGATTGTAGGCTCTCTGAGCCTTCCCAGCTCTTATCTTCTATGCTCTATGTTTTAAGGAATCTTCCTTCTCTGACACTTTATGCTCTAAGGCCCCTATCAGTTTTAACATTCTATTTCCTAAGAGTCCTTAAAGCTCTCTTTCATATTCTATGATTTTAAGAGATCAGAAAACAGGGGGCAGGTAGATGACTTAGTAGACTGACAACAGGCCTAGAGATGGGAGGTCCTATGTTCAAATTTGGCCTCAGATACTTCCTAGCTGTGCAACCCTGGACAAGTCACTTAATCCCCATTGCCTAAACCTTATTATTGTTCTGCCTTGGAACCAAGGCACTGTACTCATTTTAAGATGGAAGGTAAGGTTAAAAAGAAAAAAGGAGGTCAGAAAATAATTCATGTCTGCTGTAGTGATCTGAGAAAGCTTCAGAGGACATAGGACTTGAGTTGAATATTGAAAGATGGGATTTGGATAGATAAAGGGAAAGGACATTCTCAGCCACAAGAAAGAACATGAAATGAAGATTTTGGAATTGAAATTCTGGCACATGGATATGATGGAATACTTTGCTCCATAAGAAATACTAATATATAGAGTACAGAGAAGTATAAGACATGAACTGATACAACTGGAAGTGAAGAAAGCAAAACAATAAGTAATTTTTTTTCACACACACAGTGACTAAACTATGTAAATGGAAAGAACAAGAGCAATAAAACTACATTTTGCATAATTATAATGGCCAATTTTGATACCAGTGAAGAAATAAGAAAACACACTTCATTCATCTTTGCAAATGGGGGATACTATGGATAAGAAACATTACACTTTTAGTCTCTTTTTTACTCATTGTTATAGAGAGTGGTTCTTTTTTACTCATTGTTATAGAGAGTGGTTCTTTGGGAAAGGGAGGAATATACTTGGAAATGAAGGTTAATGTGTGTGACATATCCAATTACACATAGAAGATCATGTAAGTAGAAAATTGATGATTGTGTGCCAAAGAACTATGTACTCATTAACCTATATAATAAACGAACTTCCGTGCCACAGCAGATCACTATGTGATGCCTAGGTATGTGGAACTGAACACATAGTGCATCTCACTCCATTATTCAACTGGAATCGTCACACTTAGACAGAGTAAGCCTGGACTCTCAAAGAGACCGCTGGATGGATCTCTAAAACATTTATATTGTGGTTATTATTTCTCAGGCACTGGGTTAATTGCTTTACAAATATTATCTTGTTATCCTCACAACAACTCTGGGTGATTGGTAGTATTATGTCCATTTTATAGCTGAGAAAACTGAAGCAAATGGAGTTAAGTGATTTGCTCAAGGTCTTACAGCTAGTAAATTAACTCAGTAACCTAACTCAGGTCTTCCTGAGGTTTGGCATTTTATCCATTGTGCCATTTAAGCCACTTATTCTTATAATGTTAGTCTATAATGTTCTTATTAATTGTTATTAATAATACTTGTTATTATATACTAACTTATATGTTATAATAGTATATAATATAATACAGTAATTAAATACTATAATACTATTATTAGTATTATTTTGCTTGAACCTTTGGTTTCATTGGTGAAGGGAGTTCCTTGGTGAGGAAATTCCATATCAACAAAGATCAACAGCCATCCTGCAAATTCAAGTCTAAAAGAGTTGCCTGGAAGTACTGAGAGAGTAAGTGATTTGTCCAAGGGCAACTGGAGCCTAGGTTATCCTGACTCAAAGGTAAAGCTGGCTGTCTATTCATGATCTAATTCTATAATTTCCTAGCTAGATGACCTTAAGCAATTCTCCTCCTAATTTGGAGACTCAGTTTCTCTAAATGAGGATAATCCTTGCACAGTCTCCTAGGGCTGCTGAAACATTTCATTACTTCAAGGGCATGCATTTTGCTTTGCATGGGTGCATGTTCCTCTCATTTCTTCAAAATGCAACTCCACTGTAACTGAATAGTGTTCAAATTTTTTTCTTACTAAAGAACTGATCAACCTCTGGCCAACCTAGAATTCTTTAGAATTCTCAGAATTTAAACTGTCCTGACCTCAAATATTAGATGTGAAGGCAGCAAGGTGGCATGGTAGATAAGAATGCAGGGCATGAAGTCAGGAAGATTTATCATCCTGAGTTAAAATCTGGCCTCAAACACTTAATAGTAATGTAACCCTGGGCAAGTTACTATTATCCTCTGTTTCCTCACCTATAAAATGAATTGGAGAAGGAAATGGCAAACCATTTTAGTATCTTTGCCAAGAAAAACCCAAATGGGGTGATGAAGAAGCAAGACATGACTGAAATGACAGTATAAGAGAGTCTCCAGTGAGAAGGTTTTCTAGCTTGGTAGAATCTGTTAGTTTACACTTCACTGACATAGACAATTGCCATGATGAGACATTGGGTTAGAACTTTAATAAAGGAAATCACTTTCTTAGTATTAAAATGTTTTAGAAATATGTTGATATTATCATTTCTATTATTAAAGAGATGGGAAAAGGAACTTGTAGATACTTCTAAGCTCAAGTAGCTAGACTTAGAACATACTGATATCCCTCCAACCACATCTGGCTCCCCATGTTGACCAGGAGGCAGCTCACCTGCACTTTGGGACTGCTACAGTCAAGAATTAAACCCAAGGTATGAGGAAAACACCACATAACACCCAGTAGCTAATTCTTCAGGGTCCAAACAAGCTGAGATACCACCCTCACCTACAGTGGAAAAGAAAGGGGATTTAAACCAACTTTCTTTGCTCACAATTAAAAGGGTAAAGGGAAAGAATATGGCAACAGTATGGAATGGGGAATGGCAATGACAAAAAAGACGTGCAAATGTGGTGGGCCCAGACAGTGGCATAGAAAGGCAGTCAGCAGAAGCAGAAGCAGCAGCAGCAGCAGAAGCACAATTGGTACTCACTTCCTCCTTCAAAGCCTGCTAGGTTCCATTCTGTCAGCTACCACTACATAACCTGCATTAACTCTGTCTTGCCGGACATGGGGCTAACCTCGAATCTTTTAGCCTAACTATAACTCTAGTATGTGATGCATGAAGTCCTCAAAAGGAAATAGACCCACAGACCATACAAATTGCATAAGTCTCCATTATTAAGCAATGACTCCCTATACCTACATTAGAGGAAGCTTCAACTATTCTTTAATTAAGACATAATACCCAAAGCAAATTCCCTTTCCAAGTGTTGAATCCCCTATTCTCATAGAAATGCCCTGGGACAAATACCGGAGCTTCAGTGAACTTAAGACATTCTCAAGTTAGATGCCAATCCTAGAATTCGGTGACTTTCTTATGGGTTAATTCCCTGGCATGTTAAAAACAAACCCCGTTGGGGTATGCTGGGTTTGCTCTGTATAAATAGCAGCTCCCTGCCTGACCCACGTGTCCTTCCTTATTGTTGTCAGGTTCCAGTCAGCTGTTCCAGTCTTGATGCTCAACTAAAATACCACTATGGTTTTCAGGGTCAGAACATACTGCACTCTGACAGCCTGTTAACTGACTGACTTAATGGCTCCACACAGCAACCTTGGGAAGCAGCTTCCTGCCAAAGGACTAACCTCACAGAAGGTTGTCTTAGAGACTGAGAAGGGCTCTTTTGGCCTGGATCTCAAGGGCTTTAGCTCTGAAGAAACTTTAAAACTCTTCATTTGCCTTGGGCCGATCAGTTTATGTTCCCATAGGAGCAAAACAAATCCAGGTAAAAAACTTGGTCTAAACCTCAAGTTTATGAAGCTATGGAGTCAGACTGAATTCTATACTTTATCCCTCAAGTACACCCCCCATTTTCACACTTCTGGATCTTTCTATGCCTGGATGGTTCTTCATCTTTATCTCTTGCTATCCTACTCATCCTTTCAAGGCTCAACTTAGATGCCCTCTCCTCCTTGTAGCCTTTTCTGATCTCCCCAAATCAAAAGCAATTTTTCCCTCATCTGACTCCAAAACATTGACACTTTTCATAGTCCAATGTGTATCTTATTTATCTTTGGATGTGTCCTACATTTCCTCCCTACTAGTAGAACCATAAAGTTTACTCCATGAGGGTCAGGGACTATGTCATAGCTTCTCATTGCCCTAGAAGGGTTTTTGTCCTCATTAGGGATTTAATAAAGGATTACTGAATGAATGAGAACATGAAGTGTTGTTGCATAAATAAAAAGGGTATAGATGCAATGAAGATTAGTAGACAAGTAAATGTCTTATGCAAAGTTGATTCACATGTTTAAAAAACATAAACAATGAGCTCTTATGTCCTAAAAACACAAAAACCACTCTCATTTAAAGATGGAGTCTTTTATTTCTTGGGATGAAACTTCTATCACAAATCCCATATCAACTGTTCTCTCTCAAAGTAAAAACTTTGCCAGAACAGCTTCTCTCTCCCTTATCCAGTACTCATTGTGCAAATTACCTTTCCAGAAGCCAACAGTATCAATTTCCAAACTTCTGTCCTTTCATTCTCCAAACACTTTAAGAGTTTATTCACTGGGCTTCATCTTATCAAAGATTATTTTGTCAGCATATCTCTACCAAACCAAAACTGCTAAATAAACTCCAATTGTTTCACAAAGATTTCACCCCAAAATAAATTTTTTCTTATTCCCTGACATCCAAAAACATGCACATACTCCCACCACCTCCTCAACACTGCCCACTCTCCAACATATCATAAAATAGATTAAAATCCATCAAATAACCAATTATCCAGGCACAGGTCAAGCATTCTCCAATGGTCTTTTTCCTCCATTTGTTTTCAGCCTCCAAATTGAAACATATATCATATCTTCACCAAAGAGAGCACTAGGACACCAATTAAAGTTTCACTCATCTCCCTCAAAAGAACTTAAACATATAGTTTTTTGTTTAAGAAATACATGTAGCTCCAAAAGTTCTTGGTAAGAGGGAGGACAAGACACCTATAAGAGGATCCTGCTGGTCTTCCTAGAATCCTGCTATCAATGGCCAAGGGCCCCTCTTCCTGGCTTTGTCCCTTTCTTTTTAAGATACTGATCTAATCAACCAAACCACTATTCTATCCCTAACCTTTCTGGTTGTTCAGTGCTTGGAACTGCCAAGCTGCTTCTCTTTAAAAACTCTGTACCCATTCCTCTAATACACTGGATCATGAGGCCCATGAAAATACATCAACAAAAACTGTCATTTTTAACTTCTGCAGGAAAGTGGGTGTTTAAGTTAGTGAATATATCCCTCCAGGAAGAATAACTGTATGGGAAGATGCTTTTTCTCCTCCATAGCCCCTTCCCTTCAGACATCCTTCACCTTTACTATAATGATTCTACAAACTAAAGCCAAGGCTCTCCATTACCTTACATGCTATGACATAACTTCTGGTTGCTGGGGAACTAAGACATATGCCAGCAGAGAGTAAACAGTCCCTAGCCCTACACACTGTGCAAGGTACCCTCATCACTACCCAAGTGAGTACGTTTACAATGCTTAGTTACCCATAATCATGAGCTTACCCAGGGAGAGAGACTTGGTTCCAAGCTGCAAGATGGAACCCAAAATAGATTTAACTTGTCAAGTTCCAATGGGTCACAAAACTTACAGCAAAGAGCTCAGTTTAATATCACAGTAGAGAAGATGAGATGGGCTTCCCTGCTCTTCACCCTAACCTCACATTAAGGGGACCCAGAATCAGAAGAGTAGCCTAAACATTGTCTGAGCATACCCACCCACCTCCTTAGGACCCCACGACAGGATGTGGCCAGCTTCCAAAGATAGAGCACCATCCTCTTCAAAGAGAGATTTGGAGCTTTTGCTAGGCTCGGCATCTTTCAGGTGGAGTCCTTTCCAGTAAGGTCCATCGCTGCCATAGCCAGAAGAGGAGGGCTGCATACCACTTGTGGTAAGGGCACTAACAGACAAGTCACTCTGGGAGGTGGGTAGGTTGGAGCCATGGTGGGTTTCTTGCCCCATGGGAGCAAAAGCCCTGGGAGAAGATGAAGATACCCTGGGAGGCTTCTCAAACCTGTGTCTTTCTAGCTGTTCCAAGGGTGAAGGAGTAGACAGTTCTGAGGCTGTCCCAGGCTCTGCAGACCAGGAGTCTGTCCAGGTAGTAATTAAAATACTCTGTGCTTGTCCTCCCAGAGTCTGATCCTCTAGTACCATGCCTCCAGTCTCTGCTACTATAGGTTGGTCTGTCCTGGGCAAAATGCTCATCCTAGACCCATGCTGAATATTCTCTCCATCAACTGCAGTTTCTTTTTGCAAAGGCAGCAGCACAGCCCTACTGCTGCAGGACGCTGTTCTCGGAAATGCCACCAGCCGACTCACTGACTTTTCACAGTTCCTCTCTGCTGGGTTGTCAAAAAGGTGAGCAATGACAGTTGTCCCCTCTTCAAGAGAATCCCTGACCCTTTCAGCTCCCAATGGCCCATCAGTTATCAGTAACTGAGCTGTCTGGATCTCCTCCTGGAACTTCTCTTTCACCTGTACAATTAACCCCTGATCTCCAGTCCCTAGGCTGGGGGCAGGGTCTGTAGGAAGAGCAAGGTCCTGGAGAGGACTCTCCACAGCTTCTACTTCTTCCTCCTGGGAAGGACTCACACTCACTCTCAACTTCTTCAGTGGCTCATTCTCTTCAATTGCTTCAGTTCCTTCTGAGGGCTCCTCCTTGGGAGATGCCTCTGGTGTAGGAGTTTTTTTCCCCCTCCACTTCCTTTTGAACCGAGCCCTCTTCTTAGGAGATATGGGAGCTTTCCCTGTAACAGTCACTGAATCCTTTGGTTCCTTAACACATCCCAGAGAATTGCCCATATCCTTCTTTTACCAAACCTCGGCAACAATGCAGTTAAGCTGATCCTGGGCTCCCAAAAAAATCTCAACCTTAGCTTCATCAGATTAGCTGTACATTTCCAACCACGCACTATGGTGACAATCCCTCTGATTCTTCCCCCTCCCTGTCTCTCTTCCAGCTGCCGCTGTTTCAGACAGCCATCTTACAGGCTCAGAGCTGCAACAAGACACAAATTCAAAGCATCTCACTGCAGTTCAGAAATCACTTGACCTAAAAGCAGACAGACACAGGATTGGCTGCAGCTTCCTCTCTCCAAATATGAGGTAATTGGAGCACTGCCCTCAGGAACACAAACAGAAAGCAAAAAGGAGATAGAAACAAGGAAAGGGGAGGGCAGAAATGGGTGTGTATTGGGGGAGGAGTGGGAAATGTATGAATATATGGAGGAGGAATACGGTGAAGATAATATAAAAGAAAGAGAAGGAAAACAAGAACAGGGAAGATCTGACATATTCAGCATGCAGGTGGTAAAATCTGGAATCAACCAGGGGTTAGGAAGCCTACAATTACAATTAGGGAGCCCTCCAGAGTCGAAAATGAAAACAACCTTGGTAGTTACAATAAAATATAGAAAGGCAATATATAAGGTACTTTCTAGCTCTAAAATTCCATGATTTTTAGGTAAGATACAGACATTTTGGGGGATGTTGTTTTTGTTTTTTTGACCAATGTCAATTGATTGCCATATTAAGTCATACCCTAAAGAGATATCCCCAACCTTGTGTGATCAGGATGGGGGCTTAAGTGGAAAAAAAGGAACCTATGCTTTGAGATTCCATTTTGTTGTAACATTTCTTGTGGTTGTCAGAAGCCATAGTGAAGGGAAAGAGAAAGGGATGCTCCTACTGGAGCCTCCAGGGAGGGAGGGAGGGAGGGAGGGAGGGAGGAAGGGAGGAAGGGAAGGAGGGAGGGAGGGAGGGAGGGAGGGAGGGAGGGAGGGAGGGAGGGAGGGAGGGAGGGAGGGAGGGAGGGAAGAAAGCAAATCTTAGTCCCTCCATTTGCAAAACAAAGAATTTAGATGGATAATCACTAAAGTTGCAAATTATTCCAAGAGCCCCACCCACACCAGATGATAGAACTGCAGAGCAGTGAATGCTGACTCCAGGTACAAAAACCAGAATCAAAACCAAACAAGTTCCTGGCCCACCCCATCTACCACCTATGTGGAAGGCACTACAGACTGCCTATTTGTGACATTTAGTGATTCTTCCTCCCAATTTTTTCTACCCAAAGGAAGGGCCTGTCTAGGGGCTCAGGATGGGAGCACAACAAATAGGATTATATATACTTGGTTCCTACTGTGGATGCATCCTAGAAGGTGGCCTGATTGCTCTAGGCTGATTGAGCTCATGTAGTAGTCAGAGGCTGCCAATCTAACTCTAAGTCCTGAAGATCCCTGTGCCAATCAAACTACTGAATAAATTCTCTGGAGATCCTGAAGCTCTTCCTACTAAGGAGGAGAGACATATGCTTTAAAGCAGTGACTCCTTGCTCTGTCAGAATCTTTCCAGGGATGCTCCTTTGGTCTCACAACTGCAGTCTGTGTCTGTCTCTCAAAAGCATACCCTCCTCCCAAAGAGCTATACTACCACCTAGTGACTTTCATGGATTGTAACAGGAGAACTAAAAAGAAAATGCAAACTCCAGTTGGAAGGAATAGAGAAAAACTGAGGGACTTCCATCAGTTAAACTACACAACTCATTCCACCAATAAAATACCCTCATTGGGGTTTGGGAGTACAATGGGCAGCTTCAAGTTGTGGACTGTTAAATAGCAACACGGTATCCAGCTTTATTCATTAAATAGCACCAAGTCCCAAAGTGGAGTGGAGAAGTAAAAAACAGATTTTACATCATAAGGAGGGCTTTAGACTTCTTTGAGATACCTGATACAACCAAGCACTTTCTCCGCTCAAGAGCCTCTAGTATATGACATTCAATCAAGCCATTCCATTTCCTTTCCAACCTCTCTCATCATAAAGCTGACCCTGACCAGGAGGGGAGGCAGATTTGTAGCAAAATAGCTAAATCTATGCTATGAATGCACACTCTGGACAGCCCTTTGGAGCAATTAGTCTCTATGGACCTTGGATGCCCCACTTATAGAAGGAAGAGGTGATTAAATGACCTCTCAGACTCTCATCAGCTCTATGGCCTCTATGAATGTAAGCCCTTGGATGCTAACATTATCTCTGGAGGAAATCTTAAAGACCATGTGGTCCAGCTCTTCCTTTTACAAATAGGAAACTTGCCTAAAGTCAGTGAAGTACAAGACTTGGATTTGAACCCCACCTTCTCCCTTTCTGGGTCCACCCAACTTGTAAATGTCTGTATATATCTTGTATGCTCAGGGTCACATGCTGTTCTTCCCATTAGACTTTGAACTCTGAGGTCTGGGACTCTTTTGCTATTCTGTGTATATCCAGCACTTAGATGATAGTAAGCCCTTAATAAAGGTCTTTTAACACTCTGAACCCAGTTCCTCTGACTTTAAATCTAATGCTCTGTCTTTCCACTATGGTACCAAGTTGCTATCCATTAGAATGGAGGCTCCTTGAAGGCAGAAATCTTTTTGTTAAGCTTTGTGTGCCTAGCACCTGGGGAAGTGCCTTACTGGGAATAATTGCTTAACAAATGCTTGTTGAACTGATCTGAGTTGGAAGCAGGCTGGTCTTTCCCAGGATTATAGGCACTGTTGTGTCAAGCTTGGCTGACCCCAAGATAGCTTTTCCTTGGACCCTATCCTCCAATGTGGGAGCCTAACTAACCATGAAGATCTTAAGGGTCATCTTTTACTAACTTCCCCTGAGCTTTAACACAGGAATGCTGGCTGATTACTTTTTCCAAGATCAATTTATTGTTGCAAATGCCACAGGAATTTGCCAAAGACTCAACATGGTTGATCTTTCATTCAGTAAAAATTTGTGGAGTCCTTAACTATGTGTAAAGTCCTATGCTTTGTTATCAGAGGATACAAAAAGGCCTAAGAACACATCCCTGAGTTCTTTAAAAAAAAAAAATCTGCAAACTATTAGCAGCCATATGACTGTTCTGAATGTTTAATAATAACAGAAGTTCAAATAAAACAGTTCTGAGGTTTTATCTCTTATTGCCAGAGATAGCAGAAAAGAAGAAAAATTAATGTTGGAGGGATTGTGGAAAAAAAGGTAAACATTGGTGGGGAAGCTGGGATTTTGTCCAACATTATGGAAACAATTTGCTATTACGTTAAGAAGGTGACTAAAGTGTTCATATTTTCAGACCTGAAGATCTCACATATTAGGTATATACTTAAAAAAGCATACATCAAAAAATTCATGAATTTCTCTCCTCTGCAATCCTCTGTATTCCTGTATTTCCATACACAAAGACCTGATCATGTCACTCTACTACCAAGGTGCTCCAGGGATTTTAAAATATATACTGTTTATTATTTTTAGGAAAGGCCCTTCTACCCCTATACTTTCTAGTATTTTCTTTTTTTTTTTAAACCCCTACCTTCCATCTTGGAGTCAATACTGTGTATTGGCTCCAAGGCAGAAGAGTGGTAAGGGCTAGGCAATGGGGGTCAAGTGACTTGCCCAGGGTCACACAGCTGGGAAGTGTCTGAAGCCAGATTTGAACCTAGGACCTCCCATCTCTAGGCCTGGCTCTCAATCCACTGAGCTACCCAGCTGCCCCCTTTCTAGTATTTTCAATAGGAATGAGAGTTATATTTTGTCTAAGTTTTTTTTTTCTGCATTTATTGAGATAATCATGTGCTTTCTGTTGGTTTGGTTGCTGATATGGTCAATTATGTGGATGGATTTCCTAATATTAAACCACCATTACATTCCTACTATAAATCCCACTTGATGATCATAGTGAATAATACTTGTGATCACTTGCTGGACATCTTTTTGCTAGTATTCTATTTTTGTATTTATGTTCATTAAGGAGATTGGTCTATAGTTTTCTTTCTCTGTTTTTGGTCTGCCTGGCTTTGGACAGGGATTACCTACTGCCATTAGTATAAAATATAAACTTCTCTGACTTTTAAAGACTTTCACAACTTGGTTCCAATCTATCTTTCCAGACTCTGTTTCCAATATTTTATGGTCCAACCAAACTGGATTTCTCTCTATTCTTCTGATATCCCTTAATTTTATATTCACTAAGCATCTATGTATTTTGTATATAGTTATATTGTGCATATTATTTTCTCCAGTAGAATGTAAGCAAGCTCTCTGAGAGCACAGATTGTTCCCCTTTTTTGTTTTTTTTTATCCCCAGTCCCTAGCATAGTGATGAGCACTTGATAAATACATGTTAATAAATGCCCTGACTTAATTTTTATATCCTTCTGATCTTTTCCTAATAGTTAGTTAATTTCACTACACATTCTGCTCTCAAATTCCTTGCTCCCTTAGTCTATGATCACTCATCCTTTGCTAACCTCAAGCCCAAGATTATTCCCATCTATTGCCTCCGCTATGCACATTGTCCCCTTCTCAGCCCAACTCCTTGAAAAAGTAAGTAAATTCAGCGCCCTCTTCTCTCTCCTCTCATTCTCTTCTAAATCATCTGTATTCTTGCTTCTGAACTTATCATTCAATTCTCTTTCCATAATGACCACTGATATCAATTCCTTTTTCCTCCTTCCTCATCCTTCTTGACATCTCTGCATCCTTTGGTACTATTAAACCCTCTTCTCTCCTAGGTAATCTCTCCACTGTAGTTTCCATGCTGCTGCTCTCACCTGATTCTCCTATTGTCAGACAGTTCCTCGTCTGTCTCCTTTGCTGCAGCTTGATATAGGTCACATATTCCTTCCCCCCTAAAATTGAACAACCCCTAAAAGTTCATCCTGGGTACTCTTCTCTTTTCCCACCATCCTATTTCACTTGGTGATCTCATCAAATCCTATGAATTAAATAAACAATGCTACAGAAATGATTCCCAAATTTATGTATCTAGCTCTAGTCTCTCTCCTAAAACTTTTGTTCAAGAACCAACTTGTTCTTGGACATCTCAAACTGGATGTCCTACCAGCATATCAAATTCATTGTTTCCAAACTAGAATTCATTATCTTTTCTGCAAACCCCTCTTGTTATACTAACATTCCTATTACTGTTAAGGTCACCACTATTCTCCTAGTCATCTATTCTTGGAATCTAAGTATTGTTCTTGACTTTTCACTCTTATCCATACCAGCCAATCTGGTGTCAAGTCTTGTCAGTTCTATCTTCACAGTATCATCCCACTCACAGAGCTACCACATTATAGTTCAGGTTCTCATCCTCTCACACCTGAACTACAGAAATAACTGTATCCTTCCTGAAATTTCTCCTTACCTCAACATTCATCTTCTAAGCTGCCAAAGTGATTCTCCTAAAGCTCACGTCTGACCATGTCACCCCCTACTCAATGGACTCCAGTGACTCCCTATTACCTCCTGGATTAGATATCAAATCCTCTTTTTAGCATTTAAGTCACTTCACAGTCTGACTCACTCATTCCTACCTTTCTAAATCTTCTCACATTTTAGTCCCCTCCACACACTCTAGGATCCATTTAAAGTGCTTTTTCTCACTCCATCTCCTGACTTCATACCTCTAGACTGGCTACTATCTTCCATGGCCTCACCTCTACCTCCTAGATTCCCTGGCTTCCTTTAAGAGAGCTCAAGTCTTACCATCTATAAGGCAGCTTTCCTAGTCTGCACACACACATGTGCAAGCAAATGTATATACATGCCCACAGTCACAGAGTTGTCTACATGCAGTATCCCTAATTAGCACATGAGTTCCTTCATCCTTCTTTCTCTCCCAGTTCTTAGTACAGAGTCTAGCACACAGTAGGTGCTTAACAATTGGCTGCTAGCCACATTTATGGGAGGACAATGATAGTTATACTACAAAAGAGTTGTTTGACAGAAAAGGGATCCCACTTATATTATTACTTAGTCCTAGTGGGCAGAAATATAAACAAGTTTAGGCCCAGGGTGGGGGAAAACTTCTGAACAACACAAAGTATCCACACTTGGAATGGGCTAGTCCTCTCCACCAAAGGTCTTCATGTAGAGGGGATGTACTTAGGGAGATTCCTATTCAGGTACTTATTGAATGAGATGCCCTTTAAAGTCTCATCTATTTCTTTTTTAATTCTTGCTTTCTGTCTTAGTTAAGAACTTTAAGACAGAGGAGTAGCAATGGCTGGCTAGCAAATGGGGTTAAGTGACTTGCCCAGGTTCACATAGCTAGGAAGTATCTGATCCCAGATTTGAATTCAAGACCTCCTGACTCCAGACCTAGTGCTCTATCCACTGTGCAACCTAGCTGGCCCAATCCAACTATTTCTATGACTCGGATGTTCAAAAGAATAAAAGAATAAACCACTCTACACATAGAAAGCAAACAAAACATGTTCACAAATAATCTGAAGCAAGACAGGGATAAAGAGGCTCCAAATCATCCTTTATTATCCAGTCAAACAGTTCTGCAGGCAAACATGTTCTCACACAAAGGACCTTTGGTCATCTGAGCAACAGGAGTGACTGCTAACTCACTCAGAGTACCAAGGGGAACAGCAGGGGCAAATGCAAGAAAACGGCTTTAGGAAGAGAGTCCTCACTTAGGAGAGTCCTCTCCAAGAGAAAGACATGAGAAGGGATTCAAGAAGAACTATGGGAGCAGCATGAAACGGCACTCTATGTCTATAGATAGCATGTACTAAGCCTGCCTATATTTCTTTGGAGAATTTCTACCTGTGCATAGATGTGGCTCAGAAAGGCAGAGGGTTCTGGTAACTAGCAACCTATATACATAGCAGCTTTTCTGGTGAATTTTTATGCTGTTCTCTTCCTCAGCTGCTGTTACCCCACCTTTGCCTTTCCAAACCAAATTAAGCAGCTCAAAGTTCATTTTTTAACTCACTGACCCTGGAGTTTGCCTTCTTGGACCTTAATAATTTAGTTGCTGTCACAGTAGGGAGGGGAGAGGGAAAGACAGTGGTTGTATTCTCTAGATCTCAGGCCCACAATGGTCACCCCCAGTGAGGGTAAAGATGTGGAGTGGAATGTCTCTTGAAATCTCATCTGCTCAGCTGAGAATCCCAGGGAAGCAACTAGTCTAGGGAGTTCCCAGCAAAGGACCTTTGTCCAGCTTCCCAGGGCAGACTTGAAAACCTCTGAAGAATATT
Source organism: Monodelphis domestica (assembly GCF_027887165.1). Lineage (NCBI taxonomy): Eukaryota > Metazoa > Chordata > Mammalia > Didelphimorphia > Didelphidae > Monodelphis > Monodelphis domestica. The sequence goes on along the minus strand of NC_077230.1, from coordinate 366,412,243 downwards.
TCTCCTATATCTAACCCAATAAGTGGCTGAAAATCTAAGAAAATCATGCCACTGTCACAGTGTAACAGGTGTTTATTTCCCTGCTTGCTACTAACACTCCCCCCAAACTGACAAGACTCCCCTAATTTCAGCTTCTCCATTCCCAGAGGGAAGGCATCATTTCACCTGTTCTCCCCACTTCACCAGGCTGTTGTGAGGTAAAACATCTGCTAATCTCAAAGCGCTATTGAAATGTGAATTATTAATAGTACCTCTGCTACTACTTTTACTTCAAGTTCTGAGGAATTATTTTCCTTTCACTACTTCTACAGCTTATTCTTCATTCCATCAGCAGGTGGCATTATTCTCCCTATTGTTATAGTACAGAGAAAACTCATGATTGCAGCATGAGCCAAACTTGTGTGTCCTGGGCAATGTTTTAAAATGGCACCCCTTGTGTATTGCTTGCTGTCCATATTATGCATTACTATTGCCGCAATACATGTAACTTGACTCTCATACTTTTAGGATCTGTGATTTCACTACTATATGGTTGGTCCTTCCAAGATAACCCTCTCTTCCAGACCTTAGTATATCAAAGGATCACAGAATTAGAGCTCTATGGAACCTTAGAGGCAACTAGTTAAAATTTCACATTTTACAGATCAGTAAAGTGAGGCTCACCAAGGTAAGGTGATTTGCTCTAGGCCCCAAGAGTATTAAGTGACAAAAGTAGTCAATGACTCTACATTTAGGATGCTTTCCACTGTGCCTCCTTTATATGGCATTCATTGGTTGGTAGAGCTCCCAAAACTTGGCTTTTAATGGCCAACTCTCCAGTGATAAGGCTCTTCACACTGAGAGGGCAGACTGCAATGCATGTATTTTGCCTAGCCTATATAGCTGAAGCTATTCTAGCTTGAGAAGGACCTACTAAAAGCTTAGGAAGGTTATATATGACTTGCTCTTGTATGTCGAAGGGTCTGTGATCTCATAGATATGAGTGAGTCTCCAAAAAAGATGGAATTCTGTCTGTCCTGTACAAGTCACCAGGAGTTCCCATAATTTACCAGAGGATTAAAATTAGATATATCTGACTTAGATTTGGAGATGATTTATTTTCCAAAAAAACCCAGACATTTATTGCCTTAAAATTATATTCATTTATTAAAGTAACATTAAAAAGTATCCTTCATTGTGCCCCCACAACTTTTGCATCCTAGGAAAAGGTCCAGTTTGTTCTACTGACAAATTCTGCCCCCACTGATCAGATAAAATGTTGAAGACACCCAGTCCTCTGAATTCAGGGATATGACATTTACTTAAGTCCCCAGCCTGCTGAATGATCTACTACTTTCAAGAACTACCATCCATACACAGATTAACTTTGCATTAGAGACATCTGATTTTCTGAGCAATGGCTTCTGGACCAACCAGGAGTTGGAAAGGCAATCTCACACAGTGCTGGACTTTGGAAATATAAATCAAACATGGAAAGGAACTATAGGTTCTCCATAGGTTTTCTGAGTCACAGTCAGACACAAGCATAGTAATCATCAACAGCAGCAGTTCTGTCTGAACAAGAACAGTGACAAGGCAATTCTGTGACTACCTCTCACCAGATGTCACTGCCCTGAGGAAGGGGGCAAGACTGTGAAAGATTCTGTTTAGAAATCTATATATACACCAGATGCAGAGGTACTGCAGTCAATTAAGATTAATTTTAAGATCATTGGATGGGAAAAAAATGCTATGCCAAAGTAAGATTATTATCCTTTAACCATAACTCATCCAAAATCAACTTTTCTCTTCAAACAACTCTCAAAAGTCGGAAAAAAGCCCAGCTGAACAAACAGAAACTTCTAATAATCTGGCTGCCAATCACAGAACAAAGCACAAGTAACAATGAAATCCCCAATTTCATCATGCAAATGGTTGAAAAGTTCTGAGCTTAGTTTTCAGTGGCTTTTTTCTTCAGATTGCTACTAATACTTTTTCCAAATGAGAGCCTCCCCTATCCCAATATATACATTCAAACTAACCAGACAACCCTCAACCCCCAATGATCCTCTCTTAAATACAACCAAAGAATTTCCACTCAAAACTGATACCAGAAGTCTGTTATTTCCTTTCTTTCTCAGGTGGCACATATACCCAAGACCCAACAAGAACCATCCTCATAGGCCTACCTGGAAATGCAAAATGATGGTCCATATCAAGCCCAGAGTCAGCTTGGGGTTCCCATCTGTGATGTCATCATTGCGAATGTTCACCAATTTTACCTGGAAGAGAAGTACAAGTGGCTATCAGAACCCTTCTCATTACATGTATATCCAGACTGCTTCCCAACCCTCTGCTTCCTTCACCTGCATTATCCTACACTTTCTCCATCTGCCCTACTTTCTCTATCACTCACTGCTTCTCACCTCAGCATCTTCCCACCCCTAGCTTCACAAACCAACCCTATCCCTCCTCTCCTACATAACCATTGAAAGTCTATTCTATTTTGAGAGTCAAATATTACTTCAATCTCCCTCTATTCCTCTTCTGCTCCTTCTTTCTCCAGCCTTCCCTGAACTAAAACCAGGAATATTTCTCAAGGGACACTAGCTAGAGGCTCTAATCAAGAGAGCCCTCACTTTCACAATGTTCTTCATTTCCCTCAGGCAGTGGAAGTGGTATAGGGACTAATTTCCCCAAGTTCCTCAATGTCATTGCCAGCCTTGGCTACCTAGACTCTTATTTCTTTGCATTTTAGCCTGGCCCTTTTGTGTTCTCTAGTCCAACACCTGACATCATTTGAACTCTCACCTCTGCCTTAAAAGATCTCTGTCTCTTCACTTTCTTTCTTACTTATTTCTCCTTTTTTCTGAAGCTGATACTTCCACCTATGCTCTTAAAAAAAAAAAAAATCTTACCTTCTGTCTTAGAATCAATAGTAAGTATTGATTCCAAGGCAGAAGAGTGGTAGAAGTTAGGCAATGGGGGGTTAAATAACTTGCCCAGGGCCACACAGCTAGGAAGTGTCTGAGGCCAGATTTGAACCCAGGACCTCTGGCCTCCAGGCCTGGCACTCTATCCATTGAGATACCAGGCCCCACCTATGCTCTTGATCCAATTCACTCCCATCTCATTTGGGCCCCCAGTTCATGATCTGGGAGGAATAAGAACAATTAGGAGAAACTTGGTATAGGACAGGCCATCTGGTACATATAGCAGAATAATACCAGACTACATCAGTCTCCATCACTAACTGTCTATATGACCTAGAAATAAGTCACTTCATGTCTCTGGGTCTCAGCTTCCATAGCTGGAAAATGGCAGTATAAGGCTATATAATCTACAAAGTCAGCTTCAAATTTTAATTATCTGTGGTTCTAAATTTTTTATTAATCCCCCCATCTTTAATATCTCTCCATTGGTTCCTTTGTATCTATCAATAAACATTCTTGGGTCTTTTGCTCTCAAAAAAAAAATCCCAATATTGCTCAAGCTACAATCCTAATTATTTCTTTTTCACTAACAAACTTTATTAAAGATTAGCCTATACTCACACTGCAACATCAGGGATTAGACTTGTTCTGCTTGGCACTAAAGGGCAGAAACTAGATGTAACTGTTAGTTTTGAAAAAGAAGATTTCAGCTTAACTTTCTTGTAATTAGAACCATCCAAAAGTAGGATGGACTGTTTTGTGAAAGAGTGGGTTTTCATTCAGTTAAGGTCTTCCAGGGAATGTTGAATGACCATTTGCTAAAGATATAGTAGAAGGAATTCTCGGTCAGGTGTGGATTGGTCTAGAGAGCATCTGAGGTCTCTTCCAATTCTGTGAATCTGTAATTTATCATTCTCAAGTAACTAGGTACTAGATTTAGAGTAAATAATAACCTGGACTCAAATTCCAGCTCTGATACTTTCAAGTTACATGACTATGGCAAACCATTTAATCTTGCTAAGGCTCAGTTTCTTTAGCAATAAAACAGGGTTAATACCTGTGGGTACCTATTTTGCAGGATTTCTGTGAAGATTCAACAGGAAGAAGAGCTTTGTAAACCATAAAGCATTATATAAATACTAACTATCAACAAACCCAATGGCCTTCTTCACAGCCCCCACTTTATTTAATCTCACTGTGGCAGTTAATACTGTTCACTCTCTACTCCAATGGCTTTTGGAGACAACTACATGCCTCAGTTGGATAGAGCACTAGGCCTAGAATCAAGAAGTCTAAATTCAAATCTGGCCATGGGCATTTATTAGCTATATGACTCTGGGAAAGCCACTTAGTCTCTGTCTGCTTCTGTTTCCTGACCTGTAAAACTGGGATAATAAAAGAAGCCACCTGCAAAACTAGGATAATAAAAGCAGCTACCTACCAAAGATTGTTGGATCAAATGATCAAATCAAATTAAGGTTGCTGAGCATCAAATGGGGTAATAATTGGAAAGTGCTTAGCACAGTGTCCAGCATATAGTAAATGATATATAAATCTTAGCTGTTGGTCACCATTTCCTCCTTAATACTCTCTTCTCTTTAGGTTTTTGGGACATAACTCTGGTTCTCCTCCTACTATCTGACTGCTCCTTCTCTGTCTCCTTTGCTGGATTCTCTTTCTAGGGCATATCCTCTAACCACAGGTATCTTTGAGGGTACTTGCCTTGCACCCTCTTCTCTTCTCCCTCTCTATTACTTCACTTGGAGATCTCATCAACTCCCATGGATTTAATGACCATCTCGATGCTGATGATTATCAAATTTACTTATTCTACTCCAATCTCTCTTCTGACTTTCAATCTCACATCTCTGAATGCCTTTTAGATATCTCAAACTGGATGTACAGTACAAATATTTATTTTCTTTTTTCTCAATTACATGCAAACAAAAAATTTTAACTTTTAAAAAAAATTTGGGGTTCCAAATTCTTTCCCTCCCTATTTTCCCTCCTTGAGAAAGCAAGCAACATAATATGGATTATACACATTTAATCATACAAAACATTTTCTATTGATCATGTTGCAAAAGGAAACAGATGAAAAAACACCAAGAACAATAAAAAAGTATGATTCAATCTGTCTTTATACCCCACCAGTTTTTTTCTCCAGACATGGTATTTTTCATACTATGTCATTTCATCATAAGATCCTTTTGGATCATTGTATTGCTAAGAATAGTTAAGTTATTCACAGTTGATTATCTTGCAATATTGCTTATAATGTTCTCCGAATTCTGCTCATTTCATTCTGCATCATTTCATATAAATACACATCTTAAACTCACCATGTCCAAAACAACTCATTTATCTTTCCCCCTAAAAACTCTCCTCCTCCTCCTTTCCCCTTACTAAATACAGCAAAACCATTCTCCTACTACCTCGGGTTCACAACCTAGACATCATCCTGGATTCCTGATTATCTCTCACCCTTCGGGTCCAAGTTGTCATGGCCTTTTTGTTTTCACCTTTGCAACATCACTCAAATAGACTCCCTTCTCTTCTTGGACACTGCTACCACTCTAGAGCGTCCCAAGCCTAGATTACTGAAATAGTTTGCTGGTGGGTCAGCCTACTTCGGGTCTCATCCTATTCTTTTTTCCTAAAGTACAGATCCATCATGTCATTCCCCTACGACATTCACAGCCCTTCATAACTTAGCCCCCTCCTACCTTTCCAGTCTTCTTACACCTTTTTCTCCCAATACATACTTTTTGATCCAGTGATACTGGACTCTTGGATGCTCCACAAATAAGACATTTCAACTCTCCACTCCAGGCATTTTTTCGGTCCCCCATGCTTGGAACATTTTCCCTCTTTTGCTTTCACTGTGGACCTCCCTTACCTCCTTTAGGTCTCAACCCCTAATTCCTCTTCATTCCAGCACTTTCCCTCTGTTAATTATCTCCTATTTATTCTTTATATAGCTTGCTTTGTACTTATTTGTTTGCATGTTGTCTCCCCATTAGACTGAAAGCTCTATGAGGACAGGGACTATCTTCTGATTCCTTTTGTGTACCTGATACTTAGCATAAAATCTGGTACAAAGAAGGCATTTAATAAATATTTACTAATCTAGTGATCTTAGTGACAACAATGATGATGATGATGATAAACCATACTGTTCTGATTCTCCTGATTCTTTTTTTTATCTCCTTTGTTTCCAATATCCCTACTTCCTCCTCTCCCTATAGATATCAGCCTACTTCAAAAGCAGCCTACTTCAAAAGCATAGACTTTTGGTATTTCTCTCCTTAAGCTCTGGATTTATTCCCCAACAAGAGTATAAGCCCTTTCAAAGAAGGTTTTATTTCTTTTCATTCTTATTGAATTTGGCACTGCATCTTGCATCAAAGACAATTATTTCTGGAACTGAATTAAGTCTCTCTAAAAGACAACCACCACCATCATGATTTTAGCTATTACCCTTTAACTAAGTGATTCCCAAACCACTCTCCTGAGTTTAACTTGTGAATATCTAACTTTGTACCTCTCTGCAACATATTTTGCTCACCACTAAGAAAGCTCCTTAAATAAATCATAGTCCCTATAACCTCAAGGAACTTACTACTATAATAATCATGATGATAATAACAACAAGCATTTATACAGTACTCAAAAAATTATGAAGTCCTTTATATATATTATTTGATACCCACTACATCACTATGATGTAGGTTCTAGTATTATTCCTATTTTATAGATAAGAAAGATAGTATAGAGGGAAAATAAAAGATGACTCAGCACAGATCCCTAGGGGAAAATCATAGTCATGGGATATAACCAGGATGAAGAATTAACAAAAGAGAAATAAAATGAGCAATAAGAGAGGTGGGGAGAAAGTAAGAGAGAGCGGTGTCCCAAAAACCCAGAGATGAGAAAGTATCAAAGAAAAGATAAATGACAGGGTCAAATGCAGAGGTCAAGAGGATCAGAATTGAGAAAAGACCATTAGATTGCAGTTTAAACGTACAATCCCATTTTGTTTCACAGCAAACCTGTGTGATGGGTGTTACGGGTATTATTATCCCCTTTTACAAATGAGAAAACTAAAGTTCAGAGAGATTAAATGACTTGCCCATAATTACACAGCTGGTATTCATGACTCCAGGTCTACTGGTCAATATACTATGATGGGATGTCCTAGGTTCAAATATGGCCTCAGACACTTCCCAGCTGTGTGACCCTAGACAAGTCACTTAACCCTCATTGCCTACCCCTTACCACTCTTCTACCTTGGAACCAATACACAGTATTCATTCCAAGATGGAAGGTAAGGGTTTAAAATAAATAAATGAATTAAAAAATATGCCATGATATTATGAAGTCAGTTTAAAAAGAAATACTTTTAGGTGATCATCCCTTTCACATGAAATTCAAGGGAACTCATGTATCTTTATCCTAAAAATTCTTTCTCTGAACTGTGGAAATAGAAATACAGAAGAAAAGCAAGTGCCTGATTACATGGTTTGGTGGGGATATGATTGGGGATGTAGACTCTAAGCAATTACCCTAATGCAAATATTAATAATAATATGGAAATAGATCTTGATCAATGACACATGTAAAACCCAGTGGAGCAGCTCGTTGGCTACAGGAGGGGGGTGGAAGGAAGGCAGGGAAAGAACATGAATCATGGAACCATGTAAAAATACTCTAAAGTAATTAATTAAAAAATTTCAAGTAAAAAAACAACAACAAAAGCTCTTTCTCTGCCCAAAAGTCCCCACTGGACTTTTCTCGGGTTAATGCCACCATCAGTTTCACATTTAATTATGGAATTGGAAAATTGAGATGATAATGGCATTTCAGCAATAAAAATAACTCTGACACCAAACAGTCAACTCAATACAATGAAAATTGTACAGATTTCAAGTCAGGGAACCAGGTTCTGATCACATCTCACACACTTACTTGGGCAAATTATTATTACTCTTTTCCTGAGTTTCTTCATTGCAAAATAAGGACAATAATATTCATATTACCTACCCTTCTTAGAAGGCCATTGTTTAAACCTTAAAGTCTGAATTGAGAGCCAGTCCTAGAGACTGTCTATTCTATCACAGAACCCTTGGCAGAGACCTACCATTGACAAGGTATACCGTGAATATAATAAGAATATAATATTGCTATATTATGATAGCAAGGGTATGTAAACACAAGATACTAATAACAATATACAAAAACAAAATACTAATAACTAATAATAATATCCATGCCTAAGTATTCACAAAGCTGGAAAAGAGCATCACCACCAGGAGTACACACGGGGTGAGGATTAGCAGCCCATTCCTCTGTAGTGAGGGCAGATAGATGGTATCGTGGATAGAGTACTAGGGCTGGAGTCAAGAAGATCCATCTTCCTGAGATCAAATCTGCCTCTAATACTAGCTGCGAGACTGGGGCAAGTCATTTAACTTTGTTGGCCTCAATCTCCTCATCTGTAAAATGACCTGGAGAAGGAAAATAGCAAACCAAGAAAACCCCAAATAGGTGTCATGAACTGTCAGACACAACTGTAAACAACTAAACAACAACATATGTAGTGATGTTTTCTTCCAGTGATTCTAGAGAATGAAAATCAGAACCAGGTCCTTGTTTCAGCATCATTAAAAAATAAATATTTGCTGATCACTACTCTAGGACCAAGGGTACTTGAAGCATTTCTAAACCTTTGGAGGAAAGGGAAAGACAGGAAGGGTGTGATCTTACCTGCCGCTGCTTCAAGAAGTCCAGAGCAATCTGTACATTCTGCAGTCTATGGAAACGCATCCTGCCTTTCTCTCGAGGCTGCAATCAGAAGAGAGAAAAGCTTTAAATTCTGCCTGATGCTCTAAATTAAGTCTCTTTACCCATCATTTCAAAAATTTGAAGCTAGACTGAAAAAGAATAGCTCCTTGATGAGCTTTTTGCTTCTGAATATAAATTCCTTGAAGAAAAGTTCAATATCTTCTCCAACAGTCTGATCCCCATCTCCATTCCCTCCAAATAATACCTAGGTTATTTCCATGCATATAACGAACATAACACATTGTCATCACTGGTGTTAATTCTGTGCATTAGCCTCTGCTAGTTGTTTTGTGTGCCTGAGTTTGGCAAAATATGACTCTAGATAATTGTTTACTACAAGAAACCTCTTTAAATCAGAAGTTTAAAATAATTCCTGTTAAGAGAAGGGTGGGAAGATCTAGTGTCACACAACAAATTATACTAAGATGCCTCATTCTCTAGGAAATTATGGACTTTGGCAGATGGGGACTATAGGCAATATTCTTTATGCAAGAATAGAAGGGCAAGCAAAAGTGCCCAGGAAAGGAGGAAGAATTTAGGAAAAGTGGAGTGTCAATCTACAGGAGAGGCCTAGGTAAGAAAGACAGCTTCTTTTACCATGTGAAATATCCAGTGGAAAAAAATATGAGGTACATTTCTACACGATAACTTTTAGCTGTTGCATATAATTCCCAGAAAAAAAAAAAAAGATGTTTAAGCCAGGACCACATACCTGGGTATGATGGCACCAAAAAGGTTCATAGAGAAGAGACCCATCACCACCAAAGCAGGAACTTATTTCTGTAACTATGCAAGGTGGTACAATGGATAGTTTTAGATCTGAACTTATGAAGATTTGAGTTCAGTTCTCATACACTACATGGGCAAGTCACTTGACCTCTGTTGGCCTCAGTTTCATCACTTATAACATGGGAATAATAATAATAGCAACTTCTTAGCTTTGTGTGGTAAAAATAAAATGAGAATATTTTAAAGTGCTCTATAAATAAGTATGTAAATGCTAGCTGCTGTTATAATATTATTATCTAGTTGATCCTAAGATTCATTAATATTCAACTAATGAACCAAATCTTCTGATAATTATGCACAGAATTGTCTAACTCTAGAACATCCTTCTTTTTCCTGGCTTTTTTATCCAAATCAGAAATAAATCCAGAGCTGCTTTTATTCTACCAATTCTGGCCTCAATGCTTCCCTCCTGTTAAATTGTATCCAATTAGCCCATATGTGCCAGATTGATACTAAAAAATAACATCAAAGAGATGGGTAGATCTGCTTCAGGTACCTGACCAGAGAAGGCAGGGTCCAGATTCAGCTAAGCTAACCAATTGGAAAGGAATATGAAGGAGGAGGGATAGAGGTGGGAAAGAGAGGAGAGGAAATAGATAATCCTTTCTCCCTCTAGATAGGGCTTAGAGCAGCAGAGAAGCCTAGGGCATTCTGAAAGGATGCCAAATCTTTCCAAGGCAAAAGGATGTCTTCTAAGTTAGGAAAAAGAATATAGGATTTGCCCAGTAGAAACTTCTCTGTCACCTTTCATTGGGAGGGGTCTGCATATGACTCAAGTAATAATAGCCTCTGAAATATCAATTCTGGAACATGGGAATCAGGATCAAACAGGAGAAAAATTGGGTTCAGGTAGACAAGGAATAGCACTAGGCTTCTTAGATGCCCTCTGTGCCCTATTTCTAGAAGGGAGAATACTGTCTGTGGAATAGGGTCTGAGGGCAAAGAAGGCTCCTCATAGTCTCTCCAGTCACTACACTTATGCCTAACCATCCTAATGACATGCAAGGTTAAGTCTTTGTTCTCTATCAATCCACAAAGCTTAAGTTAGTAGTGTTCAAAGTAAAACATCTCCATGCAGTGAGTGATTTGCAAAAAAAGGTTGCCTTTGGCAAAGACAAAGGGAGGGGTTTCTTTTCCCTTCCATTGTCTATAAGAGTGAGAGGCTAGGAAGTGTATAAATTAGTCTTTGAGAGGGTGGGGGATATGAGCAATTGATGGATATGCTATAGCTCAAATGTTCCACATTCTCACACTGCAGGCCACTTAGAGACCACTTCTCCAGAAAAACAAACAGGATCTCCTTGACTATCTGATAGCTCCAAGTCTCTAGGCTCCAAAAGAATCTCTTGCCTCTCAACATCATTACTTATTTATGCCACATGCTCTCAGAAAATCCAAAATCATTTAACCATGTGGCAGGAAGCACAATTAATTTTAACTGTTATCTTTGGGACAAAATCGCACAATGATAAAGGAGGCAATAGTTAACTGAGTTTCTGGAGACCTAGAGTGAGCTAGAACATCTTATGTCCCCTGCAGTGTCAGCTGGGATACTGATGACCCCAAGGGTCTAAGACCTACTACATCATCATCATCTTCCTCCTCCTGCTCTTCATTGCTTGCACAACGCCAGGAGGGCATGCTCACCAGGCGGAGGGTCTTCAGCCCTGCTGGCTCCTTTGATCAACAGTCAGGCCACAGACACAACAGAACAACAGAAAATCCACAACACAAAATCAAAAAAGAGAATGAATGCACCACAGATGAAGAAAGGTAAAAGTCAGCATGAAAATGCCCCCCTCCCAAAGAAGACAAAAGAAAATTCAAGACTAAGAATGAAACACATCCTGTTTTTGCTGGTCACTCATCCACTTTACCTATACAACACAAAACTAAAAAGAAAAATGAATGGTGTATAGATGGGGGGGGGGGAGCACAAAAACAAGAGGAAAATAGCCATTTCCCAATGAAAATAAGAAAACTATCAAAACCAGAGCAAATGATAGTATACTAACAATGAGTCCTTTCAAGTTCCTGATGGACATTCATGAATTTTAGCTAAGAAGGAAAGGGAGGGAGACGAGTGGAGGTGAATAGGAGATATCAATTTTCCACAAAAACAGTTATGAAGGCTGTATAAAGATGTGGAATAATATTAAAAAGGCCTCTCTAATGGAGGCAAACTGAAAAAAAGGGATCTCATTTAGGCTTGAACTTAATGTGATAGTTCTACCATATAGAAGTAATATAACCAAAGAGGATGTTACCAATAAGCCAATTTCTTTCTCTCTTTCTTTTTATAAAACCCTTACCTTGTCTTAGAATTAATTAAGCAGATAGGGCTAGGCTATGGGGGTTAAGGGACTTACCCAGGGACACACAGCTAGGAAGGAAACAAGGCCAAATTTGAACCCACTGAGCCACCTAGCTGTCCCTTTCTCCTAATAAGACAATTTCAACATAAAAATATTAGCTTATCAAATACACTGGCCAAAATCCCCAATTCATTCATAGGTGAGGATTGAGAAGTAAATCACAAAGTAACAGCAGAATTTTGATAGGGCACATAACTTCCAAGCCTACAAATGAGAGAAAAGGAAAAACCAAAGCTTCATATACCAGTCATGTTTATAAGAACATAGAATGCATGAGAGGAATCTAAAATCATTCTTGCTAGAAGGCATATAGGTATGAAACCAAAAGAAGAAGAATGTGGAAGGAACACAATTTAAATTTGACTAATTCAATTCTTTAAATTCATGCCACAGACCCTAAGATATACACAAGTCAATGGAGCCAACTAACTAAACCTTTGTATATTTCTTGGGATCCTATGGCCAAAGACTTCATTATCTACTGATCAGCTTCCTGATATAGAGTCTCTTCCATACTTAACTAAGCTGGAAAGCAAAGACTATTGTCAATATTAGACTCAAAGACTTTCAAATTAAGTAGAACTTGTGGTTCAACCGAGTAGCCCTCATGAGCCTTGGATCTGTGAAATTAGAACCTGCTCCTGTGGACTTCAGTTCCCTGCATCCCACTTTCCTTCTCATGTTATGTTCTGATGTAGGGAGGATATAAGTTTTGTATAGCACCATCTTTCTCTCTCTCTTTTCTTCCAATCGAGGCTAGCTGAAGCTGGCTTTTTGGGAGAGGCAAGAGAACTTACTCACATGGTCTTATTTTTGTTAGATAATTAGGTTTTTATTCTCTTACTTCAAGTTATTATTAATAAACTTTATAAATATAATACTTGGAGTATTATATTTATTTATATTATATTTTTATTATTATATTGAAATAAAGGAATAAAAACCTATTATCTAACATTTAGATAAATGTTACATAAACATAAAACAATTATCTATGTGATTAAGTTCTCTCACCTCTTCCAAAGAGTCTGCTTCAGCTAACTGTGATCACAAGAAGAAAAAGCGAGAGACAGTGCTACACAAAACTTATATCCTCCCTATATCAGCATGTAACGTGAAAAGGAAAGTGGGATACTAGAAACTGAAGTCCAGGGGAGCAGGTTCTAATTACACAGGTCACTTATATGGGACACTGAAGTAAGAATGTGATGAAGATTTGAACAAGATTGAACAAGATCTCCCATTATCTTTCCCTATCTACCTAAAAATTAAAAAATTATCCAACAAGGAAAGAATATTGTGGGTTTATGGCCTTGAGTTTCTCACAATGAAAAAAAAAATTGCTTAAGATGCCAGAGACAAAATACAGCTCTCATGAGATTAACAACTCATGGGACAGTGTGCCAATAGACTCTACTTACTATTCAAATATAGCATGGGCAAATGCAGGTCAACAAGACAGAAAGACTCTCACACTATTGTACTATAGAAGTAAATAAGTCTCCCAAAGACTAAAATGGGGCTGGCCTGCTAAAGGAAATTAATTTAACTATAGAAAAAGCAGGGATAGTGCTTCTAGAAGGCTGTGCTCATATAAAAATTCTGGTCATCCTCTGAAAGTGTCAACTTACTATTCCTCAAGAGAGAAAAAGTGAGGTGATTAAGCATGGGTGGGTCAGGGGCACACCTTGGCTTTTACAGGCAAACTAGTTCTTCCGATGATCTAAGGAAATGACTAAAAATTACAGATAGATGGAAGAGTCTATTATTAGATTGAATGACAATTTTCAGGAAGCAGAAATCAATAAAGTTCTGTTCAATAAAGTTGCATCTCCAAATGACCCCCCAAAAGTTTGAAAATTGTATAGTGATAAAATGTATAGTGATAAAATATGAATAATAGAGAACACATAGCTTTTGAGATGGAAATTAATATCCTTTTCTGGCTTCTGATGAGGAATTATAATGTCATTTAGGACACAATGAAAGTACTACCTATAGAGTTATTTCCAATAAAGAAGGAACACCAATGTCTTTTACTCTAGTGGAACACTGTGTCTTATGAAGAGAAAATAAGGAAACCAGAGGCACAAAGACCCTATATATAAAATTATAGAGGACCTTAATGCCCCAAGACAAGAACATAGAAGCTCACCAATTTGATTCCAGAGAGAACCTCAAGAAGAGATATCAGGTTATGGCCATCTCGAAGATCTTCGTAGAGATCATTAATGTGCTTGCGGACCTGGGGGTGAGAGTAAAATTAATGCTGTTTAATCTGAAATTAATCATCAGTCCAATCATCCGTGGTTCAAAACTCAATATACAAAATTAATGGTCTAGGAAACTGAGTTGTTTGACATGATAAAAAGCTTTGACTTCAGAAATTATTCAAATTGGGGTATATTATATTAAATTCAGCAACATTTATTAATCATCAAAAATTTGTTAAGCACTGGTAATACAAATTTGGAGAAGAAAATAGTTCTTACCCTAAAGAAGATTAAAAATCTTAATAAGTAAGATATTGCATATATACAAGTTAACTAATATCAAGAATATGAACAAAGAATAAAGAAAAGATGTAGGCAAAGAGCCCTATGATAATTTGAGAAGGAAAATAATAATTTTAGCTGAGAGGATTGGGAAAGCTTCTTGGAAAAGGTGTCTCTAAATATTGACTTTGAAAGAAAAAAGCAATTTCATTAAGTGGAGCTATGAAGGTGTGTGGGTGTTCTCGGCACCTATCCCCCATCTCGGGGATAGGGAGGAAGAAGGGAGAAGCAATATCTACTAACAAACTGGCTGGGACTACAATGGCTTTAAGTATCAACTTCACATCTCCAAATTTATCACAAATCCACAACTACCTTAAAACAGTGATGGCTAACCTTTTAGGGACTACATGCCATGCCTCCCCTTAACTCCAGACTACTTGTAGTGCCTCCCCAGACTGTGTGCAGTGCCCTGACCTCCCAGAGACTGAGTGCCCCATCCCCAGACAGGGGAGGGATAAAGGAAGGGGAATGGCCTGAGCACTCCATTCAGGGAATGGAGTGTAAGTAAGTAAGCCCAAAGGGTGCTCCACCAGAGTCCCTCTGCCTTAAATTAACTGCCAGGGATGGCACACATGCCCACAGAGAAGTCTCTGAATGCTATCTTTGGCATGTGTGCCATAGGTTTGTCATCACAACCTTAAAACAGAATGAAACTATCTTTAAAATTTACTTGGTCCAGGACACTAAGAATTAAACTATAAATTCTTGGTTGCTAAAAACAGGGGTCTCCAAGTAGAATCCTGCATGAAGGCATGGGGTATGTGTTGAAATGTTTAGCAGGTGGGAAGATGACTTACATTCCATTCCCCTTAAGGCCAGATTCCTGAATCCAGGTACTCCTGACTCCAGGCCTGAAGCTCTATCCACTGTGCTATAGTTGCCCAAAGGTGATTTTTCTAAAACAAAGTGTTTTCTCTTCTTCACTAAATTTCAGTAGCTCCCTATTACCTCCAAGACAAAATACAAAATCTATTTGACATTTAAAGCTCCTAGCACATATTTACCACCCTGGTCCAGGTCCATCTCACCTCTCACTGGACTATTTGAAATAAATTTTCTGGTTGGTGTCCCTCCCTCAAGTCAATCTCAGTCTCTGTCTTTCTGTCTATCTCCTTCTCTCTCTTGCAATTCATTCTCTCCTTAGCTGGTACCTCCAATTCCAAATATTTTCCTTCTCAGATCACCTTTCCCTCAGTCTGTATATGTCATAAATAATGAGTTGTTTAAAAGTCGTTTCCCCCATCACAATGTATATATTTGTTACATTAAAATGTAAATTTATTTACGGCAGAGAATATTTCTGCCCTTTGGAGGGGGTATCACTAGCACTTAGTACATTGCTAGGCATATAAGAAGTATTTTATAAGTATTTGTTAACTAGCATTAACATTCTTTTTTAGTATTTATAGCCATACTCTTTGTGGTGGGAAAAAATTGGAAAATAAGGGGGTGTCTATCGATTGAGGAATGACTGAACAAATTGTGGTATCTGATGGTGATGGAATACTATTGTGCTCAAAGGAATAATGAACTGGAGGAATTCCATGTGAACTGGAACAACCTCCAGGAATGGATGCAGAGTGAAAGGAGCAGAACCAGAAGAACATTATACACAGAGACTGATATACTGTGGCACAATCAAACTTCTCTATTAGCAGCAATGCAATAATCCAGGACAATTCTGAGGGACTTAAGAGAATGAATATCTACATCCAGAGAAAGAACTATGGGAGCAGAAACGCAGAAGAAAAACATATGATCGATCATGTGGTTCAATGGGGATAGGATTGGGATTTTGATGTTAAAGAATTGCTCTACTGCAAATATGAATAACATGGAAATAGGTTTTGAACAATAATATATGTATATCCCAGTGGAATTGCTTGTCAGCTCCGGGAGGGGGGAGCGAAAAGGGGGGTTAGGGGAGAGGGATCATGAATTATGTAACCATGGAAAAATAGTCTAAATTTTAAAAAACAAACATTCCTTTTTAGGAGAGAAATGTCAATCCAGAATAGTTTGTGAGTACTTAGAAGAGAATGGCATGATCATTAGGAGTCACTGTGGTTTCACTAAGAACAAGTCATGTCAAACTAACCTCATTTCCTTTTTTGATAAGTTACTAGGTTGGTATATCAGGGGAATGACACTGACTCATTGTTAGCCTGACTTCAGCAAGCCCTAGACAAAGTCTCCCATGATATCCTTATGGATAAAACAGTAACATAACAGCTGAACAGTATTATGATTAGCTAGTAAAACAACTATACCCAAAGAATAATGATTAATGCTGACTGACCTAGGAGTTGCTACAAGGCTCTATCCTTGGCCCAGTTCTTTTCAACAATGTTATCCAGAAGACATAACTTATCAAGAATGCAGATAACACAAAGCTGGAATGGAAAGCTAACACTATGTACCAAGCTAGAATCAAAGTCACAGAATGTTAGGAGTGACAACAATTTGAAAGACTGTCTGGTCAACCCCCTTATATTACAGTTAAGGAAACTGAGAACCAGATTCACTGGTAAAAGTCGGTCTAGAAATAGAATTAAAGCCTTGGACTTGAATTAAATAGAATTAATAGAATTAAAGGCAAAGACTTGGCTTCAGGGTTCTTTCCCTTACACATTTTATTCAGTAAGGATGAAATTTCATGGGGAGAATGCACAAACTCTTATAGTTAGTTTATAATAATAATGATGATGATGATGATGATGATGATGATGATAACAAGTATATGGGAAAGACTTGGCTTTGCAACAATTTGTATAAAAAAAGCTAGTAAGTCCTTTTTTTTTTTTTAAACCCTTACCTTCCGTCTTGGAGTCAATACTGTGTATTGGCTCCAAGGCAAAAGAATGGTAAGGGCTAGGCAATGGGGGTCAGTCAAGTGACTTGCCCAGGGTCACACAGCTGGGAAGTGTCTGAAGCTAGATTTGAACCTAGGACCTCCCGTCTCTAGACCTAGCTCTCAATCCACTTAGCTACCCAGCTGCCCCCTAGTAAGTTCTTAACAAGAAAAAAAAAATTGTTATAGGGATTGCATGATTTAGAACCCGAGGGGCCTATTGAGTTTATTTAGTCCAATGCCTCATCTTATAGATAAGAGGGAAGAGAGTAAGTGTATAGTGTCCCCTATAGGCCAGGCACTGTGCTAAGGGCTTTATAATTATCTCATTTGATGATATAATAAAGAACTTGAAACCTAAAGAGGTTAAAGTGATTTGTCAAAAAAAAAGATTAGGAACTGAGATCAATGATCTCCTAATCAAGTTCTCATAGGGCAGCTGGGTGGCACAGTGGATATAGTGTCAGGCCTGGAATCAGGAAGACAAGTTCAAATATAGCCTCAGATAATTATTTTTTAAAACCCTTACCTTCTAACTTAGTATCAGTTCAAAGACAGAAGAGTGGCAAGGGCAAGGCAATCAGGGTTAAGTGACTTGCCCAGGGTCACACAGTTAAGAAGTGTCTAAGGTCAAATTTTAACCCATGTTCTCCCAACTCCAGGTCTGGCATTCTGTGCTTTTCAGTTGCTCATTGGCCTCAGACTTCCTAACTGTGTGACAGTAGGCAAATCACAGATCCCTGTTTGCCTCAGTTTTCTCAGCTGTAAAATCATCTGGGGAAGGAAATGGCAAGCCACTACAATATCTTCGCCAAGAAATCCTCAAATGGGGTCACAAGAAGTCAGGCACTACTGAAAAATGAGGTGCAAGTTCTCATCACATTATTCTGTTTCATGGAAGCAACAAAGGGATGTAGTTGCCAGAAAATATGATGGTATCATAATAAGTATACTATCAACATCATGAGAAATAACTCTCAGAGAACTCTACTTACTCAGACTACATCGAGAACATTATATTCAATACTGAGTTTATTTTAAAAGGGATCATGTACAAATTAGAATGTGAACGAGGAAGGTGAGTGGCAGTGCACAGAAAAGGATGTAATTGTGCAGACAGAAATGAATTTTATAGGGTGAAGAGAGTGAGAAGTTGAAGATGACAGTGAGGCTTGAAGTACTTTTGATAGATTCATACAACAAGTAATCTGGGAAAAGGTAAAGGCTTTGGAAAAAAAATGAGCTCTGTTTTTGGACTTGTTCAGTTTGAAGTTATCTGTAGCAAAGGTATCAAGCTTAGCTGAAAAATCCAACCAGATTAAAAAATAATTAGTCAATATTGAACAAAATTAATGAAAACAGGGCAATTGGTGGATAGAGAACCAGGCCTAAAGTTGGGTTCAAATCTGGATGCAGACATTTTCTAGATATGTGAATCTGGTCAAGTCACTTAATCCCAATTTGCCTAGGCCTTGCCATTCTGCTTTGGAAGTGAGATTCTTTTTTTTTTTTAAACCCATACCTTCCATCTTGGAATCAATACGGTGTATTGGTTCCAAGACAGAAGAGTGGTAAGGACTAGGCAGCTAGGAAGTGTCCGAGGCCAGATTTGAACCTTGGACCTCCCATCTCTAGGCCTGGCTCTCCATCCACTGAGCCACCCAGCTGCCCCCTGAAACTGCGATTCTAAGGCAGAAGGTAATGTAAGGGTTATAGGGTTGTTGTTTTTTTAATTTAATGAAAACACAATGCTACAGGAATAATGTTTATTTGTGGTTTTCTAAGTCAATATGTGGTCTGCAGGGATCCATTTCTATTGGAATTGGATACCAATGATTTCTAGGATCTCTAGTTTGAAATATCTGAAAGGTAGTTGGTGCCTTGAGCCTGGAGTTCAGGAGAACAGCTGGACATGGATAAATAGATCTGAACCCACCAACTGAGACAGTAAAAAAGGAGAAGAGAAGAGAAGAGGACCCAGGACAGACCTTAAAGACTTCCTATAATTAGGGGGTATGACCTGAAGGAAATCTAGCAAAGAAAAATGAAAAGGAGCACTCAAGCTAGCAGAAGGGTAAATCAGTAGAGAATAATGCCATAAAAACTTGGAGGGGTGAGAGAATGCAGAGAAGCATTATTGACAGTATTATTGTTAAAGACTTTAGAAGTCAAGAAGAAAGAGTACTGAGGAAAAGCCAGTGGGTCTGGCAATTAAGGGGCACTGGTAACTTTGGAGTAAGTAATCTCATTTGAATGAAAGGTTGAAAGCTAAACTGCAGAATGTTTGGAAGAGAGTAAAGAAACAAGAAAGAGAAGCATCAACAGCAGATATAGCTTTCTCAAGAAGTTTTATCCCTGAAAGAGAAGAGAGGTATAGGGTGACAACTATTAAGAATGGTAGTAACAAGTAAGGGTTTCTTTTAAGGATGTAAGAGATAAGGATATGTTTGTAGACATAAGGGAAGCAGTTAGTAGACAGTGTCAGACTAAAGATCAAAGAGGGGGAAGATAAAGGGAGGCAATTTAATGAAAAAGATGGGATAGAATGGAATCCATTTGTGTATATAGTGGGCATTTCCGCAAGCATTTTCTCCTCAACCTCTTACTTCCCTAACTCTGGGTTCACCTGGTATAAAACTATTTATAGGATGCCTCCCCCACAAGTATGCACACTCCTTGGGGGCATGGAATGTTTTTTGTCTTTCTTTGTATCCCCAGCACTTAGCACAGTGCTTGGCATATAATAAGCCTTTAACAAATACTGGTTTATTTGCTACTGAGACAGCTTTCTTTTTCAAAAGTTTTGTTACTTCAGTATAGAAAACACTTGGCATGGAAACTACCTTCACTAACGAAGACAGGGACTCCTCTGTAATATTTTTGAGAGTTTCCTCAAAATTCTGAGAGGTTTTTATTTGCATTTCTCTGATTACAAGATATTTAGAACATTTTTTCATGTGTTTATTGATAGTTTTGATTTCTTTATCCTGAAATTGCCTATTCATGTCCCTTGCCCATTTAACAATTGGGGAATGGCTTGATTTTTTGTACAATTGATTTAGCTCTTTATAAATTTGAGTAATTAGACCTTTGTCAGTTTTTTGTTATGAAGATTTTTTCCCAATTTGTTGCTTTCCTTCTAATTTTAGTTGCATTGGTTTTGTTTGTACAAAACCGTTTTAATTTAATATAATCAAAAGTATTTATTTTACATTTTGTAATATTTTCTAACTCTTGCTTGGTCTTAAAATATTTCCTTTCCCAAAGATCTGAGAAGTATACTATTTTGTGTTCACCTAATTCCCTCAAGGGACATAAATAGGCAATTTTCAGATAAAGAAATCAAAACTATCAATAAATATGAAAGTGTTCTAAATCTCTTATAATGAGAGAAATCCAAAGCAAAACAATTCTGAGGTATCATCTCACACCTAGCAGATTGGCTAACATGACAGCAAAAGAAAGTAATAAATGTTGGAGGGGATATGTGGCAAAATTGGGACATTAATGAATTGCTGGTGGAGTTGTGAATTGATCCAACCATTCTGGAAGGCAATTTGGAACTATGTTCAAAGGGCTTTAAATGTCTGCCTACCCTTTGATCCAGCCATAGCACAGCTGGGTTTGTACCCCAAAGAGATAATAAGGAAAACGACTTGTACAAGAATATTCATAGCTGCATTCTTTGTGGTGGCAAAAAATTGGAAAATGAGGGGATGCCCTTCAATTGGAGAATGGCTGAACAAATTGTGGTATCTGTTGGTGATGGAATATTACTGTGCTCAAAGGAATAATGAACTGGAGGAATTCCATGTGAACTGGAATGACCTCAGGAGTGAAAGGAACAGAACCAGAAGAACACTGTACACAGAGACTGATACACTGGTACAATCGAACGTAATGGACTTCTCTACTAGGAGCAATGCAGTGATCCAGGATATTTCTGAAGGACTTATCAGAAAGAACACTATCCACATTCAGAGGAAAATCTGTAGGAGTAGAAACACAGATGAAAAACAACTGCTTGATCACAAATGTCAATGGGGATATGATTGCAGTTATAAACCCTAAATGATCACCCCAGTGAAAATATCAATGATATGGAAAAAGGTCTTGACCAAAGACACATATAAAACCTACTGGAATTGTG
Organism: Monodelphis domestica; assembly: GCF_027887165.1. Lineage (NCBI taxonomy): Eukaryota > Metazoa > Chordata > Mammalia > Didelphimorphia > Didelphidae > Monodelphis > Monodelphis domestica. The sequence continues at coordinate 366,390,764 of NC_077230.1, read as the reverse complement.
TGTCAGATATGGGAGGGGATTGAGGGGAGAGGAGGGAAAGAACATGATTTTTGTAATCCTAGAAAAGTGCTCTAAATTAATCAATTAAATAAAATTTAAAAAATAAATTTAAAAAAATTCCATGGTTACATAGCTACTCTGTGACAGAGACAAGATCTAAATCCAGATCTTATTGAGTCCAAGGCAGACTCTTTATCCTCTACATCCTACTGCCTTCCCTAACATAACAAATCACAATTTATTGGGGATTGAGAAAAAGTCACACATTTGGATTCAAATATAAATTATATTAATATTAGAACTGGCTTAACTACAATGTACATAAAACAAGGAGTACCTAGGTGGCAAAGTGGATAGAGTGCCTGTGAAAACAGAGGGCCTGGAGTCAGGAAGCCTCATCTTACTGAGTTCAAATCCAGCCTCAGATACTAGCTGTGTGATCCAGGGCAAGTCACTTAATTATGTTTACCTCAGTTTCCCCATATGTAAGATGAACTGGAGAAAGAAATGGTAAACCACTCCAGTATCTATGCCAGAAAACCACCAAGTGAGGTAATGAGGAAGAAAAAAAACATAAAATAAGATTTTGTAATTTTAAATGAGTATCACCTTCATATGAGCTAACACTGGATGTTGGTACTGGTCCCAGAAACCACACTTTCAAAGAAGAAATGACAAACTAGAAAGTGTCCCAAAGTATTAAAACCAGAATGCTAAAAAAAAACAGGAAATGAAGTATATTAGGAACAGTTAGGGAAACTGGAAATGTTTGGCCTGAATAAGAGATTATTCAGAGAGGAAAGAATCACTTGCCAGCCTCTGCCTTGCTGGAAAGAAGAAGGAGCAATGAAATGAGCATGATATAAAAACTAAAAATGTCAACAAAAAAATTTTAATATATAAAAAAAGAATCACCATCTTCAAATATATGATGTTTTACCTCCTGTGATGAAGACAAGGTTTGGTCAATATAAATCAGAGTGCCAGAACAAGGGAGCAGATGTGTGTTATAAGGAGGCAGGTTTTAACCCAATACAAATCAAATCTCTTTGGAAGCCCTACTCTTGGTGGTTCATTGCGGCTTAGAGGTAGTGCTGTCTTCTTGAAGAGGAGTAAAACCTATGACAGTCTCTCTGAAGTCAGAAAAGATTAGATATGGAACCAATAATGGACTATATTTATTTCATCTGCTTTATGTAGGCCACCTCCAGCCCTGGTCAAGTAACATGAATTTAGCTGAGTTATAATTTGAGTCTAGGCTGGGATCAAACCTCTTGATTTCCTGTGATTCAGTTTCACCATATCAACAATGGCAACATAAGATCACAGAATTACAACCAGAAAAGACTTTAGAGATTATCTATCTCCTTTTAACAGATGAAGAAACAGATAAGTGAAGTCAACTTGCTCAAGAGTTACAAAGGTTGGAATTCTAACCAAGGTTTGACTATTTGCTTGGATCTTGTAAAGAAAAATGGGATCCCTACCATGTGGCTTTCTTAAATCTATGTAGGACAACTAATCTAAAAAAGCTTCTATTTAGGAAAGTCAAAAAAGGAGGTGGCTGTTAAGTGAGGTCAGAACCTCTGCTGAAATAGTTCAATCTGCATGCATTAAACTCAACTCTGGGGATTAAGGTAAAAGGCCAGGAGAGAAAGGCAAGAAAAGGTGAATAAACATTTAACTCCACCAACAATAAAAGAGAGAGCAGAAGGGGAATAAAAAGAGTGGATTTCTGAATGTGACGGATTTTTTTAAAGAACTAGACCCAGGCAGATTTCAGGATTTATGGATGCCCAAATGGTAGAAGAATTTTACCATTTGGAAGTAAAGATCAAGTCTAATCCTTGGACTATATACTAACAAGATGACAAAATGCTACTTTAATAATAGTTCATTTCCATCATACTTTATGGTTCCCAAAGCATTTTCTTCACAAAAAAATATTGTAAAGTAGGTAGTATACATATTACTTACTCCATTTTACAGGAAGGAATAGAAATTGAAGCTTGTGGGGTTAAATGACTTGTTTATGGGCACATACCTACCAAGTAGAGAACTGAACTCAGATCTCTCTTTCTGGTGCAAAACTCTTCCCACTACACTCCATGCTTTTCCCCCAATTAAACACTAGGATAAGATTATCTAAATGTCTTAATTACTTGTCTCTGCAAGGAAAAAAAGTCAAGTTACAGCTACCCATGTGCTCAGATCTTAAGATTATGTAAAATGTATTTGAGTAATCCTGTAAAGAGTCTTACTAAGAAGAACAGAATATAAGGGTGGATAGGAGTGTATGTAGGGTCTGCACAGGAAGGGAGCCATAAGTTGGGCCTCTAAGTTTTCAAAAATTCAATACAGTGTGCCCACCGAGGATAGTTCTGTGAAAAATTGGTAAAAAGTACAATTCACTGTGTGACATACAAGTTGCTTCATCCACTCCCATTATGACCACCCAACTTCTAGTCCTCATCTCTTCTCACCTAATCTATTTCAACAGGCTTTTAACTAGTCTTCCTGACTTTAGTCTATCCATTGCTACAATCCACATGCCATACTACTATTCTAACAACCATGCTAACATACTAGGATCATGTCATTCCTCTACTCAAAAACTTTTTTCAATGGCTTTCCATTGCCCATGGAATAAAGTTTAAATGTCTGACTTTGGCATTCAATGGCCTCCACCAAGTAGCTCCAACCTATCTATACATTATTTTATTCTCCTCTTTTTCATGGATATCAGGTTCCAGTCAAACTAGACAGCTTCCCATTTCCTGTTCTTACACCTTTTCATATCTCATTGTCTTGGCTCAAACCATCTTTCATAATGACAAAAGACACCTCCACCCCATTTCTACCTCTCCAAGTCCTTCTCTCTTCTTTCCTCCTTCCAAAGCCCAGTGCAGATGCCATCTCCTATGAAGTGTTCTTGGACCTCTCCAGGCAGATTATCTCTACTTACTTTCTTAAATTTCTCTTTTGTCTCCTTTGGCCTTATTCCATGCTACCCTATGTCATATTTAATTATGTACCCTTTGAATCCAGGCTCAGACACTTACTAGCCAAGGGGCTCCAGGTAAGTCACTTATTAACCTCTCAGCCTCAGTTTCCTTATCTGAAAAAGATGAATAATAATAACACCTCAACTGTGTTGTGGTAAGGATCAAATGATCCTTTACATGTGTAAAACTCTTTGTAAACTTTATAAATGCTAGAAATTACTATTTTAACAAGTCCAGAAACAGTTCATCATCATTCCCCTTAAATCTATCTTTTCTAATTTCTAATTCTGTCAAGAGTATCACTATCCTTCCAGTCTCCTAAGCTTGCCACCTCAGAGTCATTCTTGACTCTCTTCATATTTCATAACTAATTAGCTGTAAAATCTTGCCAATTATATACACACTGTTGCTCACATCATTCCCCTTCTCTTCATACACATAACCCCTACTAGAATTTAGGCTCTCATCGCCCCTCACTTCTTTGTAAACTTTATAAATGCTAGAAATTACTATTTTAACAAGTCCAGAAACAGTTCATCATCATTCCCCTTAAGTCTATCTTTTCTAATTTCTAATTCTGTCAAGAGTATCACTATCCTTCCAGTCTCCTAAGCTTGCCACCTCAGAGTCATTCTTGACTCTCTTCCTCTTCATATTTCATAACTAATTAGCTGTAAAATCTTGCCAATTATATACACACTGTTGCTCACATCATTCCCCTTCTCTTCATACACATAACCCCTACTAGAATTTAGGCTCTCATCGCCCCTCACTTGGACTACTGCAATAGGGTCCTTCTTCCTCTTCCCCAATCTATCCTTTACACAGCTGGCAAACTAATAATCAATCATAAAAGGCAGGTAAACCCCTGCTCAAAGAGCTCTGCTATTTCCTCTAGATAAAACACAAACACCTGTTGGACATTTAAGTCTGTCACAATCAGAGTCTAGCCTACCTTTCCAGACTCGTTCCACATTATTCCCCTCCGTACATTCTATTTTCGGGCTAAACTAGTGTTGCTCTACACACAAGATATTCTATATACCACTTCTTAAAATTTCTACTTGCTATTTCCTCATGTCTGAAATGTTGTCCTTTCTCACTTCTGCCTCCTAAAATCCTTAGCTCTCTTTAAGGCTGAACTCAGGCACCATATCTCCTATCCCAGGCCTTCCCAGATTCTCCTAGTTGTAAATACTTTCCTTCCTAAACCTAACTTTGAATATCCTTTATATTTATTTATCTTTACATCAGTTGAATTCTCTAGTAGAAAACAAACTCTTTAAGGGCAGCTAGGTGTATAGTGGATAGAGCCTAGAGTCAGGAGTTTTTGTGAGTTCAAATTTAGTACAATGATAAAGCACTAGTCCGGAGTTAGGAGTCTTGAGTTCAATTCTGACCTTAAATACTAGCTTTGTGAGCCTGTGCAAGTCATTTAATCTCAGCCTGATTTGGTGTTCTCATCTGTAAAATAGTATAGACAACAGTATCTATCTCTGAGGATTGGGGGAGGGAGGGGAAGAGGGGGAGCATGTGAATAAAATAATATTTCTAAAGCACTCTGTAAAACTTAAAACTTTATATAAAAGATAGTTATTGCATCCCATTCAGAAAGGAGGCAGCATGATTTAGTAGAAAGGATACTAGACTTGGAGTCAGAATACTTGGGTTCAATTCACTTGTATAAACTACTGCATATCCCTTAATTCCTATAGGCCTCAGTTTCTTCATTTGTAAAATGAAGTGTTTGGAGGGGCACTAAGCAGCTCAATGGATAGAAAGCCAGGCCTGGAGTTGGGAGGTCATGATTCAAATCTGGCCTAAGACTTTTCCTAGCTCTGTGACCTTGAGCAAGTTACTTAACCCTATTTTCCCCTTGCCACTCTCCTGTCTTAACTGATACTAAAACAGAAGGTAAAGGCTTGGGAGGAAAAAAAAAGGTGGAAGTATTTGGATTAAAGGATCTCAAAGGTTCCTTCTTTCAACTCTAAATCTATGATCTAGTATCTATCAAAGGTCTCACAATGGAAAATGGATACTTGAATCAGGACTTGAAAGAGGAAGGAGAGAAGAGAAATTAATAAGGACTTAAGCAAAAGCTTGGCTGATCTCCCATTCCTAACAATGCTATGATGTGTTCCCCTGGTGCCTCTCTTCTACAGACTCCTCTTACAATACCAAAGCTTGGAGCCACCAGGCAGCACCATCTACAGCTGAGCAGCGGTAGACCACAGTATTTAAATTCAACTATAAAAGACTCATAGAGTAATCCTGAAATAAGATAGGATATCTTAAGTTCTCCTAGAAGTCCAAGATAGGCTCGTAAGAGTTCTTAACTGGATGGCTCAGTCAGGATCAAATTCATAACTCTGATGTAAAATTCCTGGTTCTCCAATAGTACATTATATTATCCTAATTACTAGGGTAGTCTACTATAGAAAGAAGCACCAAACCCAGCATGTGAGTCAGAAGGCAGTTCCAGTTCTGGTTTCTGAAGGTTCCAGTTCTACCACTTACTAGTCATGTGATTCCACTTAAATTCACTGAGTCTCAGTTTCTTCATTTGTAAGATAATGAGAATACCCTTCCTTTCTACCTCATAGTAGTATAGTGAGGATCAAAGCAAATAACAGGTATAAGTAACATCATATAATTTATGAAGCACTATACAAAAGTATAGTGTTATCACTGCTATGATTCCTGGAAGAAGACAATAAATAGTGAATTTTCCAAATATTCCATTTGGAACACTCCATTCAGAATAACAGGATTGCAAGGGAATATATAGGGGCTGCTAGATGGCTCCATGGATTGAGAGGCTGGCCTAGAGACAGAAGGTCCTGGGTTCAAATCTGGATTCAGACACTTCCTAGCTATGTGACCCTGGGCAAGTCACTTAACACTCATTGCCTAGCCCTTACCACTCTTCCACCTATCCTAAGATGAAAAGTAAAGGTTTAAAAAAAGGGGGGGGAGGGGAATATATAGCTGCCATAGAAACAATGATCAGAGTAGCAGGTATAAGACTGACCTTCATTAAATGCTTGTTGACCCATTTGGTGAATGTTTTCTTTTGTACACGGTCCCGTTCATCTGTTAAAAAAAAAAACAAAGGTTATTTGGTTAGTACTATCCAGTTAAAAATCTAATCACATCTATACTGGTCCATGCCCCAATTTTCTCAGAAACGTTGATAGGGTTGGATTCTGCCAAGGGCAAGGTAGTCTGAGGAATAATTTGTATACTCAGAAGATAGCAAGAGCTTCAAAAACTATTCAGTGCTCTGGCATCATGGAAATTTTCCTTTCTGGCTCTAAGGAAGTTGTCTCACCCTGTATCTAAGGAATGACTAGCCTAAGATGTACTTTTATCACCATAAAAAAACCCTCTACTTTTGAGATTAGTCAAGATTGGACATATCAAATGACGGTCATCTTGCCAACAGGTACCAGGAAGTCTCATCTAAGGGCCACTCACAATGACAATCAATTCCATTCAACATCTATTTATTAAATTACTTATGTACAAGGCACTGTTGGTTGGTATTGGGGATATACAAAGACAAAAATAAAGCACTCCCTGCCTTCAAGAAACTTACATACAGCTGAGGTTGTTGTTCAGTTGTATATGACTCTAAATGACCTCATAGACTTTCATCCATGGGGTTTTCTTGGCAAAGATTCTGGAGTGGTTTGCCATTTCCTTCTCCAGTGTTTCCTCATTTTATAGATAAGAAACTGTGGCAAATAGGGCTTAAGTGATTTGCCCAGATTCACAAAGCTAATAAGTGTCTGAGGCTAGATTTGAACATAGATCTTCCTGACTCTAGGCTTGGTGTTTTATCCCCTGCACCACCTACCTGTCCCATGCTACTATATATAGATATGTATATATGTGATTTAGAGTATTTTTTCATGATTATAGTTAGCTTTGATTAATTCATCTGACAACTGCCTATTTATATCCTATGACTATTAATTGAGGAATAACTTAAATTTTTATAAATTTGACTCAAGTTCTCTATATAATTGTGAAGTGAGGTCTCAGAGACACTTGCTGTGAAAATTTTTCCCCAGCTTTCTGAATTCCTTGTAATCTTGGTTGCATTGGTTTTGTTTGTGCAAACCTTTTAAATTTTACTCAGAATTGTCCCTTTTACATCATGAAATTGCTCTCTAACTTTGGTCCTAAATTCTTCCCTTATCCATGGATCTGACAGATAAACTATTCTATGCTCCCTTAATTTGCTTCTAAAGCATTAGTAGTGGTTACCTACAACCTCTCAAAACACAAAGATTTCAGGAAAAATCTGGCTCACAACTTGAACATCCATGATATCAACCCTATTTTATTTCATGGTTCCTTCTTTTCTCTCTCTCTCTCTCTCTCTCTCTCTCTCTCTCTCTCTCTCTCTCTCTCTCTCTCTCTCTCTCTCTCTCTCTCTCTCTCTCTCTCTCTCTCTCTCTCTCTCTCTCTCTCTCTCTCTCTCTCTCTCTCTCTCTCTCTCTCTCTCTCTCTCTCTCTCTCTCTCTCTCCTTCAAAGAAATAATCCATAAATTTGTTTCAACAGTATTTCTATGTTAATGACTCTCAAACTCAAATCTCTGTCTCACACCCTAACTTCCAAAAGTCTAGTCCCCTGTATCCACTATCTAATGGACATTTACATTTGGTCATCTTGCTATCATTTCATTCAATATGTTCTTTAAAAAATTTTTAAATAAACCCTTACCTTCCATTTTAGAATCAATATTGTATGTTGGTTCCAAGGCAGAAGAGCCTTGGTAAGGGCTAGGCAATGGGGGTTAAGGGACTTGCCCAGGGTCACACAGCTAGGAAGTGTCTGAGTCCACATTTGAACCCAGGACCTCCTGTCTCTAGGCCTGGCTCTCAATTCACTGAGCCACTCAGCTGCCCCTCAATCTGTTCTAAATAGAACTAATCTCTTGCTTTCCCTCAAACTAGCTCCTCCTTGTGATTTCTATCTTTCTGTTAATTATTCCTGACATTGAATCATTGGAGTCATCTTTGATTCATTCCTTTCCTTAATCTACATTCAATCAACTATCAACTCTTCCTTTTTTCTTTTTCTTATTTCCATTCCCACTAGCACCTTCACCAAGTTCTCAAATATTTCATTACTAGATTATTTTAATAGATTACTCCTAACTGGTTAGCCTGACTCTATTTTCTTATAGATCCAACATACCCTACACAGGATTTTTATTTTCTTTAAATAATTTTAATTGTGTTTTTCAATTGTAAGAAAATTTTCAATCCACCACTCAGAGGATAAAGTTCAAATTTCTTCTATTCAAGAGAAGGCCTATTTAAGACCTTCCAAAATAGCTATAATATGCTTTTTAAAATTACTTCCCCAGTTTGAATCTTGGATGAACAAGAGAGTAAATATGAAACTTAAGAATCATCCATGTTCCATTCATTCATTGTTCCCCAAATATAACTTATTCATTCTTGCCTTTCTGTCTTTGCTCATGTTACTAACCATCCCCCTTGAAAATATCCTCCACATGGATGTGGGAAAACTGGGACAATAAGGTGTTGTTGGTAGAACTGTAAAATGATACAATCTTTCTGGAGAGCAATATGGACCCAAGCCCAAAGGACCACAATACTATGCATACCCTTTGATTCAATAATACTACTACTGGGTTTGTATCCCAAAGAGATCAGAGATAGGGGGAAAGGACCTACTTGTACCAAGATATTTTTAGCAACTCTTTTTGTAGTGGCAAAGAACTGGAAACTGAGGGGATATCCATCAACTGGGGAATGGCTGAGCAAGTTATATAGTATATACTTGTAATGGAATACTATTAAGCCATAAGAAATGATGAATAGGATGAGTGCAGAAAAATCTGGGAAGACTTATATGAACTGAAACAAAGTGAGAAGCAGAACTTTGTATCATCATTGTACAATGATTAACTATAAAAGACTAAACTATTATCAGCAATCCACAATCAAAGAAGGAACTGGAGTCTGGTTGCAGTTCAAATCATGTCATCTTTCACTTTATTTCCTTCAGAAGTTTTTTACTATATGTGTGATATGTGTCTTCTGTCATGGCATGAAGAATACAGAAATATATATTATAAGAAAGCACTGGCATAATCTATAATCAGATTATTTGCCACCTCTAGAAGTAGGGGAGAGAGAGGCAGAAAATCTGAATCACAAAATGTCTGAAAATAATTTTAAAAAATTATTTCTAAATGTAATTGAAAAAAATTTTTTTAATTTTAAAATGAAAGAAAATATCCTCTGTTCTCTTTTCCATCTACCTAAATTTCATCTGAAGCAATACCATATAGGGAAAATGCTGGATTTAGAGTTAGAAGGACTTGGATTTGAATACTGCCTTAAATATTGTTATTCTAGTCAAATTATTTAATCTCTCTTATCATCAGTTTCCCCACCTCCTAACTAATAATAATAGCACCAGTCTCAGGGTTGTTGGGAAGATCAGATTAATAACCTATATAAATCACTTGGTAAAACTTAAAATACTATTGAAATACTAGCCATCATTATCATTCTTCCTTAAGTCTAGTCTCCATGAAGCCATAGTAATTAGCATATAGTGGTATTTTAAAAAATGAAAGGAACCTTAGAAGCTATCAGATTTTATAGATGAGGAAATTAGGGAGCAAAAGCAAACTGATCTAGCCAAAGTTATATAGCAAGGACTAGTTGTAGAGCTAGAACTAGAAATCAGGTCTCCTAATGCCCAGCCTTTACTGATCATTCCACCTCAAAAAAGGTTTTGTTTCCATAGGCTTCTATAGTGTTTACTATGTATATGGATATATTATATATATAGGTTATATGCCAACTCCTTTGGCAATTAAGTAACAATACTAAGTAGTATGTGATTAACTTTTGATGTGTTCTCTTTGTGAGAGAAGATTACTTGAGGAAAGGATCTAATTTTATACTTTTTTGACCCAGACTACATCTAGGACAACATATATATATACATATATATGTGTATATATATATATACATATATATATATATACACACACACATATATATGTATGTATATGTATGTACAGGAACATCCTGCAAATTTGGCACTGACTTGGGTTTAATAATCATTGATCAAATGAAATAATACAAACAAAAAACAATTATTTGTTTAAAAGGAGGGTGGTATTATTGTGCTAGAAACAACTCCTTCAAATTTTTATTTTTATTTTTTAACCCATAGAGTCCAACAATACTCACCTACCAAATTTTCACTAATTAATTCAAGATCTGTCAGTGGCTAAACTAAGACTTTGACTTCTAAATATATAATTCCCCTTAAAAACAAAACTGAACAATCATTATTTTAAATCTTCTTCAACCAACAAACATAAACATTTCAATATACAAAGAAACAACATAAATAGAATAAGACCTTTGTAGTGTTTTTCTCTCCACTACATTTTTTGGTTTTGCTTTGCTTTTTTTTTGGGGGGTGGTGGTATTCTCCAGTTTAATGTGGTAGTAACAGAAGGACAATTTAAAAAGAAAGGTAGAGCTCACTGAGTTTCTCTTAAGTCCTTTGTCTAATTTCCTTTGGGCTAACCATATTACTAGGCATCCTCAAGTCCTCTTTTAATTCCATTATCTGTTAGAACCCCAGTTGTTCTTCAAGGTCCTTCTGTGAAGATAATGTACTAGGGAAGCATGTCCCAACCAGTCATTCTCCAGCACAAAGACCTCCAGTTCAACTTGGGAAGAAATACTAGAGGTCTAGACATGGATATCCTTACTACTGGCAACTATCATAGTACTATTAATTTCACCTTCCTAAAATCAGTCCTTTATCATAAACCCTTAGAAGAGGATTATAAAGAATAGGTAGCTCCTAAACTGGATAATTCTATACTGCAGCCACATAGGTTCCCTCCAGATTTGAATAGCAGTATAAAAAATTATTACAGCTCTCAGGGATAAGATCTCAATAAATCAGCAGAAAAATGGAAATAATCAGTGCATATAGCAACAATGTTTACATGGAGAGAAGCAAAGACTTTTCTAACCAAGAAAGCTGAGGCTTAACATAGGCTTTTATATATAACTCCTAAACTAGGACCAAGAAAAATCCATTATAGAAGTGTTAAATAAATGAGTGAATGAGTGTATGGATGAATGAAAGCACTTGCTCCATGTCAAGCACTATGCTAAGTGCTAGGAAAATAAAGAGGGCACTGGACTTGGAATCAGAGGACCTAGGATTAATCTTGTTTATGTGGATAAGTCATTTCACTCAGAGATTATTTCCAGATTTGTAGAATGGGGATAGTAACACTTCTATAGCACTCTGTGGTTTACAATATCCTTTCTTCATAAAGACAATACAAGTAATGAGGTTTAGTGATATGGTCCAAGGTGACCAAGCTAGTGTCAAAGTTTGGATTCAAACCCAAATCTCTAAGGACAGTGCTCTTATCGCTTATTATTGCCACTGTACTATTATAACTATGTATCATAGTAATACACTTGTCATCTCTACTTCCAGGAGGGCTAAGGTTGGCAGATATCTTGAGTTTGGGGAGTTCTGAGCTACAGTGGACCAAGCACTAAGTTCAGCCTCAATAACAACACTGCCCCCTGCTGAAAGCTAAGGGCTGGGGGGAGGGGGGGGGGACTTGAACACAGGTCCCCTTAAGGAGAGGAGAACCAGTAACCAGGCTGAAGAAGTTCAAAGTTCCTATAATAATCAGTAGTAGAACCAAGCTGCTAAGTAGCCATTGCACTTCCAACCTGGACAAGATAGAGACACTCAAGTCTTTTAAAAAATAGCATTGTTACACAAATACCATCAGGAGAGGTAGGGAGGATTCAAAGAAGTGGCATTTGAGTTGACCTTTGAAGACAGCTAAGGATTCTGAGGGCAAATGAAAAGGACCTTTATTTTAAGCATAGTGAAAGTCTCTGTGAATGAATGGAGATAGAGTGTCCTGTGTGGCTGGAAGCAGTATGAAATAAATCTGAAAAAGGAGGTAGAAACCAGATTGTGGTGTACCTTAAATGTTAGACCTTTGTATTTTAGCCTACTAAAAATGAGGAGTCATTGAAGGTGTTTGAGCCTTTGATCAGTCTGATACCTTAAGATGTTTATTTTGGCAGCATTGGAGAAGAATGGTTTGGAGAGGGGAAAGATTAAAGAAAGACCTTCATTTGGTAGGTCTTGGAAACAATATAGAAGGGTTTTGAAATCCTGAATGGCACCTGTGAGAATGGAATGAAGAAAAAAAAACAATAAGTATATTCTATATTAGAGTACAGGGAGTTAGAGGAAGTCTAGAACTTCTTGTTTTTAGGATTTTGTCAGTAAATTAATCAGTCAATAGCATTTAAGGGCCTAAAATACGCCAGGCACTGCACTAAGTGCAGCAGATACAAAGAAAAACAAAAAACAGTTCATGCCCTTAAGGAGCTCAGAATCTAATAGAAGCTAGAATAAGAAAACAAATATTTACAAACTATACAGAGGATAAATAAGAAATAATTAAGTAAGGGAAAACACTAGAACTAAGAGCTGGGGAAAGCTCCCTGTAGAAGATGGGATATTAGTTAGGACCTGAAAACCCATAGAAGAAATGAAATAAAATTATTTTGTAACTATATTTCAGGATAAGTGGTTTTCTTTGTAATTCTATATATTTTAATTCATGATTTAAAACCTTATTATTAACCTTCACCAAACTGCCAAAGAGGATCCATGATATAAAAAAGAGTTAAGAATATCGGTATAGAGGAAGAATTGTCAAGATAAGGTTAGCTAATCAAGTTATTCCCTCGGTGCCCTTAGCCTTCTCACCCTGAACATCCCTCCATCCTTAGTGATAAACTCATCCTTGAACTCAATTGATGAGTTCCTCTCAGAACTCCCTTAAAGAAACTTAGACCACCAATCTTTAATTCCTCTCTTCACTTTGCTTTTTGACTTTTCTAATTTTACCACCATATCCCTTTCTGAATATCTCCCTCCAACTGCTACTTTGCAGTTCCTTCTGATGAGTGATCTTCCACTTTTGGAAAGGAGACTCCCTAAAAGAAAGAATAAAAAATGCCTATTGACCAAGAACATGTAGTTAGCTGATGATGCAGAACTTCAATTCAAGAGAGAAATTCAGGTTGGATATGTAAGTTTGGGAGTCAATCTGCTTAGAGAAGCTACTTGAACCCATGGGAGCAGATGAAATAAAAGAGGACCAGGCAGAATGTCCATGGGACATCTGTGTAAGGAATGCAGAAGATAATTAATCACAGGAGATTAAAAAGGAATGTGAATAATGTTGAAGTCAAGAAAAGAGACAAAGTGCTCAAGAAAAAGAGGTACTTAACAGTATATTAAAAGCTGTAGCAAAATTGAGAAGGAAAGGACTAAGAAAAAGCCAACTGGACTTAATACTTAAGTGTTTTTTACTACAATCACCCTGGAAAGTAATTTATATTTATGCTTTTGGAAAAGTTACTAGAATGTACATAGTCTTTAACCTAAGGAGGTCAAAAAGATACTTATCACATACGCCAAAATATTTAAAAGCAGCAATTCTTGTGGTAGCAAATATTTAGAAACAAAGTAGATGCCCATCAAAGAGGAATGTCGAAACAAATTATGGTACATGAGTATGATAAAATATTGCTGCACCATAAGTGGGAAGAGAGGAAAGAGAAGGGGAAAAAATTGTGCTAAGCACTTTATAAATATCATCTCATTTTCTACTCACAACAATTCTTGTGAGGAAACTGAGTCAAATAGGTTAACTGACTTGCCCAGGATCAAACACCTAGTAAGGTTCTAAAGCTGAATTTGAACTCAGGTCTTCTTGACTTTTGTCTCAGCATTCCATCCAATATCCCACCCAGGGCCCCATAATTAATTATGAATATGAAAAATTAAGAAGCATAAGATTTATATGGACTTATACATAGTGAAGAAGAGCTAGGAAAACAATACATGTAATGACCACAACAATGTAAATGAAAATAATAACAAAAAAAGGAAGTGAGTCCTGTATAATTCATTATAATGTCTGAGAAGCTTGACCCTGAAGAAGTTAAAAAGAATGTATTTTACTGCCTTTTTTGCAAAGACAGGATACTACGGGAGTGAAATATTGTGTATATTCTCATATAACTACCATGTTATAATATTGCTTGTAACTATGATTAATTAATATAGTGATAGGTTTAAGCGAATTTTCCCCTTTTTTAAATTCTTTGCTTCAATGACTTGTTTAATAGGTAGAAATAAATTTGAAAATATATTTTAAAATGTTAATTTTTAATAGGCCATATTTATGACTAATATAATTTGATTGTCATATAGAACTACATAGAGTCTATAAAAACAACATAAACATTAAAAACCTTTTTTTTAAAGATCATTAGCAAAAAGAAAATAGATTGAGTGGTAGGGTCAGAGGACAAATTACTAGGGACTGAGAAATGAGTAAGTGGTGAGGAAGTGAAAGAGTAAACAGGATTCTAGAAGCCAGGCAAAGAGAGGGAAGGTAAATATAAAACAATAGCTTGAGACACCTGGGGGTGTGGGGGGGAATCAAGTAAAGGTTTGGAAATAAAACTGAGTATATGAGGGGAACGTAAAAATGAGAAAGAGGGACGATATGAAAATGAGGTAATCTCCTAAAGGAGAACAGAGAGGGGATGGGATGCTATTGAGTTCAGGAAGAGCTGCTGAAAGTAAAAAATAATGGATGAAGATGTAGGAGAGCTCTGAGCTATAAACTGTAGGAGATAAGATAGCACCAACTAGACATCCTAATTTTCTCAGTAAGGTGGGAGCCAAGGATAGCTGCTAAGAGAAGAGGATAAGGTTCTTGAGGAGAAAAGAATAGGTTTGGCATAACCACTAAAGGAAGTAAAAAGATCAGTCAATCAAGAAATGATACAAATTAAAGATCCTCAGATTAGATAACATGAATGAGAGGTACCTCAATGGGGGTGGGGGTGGGAGAGGATCACATGACATCTTTTAGCAATCTATGCCCTTTGAAAAGTTAGTTAGCTATTCAGAGATCTTCCAGGATTCCCAGAGATTACAGAAAGTGTTCTAGAATGTACGTGGGGGAGGGGAAGAAGGAGATGTTCTTCCATAGGGTAGTGAGGTTCCTGAAGTGAGATCCAAAGATAACAGGGATTCAATTGTTACAACTGAAAATTGAATCACCAGGTAACCCCAGTATGGACTGAGTCTAGGCTCAGAAGATTGATTTAGAGCAAATTTACCCATAAACTGCGTGGTCACAGAGAAAATCTCTTTTCTACATTTAGGATGATGTCCATGGAAATCTCCTTTCACGTAAGGCAACAGGCTTTCTGCTACCAGCCCAATCCCAGATGAAGCTTAGGCTGTCGCAGGGAAAGGTGCTGAAACTCATTCTAACAATGCAGATACCTCAAAGGTGGAAGAAGGGCAATTTGTTACTAGGCTCCAGGGAATGGGTTTGAACAAAATTTTGGACTGAAACTGCAGAGAGAAAAGGAAGATGCTAACTGGGCCAGGCTGCCCAAAGAATACATAAAAGTTCTTCATGAATAAACTTTCAGAGGAGGGAGGCAAGCACCAGACCCTTGCTTGTCCTTAAGAGCTCAATAACTACTTCACTTTCCATGCCCCTACATGTTGAATGAGGGAATGGAGGGAAGAGTATTTAAATTGATTTTCAACCTTTTAAAGCTACAAAGGATTCCTTCCAGCAGGTCTCAAAAAGGAAACTACAATGATTCACAAGATAAAGAAATGAACAAGACACTACAAAGCCAAGGTATTAATCAATCACCATCTCTGCTTTTCAAAAGTCCAGGAAGATCTAATTTACAGTAACAATTTACCTATTTGGACTACATTCTTGTTCAGATTTAGAGACAGAATATATAAGTTCACATAAACTTTTGTGCCTCAAAGAGGCAACGTTTAGGGAAAAAGAACATTGTTCTGGAATTCTAGTTCTGGTTCTACAACTAATACACTACAATCTACTACAATACAGTACAACTAATACACTAGTGGGGAAATAGGCCTTCTGGGCCTATTTCCCCACTAGTAAAAATGAAGAGGCTGAACAAGGAAGAGTCTCTGTCAGTTCTAACATTAAATGGTTCTTTATTATCTAAGTTATAGTGTTTACTTCTTCCCCTAAACTTAAATCTTCAGATCCTTGCTTCCAAAACAACTTTCCAACTTTTCCCTTTTCCAGACACAGCCATTAGAAAACTGAAGGGCAATAGGATTAGAAATGATCCCCCCAAAAAACCTGAGTGGTTCATCCAAAGTATATTAGGCCAGAACTCCTCCCTTCTGCCCGCCCAAAAGTGAATTCATAAACTATAAGGAACCTACTTCTGCTAAAAATATACCACAGAGCTTCAGAACCATGTAACTTACAGTTACAGTGGTTTCCTGGTACAGACAGAAAAATACAAAAAACTAGAGACAGACAGACAGACAGACAGACAGACAGACAGACAGACAGACACACACACACACACACACACACACACACACACACACACAGAGTCCATCTTCTCCAAGCGCCTAGTCCAGTCACCATGCTACTCTCATCTCCTCCCATAAGAAGTTCCCCAGGAACTCCAAACTACTGCAATATTTTAATGAGCCCAAAGACTGTAAAGTCTTGAAGATTTCAAAGATCATAGGATTCAATGAGTCAAAGGAAAGCCATGGTCATGCCTGACCTTCAGGCCCACAGGAAGGGAAGGCTTGAGATACTAACCCATGCAGCACATTCGGCATACCAGGTGGGCGTTGAACTCTTTCTCCTCTTGATAATTGGGCCACATGATTCCCTGGTTGCTTCCTACCAGCACAGCTATGAAGAATAGGGGATCCACAAAGTACCTCTAGCTCTTGGCTTTGGGCCCCTCAGCAGCTAACACAGAAAAGGGCTGGAACCCTAGGTTGAGCTGAAAGACACACAGTTCAGAGAAGCAGCTCCACCCACCACTTCCTAAGGGCCTCCTCCCCTAGAGATCAGAGAGGGGAAGTGCTACCCTGGGTCAGAGCTCCAAAAAAAAGGGTACAGTTCTCCTTGGCAATTGACTTATATTCAAAAATGGCAGCAACTCAGTGAAAAGTGTCCCATACAGGCTAACGATATAATGAGGGTACAGAAAAAACAACAAAAGGCAGGTTCCTAAGAAGTGATTAATTCAATTCAAGAAGGCCCAAACAGGCCCTCTCTTTTGTGATCCCTGGCTTGCAAGGCAGAGCCTATAGCCAGGTAAATATCAGATTAGATAGATGCTTCTCTCAGACACTTTTCTAAAAGTTTTCATTTAAATGTCCCATTGGTCAATTTAAATATCCCACTACAAAGTCAGGGACAGGCTACACATTACTCAAAATCCTGTTCCATCAGTAGTTTCTTCTCAAGTAGAGTCCAGTATAAGGCAACCAGTTGAAAGGCCTCTCAACCAAGAAATTAGTAACTGGATGACACTCTGAAGAAGAATGAATTGGCCCCAACTTCACACACTGCCTTTTTCTTGCTGTACCCAGCACTCAAGAAAGCTTGAGTCCTAAATGCACAGTAATGCACGAGGTGAAATATTCCCCCTGCCACCCTTATTCATTCCAAAGTAGCACAACCCCAGTCAGGGAGGAATAGTATCAACAGCAAAAGAGAGCTCAGTTCATCAACTCCAAACATATCTCTCCTAAAACTCAGTAGAATTGGCTTCTCTGAGTCCCCTTTCCACTCCCAGACCCTCCCCTTTTGTCCCTGAAGCCACTGCACTTATCTTTGCCTGTGCCAAAAATCCCTTCAGCCTGGACCAGCATAGGGGCTGTTTGTTTCTCCAGTTTGTTTTCCAATTCTCGGCTAATTGTACCAGACACTGGAATTTTGAAGAGACACAATGAAGGGCCTTTTCATATGGGTACCCCAGCCTGCCTGTAGCTTCTTCCAAGCTCTGGATTCAACTTGGGAAGTGGAAAAGCTGAGTTTCTGGAACCTAACCCTCAGGCTTCTATTTTGCCCCAGCTAAAAGCTCCAATCCAGCTCTTGCACTGATAAGAGCAGGCGTAATCACTAGCCCTCTGCTCCAACTCCCTAAATAGAAAGACTTCTGGCTAATGCTGTTTTAAAATCCGGAGACAGTAAAGGAGGGGTAGGAGAGTGGGGAAGAAATAAAACAAAGTTTCCAAACAAATCAGCCCCAATTGTTATAAGTGGGCAAGTGAATGAAACTCCAACCTTGGAGTCTGACTTGAAAAATTTTATTAATTTACATGACCTGGGTCCAGTCTCAACCATCTCTGGCTCCTTCCTTCATATAACCTAAGACTTCCCACCAATAAATAATCTCCCTCTTGCTTACTAACAACAGTAAGGAATCATGATCAGCCTATTTCATAACTAATCTCTCAGGCACTCTAATACCCTGCAGCTAGTCTCTCTGTTTGTTCTTCATTTTCCACAACTAGACAGGAAAGTTCAGTGGACAGTATGCCAGATTTGAAGTCAGAGGACTGGGGTTCAAATCCCTGCCTTGTGGCCTTCGACAAAGTAACTGCTATCAGTCTCAGTTTCTTCATCTGTTTTAGCACCAAATCTATAATCCAATGATACTTATTTAAGGTGAAATAAAAAGAGAACCCATCAAGGATTCACCTAAGAGAAAGAAAAGGAAGAGGAAGAGAGGTTGCAAAGATGAAGTTAGAACAGGGGACAAGACAGTTGAGCCCTGAGGATCCCTCTTTCACAAAAGCTAAGGAAAAAATACTTGTAGGATGCAAATAGCAGTTGGAATCCCCTCATTCTAAAGGTAAGAAAATTGAGAACCAGAGATATTAACTGACTTTCCCAGCGTCATATAAAGAACCAGGATTCAAGACCAGGTCCTCAGACTTCAAATCAAATACCTGGAAATTGTCACATAAAAGGAAGATTTTTCCCCCCCACATTAGTGACCAGGGCTTTCTTTTCTTTTCTTTCTTTTTTTTAAATTTTATTTAGTCAATTTAGAACATTATTCCTTGGTTACAAGAATCATATTCTTTCCCTCCCTGCCCTCCTCCACCCCTTCCCATAACCAACATGCAATTCCACTGGGTACTACATGTGTCCTTGAATAGAACCTATTTCCATGTTGTTGATATTTGCACTAGGGTGATCATTTAGAGTCTACATCCCCAACCCTCAACCTATGTAATCAGGCAGCTGTTTTTCTTCTTCTTCAGTGTTTCTGCTCCCACAGTTTTTCCTCTGGATGTGGATAGTGTTCTTCCTCATAGATCCCTCTGAGTTGTTTAGGATCACTGCATTGCCACTAATGGTGAAGTCCATTACATTCAATTGTACCACAGTGTACACATTGTACACAGTCTCTGGGTACAATGTTCTCCTGGTTCTGCTCCTCTCACTCTACATCACTTCCTGCAGGTCATTCCAGTTCACATGGAATTCCTCCAGTTCATTGTTCCTTTGAGCACAATAGTATTCCATCACCAACATATACCACAATTTGTTCAGCCATTCCCCAATTGAGGGACACCCCCTCATTTTCCAATTTTTTGCCACCACAAAGAGTGCAGCTATGAATATTCTTGTACATGTATTTTTACTTATCTCTTTGGGGTACAAACCCAGCAGTGCTATGGCTAGATCAAAGGGCAGATAGTCTTTTAGTGCCCTTTGGGCATAGTTCCAAATTGCCTTCCAGAATGGTTGGATGAATTCACAACTCCAATAGCAGTGCATTAATGTCCCAACTTTGCAGGGCTTTATTTTCTTATGAAGGAAACAGAATCTGCCTGCTAAAAGACTTCACCACCTTTAAAACATGAGAGCTCAAAGTAGGACATGAGACCATTCTGAATCAGGTGGGGGAGGTGGGGGCAGGGGGAGAAGGAATAAGTATTTATATAGCACCTACTAGTCCCTTCAGCTGGATGTTCCAGAAAGAAGAAATCCCTTCAGAGGCACTGCTGGATGATTAGAGAGACAAGCATGAAGGAAAAGTTACCTTGTAGATAAATCTTTTTTTTTTTTAAACCCTTACCTTCCGTCTTGGAGTCAATACTGTGTATTGGCTCCAAGGCAGAAGAGTGGTAAGGGCTAGGCAATGGAGGTCAAGTGACTTGCCCAGGGTCACACAGCTAGGAAGTGGCTGAGGCCAGATTTGAACCTAGGACCTCCCGTCTCTAGGACTGGCTCTTAATCCACTGAGCTACCCAGCTGCCCCTTGGAGATAAATCTTAAGGATTCTTGACATTGGTCCTTTGTCTTCCAGGTCCCAACAAACTACAAAGCTCCTTTTCTGAAGACAAATTGATTGAGATAACCAGCTCTTGATTCACCAGAAGGCAGATGACCTCGTTTGTTATTAACACTGCCTTCTACTACTTTGTTCTGCTCCAACTTCTGGTCCATCCATTGCTTACAAGGACAGTCACAGAATTTGTGTAGGAGAAGGGAGTATGAATTAGATAGGACTAACCAGCTCTACAGTTGCCAAATGTAGCTTTCAAAAAGGCTGAGTGGGGATAGGAAGTAAAATCAGAGGCTGGTAAGGGGTTTACATTATCCATGCATATATAATTTATGCCTCTTCCAATAATAAAGAAAACAAAATAAGCTGTATTTTTTCAGTTCCTTGTTAAGATACACAAATCTTTCATTATTAAAGAGATAAGCCATGTCCATTTTAAGTTTCTTTTTCTAAAGATGATTTTCCTTATTTCAATCTTCCTTACTGATTCCTATACCACATTTCCCACCTTTACAACCAAAGGCCAGTTTTTATTTTTGAAATAGAGAATTATCTGGCTAACATGACAGTGAAGGAAAGTAATGAATGCTGGAGGGGATGTGGCAAAGTGGGGACATTAATTCACTGCTGGTGGAGCTGTGAATTGATCCAACCATTCTGGAGGGCAATTTGGAATTATGCCCAAAGGGTGATAAAAGAATGTCTGCCCTTTGATCCAGCCATAGCACTGCTGGGTTTGTACCCCAAAGAGACAGTAAGGAAAAAGACTTGTACAAGAATATTCATAGCTGCACTCTTTATGGTGGCAAAAAACTAGAAAATGAGGGGATGCCCTATGATTGGGGAATGGCTGAACAAATTGTGGTATATGTTGGTGATGGAATACTATTGTGCTAAAAGGAAGAATAAAGTGGAGGAATTCCATGGAGACTGGAATGACCTCCAGGAAGTGATACAGTGAGAAGAGCAGAGCCAGGAGAACATTGTACACAGAGACTGATACATTGTGGTACAATTGAAAGTAATGGACTTCTCCATTAGTCTCAATGCAATGTCCCTGAACAACCTGCAGGGATCAAGGAGAAAAAAAAAACACTACCCACAAGCAGAGGACAAATGGTAGAAGTAAAAACACTGAGGAAGGACAACAGCTTGACTATAGGGGTGGAGGGGATATGATTGAGGAGAGACTCTGAATGAACACCCTACCAAGAAAACCAATACCATGTAAATGGGCTCTGGTTGAGGACACATGTGATACCCAGAGGAATCACGCATCGCCAATGGGAGGGGAGAGGAAAAAAAAGGTGATCTTTGTTCCTAATGAATAACGTTTGAAAATGACCAAATAAAATAATGTTTAAAAAAATATAAAAATTTTTTAAAAAAGAAAGAGAATTATCTAATCCATAGTCAAATATAAATCCTCTCTCAGCTGATGCACAAAAATACAATTTCTCATGATATCCTTATGAAGAAAATGATAAAAGATGGACTGAATGATAGTTTTCTTTTATATTTTTTCTTTAAACCCTTACCTTTCATCTTAGAATCAATACTGCATATTGTTTCCAAAGCAGAAAAGCAGTAAAGATTAGGCAATGGTGGTGAAGTAACTTGCCCAAGGTCACACGCCTAGAAAGTGTCTGAGGCCAAATTTGAACCCAGGAGCTCCAGGCTATAGTTCTGGCTCTCAGTCTACTGAGCCACATAGCTGCCCCATCCTAACACCAACAGTGTTCTTAAATAAATTCAAAACTATTTGAACAATTGTGTGCAGAGAATGGCTCAGCACTGATGTGGAGGGAAGTTGCTAATATGATGCTTTGGTCATACCCTTCAACATTTTTCATTTGTTAACATGGTCACAGGACACAAGTTTATCAAATTTGCAGACGCAATATATACAGGCATCATAGGTAACACCATGGAGGCAGAATCAAAATTCCAGATAATATCATTACTGTCAAACAGCATAAATATATGCTAAATCCTTTACTTCAACAGGGCCATTATTTTTTTAATGGTAAGGGCTGCTCATTGCCTATCTGTGCCTTTTTAAACATGGCAATTCTTGTCCATGTTCTTCCACAGAGGATCTAGCCAAAACAGTGGGGGACTGCCTTTAGATATTCTACATTTAAAATATATTAGTGGGGTAGCAAAGTTCTGTATCTAAATTTTAAAAATATATTAACTGCATAATTCAATTCAATTCAATACACATTTACCCAACATGGGCCTTTATTGCTGGTAGAAAATCTCATTATGCCTCCCATATCAACTCACTATCCTACTCTTCTCATCAGCTCTTTTGAACTTTTTATCCCTCAAACCTCTCACAGCTCCCCTCAGATAAGAACTTTGCCTCTTATTTTACAGAGAACATGTTCTGTGAACTCTCTTTTATTCTCTTTTCCTGGCTCTTATCCCTCAAATTATTTTCTCCTGTACCTCAGGCTCACATGAAAAAGTGACTTTACTCCAACCAAGGCAATCTCCCTTATTTGTTCAAACGATCCTATTCAATACCAAATCCTCCAACAGATTCCTCCTTTGATTATCAATCCCACTCTCACTTATTTTCAACCTCTTTCTGTCCCACTGGCTGGTTTTCTACTGGCTACAAGCATGATCACATCTCTCTCCTTCTGGGGAAAAAAAAAACAAACACCAAACCCTCCCTTGATCCCCCCTCCATTCCCCTATCTATGGCCCTATATCTCCTCTGCCCTCTGTATCTAAACTTCTCAAAAAGGCCATCTACAAGAGATACCTCCACTTTTTCTTGTCTCACTCCCTTAACTCTACAATCTGGTTTACTACTTTATCATTCCACTGAAATTGCTCTCTCCAAAGTTATTAATGAACTCTTAGTGGCTAAATCCAATCTACATTCTCCCTGATTTCTTTTCAACCACTGACATTCTATTCATCATTCTTCCCCCCTTGATATTCTCATCTCCCTAGGTTTTCAGGATACCACTCTCTGACAGTTTTCCTCCTACTCATCTGACTGCTTTCTCTATCTCCTTTGCTGGATCCTCCTCCAGATCATGTCCTCTAACTATAGGCATTCCACAGGGTTCTGTACTGAGTCCTCCTCTCTCTCTATGCTTCTTCACTTGGTGATCTCATTAGTTCCCATGGATTTAATTATCACTTTTATGTTAATTATTCTTAAATCTACCTATTCTGCTCTAATTTCTCTGTTGACTTCCCATCTTGCATCTCCCATTAATTTTCAGATATCTTGTATACACTTATCCAGTAGATATCTTAAACTCAATATTTCCAAAACAGAACTCATTATCTTTCCTCTTAAACCTTCTCTTCTTCCTAAATTCTCTATTATTACTTACTGGATATGTGACCCAAGGCAGGTCACTTAACCTATTTGCTTCAGTTTTCTCAACTGTAAAAATGGGCATAATAATAGCACCTACCTCTTAGGGTTCTTATAAAAATAAAAGGAATTAATATTTGTAAAGTACTTATTATAGTGCCTGATACATATTAGACACTTAATAAATGCTTTTTTTCCCCTCTTCATTACTCCCCCTTTCACCTGAAACTGCTTTCTCCAAAGTTACTGGTACTCTCTTACTTGCCCAATCCAATGACCTTTCCTCAATTCTTCTTCTTGGTTTCTCTGCATTGTCCATCACTCTCTTCTCCCTGATGCTCTCTTCTCTCCAGTTTTCTGTGGTACTATACTCTCTTGTATCCGTCTTCCTTCTTATTTGACCACTCTCTTTTTCAGTTACCTTTGCTGGACCTTTTTCCAGATCATGCCCATTAACCACTGAGTGTCCCCAGAGATCTGTCCTGGGTCCTCTTCTCTTTTCCCTCTATATTATTTGTGATCTCATCAGCTCTCACGTAGATTTAACTCTTAGTCTGCTGACAACTGTCAGATCTACTTATTCAATTCTAATCCATCTGCTGATTTTTGCCTTAGTTACCTATTGAACTCATTATATTTGTCCCCAAGCTTTCCTCTTTTCAATTACTACCTATTACTACTGAGGTTATCACCATTGTTCCAGTTGCCCACACTCACAGCTTTAAGGTGTTATCCTCAACTATTCACTCTCTCTCCCCATATCCAATTTTCTGTAAGGTTCTAGAAATTTTGCATTCATAACACCTCTTCAATATGTTGTCTTTTCATCTGTAACACTACCATCATCCTTGCCCTCACCTCTAATGCCTAAACTATTTCAAGAGTTTTCTGGTCAGTCTCCCTTCTCCAGTGTACCCAGCTATAAAATTATTCATCTTCCTAAAGCACAGGCCTGAACATGTTGCCTCCCCTATTCAAATCCTAGTAGTTCTCTATCACCTCTAGAATAAAATATAAAATCCTTGGGCTTTTAAAGCCTGCCTTCCATATCTTAGTGTCAGCAACATTTCCAGTCTTCTTACATCTCACCTACCCTCATAAACTCTGGGATCTAATAATATCGGACTCCTTGCTATTCTTCAAACATAACATTCTATCTCCTGACTCCAAGCATTTTCACAGGCTGTCCTCTAAGCCTGAAATGCTCTCCGTCTTCAGCTCCATCTCTTTATTTCCTTCCAGTGTCAGCTAAAATACCATTTTCTACAAGAAGTCTTTCCTGATCCCTCTTGATAACTAGTGCCATTCCTCTGTTGATTAGCTCTGATGTATCCTGCACATAATTTGTTGGTTTGTGTTATTTCCTTTGTATCTTCAGGACTTAGTACAGTGCCTCATACACAGAAGACATTTAATATGTTTGTTAACTAACTAGTCTAATAACCTTATTTTGATAGCATAATATGTACAGTTTCTAATAAAACCAATGGGAACTACAACTTGGAAAGAAAATGTGCACTCACAAGCATGGTGATGACACCTAAATTTTGCCTCTAGTCTAGTATGTTTGTATATAGTTGGTTTTACCTTCTCTCTCCTATTAGACTGTCAGCTTCTTGAGAGCAGGGACTATTTTTTGCCTTTCTTTGTATCCCCAGGGCTTAGCACAGCATCTGGCACATGGTAGGAACTTAAATCCATGCTTATGAACTATCAAGTCAATCAAGAAGTCACCATCATCAATACCAATCAACTACAGTAGTGTAGCTAGGGTTATCACAGTAGTTTAGAATAGAGAGGCATCTATTTATTGTGTGATACTGTGATGTAAGAAATGTAATGGAAAAAGACCCTAGACTAGAACTCTAGGAGCAAGAAGATATGGGTTTGAATCCTGGCTGTGAAGCAAATACAAGATGACCTCAGATTCAGTTTGTGTTTTATTTTTAACTACATATCTACATGTTTTCTTCCCTATTTGAATATAAGCTCCTTGAAAACAGAGACTATTTTGATTTTATCTTTGTACCCCCAGACCTAAGCACAATGCCTGGCACATAGTAGGCACTTAATAGCAGACAGTAATTGGTTTATTGATAGCTATTTGACCATGGGGCAAGCTACTTCACCTGAGTCTCAGTTATCTCCTCTGTAAAATGAAGACAAGACTACATGTACTACCTACCTTAGAGGAGTGCTATGAGAAGAGGCTTTGCAAGCCATAAAGTTATATAAATATTATTGTATTATATATAAAAAATGTAACAAGTTAAAAAGACTGTTCTGTGCTTGCCTAACACAGAAATCTGTAGGTTGTTTACCAAGTACACAAGGTAGAATATAAGGGCAAACCTGCTATATCTTGTGTTTACTTCCTTTTTTTTTTTTAAACTACCACCTGACATACTCCTCCTGAATGTTTTATAGTTTTCCTCCGAAGCACAGTCAACTAGTCAAACTGGGATGAAGAGTAATAAGGACAATTCCAAGCATTCATTATAACATGGATCAAGCATGTGAAGAGAAAACTTCTAATTGATTAAATACCTTAGCTTGAGGGTAGGAGTCCTAGTCACACCAATAGCCTCATAGTTTAGTAGTAGTATTAACAAAAATAATGACAATTCAGGTTTTCATACTGCTTTAAGAATTGCAAAGTGCTTTTCTTAACCACAACCCATGTGAGATTGTTGGTATATTAATATTCTAATTCTCCAGATGAGGAAACTGAATTTTCCTACAAGTTAAGTGACTGTTCTGTTCTTATACAGTGTCTGAGATCTCTTGATTGACATTAGCAGTCAATCCACCACTTCTCTATACTGCCTCTCTAAGTTTAGATGTGTGTGTTTATATGTGGGTGTGTGATCAGCTCTCCCAGGTCAGACCTTGAAGATTCAGATTTAGAGTTTGATGTTTTGGAATACTGTGGAAACAAAGGCAAGAGTTTATGGCATTTGCATCCCATTTATGCCACTCTCCCTTGAATCATGGTTACTTGTGTGCAAAGCTCTCCATCATCTCCACCCCCACTTCACCTCCCTTAAACTGACAGGAGAAACTTTGTAGTTCTCTATCTTTATGTGACCTGCACTCGGCAGCACATGGTAGGCACTTAATAAATGTTTTGTTGAATAAAGTACTCTGGAGCAGGAATCTGGAGGGTTAGGTTTAAATCTCAGTTCTGTCATTAACTCTAAAGCACTAACTCAAAAACTATGTTATGTCTAATATTAAGCTATAAGAAATAATGAAGAAAGTAACTATGATCCTCCAGCACCTTGGGTCTCAGTTTCCCCATCTATAAAATGAGAAATTTGGGATAAATTGCCTCTAAAATCCCTTCCAATTCTAACATTCTGGGATTCTATGATAAACATGTCCTATAACACCACAGGAAGAAGTCTCTACTTTTTGGTTGTCAGAGCTCTGGTTCACTGCAGACTTAAACAATGAGATTACTTTAATCACTAAAGGATGAAGTGTATGACTAGCTGGTTTAGGGACCAGCTCCAAAGCAAAGAGCTAAATACACAACCAGACTCTGAAGAAAGAACTACTTTCTCCACCCCCTCCTTTTCCTTCATGCCCCATAGTTTGACCCTGCCCTTTCCATTCTTTTCTATCAGCCAAACAATACATCAAATTCAGAATCTCTTCCCCTTTCACAATCTTCCCGATTTTTCTCTAGGAGGAAGGTAGAAGAGAAAAAAATAAATTAAGAACATTACAGCATCCATCCAAACCACAGTGAAAAAATCTAACAGAAAGAACCTCCTAATCTGAAGACAGCCTCAAAACTGCTTAGCTGCTGGTTTTCTAAAACCCTTAAGAGTCCGGATGTCCCCTAGTTTCATAGAGACTCTCTATGTTAGGTTGGCCTCCCAGGACAGAGAACAGAGTTCTTTCTTAATTGACATAAGAGTACGTCTATCTTCCAGACCTCACGTGCCATCACCCTGACAGTGTCATTCCAGCACATGAGCCAGTCCTTTAAGGTAGACTGTAAGGAAACACTTTCCCAAGTCACATGTGAAGTATAAAGAAAAACAAATTCCTTACCGTATCTACCTTTGGCAAACCTCTTCCAATACAAGACTCCAGCAATTCCAAGAACGTGACTTAAGATAACAAGTACTGGAGGTAAATAAGTTGAGTCTAGGAAAGGCATTTCTAGTCAAGGCCCCAGATCCAGCCTTCCTTTCTCCTCTGTAGTCATAATCCCTGAACTCCAAGCTTGCCTCTGAATGCCTTTCCCCTGAGGTTGCTGCTGATTCGCACTATCATCACAAGGCCACAGAGGCGCTGTCAGAAACTTCCTGACCACAGCCCCTTGTTCTCTATCTCTTTCAGCAGACACTAGGAGGCTGGGGTTAGAATTCTTTAGGGCAGACAAAACCCGAGAAACTGAAAGACCAAAGGAAGAGGGGGGCTGTGGGGAAAATGGGAGGGAGGAGAGAGTAAAGGGGACTCTGAAAGCTAGTGTCAGGCTGACTCAAACTTCTTTTTTGGCATCCTCTACATAACTTAAACCATCAAACCCTAAGACGGATCAGCAAGCTGGGAGGGTGTCAAAAGACGTCATACTTCTAAGTTTCCACTCCTGGCCTGGTTGGAATGTCAGAACCAGGGATGTAGAAAAAGAAGTTACAAACAAGAAAAGCAGAGAGATTTCTTAAGGAACAGAAAAGTAGGAAATATAGGCACATAGAAAAGGGTAGCCAGCCTTTCACTAAATAAAGCTCAAGTCCTCCGTTTTTAATATCATTTAAAAAACAAATTCTCCCACGAGACAAATTCTAATCCCATTCTGATGGCTCCCAGGGGTTCCAAAAATACTAGTGGGAGGAATCTTTCAAGACAAAGAAAAAAAAAGTTATGGTTTTTCAAAGAGAAAAACTGAGAGGTGCCAGGGAATTCTCCAGTTTGTGGTACTGGTCAACATAATGACCCACTGAGTTCTACAAAAACCAAAGCCAATTCCAAATGTTAAGATGACGGGATGCCCAAACAGCAGCTGAAAATAATTTGTGAGCTGGACTAGAACTTTCCACAAACTAAGTTGAATATTCCAAAACCATGTGGGAAAACCAGTCCTCCTCCCTGATTTGGCCTGCTTCATATGGCTACATTCATGTACATATGGTTGTAAAAGATGACTGAAAGGGAGATTAAAACTTTTTCTGCTTAGCCCACAAGGCAAAGCAAAGATATAAGTGGAAGTTACAGGGAGGCAAATTTCTATTAGAATAAAGAAACATTTTTAAACAATCTCACTGTCCAAGAAGGGACTCAAGATTTACCTTGGTGAAGGGTTAGTTTTCTGTCACAAAGTCTTTGAGTAGGAGCTGAGTAAACACCTTGAGGATATTGTAGAGGGAATTGTGATTTGAAAAAGAGTTGAATTAGATGACCTCTGATGTTCCTTTCTAATCTGAGATTTCATACAACAGAAAACACACAAGCACACAAGAACATGAAATGTCCACTATAAGCTGGACAGGTGATTCTCTACTACTTTTGTCTACCAGATCAACATCCTCCACTGTGGGCTGTGGGATTGTCTTTGTGCCAAACTGTTTATATATTTAGCTATTTATGTATTTCTATGGTACCTATCACCATGGCATATAAATATTTTGTGTATTCTCAAAAATTGACTTAGAAAAATCCTAGCACAGAGGCTCTGCCTCTATCATCTTTAGTAAAGCATAGTGTGGAAAGTCTACTGAAGAGAATACTTCTTGGACACCACAAAAAATGTGGAAAGACATTGAGACAGTGCAGAGTATTCCCCCAAAAAGGGCAATCAAAATGGTGATCATACTATATGAGGCTTGCTTGAAGGAAATGGGAGTTTTTAGCTGAAGAAGAAAGGACTTGGGGGTAATTTAACAGTTTTGTTTTAATATTTGAAGGGCTGTCAAGTTGTGTACAAATTATTGGCCTTATTCTCTTTGATCTGAAAGTATTAAACTGGAAGCAAAGGTTTGATCAATATTTTAAAAAAACCAACTTCCAACAATTATTCATAAAAAACGAAATGATTTACCTTGAGAGTTGCAGATTCTCTCCCTTCCCTTCCCTTCTACCCCCTCTCCCTTTAAAGTTTCAGATATGAATGCTGATGACCACTTTGGAATGTTGTAGAAGAGATTCCTAATTAAGCAACCAGGGCCATCAGATGGTCTCAGAAGTTCCATTTTGACTCTGAATTCTCTGATTCTACACAACTGGAAAGATTACAAGTGATTACCCACTACCTACTGAATAAAATCCAAACATCTTCACCTGGCATTCAAGCATTCTCCACAATCTGATTTCCATCTTATCTCAATGACTCCCCTACATAAATCTTCCCATCAATCAAAATAATCTACTCCCTGGTCACTAAATATTCCTTGTCACAGTCATACCGTTCCTTATATCTGAAATATCCTTCTTCATTCCATATCTCTATTATTAAAATTGTACCATAATTACAAATTATAGCTCAAATGTTCTTTTCATGAAGACTTCTCTAACCACACCAGTCAGAAGCATCTCTCATCAACCTCTATACTGTACTTATCTTTTTCTCTTTGTATGTAGTAAAAAATGTAGCAAAGGATAGTATAAGTAGTGTTGGATTTACAGTTAGTGGACCTGGATTCAAATATCACCTCTGACAGTATGACATGAATATGGACAAATCCCATAATCTAGCTGAGCCTCAGTTTCTTAATCTGAAAAATAGCCAATGGTAGCAAAAACAAAACAAAACAAAAAAGGCAGGAAAGGGGAGAGCTATGATATATATTTTGTATTTATATTTTTAAAAGGTGAGTTGTCCATAATAGAGATTTATAGTTTCAGATACAATCCCTCTTTTTCTGTTATATCTATGTATACTGAAATACCCATTTTAGTGTTTATTAAATGAAGAATGGACAAAAACTTTATTTTAACCCTGCTCCAAGAAAAAACAACTTCAGAGCCTCAATTTTCTCATATGTTAAGTAACGATAATATTTATACTACCTACCTCACAGGATCATTGTGAATCCTAGAAAAATATGAGTTATTACTACTTTTCAGACTACCTAGGGGGTAAACTAGTCTCTGTACTCATGAAAGAGATACATTCCATCTAATCAAATGAAGAATGGGGCTGTGGCCTGAGCAGTACTTTACAGGAAGTGATACAAAGTTGGCAGGAAGAAGAGGCTAGTTTTCTTTTTAGCCACTGTGTGATAAATAAAAAGGAGATGACATTTCATGTCACATTGAATACACAACCCAGAATGTGCTCCTCACTAGCCAGCAGGACAAAAAGCAATGTCCTCAACCACCAAATGAACTTCTTAGAAAAAAGAGACTGTTCCAGTCGCTTTACTTTCCTCTATTCCTACTTTACCACTGGAGCTGCTATATTGTCACCACCTACAACTGTTAACCTCAAGAAATATCAGCACAAAAGGGCACCCAGAATAGCTGTAACATCTGTGGCTATCACCACAGCATGTCTAATCATTTTATCTAATCATATGTAATATTATATAAACTGTCAAAAGTCAGGAGTCCCAAATGCTGACATTCAGAAGGTTTATAACCATGTAGATCTGGGAAAGTGTATGGAAATCATGTTTAAAAGGCCAAAATCCAATGAAGAAAAACATTGTTATTAAAGAGTTATACCTCAGTCTAGTAAAGAGAATAGAAGTAGCTTTTTCTGCAAAAGACATGTAAGTGAAAATAGCATGTCATACAGTATAGAAATTTGGAATCAGAAGATCTGGGTTTAAGTCCTGACTGCTATTTATAGTAGTCTCTCCATTTCTTCATCTGTAATACTAATAAACTAATAAAATTACTACCTATCTCCTAGATTACTGGGAGGTGGAAGTGAGTATAAGAAAGATCAAAAGAGATGTTAAGTAAAACAGTTTATAAACTGTTAAGTACTATGCAAATGAAGCCAAGTTATTATTAATAGTGGCATAAAATGTTTTTCTGGGAATAGAGGTTCCCAGGGTCAAAGCCTAGTTTTGTATTGTTTGCACAATTCATCCCTCTAACCTACCAGGCATTGTGCCACAATCCACTAGGAGGCAGAAAACAATGGTTGTTCATAGAGTATCTGGTTGCTTTGATATGGTATCCTGGCCATGTAATTTCAATAATATAGAACTAGGAGACCAATCAAATCAACTACTAAGCATTTATTAAGCATTTCCTATGTTCAAAGCACTCATGATACAGAAATGAAACATTTCCTACATTGAGAAAGACATTTTGTCTGGGGAGAAAACATATACATAACATATAAAACATTTACAGAAATCTAAGATGTGTAAGAGATATGCAAAATCGATTCAAGGTAACTGGGAGGAAGTACTAAAAGCTGAAAGGCACCTAGGTGGTATAGTGGATAAAGCACTGAGCCTGAAGTCTGGAAGACCTGAGTTCAAATCCAGTCTCAGACGTTTACTAGCTGTGTGACCCTAGCCAAGTCATTTAACTTCTATTAAGCAGAGAGAAGGAAATGGCAAACTACTCCAGTATCTTTACCAAGAAAACTCTACGAATAATATGAGTGTGCTATGTCTGGTTAAAATGTCTGGTTAAAATATTCTTTGTTCAGAAGTATACATATACACATACATGGTTCAAATCAGACTCAATTGAACAAATAAACAACAACTAGCATCTGGCAATTGTGGATTACAATAAGTTTCATAGAGAATATGGCTCCTCAGTCAGTCAAAAAGTATTTATTGGGGCAGCTAGGAAGTATAGTGGATAAAGAACCAGGCCTGGAGTCAGAAAGACCTGGGTTCAAATGCGATCTCAGATATTTCCTAGCTGTGTGTCCCTGGGCAAATCATTTAACTCCAATTAATTAGCCTTTATTGCTCTTCTGTCTTAGAACTGATACTTAGTCAGAAGATAAAGGTTGGTTTTTTTTAAGCATTTATTACATACTTATGGTTTTTTTTTAAAGGCATTTATTAAGCACTTATTAGGCACCAGGCACAGTGCTAAGTGTTGGGGATAAGAAGACAAAAACACTGTGGGGAGAGGGGTTGCAGGGAGGAGGGTCCCTGAAGAAAGTAGGCTTTAAGCTGAGTAATGAAGAAAACCAGGGAAGCCAGGAGGCAGGAATGATGAGAGAGAGCATTTCAAGCAGGTATAGTCAGTAAAAAGGACAGTCCCAAAATGAAGTGTCTTATGTAAGGAACAAGTAGGCCAGTGTATCTAGACTGCAAAGTGGATAGAAGGGAGTAAAGCATAACAAAACTAGGAGAGAGGGAAGGAAGAAAGGAGGCAAGGAGAGAAGAAGGAAGGATGCCTGGTAGTCATGTGGTAGAATGGAATGTAGTCAAAAATAGACCTGAAACAGGGATATCTATTAGAAAGCTACTACAAAAGGTCAGGCTAGGGGTGGCTGTGTGAACAGAGAGAAAAGTAATGACAAGATTTGGCAATGGCTTGGATATGTAGGGTAAGTGAAAATGAGGAAGTAAGAATAACACCTTAGTGCTGAGTGTAAATAAATGGTAGGCTAGTGATGAACTTGACAGGAATAGAAAAGTTCAGAAGAGGGAAGGGTTTGTGAGGAAAGATAATGAGTTCTGTTTTTAGATACATTGAGTTTGAGATACCTATAGGACATGCAGTCTGAGATGTTGAAGAGGTAGAAAGAGTATGGATGAAAGATGGGACCCATCTATTTTGAAGATGGAATGGGATCAAGGGTACATGCAGATGGGTCTTCCTTGGCTTGAGTTGAACTTTGAAGGAAATTAGCTATTCTAAGAGGTAAAGATGGGGAGGGAGTATATCCCAAGTATTATAGACAGTCTATGCAAGGGCATGGAGATGAGACGTAGTATAGTCTCTGTAAGGAACAGCAAGGAACTCAGTTTAGCTGCATTATACTGAGTATATGTATAGAGGGGAAAATGTCTGGTTAAAATATTCTTTGTTCAGAAGTATACACATATACACATACATGGATCTTGGCAATGCTGCTTAGTACCTCTGTGAACTCAAAAAAAGTCACCAGTTCTAAATTCTCCTCAGTAAAATGAGAGAAATTGGACTAAATCAAAGGTTCTTAAACAGAAATCTTTGAATTTTTAAAAAATGTTTTTATTATTATTTCAACTTAATCTGTTTCCTTTTTAAGTCTACATATTTTATTTTACATTTTTTTAAATATTATTCTAAGAAGGGGTCCACAGGCTCCACCAAATTGCTATGGGTTCCATGAAATTACAAAGTTAAGAACATTAGGAAAAAATTATTTCAGTTCTGGTTCTTTTTTTAAATTCAATTACCTTTTAATCTTTCACCAACATGTAAATTATTTTGTTTTATTTTTTAATAAGCAAAAACTTTTTATGACAGAAAGCGTAACTATCTATTCTGGTTCTAAATTGTCTAGCGATGACCAACTTGAATGTACTACAGTGAGACCACAGAATCTTGGAATTTCTTGTCTGAGTTAAATAAGCCTGAATTATATCCCAAATCATACCATATCACAAAGATTCCTGGATCTAGGCAATATCCAGCTCCAATATCCAAATGGAGATTATCACTACTCTTGACAAATTATTGGTTAGTAAGTAAGACTAAAGAGAAACAAATGAACCAGAAATATAAGGCCAAGAAAAACTGGAAAGCGAGGGGATGCCCATCAATTGGGGAATGGCTGAGCAAATTGTGGTATATGTTGGTGATGAAATACTATTGTGCTCAAAGGAATAATAAAGTGGAGGAATTCCATGGGGACTGGAAAGACCCCCAGGAAGTGATGCAGAGCGAGAGGAGCAGAACCAGGAGAACATTGTACACAGAGACTAATACTCTGTGGTATAATCGAACGTAATGGACTTCTCCATTGGTGGTGGTGTAATATCCCGGAACAATCTGCAGGGATCTAGGAGAAAAAAAACTATTCATAAGCAAAGGATAAACTATGGGAGTGGAAACACCGAGGAAAAGCAACTGCCTGACTACAGCGGTTGAGGGGACATGACAGAGGAGAGACTCTAAACAAAACTCTAATGCAAATATTGACAACATAGAAATGGGTTTGAATCAAGAACACGTGACACCCAGTGGAATCACGCGTCAGCTATGCGGGGTGGGGGGAGGAAAAGAAAATGATCTTTGTCTTTAATGAATAATGCTTGGAAATGATCAAATAAAATATTATTTAAAAAAAAAAGAAAAAAATATAAGGCCAAGGAGAAAGACTAGCAGAATAGATATAGTTGGGATTCTCAAGTTTTGGACACTCTTGAGACATTCTTGCTTCTTTGGAACACTTCATCATTTAGGTCAGTAGTCTCTAACTTTTTTAGTTACACATCACTATCAGCAAAAACAACAACAACAAAACACTTTTGAACATCATATATATATATATATATATATATATACATATACATACATATATATATTCACTTATAAATTATAAACATCTATTACTACTATATCAATAGTAACTGTACATTATAAAATTCATTCAATAATTAACACTTAAAAAGGACAAGATAAAGATGAAATAATAATTGAGCCCTGAGTTACTATGGAGTCACTTAAGTTTACTGAGTGGGGAAATGACACGATCGGATCTTCTCTTTAGGAAAATCACTTTGGTTGTTCTATGGGGGAAAGGGAAAAGTAGAGGAAGAGAGAATAATAATTAGGAGGCTATAGCAATAGTACAAGTAAGAAGTTAAAAGGTCGGATTTGTGGCTATCTATACAAAAGGGGAGGAATGCAAGAAATGTTGGGAAGGTAAAAAATAGACTCAACAATTGACTATATTCATGGGGTAAGGGAGGGATAAGTCAAAGATGATATAAAGAAGATGATATGGTAGCTTACTAGAAGGATATCAGTGTGCTCAATAGTGGAAAATTTCACGAGATAGGCTTGGGGAAGAAAATAATGTATTGTAATAAAATCTTCAATGGATATTGCAAATCATCCATACCTGCTCATCCAATGTTATTCACACTGCCCTACCCAAAATGAAAAGGAAGGAGACAGGACTCTTATTGGTCACTGCTCCAGGGCTAGAATCTGCCTCCAAGAAATGCCTGCTATACTCATAATCCCAAAATCATCATGAGGAGATCTAGAGGATAAGGGATAGATATGCTAGAGGTATTTAGTATTTGCATAGCTGCTGCAGTGAGTACCCTCAGAGTAAATAGCTTATAACTGCTTTGTCACTGCAGAAAGCTGACCTGTGGAAATCATCAAGTCAGATTCAAGCAGGGTAGGCTTCAATGACCTTAGTGCCCAACAGTGATTCACAAGCTATCATCTTTGGTTGTGTAAACCTCAAAATTCCTTAGACTTATAAATGTTGGAAATTTCACCATTGGGATATTTCATACTTGGAAAATTTCTTACTGATAGTCTATTGGAATGGGAACCCCATTGGCATGGGAGGTTCCTCCTCCTCCCTTCTTAAGATTACTTTAGGACAGAAACCTTTTGCTGAACAATGGAAAGGACTTTGACCTATGCTTAAGCATAGAACAGGAATTTCTTTGAATCATGATTGATTTTAGAATTGATACAATGGAGATACTTGGAATAAATCTCCACCCTATTCAGTCCTAACAGGATTGAGGAAGGACTGCAGCATAGATCAAAATTTAATTATTCCAATCTCTACCCTACTCAGGTTAACAGGATTTAGGAAGGGCTGTAGCAAAGGATCAAAGATTTAATTATTTGAAAATATGACCTTCAACAGACATGTGCAAAGCCAGAGACCTCTGGGCGGTCCTGGGTTAAGCTAGAGCCTCCATTGGCACAGGGAAATTGATGAACAGTGATTGGTAGATGGGTGAACTGAGAGGAGGAACTTGGATGGTTTCCTGAAAGATAGGAGGGTCTGGAGACTTGAGGAGGGTTGAGGAGTTTGGTCGGGGTGATTGCGGTGGACTCGGAGAAGCTTGCGCTGAAGGAAGCTGAAGGTGGGGGCCTCTGAGACTGTTTCTCCATTTTGGTCACTTGAGTGATAGGGACTGATCTCTTTTCTTTGTCCCAGCTATCTAAGGGCTTGGGCCTTTTGGCCCAGCCTAAACAGAAGGGGTATTTAAGCCCTATTCCCTTCTCTCCCTTTTTCTTTCTATCTCTAATTTCTTTCTTGCTCCTATTGTAATTAAACTCCAAAAAAGATTGACGGCTGACTTGAGTTTTTCATTTAGGAATTACATAGCTGAATTCCTTGGCGACCTTAAATTAATATATATCAGTCTTTTAAAGTGATTCCCTTGTCACAGTTGGAAGAAAAAGATCAAAGTGAGAGGGGAAGTGAGGATAGTGGTAGTCTCTCGGTGATCGAGAATGACTATTGATAAAGAGAGGAAAAGGTTATTTCTTGACATTAAAAAAAAAATCCCCTTTGCATCTACATGGCCCTATTTATCTAACAGTCCCCTGTGTCAATGTGACCATCTCTGAGATTTTGGACAAAGTCACCTTCAGAAAGCAAGGAGACTAGTCTCTCCTCTCAGATAATAGCCTCAATTCTCTGTTTGGATCAGAGAAGAAACAGAAAAATTCAAAATGTCTCACTTCTCAGGACAAAGCAACCAGCTCAATGAATTAATTAGTCTTATTCCTCTGACACTGTTTTGTGAGGGTAAAGATGGGAGATAAGGTTCCAGAGCAGAATAGAAGCTTCCTGAGGGCAGGGATTGCTTTGTTTTTATCTTTATGTCCCAAAAGAAGTATTTAATAAACTATACTTGCCCAAAGATTGTCATGATTTCCAGTCCCTCCACCTTTTTTCTCTCTCTCTGAGGCTCTGATAACTCCCATATTAGAATCAAAAACTCCAGCTGAGAGGTTTCTTTAAGTCAATGCTGAAAGTTAATACTTTATACCAACAATGGTGGAAATGACCCTGAAGAGGAAGATCAGTTAGTGAAGCTTCTTTTTTTTTAAACCCTTAGTGGGGGCAGCTAGATGGATGCATGGATTGAGAGACAGGCCCAGAGATTGTGAGGTCCTGGGTTCAAATCTGGCTTAGACATGTCCTAGCTGTGTGTGACCTTGGATTTAACCCCCATTGCCCAGCCCTTAACCACTCTTCTGCTTTGGAACTGGTACATAGTATTGATTCCAAGAGGGAAGGGAAGGGTTTAAAAAAAAAAAGTAAAACCCTTACCTTCTGTCTTATAATAGATACTAAGTATCAGTTACAAGGCAGAAGAATGTTTTTCTAATTAATTCATTCATTAATTTAGAGGGGTTTTTGCCCATAGTTACATGATTCATATTTTTTCCCCTCTCCTCTTCCCTCCCCCCTCCCTGAGTTGATGAGCAATTCCACTGGGTTATACATGTATATCTGTTCAAACCTATTTCCATATTATTAATATTTACAATAGAGTGATCATTTAAAGTCGAAATCCCCAATTATATACCTGTGGAACTAATTAAGCATATATTTTCCTTCTACATTTCTACTCCCACAGTTCTTTCTCTGGATATGAATAGTGTTCTTTCTCATAGGTCCCTCAGAATTGTCCTGGGTCACTGCATTGCTGCTAGTTGAGAAGTTCCTTATATTCAATTGTGCCACAGTGTATCAGTCTCTGTGTACAATGCTCTCCTGGTTCTGCTCCTTTTGCTCTGCCCCAATTCCTAAAGGTCTTTCCAGTTCACATAGAAATCCTCCAGTTCATCATTCCTTTCAGCACAATAGTATTCCATCACGGTCAGACAACCACAATTTGTTCAGCCATTCCCCAATCAAGGGACACCCTTTCATTTTTCAATTTTTTTTTGCCACTATAAAGAATATGGCTATAAATATTTTTGTATAAGTCTTTTCCTTTATTATCTCTTTGGGGTACCAACCCAGAAGTGGTATGGCTGGATCAAAGGGCAGGCAGTCTTCTAAAGCCCTTTGGGCATAGTTTCAAATTGCCCTCCAGAATGGTTGGATCAATTCACAACTCCACCAGCAGTGTATTAGTGTCCCAATTTTGCCACAACCCCTTCAATATTTATTATTTTCCTTTACTGTCATATTGGTCAATCTGCTAGGTGTGAGGTGGGACCTCAGAGTTGTTTTGATTTGCATTTCTCTAATTATGAGAGATTTAGAACACTTTTTCATGTGTTTATTGATAGTTTTGATTTCTTTATTTGAAACTGCCTATTCATGTCCCTTAACTATTTATCAATTGGAGAATGGCTTGATTTTTTGTACAATTGACAGCGCCTTATAAATTTGAGATATTAGACCTTTTGTCAGGGATTTTTGTTATAAAGATATTTTCTCAATTTGTTGCTTCCCTTCTAATTTTGTTTGCATTTGGTATTATTTATACAATACCTTTTTCATTTAATATAATCAAAATTATTCATTTTACATTTTATAATATTCTCTATCTCTTGCTTGGTCTTAAATGCTTTCCTTTCCCATAGATCTGACAGGTATACTATTTTACATTCACCTAATTTACTTCTAATTTCCCTCTTTATATTTAAGTCATTTACCCATTCTTAATTTATCTTGGGATAGGGCATGAGATATTGATCTAAACCTAATCTCTCCCATACTTTTTTCCAATTTTCCCAGCAGTTTTTGTCAAATATAGAAGACTGTTAGGGGATAGGCAATTGGGGTGAAGTGACTTGCACAAGGTCACACAGTTAGGAAATATCTTGGGCCACATTTGAAGTCAGAACCTCCTATTTCTAGACCTGGCCCTCAATTCACTGAGCTACCTAGCTGCCCCTGCTACTGAAGAAATGTTGCTCAGCTCCTGAAATACAAACAGTGCCATGAACTGACAGTGTTCATCCAGAGTGACTGCACAATGAAGGTCAGTGTATGTACACACAGAAGAATGCACTTTAATTTATGAAATTTTTTTCCAGGGGATAGTGGAGAAGTAGAATAGATCCTGTATGAGGAACCTTTTTAAAGTGTTCTAACCATTACAAAGGATACATACCAAGGGATAAACCCTCAGGATTTCTTACAAAGGAACTATGGAGTAAATTCCAGGCACTGGTGGATAAGAGCTAGGTAAGAAGCTGTAGGCTAAACCCACTCAGCCATGGAAACCAAGCTTTTGTACACAAACAAATAGCTAATTTTAGGTCGTTTAGAGGCAGCTTTCCAGGTTCCCAAAAAAGCCTAAAGTGGAAGGAAAGAGAAGAAGAATGCAAGAGGAATACAAGAAACAGACAGACCATGTGGCTTTACTTGGTGATATTTATTTAGACCGGCTCAAAAACCCAAAGATTTTAAATATTTGGGAAAGCCCATCTTCTAACTGCTCCTATTTTTTTTATTAAGCCATATCAATCTTTGGCTACTAGATATATTCTGAACTCAAAGGCTATAGCATCCCTGGTCTCCTCTCCATCTTCACTGACCATCATCCCCCTAGGACCTAGACCATCTCCCACTTGAACTGTTTTAACAGTATCTATATTGATCTTTACTCTAGTCTCTACCAAACTAATATCATCAAATAGAAGTCTTATCACATCAGGAATGCAGAGAAATCTTTATTCATATCCAATGACATAGAAGGAAATGATGGAGTCTGGATGCAGATTGAAGCACTTTATTTCCTCCATGAATTTTTCTCTAGTGTGATATGGCAAACATGGAAATATGCATTGCCTGATAACACATGCACAACCATATTATATTACCTGCCACCTTGGGAAGATGGGTGGAAGGTGGGAGGGAGAGGTCATGGATCATAAAATATTAGAAAATGACTATTAAAAAAACTATATTGACCTATCTTCATTCAATGGCTCCTTTGGATTAAAAGATATTCTTAGTCTGTGATTCAGGGCCCTCCATATTCCAATTTCCCCCTTCACATGCTGAATATCCCATAGTCTAGTGTGTAAGTGGAAATTTTGTATCCTTTCGACTTCATCTTCCATCATTCTTTCCTCATCCCAAAATTCCCTTTTCCCTTTCTGTTTACGTTGGTCCTTTACATTATGGGTTTTATACTGTGGGTAAGGCCTCCCTCACCCTCTTTTCCACGTGGGAGGCTGGTGAGCTCACTTGGTTTCTCTAATCTTTTACTTTCCCTTTGCTTCAAGTTAAATATTAATAATTATTAAATATAATACTTGGAATATTGAATATTAATTTTTAAATTTACACAAGCAACTATGTATAAACAAGATCAAGAAAAGATACAGTAGAAATAATGAACAAGGAAAAACCATTAGCATTAAGGAGGATCCTATAGAAGATGAGTTGTTACCTGGGGCTTGAAGTCAGGAAAGTCATGAGACAGAAATGAGGTGGGAGAATTCCAAGCACAGGGAGAACCAGTAAAAATATATGGAGGTGGGAGACAGAGTGACTTGGGCAAGAAACAGCAGAGAGGCCAGTGTCATTGGATCAAAGAATACATGTCTGGAGAGTAAAGTGTAGGAAGACTGGAAACACTGTAGGGGCCACAGATTGTGAAAGTTTTAAAGTTAAGCAAAAGATTTTATATTTGATTCTGGAAGTGACTGAAAATTTTACTGAGTTTACTGAATAGGGAAGGTAGTGATCTGTTCAGATACATGATCAATTTGACTGTTGAGTAAAAGATGGTTAGGAGTAAGGAGAGACCTGAGGCAGGCAGAACCACCAGCAGGCTACAAGCCTGCAAGTGTGAGGTGACAAGAGGCCTGTACCAAGGTAGGGGCAGGAACAGAGGAAATAAGGGTCCATATCTGAGAAATGTTAGGAATATAAAATCAACAGGCTTTGGCAATAGATCCAATAAGGAGGGTGAAAGTAAGAGTACCCAGGTTCTTCCTTGGGCACATCTCATACTTTTTACTCACAATTGGTAACAATGCTGGAAAAGTCCACTCCTACTCATCCTTCAAAGCCATTCCAGATCCATGTTCCCTAGTCAAAATTTGATCTACCCATGAACTGGCAAAGCAAAGAATAGAGGTACAAATAGAACAAGTATCTATATCTCTCAACCAATATCATCCTCTGTTTTGTATTATAACCATTTATGCATGTGACTTTTTGCTACCCTTTCTCATCCCCCTCAAGAAGCTTTTTAGAAAGCATAGGAATTGGACTCAGGAAAACCTGAATTTAAATCCTTTTTCAGACACTCACTACTTGTGTGGTCCTGGGCAAATAACTTAACCTGTCTACTTTTGTTTCTTCACTTGTAAAGTAGAGATAATAGCATCTATTTCCCCAGGTTATTGGCAGGATAAAATCAGGTAATATTTGTAAAGAGTTGTACAAACCTTAAAGCACTCTATAAATGCCAGCAATTATTATTACTATTATTATTAGGACATGGCCTTGAACCTTCAGGATCCTTGATTTATGTCTATTGAATTATGTCTCCTACATTTCAGAGAATTAGAAATGAAAAAGAAAGTTCCTAAAAATTCTCTCTTGCTCCTATTTCCTATATCTCACTCACCCAGGAAGTTTCAGTCTTTTCACTGAACTTCAAATCTCACTGGAGGACCTAAGTCTTTCTCTTCTTAGCACTTGGAATAAAAGTTCATAATTGAATAGCAGTTTAAATTCAGACATATTATTTCATTTGTTCTCTAAAATATTCCTAGAAGGCATTCTATTCCTATTGTATGTACCAAGGCCAGAACTCAAATGTTGCCTCTTACAAAGCAATTTCTTCTCAGAGGCCCTGGGAAGGAGGGTAATTATCATAACTAACTTACAAGGAAGAAACTGAGACTTGTCAATGTTAGATGACTTACTCACTGTCATGTAAGTAATGTCAGGGGATAACCTAAGTCTTCAGACTCAAAGCCTAGTCTCTCATTCTGGCACTACCCTGCCCTTCAGGTCTGTGTAGAAAGTATAAATTAGATCAGCAAATATGCTAATGATTTTTCACCTCTTTTTCTCCCACACTGTTGGAAAAGGAGATTGGACCTCAACATGCCGGAGCTACTATGAATCAGAGACCTAGTTCTTTTGAGCAGGAGGTGCCTTTCATTTTCACCAGGAAATTTTTTTTTTGACCCTTACCTTCTGTCTTAGCAACAACTTTAAGACAGAAGAGCAAGGATTAGGCAAAGCTTGTTAAGTGATTTGCCTAGAGTCACAAAGCTAGGAAATGTCTGAGGCCAAATTTGAACCCAGGTCCTCTGAACTCCAGCCTGGTATTCTAACTACCATTATACCTAGCTGCCCCCAGACCTAGTTCTTCTGATTGAGAATCCATGAAAATCACCAGAAACTATTTGTCTCCAGTAAGAATAATTTTTCTAGTACCTATACTTATAGAGGGCTTTCTAGTGACTCCCCCTGGACAAAGGGGGTATGATTAAAGGAAATAATCCTAGATTAAACCTCAGTCACAAGCAAAACAGGTTTTTAGGTTCAGCCTTGACCTCAAACACCCAGGACACAGGAGGCAACTAAGTTAATGCTTAGTTTATCTTGGTCCCTACTCACCAAGAGGATCTCAGCTTTGAGATGACTACAGTAGTAAGGAAAGGGGAGGGAAGAATCCACTGCCATCAAAATCTCCCCCATGGTCCCCCATTAGCAGCTTTTCATTCCCCTGTGTGATTCACTCAAGCCAAGGCCAGCATAGGCTGCAGGCCTATGAAGCCAGGAATGCTATGTATGTCTGGTGAGTAATGCTACCTCCTGCATCCTGAATTCCCTAAGCTGCTTCTGGCTTAGCTAGCCTAGATTGCCTTTTATGACTTGCAAAATCTCCTAATACATTAGAGGGACAGGAAAAGGCCATTCCTGGAAACAGTGTATGTTCCTTCTCATTTATCCCCATGCCAAGGTGGGAGGGTCCACCAGGCTTCTGGAAGAAAAGAAGAGCTACAGGGAATTTCCCCAGATGGCACCAGGGGGCAATATAGAAACACACAAACCAGCAGGAAATAGCATTTATCTTAGGCTGGAAAACTTTGGGACAAGAGCTCCCACT
This sequence comes from Monodelphis domestica, assembly GCF_027887165.1. Lineage (NCBI taxonomy): Eukaryota > Metazoa > Chordata > Mammalia > Didelphimorphia > Didelphidae > Monodelphis > Monodelphis domestica. The sequence goes on along the minus strand of NC_077230.1, from coordinate 366,347,172 downwards.
TCTGGATGGAAATAACAAAACCCAAGATTGACACAATATGGTGCCCATTTCTGGTCATTTCTCTGACCCAGAAAGTAACTATTCTCACAACACTTCACAGTGAATACAGAAGATTATAAAAAGCACAGAATATAGAGCTAGAAGCAACTCTCGAGTTCAACTAGACACTGAATTACAGAATCTCAAAATTATTAAGAACTTCGGATATCAGTCCAACCCATACATGTTCAGGAATCCCTAATATAACATCACCAAGTGAAATAAGAACCCATCTCAATTAAATATGCTGTTTTCCACATGCAAATGGAAAATGTAGCATTTTATAAATGATTATTACTGGCAAGCTGGAAATGTTATAAAGAATATCATTGAGAACATATATGACTAGAAATGAAGGTAGGCCAATCACACCCATATTAATATCCAAAGAGCATCAATAATGGAGCATCTCAAAATGGTTTGCACCATAGAAAAAAATGGGGAAAAGAATGTCTCCACCATAATAACTGAGAGCCAAGAAAGCCTAGTCCCCTCAGTCTAGTTATGTGTTACCTGATTCTGACCCTCTTGATTTATCCAAGACCAGTTTGGGGCCCAATATGTACATCTCCTAATGCTGACTGAAGACATACTTTGTGATCAGCAATGAAGCAGTTGGAGGCAATGCTAAGACATTAAGTAGGATTTCCTTCCCTTTTTCAAACTTCTAGCTATTTTTTTATCTTTCCTCCTCCATATTTAAAATATCCTTAAATTTCTTCTGGGTTTTCACATATGCTTATTGGAATATTCTTGCTCTCTTCTGGGTGGCATGGTGGGAAAAAAGCTGTGTCTGAAGTCAGGAAGATCCAAGTTCAAATGTGACCTCAGACATTTACTAGCCGTGTGATCTTGGCTAAGTCACTTAATCTTTTCATGCCTATTTCCTCAACTATAAAATGGGGACAATAATAGCACCCTCCTCCTAGGGTTGTTGTGGATTCAAATGAGATAATATTTGTAAAGCATTTGGCATAGTACCTGGCACATAGTAGACTTATTCCCTTCCCTTCCTCTCATAAACCTTTCTGGGTTTCCTGGGATAATCACAATGTCTTTTTTATCTTTACCTTCCATTTTAGAATCAATACTGTGTATTGATTCCAAAGAGTGGTATGGGCTAGGCAATGGGGGTTGTGAGTTACCCAGAATCACACAGGTAGGAAGTGTCTGAGGTCAGTTTTGAACCCAGGATGTCCCATCTCTAGACCTGGCTCCCAATCCACTGAGCCACTTAACTACCCCCTCTCTCTGCTATTTTTGAGTAAAAAGTGCCCAATTTTGGAACCCAAAGACCTAAAATTAAATCTCTGTTCTGCTATTCAATCTCCATGTAATCTTTAATAAGTCACTTAAGCTCTCTAACCGTTAAGCTTCTTGTCTATAAAATCAGGGGGTTGAACTAAGATCCCCTTCTAGTTCGAAAACTTATAATAAAGACTCTTTAAATTCTTAGGATTGTAGATTTAGAACTGGAAAAGGCCTTAGAAGTCATCCAGTCTAACCCCCATAGTTTACAAATGAGGACCAGAAAAGTAAACTGATTTGTCCAAGGTCACACAAATAACATGTAGCAGAGCCAAATTTAAACCCAGGTCCTCTAACACCAAATCTAGCATGGTTTCTACTGTACCAGATTGTCCCAGGAGAAGGTCACAGAAGCAGCAACTAGTGTTGCCATGTTATCTCTCTTAAAAACCCTTCCCCTTCAGGGGACTCTCTCACTAAAGATGGGAAACTTATTACTGACCTTTTTGCTAAGGTTTCTGTCTTTCTTTCTGCAAGTTGCAAGTAAACCCAGGACCATATAAAGCCAATTTACCAAGACATAGTTAAGATTGGGCCTAGCTACAAATAGTAGCCTGGAAATACATAAAAATGTTTATCTGGCTAGGCATTTTCATTTTGTCCCCCATGCCTGGAATTCTCTCAAATCTATTCTCCCTGGCTTCCTTCAAGTCCCAGTAAAAATCCCACCTTCTACAAGAAGCCTCTGATAATCCTCCTTAATGTTAGTGCCTTCCCTCTGTTGATTATAAATGTATCCTTTACCTCACTCTTTTATACATTGAAGTTTATATGCTGTCTCCTCTATATAATTGTGAGCTCCTTGAAAACTGGGACAATTTTTTTGCCTTCCTCTGTATCCCCAGCATTTAGGATAGTGCTTAGACACATAGTAGGCACTTAATAAATGCTAATTGAATGAATGATGTAATCTAATCTACTCTTTCACCTGACTGCACACCTCTCCCTTTTTATCAACTACATCCACACTCAGATTTCCCTTTCACCAAGGACTCTAGCTCAGATCCAAAAAGGAAACTTGATAGAGCTCAAAAAAGAGGCACAGTGACTTCTGGGAACAAAGTCTAGTCCCTCAGATTTGACCTTCTGATGTCTAGGCATATTGCTGTACTTTAAAATCTTCAAGGAAATGCCATGCCCTCTAAGCAGCTACCAAGGAAAAAAAGCAAGCAGTCAAACTCCAAGACTTAACCCACTCCAAGCACAAAATGGACAGACACAATGTGAACATCCCACAATGAACAATGCCCAAATGTGAAGGAAGAGGTTGATCATCTAGCCATGAGCCATCTGGATCAGACACAAATATGTTACACCCAGGGCATGCACAGACTTAACAGCAAACTGGGAATGTGCATGAATGTTGGCTAGACAAGGCTACATGGGAAAAGAACTAAGAAAACAGGTGACGTGATATTTCCTGTGATCTATGCCATTCAATCAACTTGACAGAATCCAACTAACTATGCCATGTAGCACCACCCTCTAGCATCTCAATTTAAACTCTTGCCTCCACCTGTTTCTCTGACATCATCCTATCATTATACTTTCTTTAAAATTCCTTTGATTGAAGATGAGTCACCTGGTTTCTGCCAGCACAGGCTAAAGCACTTTCCAGTCATATTACTCAGGTTTGTGATCCTTCAGGGACAGAGTGCCACCCAGAGGCTTCTCCAACCATTATCCCCATGCTACCTGGGAAAAGGGCCAGAAGAGAATCTCCTGGGCATGATGAAGGATTGGGAAAGAATGGGGAAGAAATGATGCAAATGGGATTCCTGCTCAGAATGGGCCTGAGCTTGAAATCCCAGAAACAAACTTTTCTCAAGTCAAATGCTTCAGTAAAGATCATCAGCAGGGAAACATGGAAAATTGTGAGGATGAAATGAGTGTTAAATTAGGTTACAAATAGCTTACACAATGCCTAGAAAAATTTAAGGTTGTTAATGTCCACCTTAAAAGATCTATTTCCCCTTGCAGTGAATGGAAAGAATAAGAACAAATTGAATTAAGTCCTAAATCTGATACTTTCTAAATATGTGAGCCTAGGCAAATCTGTATCTAGATTTTCTTATCTTAGTCAACCAACAAGCATTTATTAGTACTTGTTATATGCCAGGCACTGTACTAAGTGTTGGGCATACAAAGAAAAGCAAAACTCTGTTCATGACCTCCAGGAACATAACATTCTAACTGGAGGAAACAACATACAAATAATAGGCAGTTACAAGGTGGATACACAGTACACAGAAGGTAACTGAGAGGCTCTAGCATCAGCAGGGCCCCTACAGAATGGGAACCCTGAGCTGAATCTTAAAGGAAACCAAAAGAAAGAGAAGACAAAGCATTCCAGGCATGACGGATGTGAAGATCAAAAGCCTGGAAAAGGGAGATGGGAGTGTGTGAGGAACAACATGTAGTCTAGTGGGCCTAGAACATAGAGCAGTGATGTCAAACCTTTTAGAGACTGAGTGCCCAAACTACAATTCTCATGCTGTATGTGAGCCCCCTACCTTACCCCAGACTGGGCAGAGGGGCGGGTAATGTAAGAAATGTCCTCAGGCATGCATGGAGAGGGGAAAGAAAGCAGTCCTCTCTGGCACACATGCCAGAGATTCACCAACATGGTCATAGAGCATGTGAAGGGAAGTAAAGAGTATGAAGACTGGAAAAGACAACAGGCCAAGGGCAATTAGGTGGTTCAATGGATAGAGAGTCTGGCCTACAGATAGGAGGTCCTGGGTTCAAATCTAGTCTCAGACACTTCTTGGTTGTATGATGCTGGGAAAGTCACTTAACCCCAAATTTCCTAGCCCTTACCACTCTTCTGCCTTGGAACTGATACTTAGTATCAATTCTTAGATAGAAGATAAGGGGGGGGGTGTTTTGTGTCAAACAAAGGAGTTTATATTTCATACTGGAGGAACCAGGGAGCCCCTGGAGCCCAATAAGCAGTAAAGTAACATGGTTAGACCTCCATTCTAGAAAATGTGGCTTAGCAACTGTTAGAAGAAAGACTAAAATGAGAAAAGACTTCAGGCATGAAGACCCCAAGGATTACTGCAATAGGCCAGAATGGTGACAATGTGAGTAGATAAAAAGGGAGCATATAGGAAAGGTACTGTGAAGGTAGAAATAAGATTAACAGGTTGAATATGTGGAGTGAGTGGAGGGAAAATCAAACAGTACCAATGTTGTGAGCCAAAGTGACTGGAAGAAGAAAGTTCAGAAGAGAAGAGGGTTTGTGGAGAAAGATTATTAATTTTTTCTGGGGTAGAGAAAGGGAGGAAGGAAGGAAGGGAAGGAGGGAGGAAGGGAGGGAGGGAGGGAGAAAGGGAGGGAGGGAGGGAGGGAGGGAGGGAGGGAGGGAGGGAGGGAGGGAGGGAGGGAGGAAGGAAGGAAGGAAGGAAGGAAGGAAGGAAGGAAGGAAGGAAGGAAGGAAGGAAGGAAGGAAGGAAGGAAGGAAGGAAGGAAGGAAGGAAGGAAGGAAGGAAGGAAGGAAGGAAGGAAGGAAGGAAGGAAGGAAGGAAGGAAGGAAGGAAGGAAGCTCAGAAGAAAAGCTGGTACTGGAAATGTAGATCAAGGAATCATCTGTACAGAGATGGTAAGTGAACCTGTGAGAGCAAATGAGTTCTAGAGTTGAGACAGAACAAGAGTGAATAGAAAAGAAAAAAATCAGGCCTGAGCTTTGGGAGACACTCACAGAGAGAGACATGGATGAAGAACCCATAAAGTACACTTAGAAACAGTCAGACTAACAGGAGGAGAACCAGAAAAGAGTGGTGTTAACCAAAACCCAGAGGGGGAGAGGAACCAGGAGGAGATGATCAATGGTATCAAGTGGTACATGAGTCAAGTAGTATGAAAAGGTCATTAGATACAGCAATTAAGAGGTCACTGTTTGGGGTAGGAGGAAACACAGGACCAGTGTTTTGTAACACATTGCTATTCTAAACCGATGTTTCACTGAGGCCTTTAGGATATTAGTTACAAAGAGTATATTCAATATAACAAAAGGTTGTTACTCCCTAAAACTGGTGGGGAGAGAAGCAACAGCACAAGCTATATACAATTTATCAATGCAAAAGCACTCCAAAATTCTACCTGTTAAGTCCTTAGGTGACTTTTTCTTTTCAACCTTTACCTTCTATCTTAGAATTGATACTAAGTAAAGGCTAGGTCAGTGGTGGTGAAACTATGGCACAGGTATCAAAGATGGCACACAGACTACTCTCTTACTAGAAAAGGAGAGGGACTTGGGTGGAGCAGCTACCTTCCCCCTTTCCACCATGCCTGACAACATTTTTGCAAACTACCCAGTAGACCAATGGGAACACTTTCTCCCCCTCCTGGGGGGGGGGGGGGGAGTGGGGAGGGGCATTGCACATGGTCTCTGGGGGGTGCAGGCATGGCATGGCAGGGGGATATGGAGTAGGAACCCAGCACTCTATCTCTAAAAGGTTCACCATCACTGGCCTAGGCAATTGAGGCTATTTGCCCAGGTCACACAGCTAGGTAGTATCTGAAGCCAAATTCTAACCCAACACCCAACACCTCCTCCCATCTCTAGATCTGGCTCTATCCTAACTGAGCCACCTAGTTGCCCCCTTTGTGTGGCTTATTAAAGAAATAAGTTTACCTTTTTTCTTCTGAGAATCAAGTTAAAAGAGAGGAGTCTGGGTCTCTTTACACTAATGCAAATGATTACATGTCAGAAAAGTTTAAGAGATCATCTGAGGGTTGATCTTTGGTTTTAGACAAGTATGACATTAACTTTTCATTTCATAGATAATGCAACTGAGACTGAGAGTTTTTTAAGTAATATTCAATACTTCACACAATGGAAAACCTTAACAAATATCTAGAAGATGTTGACTACAAAGCCAGTAGGCAAGTCTACTCTCCCTGAATGTCCAAAGGATTGAAAGGGGGAAGGGTAGAGAGAGAAAGGAATAAACATTAAATACCTACTATGTGCCAAACATTGTGCTAAGCACTTTACAAATACTTCATTTGATCCTCACAACAACACTGAGTGAGTTAAGCGTTCATAAGAAACACACAAAAATTAAAACACAGAACACTTAATTTAACCAATCTGAACCTCAGTTTTCCTATCTGTAAAATGAGAAAAATAATAAAGGGTACCCCAAAAGTTTAAGTCTAAGATATTTGGGATACCATGTACTTACACTTTTTACCTAATAGGGCTGTTATGAGGAAAGCTCTTTGTAAAAACCTTAAAAGTACTAAATATAAGCTATTGTAAAGAGGACTGGGTTACCAAGTATAGTTCAAACTGACAATAACAGAACTGACCACAAGATCACCCTAGATTCTGAGCACACCTCTTGGCAGAAAAATAAGAATGATTAACAGGCATCTCCTACTTTCTCTGCCACTTTTGTATGACAAAGAAATTAATATATTCAAGAAAGGACCACCCATCCCTTAAAACATAGCTTCGCCAAGAATCCTGAGAAAATCATTCTCAAAATGTCAAATAAAACTTTGTAAAAAGAATAGAGTAAGGACCCAAAAAGGGAGAAAAGGAAACACACTCGTAGTAAGAACCAAATCTGTTTGTTTCTTTCCATTCTGTTGAGCCAGTCACTATCCAGCCAAGCAAGATGTCACAGCAGCTAGAGTTCTCACCAACTGCTTCTCCTGCCACAGTAAATCTCCCTCTTCCAAACATCCACTCTTACTGCATCACAAAACTGGGGACAACCTGAGTTCCCAACAAAAGGATGACTTGTGCCTGTCCCCTTTATGAAACTAGCTCTACTAGAGCTACCAAGGCAACTAGTTCAAAGGAGAGAGACATGCACTGCAGTTAAAAATGAAACTGAATAAGGCCAAGTGGCCCTGGCCTTCTAGATAAGTCGGCTTCTATCAAAGTTGCAAACAAACTTTTTTCTTAGTGATTTTCTTTTCTCTCCTGCCTACTGAAGTTAAACTGTCACCTAACCACAGTTTAATCATTCTCTACAAGTTCAGGGAAGTTTAACTCCTTAGATACCACTTGCACTTGCCATGCTCTAGGAAACTCTGAATGAAAGCTAAGATGACCACTGAGATCTCCTAGCAGGAGGAAATTTGAAATAAGCCCAAGGCAGGTTTGCCAAGTTTTATATTAACTAAAGTCCACCTGTCCTTTCTTGTCTCCAATTTCCATATTGTGTGATTGCATGCTGGAAAGATGACTGACTATTGGAATTTCAGGACAACTGGAACATGCCTAGGAAGCATTTCCAAGGTTCCTAGGTAGCTGAAAATCCCACAAAAGGATTCAGCAAAGCCACTGCTTTCTCTCAATGTTGGTGAGGTCAGAGCTTTTAAATCTCAGCAATTTAATTGAATTTTGCAAAAATTTATTTAATACTTGCAGATCACCATTGTCAATAATGAGGGAAATACAAAATTTAGATAAGACTTTATTCCTGACTTTATGGGGTTTACACACTAGCAGCAGAAGGATGATAGTAGTAGTAGTAATAGCAGCAGCAGCAGCAGCAGCAAGAAGCATTTCTATAGCTTTTTAAAGTTTGAAGAGAACTTGACATACATCTCACTTGATCCTCATTTAAAAAAATTGTGAGGTAGTTAGTGCAGAAATTATTAGACCCATTTTACAAATGAAGAGCTGAGTGGCTGAGTGGCCTATCATCAAAAACTAGTAAGTACTAGTGGGGGAAGAAAGAAGAGAAATAGGCATGGCTTCATTGAGCAGGTGGTATTCACATTGATCTTTAAAGGCTGAGTAGAAATTTAACAGGCCAATAAGGCAGAGGGAATATAGTCCAGACATACAAAACAATATGCAAGGAGGAGCTTGTTTAGGAGGCAAAATTAGTCTAATTTGGCCAAATAGTAAATAGAAGGATGCAGTAGAAGATAAAGCTAGAAAGGTAAGATAGTACTAGATTATAGAGGGCTTTGAATGCTGGGCTAACTTACCTGAACTTTATTCAATTGGCAACAAGGAGCCACTAAAAAATTTTGAGCTGAAGTGTCATGGCCAAAGCCACGCCTAAGTAAAAGTAATTTGGCAGTATGTGGAATATAGATCAGACTAAGGAAGAGAATAAAGACAAAAAGTTGTTGGGAGTCTATTTCAGTAGAGGTAGGAAAAAAGCCAGAAGTGAGAAGTTCTTAAAGAGAAGCTCCCACCAGATAAAAGGGTAGGGAGGAAGCAGACAGATATATCTCTCTTTCCTCTCCACTCCCTCACCCCACAGAAAATGGCAAATCACAGCATACCTAGAACATAACTAGGTCATGAATAAAATGTGAAAAACACTTTGAAAAGTTAAAAGCATTTTCACTATGAAGTGAGGAAACTTGGCCAGTGTTGTAATCAATTTAGGAGCAATATGATCCCTTCTATAATCTATAAATATTGTGATGGGAGCACAAAAATTCCCTTCTGGATAGCTATTTTCCCACCTGACAGAGATACAACCATTCAGATTACTATAAAGTGCTGTTATAAAAGTGCTCAGGAGAGGATAGTCTAGCTTTTGCTTGAAGTTAATGTAATATATCGAGAGTGCAGTGGATCTAAAGTCAAGAGACCTTGTTCAAATTCCCACTCTGACACAAAACACTCTATGGTCCTTTCTGATCCAAAATCCCATGACCCTACCATATGATCAGCCTTATCAAACTATGTGCCCTTGAACAAGATGCTTTACTTCCACCAAGCCTCTATTTTCCCATCTGTAAAATTGAGGAAACATCACTTTCACTGCCTCCATTAACCAGGCTGCTTGGAGATAATATGCATAAAGTATCCTGAAACCATAATGCTCAAAAGATAATCTGGCTATTGTTATTACCATGACAAGAAGCTACTGAATTTAAGCATCACTTTTACTTACCCACATGGGGTCACTAGGTACAAAACTACAGAGGATAATAAGCCTCCCATTTGCCACCGATCCTGGTACTAATAGCTAAACAGGTAAGACTCTAGGAAAATGACTACAATATTCATAATGGATTCAGCTGTAGAGGGATTTGAAGGCACACTGCTGACTTGCAGACTCATAGTTCTACCTACTATATTGCATCCTAGTCTTGCCTTGCCTACCTGGGGCCACACAAGGACAAAATACTCCAGTTTATTCTCCTTGCCATCTCCCAAATTATGTTGTCAATGCCATTATGAGGTTTGAGATTCATCTATGTTTCTTTCTTGGCCAGCAAGATAATTGCTCAATTTGTATGCTGCCATAGTGAATATAAAAAAAAAAATAGCTCATATTTCTATAACTAGAATTTGATAACAAGACACTTTCATACAACATACCTGTGTCAAGTATTACTTCCCCATTTTATGGTTGGAGAAACTGAGGGTGAGGAATGAGTAGTGACATGTCCAGGGTTACCCAGTTAATAATAGGGCCAAGGCAACTATATCACATATTACTTCTCCCTGGAAAACAGCCATATGATAAGTGCTAAAATTCCCTCTGGTGAGTTGTTATTTCAGTTACAGTCAAATATCCTTTTTTCCCTAGGAATAAATAACAACTTCTCTGCTATCTGTCTGCACTGAGGAAATGAGCTAACTCTGATCTACTCTCTTTCTAATCTCTCAAAATGAGTGTTTTGGAGCCTTGACCTACATTAAAGGATTCGAAAAATCTGAGAAGCTTAATTCTGCTTATCCATAAGAAGCCAGAAAAGAAAGCATTTCTATATTCTAATCAGAAGCAGAGAGAAGCTACCTTCTCTTTACCCCCATATCTAAAACATAGTTATCACATAAACTTTCCCCAGCCATAAGAGATGGCTCAATCCACATCCAAGGCTGAAAATCATTGTTCTTATTAGTCATAACTCTTGTTGATAGTCCCTCTGCCCACAGGAAATACAGAAATAGCTTGGAAGTTTCCTGTAGTTCTTATCAACAGTTCCAATAAGGCAGAAAATCTTGGGGGCAGGGGAGAAAGTGGGGGAAGATGGGCAAGGAGATATATCACAAGTGAATGCCATATGTTTCTAGCTAAGCTTGCATACTTGGTAATCACAGTAAAAGAAAAACTGAATTCAAAGCAGCCACTCTACCTCTGAGAGTAAAGGCTTCCTCATAAAGCCTATTTGGGGATCCAAACTGACACTTAGTGTCCTGCATTCTGGAAGTTTCCTAAATAGCATTTCCCTATATTTTTCCCTCCAATAGCAGTCTACCCATTTTGCTTCCTCTATATATACTAACTGTGTAGGGATATTGGAAACCATGGATATACAACAGTGAGTTCTCAGTGCTATCTGACCCCAAAATTAGAAAGAAGAAAAATATAAAAGATTTCTTTGCTTGTAAGAGTGAACTGGTACTTATTACTCAAAAAAAAAAAGCTATGTAACTTCGGGCAAGTCCCTTCTTCTCCTGAGACCTCAGATTCCTTATCTATAAAATGATGTTCAACTTTTCCTTGAAAACAACAAATGACCAAGTTGTCTCACAGGGCTGAACCCTGTAAAGCAGTTTTACTTTTGAGACACAAGGGGAAGCTTGTTTCCAAGCAGTCTGACACTGGGCAAAAGCTGTATGCCAAAGAGACATGGTGAGGAATGAGGAGGAAAAGAAATAAGAAAGACGCTGACACAAAGAGAGTAAGTAGAGTAGGAAGGCAGTGATGACTGTAGACTGAGAAAGATGTAAACTAATTGAGGGTGTCCCTGGGAAGAGGGAAGTCTGAATGCAAAAAAATAAGAAATGCAAACAAGCAGGCAAGAGAAGGAAAACTGGAGTTAAGAGAGAGAAAATTGCTAAAAGCTATAAATTAAAGGGACTATAGAAAGGGAAGAGATAAGAGGGAGTGAGGAAAGCAAATACAGGAAAGGAGAAGGAAAGGAGACATGAACAAAGGAATTGGGGGGAGAGGGGAACTCTGAAAATGAGACACACCAAAAAAGATCTTACAAGGAGTTAAATCATGAGAGAAAATATAACAAAATCTAAATTTTGGTATGCTTCTAAAATTCAGCTTCCCCCTTCCCACCAAGTGAAGGCTAATTATTAGGAGGAGCTGGGAAAGTAATGGTCAGTTAAGAAGCATAACTACTAACCGAGGTAGCTAGGTGGCTCAGTGAATTGAAAGGCAGTCCCAGTGACAGGAGGTCCTGGGTTCAAATCAGACCTTAAGACACTTCTTAGCTACATGAACTTAGGCAAGTCATTTGAATACCATTGCCTAGCCTGTACCACTCTTCTATCTTAGAACCAGTACACAATATTGATTCTAAGACATAAGGTAAAGATTTCTTTTTAAAAAACATGACACTTAAGTGAAAATCCTTTATTCTTGAAACCACCAGAAGTCTAGTCCTAATACCCCCATAGTGACAGTATTCATGGCCCAGATTCAGCTCTGAGGATTAGCTTCTCTCCACAAAAGCATGTGTATTGGGACTGTCCCATTTTCCTAGGGAGGTACCTTCAGATTTTTCTCACCACTGTCTATTTAGGGAATCAGGTCAGGAGTGCCTCTCCCAATGCCCAGTTCAGCTGGTTCTGCCTGTCCTCATAGGGGTAAAACAAGGATCCTCTCCCATTCTCCATCCCTCTGGTCTTAAGAGCATGGCATTTGCTAATGCTCCACCCCCCAAAGGAAATCATGACCTATAGGTAGGTTCCTTTTTACTAGATAGATTCCCCTCCCTTGCTAAAAGCAGTTCAACTATTCACTTGGAGAATTTTGGCCCTTTGAGGTCAGTAGCCACATAAAGAATGCCCTTTCCTTTATCTGACTACTGATAAATTTAACCCCTTTACAAATGAAAAGCCCAACCGCCTGGAAGAAGACCACATCTGGAGCCAAGAATTCATAGGGTATGCTTGTTTCAGACACAGTTCAGTTTTTGCTAAAGCTCATACTGGGACAGCTGCTCTAGACAGACTTCATAAAGGGGAGGAGGAAAGAAAAACAAATCAAAACAGCCCCCAAAGCTGTCTTTTGCACAAAGAGGATGAAAAGCACTATTAAATCTGTACTCATTCTATCAGCCTGTCTCCTCCCAGCAGTACTTGAACTGGAACACCTTCCTAGGTTCCCCCAAGACTGAGCTCTGACTATAGCTTTCCTACAGCAGCTTAAGTAACAAGGAAAGGAAAGAAAGAAGGCCTGAATCAAAACCTCTTTTCTTCTGGCAAACAAAAGGTCTTGCTGTCTACATAAAACAGACTAGTTATTCTTAACATCAACCAAAGATTCTTTGGCAGAAAAAGGAATATGAAAATGTTAGGCTTGTGGGAATAGCCTATGCTACAGCTCTGTGTCCCCTCAGTGAATTCAGCCCACTGAAAGACAAACAGAGCAAGCAAGCCCCACAGTCCAGCAATTCTTGCTTTCTGATGGAAAGTCTGGCCTTGTCAATCCAGATGGACTACTGGACCTGGGGAAGAGACAAAGGAGGGGAACCTGAGAGGGAAATGTGGAACTTTTCATTCAAGAATCTTGGTGCAAGTATAAAAGAGAGAAAAATACAGAAGTGTACATTCTCCACTCCCTTCCCCTCCCCCCAGTAGAAAGACCACAAAAGGTTGACAAAGAATGAAAGATTAACTCTTTCCCTGCTATTCTTGGCCTTGGTGCCTTTAACCCAGTCAAGAATTTGAAGTCTGAATTCTTTCCCAAGTAAACTAGCAAGTCTATTCTAAACACTTTCTCTCTTCAATACAGGATTAGAGAGGCATTTAGACCTTTGAACTTTCCAAAAAGGGGGAAGGAAAGTTGAGCTATTTTTTTAACTGACTGAGTCAACAAAAATTTTTAAAGAGCCTATATGTGGGGAATCAACTCTAGGCTGGCTTTCCAGAAAGACCAACATGTTCTAAGCCCAAATATCAAAGAAAAAGGGTTATAATCCACTCCTGATGGCCCTTCTTCCATCCTGTACTCTTCAGACAATGTTTCTGAAGGGACACTAGATGGCATACTCTTTCACTCACACTAATGAAATTCCTATTAAAGGCTTCCCATGGACCTTTGAATCTAAGAACTGCATAATTTGCTTGAAGAAGGACACCTTCACCCATAAGGATGCCTATAGCTATCCTGAGAAGTTCATACCAAAGAACTGGCGGTTAATTCACTTCCTGGGTAGATGCACCTTTCTTTATCTGGTGTGTGAACTCGGGCCAAGTTCCAGAAACCACTGTAGTGAAAAGCCCTAGATCAGCACTGGCAAACTTTTTTGAAATCTCATGCCCAAACTGCAACTTCAATCTGCCTGTGAGCTCCCACATTACCCCAGACAGTGGAGGGAGGAAGTGCTCAAATTGGGCAACTGGACAAAGGGACAGGGCATGCAAAAAAGTCCTCAGGAGCTCTGGAGAAGGGGAACAGAGTAGCCCCTTTCATATCACCCTGATACCTGTGCCACAGCTTCACCAACAGAGTCCTAGATCAATGCATAATAAAATATGAATTCACATCAAGCAGCAGCTAAGTGGCAGAGTACATAGCACATTGGGCCTGGAGTTAGGAAGACCTGAGTACAAATCTCAATCTTAAACACTAGTTATGTGATCTTGGGTAAATCACTTACCCTTGTTTGCCTTAGTTCCTTGCCTATAAAATAAGCCAGAGAAGAAAATGACAAATAATCACAGTATCTTTGCCAAGAAAACCTTCAAATGGAGATCAGGAAGAGTTGGACAGGACTGAAAACAACTAAATACATGAAGTAATTATAAAAATGCACAGGGTAGCTTAGGCTTCTGAATCAGCTCCCTGGTCAACCCTGGGAAACCCCAATCTTATTATATACACATTTCCAAATAGTACTAAGAACCCAATAGTGGTAGAGGCATGTTTAACCTGACCTCAACTCACTGTTACGTTTCAAATGTCTTATTCACATTCTTTTGTCAGTTCTTGCCCCCCACCTATACCCTGGGGAGGGAAGAGGGGGCAGAAGCAGAAAAGACTTTTAGGTAGTTAAAGAAAAAATCTTTAAGGATACTCCCTCCCAGCTCTTGTCCCTGAAAATAAGGTCTATTTCAATAAAATGTTCAACTCTCCTTTCTAATAAGAACATAAGTAATACTTATAATTGTTTTAAAATTTTTCAGTGTTATATGTCAGATTTTGCAGGGGGTTACATTGTTCATAGAAGTCTCACAAAAACCCTGCAAGGTAGGTACCATAATATTTGTCTTCATTTGTGAGTTCTTCAGCCCAGTGAATTCCTGGTATTAGAATTCCCTCAAGAGAGGAACAAATCTGTGATAAGTAATAGATAAATTCTAAGGGGTTTCCTGATGTTAAATAGTCTTCTCCTTGTCACATAGCTAGTATGACACTACTCATGTCATCAGACCAAAAGGTGTTTCCCCTGAAGATCTAGATTAACTGCAACATATTCTAAGTAAGACCTCAGATTCCCAGACTTTCTCACCAAAGGGCCTGATAGACCCATAGGGTCACAACATTTCCCCAGAACTGAAGGGGGTTAATATTATATAAAGATATTGACAATTATCTAGTTCAATTTTTTTGCTTTGTAGAAGAGGAAATGGAGACCCAGGGAAATTAAGTGACTTGTCCAAAGACATACAGGTTACAATTAGCAGAGCTTAGTATTCAAACCTAGCTTCTTATTCTAAAATGCAGTGCTCTTTCCAGAAGAGCACATTTCTTCAGTGACTGTGAGCCCTGGTCTAGGAAATGAAGAAGCTGAGAAGCAATGATTCTCCTACAGCTGGAACAGCACACTGAACTGTCCCAAAGAGGCAAAAGGCACATAGCAAACCAACTCCAAAGCTCCAGGCACAGCCTCAATCCCTCTCCACAAGTGCCTAGGATCAGGAAGGCAAGTTACTTAGGATCATCAGGCGCCAGAGCAGCAGGTGTGTGCACTGAGGAAAGAGAAAGGAATACCCTCTCTCCATAGCCCAGTCTTCTAATCCCAGTAAGAAAGCACACCCTTGAGTAAAGATGCCATCTGTCTCACTGACTCCAGAAGACCCCCTCCCCTTCAAGCAAATTAACTCCTTCTTTGCTGGGCTGGCACTTATCTCCCCTTCACTGTTAAATACCCCTGTTTCAATTTCCTTCTATACTAATCATTTCATTTTTGGTACTTTGTTTCTCCAAATGTCTGCGGTCTTGTATCAGCCTCCAAATCCCATTCATAAAAAGGAAAGGGAGGGAAGGAGTACTTTGGTGAATAAAGTTGTAATATTTTAGACTTGAAGATGTAAACTACAGGGGAACTTTTATAGGTTCTCTTGAATAAGGAAGTGATAAGATGATTGCAGGGAGGGCACAAGAGAAAGGGAGAAGGAGGAAAAGGTTTGAGGAAAGGGCAGTGGAAGGGAAAGAATGGGCATGCCAGAAACAGAGGGATCCAATTAGGAAGCTGCTAGTTGAAATGGAGAAAGTGACAAATCAGAAATATTCTAAAGAAAAGAAGGGCTGAGGATTGATGAAAGTGGGGACTGGGCACACTAAATATAGAGCATAAAAGAGAAATAAAAGTCCATCAATCCATCAATAAACATTTATTAAATGCCTGCTATATACCAGGAACCGTGCTAAGCAATAGAGATACAAAAAAGAGGCAAAAAACAGTCTCTGTCCTAAAGGCACTCATTATTGAATAGGGGAGATTAACAAACAAGTTATACATAGGACAATTAGGCAATAATTAATAAAGGGAAGGCATTAGAATTAGGAGGGATTTGGATATGCTTCCTGTAGAAAATGATATTTTTGTTGGGACTTAAAGGGAGCCAAGAAGGCCAGGAGGGAAGAAATGAGGAAGAACATTCTAAACATGGGGAACAGCCAGAGAAAATGCTCAGAGTTTGAGAGAAGAGACAGTGTCTCTTGTTTGTGGCAAGGAAAGTAGTGTACATGATCAAAGAGCACATAGCAAGGAGTGAGATGTAAGAAGACTGGCAAGGTAGGAGAGGGTTAGGTTATGAGGCGCTTTGAATGCCAAACTGAGCATTTTGCATTTGATCCTGCAAGATATAGAAAGTCACTGGAATTTATTAAAGAGGGGGAGGGGAAAGATAACATGGTTGGATTTGTCCTTTAGAAAAATCACTTTAGTGGCTAACTCCATCCAGTAGATGGATTGGGAGAGACTTGAAGCAAGCAGGCTATTACAACAGTCCAAGCGTAAGGTAAGAAGGTCCCTGAACCAGGATGGTGGCAATTAAGGGACCAGAAGGGAAAATCTACATGAGATGTTGCAAAAATGAAAGCAACAGATCTTGGCAAATAATTGGGGTGGGAGGGGAAGAGATGAGAGATTGTGAAGAATCCTAGGATAACTCCAAGGCATGAGTTAGAAAGACTGAGAAGATGGTGTTGCCCTCTGCAGTAATAGGCCTAATTCTTCCCAGGTTTCTTGCATGAATATCTGGAAGAGTAGCATCACTGACAAAATGGAGAAGAAAAGTCCATTTTGATGTACGACTGAAGAAAATATTTCTGTTCCAGAAATGCTCATTTCAAGGTGACATCAAGTGGAAATAACCTGCAGTGAATATATATGGGAGTGGAGAAGAGGTAAGAGATGACAGGGCAAAAGGATATATATTTAGGAATCATCTACATAGAAATAATTGAATCCATGAGCTCCCTAGGTGGGAAGTGAAGGAATACAAGGATAAGGAAAGAATTTTAAGCAAACAGTCACAAGTGAATGCAGGAGAAAAATAGACAAGAAAGACAAGAAGAAAACCAAAGGAAAAGCAAAGTTCAAAAAGAAGGAAATGTGTTCAATGTCAAATATTACAGAAGTGCAAAAAACACCAAATATAAATGTTTAGAACTCTCTGAAAACTGGTCCCAAAGAGAAGTTCAGAAAAGCAGAGGCACCACCCTAGTTGAGATGAACCTTTCAACTTTCTCCTCCATATACATTTTTATCACTGACAAACACCTTGGGGCAGTTATGTTTATCTGTTGTATGGGCCCCATGCTGAGGTTTAGTATATGACCAATTCCCAAGAAATGGCTACCTACTATGCTTAACCCAAAGAGCTACAGTCAACTTGAACAATTGGTAGGGGAACTTGGGTTTGGTCTCACCAACATGATGATCTTCTGCCTCTGCTACTTGAGATATAACCATCTCCTTTAAAAGATTTCTCATGCCTATTACATTTCCTTTGCTACAACTCTCCATACCACAGCTAAATTGAACCATTCAGTAAGGGAACAAGTCTTTTCCTAATTATTTGGCTATGTTATATAAGGTCCAATGAATTCATCTTCATGAAGTGGGGTGGTTTTCAGGGCCTGAAATAAAGCCATTTTCCCAAACAGCAGACTTTATAACCACATTTAGACACAGAGTTATATGGATATTTCTCTTGAACAAGAGACAAAAAAAGGTTGTGAAGCAATCAATATTCCTTCTCCGTGTCTGCCCCTCACTGGTGCCATGGCAGCAGCTCTGGAACCCTGGTTTGTGGTCTCTGGGTCTAGGTTCTAATTCATTCAAA
The DNA here is from genome assembly GCF_027887165.1 of Monodelphis domestica. NCBI lineage: Eukaryota > Metazoa > Chordata > Mammalia > Didelphimorphia > Didelphidae > Monodelphis > Monodelphis domestica. Next base: position 366,329,348 of record NC_077230.1, on the reverse strand, counting down.
AGAAATTAAGGCAGGCACCATAAAAGTAGAAAAACCAAGGCTCTGAAGGCAGAAAACCTGGACCCAAATTCCAGTTCCACCACTTAATTGAGTGACCCTGAAAAATTCACTTTACCTCTAGAGCTTCAATTTCTTTATCTGTAAAATGGGGGAAACAGATGCTGACCTGCCTCCCTAATCAAACTGCTATGAGGATTAAATGAAATAATGGAGACAAAGAACTTTATAAAGGTAAAATACTACATACATGTCAGATGGAAACATCAGGGAAGCTTTAATGTTTAAAATGATCACTTATTTGCCTCAGGGACCAAGGATGAAAAAATTGGGATTTTATATGACATGAGCTTTTTGAGGGAAAAGCAGCTTATACACTCAGTTCTAACAGTCAAGCTAATCCCAATAAAGGCCTTCTTCTTTGCCAGTTCTAACTTCCAACCTCTCTTCTCTTTTCCCCTCCCCCATTCCCTACTCCCAGACAAACTGGCTGGTTAGGGCAGCCTGAAGTAAGAGCAACTGAAAACTAGAAAAGCTTTAGTGATAGAAAAATTAACCAACCAAAGCAAGCTCTAAAGGCCTACTATGTGCCTGTTTCCTAAAAGGAAATGACAGGCTGAACTTCCCACGCATGTAGACCTGTGTAATAGAATCACCTCATTGTGCTGAGTTTTGTGAAGACTGGATTTAGCTATCTCCTGATTGTAAAAATGAAGATACTTAGCTCTTTCTTTATTGTGAAGATAAAATTGTAATCTTCTAATTGTAACAATGAAGGTACTTAGCTCTTCCTTTATAGTGAAGTTAGAATTGTAAGCTACAGTCTATTTTTAGATTTTAACTACAAAAAGGTGTTAAGTAACTACAAAAGGTAAATTAACCACAAAAAAGTGTTAAGTAACTCAAAAAGATATAATCTAACCAAAGAAGATGAGAACTAAAGAATGGGCAGTCCTGGAGAAAAGCATCTGCTGTGAATGGTAGATGTGAAAATTTAGAGAAGGTGACACAAGAGAAAAAATAAATAGAGGAAAAAAAGACTGAAGAGTCATTCGGATTCAGACATTCGAATGAGTTCAGAGACAGTCAGTCACACCCGGCTTAGAGTGAAGGATCAGTCACTCAGAGCTGAAGGGAAGATAGACATTCAGAGATGTGGACATTTGGGAATGCGGACATTCCGGCACTGACTCTGAGGAGTGATTGGAAGACCAACACCCAGACTTCTTTTAGACTGTTACCGTTAGTGAGTGAAAAGCTGACTTAGTGACCCCCACCTTTCATGAGGCATGAAGCCTCCAGGTAAGGCCCAACTTCTTGAGACTCTCTACCCCTGACTGGGGCTTAGAAATTCTAACTGGTATCAGAAGAAGCCAGAGTTTTCTCTCTCTCTCTCTCATTCCTTAATATCTTCCTTCTATTGTAAATATTATAAATAAACTACCATAAATTCCATTTACTTAGTAATTCATTTTGCAATTTAGAAATTGAAATCCCTGGCAACCACCTAATTATAATATATTTCAGAGTCCAACCACAATTAGTTTTAACAGTTTGCTTAAGGGCTTTGGGAGAAAGAGGCAGGAAGTTCCCAAAGAGGAGTCTGTAATCCTCTTTGTCACTCAAGAAAGCATCCACAATCCTGTATGCTAGAAAGACTTTCCACCAACTCTTCCCCACCCCTGCCCCCAACAAAATTCCTGACATTTGGATGTACAGCTAACTTCCAAATAGCCTTGCCTACCAAACAGCTAGGAACTTCCACAGGGTCTGCTCCATGGTATGTAAAACATTCTAACAATCACACCTGATCAAAAATCAAATGAGCTGCTTCAAGTTCCCCATAGCTGTAGGCCTTCAAGTAGAAGCCATGTGAATATTTTTAGGGAATATTGTATATTGTAGCTGCGGTTATAGAAGCTGGGCCAGATAGCTTCTAACATCCCTTCTAGATATGAGATTCTGAAAGAAAGTTCTGATACTTTCTGGGCTATCAATTCAGACCAATTGGGCAACAACATTCATACAACACACATAGTCCTACTGCAAGTTCTCCTCTAATACTTCACCCTAGAGTAATAGTGACACTGGGCTCTCTAAGGTTGAATCTACAGAGTTCAAACTCTAGAAGATCCAACCTAAAAAAGGTTGAAGTTTATCTTCTGAAGACTAACTTGAGTTCAGAAAAGTTCATCATTGGAAGACTGATGACAAATGAATGAACTTTTTAAGTCATAAAAACTCATAAAGACAATCCAATGAGGCAAACAGTTGTGACTTACATTGTGGGAGTATATACAATAATAAAATCACATCTTTTTTTGAAAACAGAATATCATTTATAGCCTACTATAATAACAGCAGCTCATTTTCCACTTTAAAGTTCATGAAATACTTTTCTTCACAACAACCCCACAAGATAGAAAGTACAAGAATTTTTATACATACTCTTTAGTTGAAGAAACTGAGACTCAAGGAAAGAAGTGACATACATTCCCACAATCACAAAGTTAATAAATATTAGAACCAATATGCAAACTCAGTTCTTCTACCAGTGCTTTGCTGCCATATTTTACATGTTGGCCATCAAAGGCACATCTTCTTCATCATTTCCTCCATGGGCTGATATCCCTTTGTGGGGAAGGGCCTTTTGGCTTCCTGCAGGCAACTACTCTATTCACTACAGAGAAAGCTAGCCCAAACTAAAAATATTTCTAGTTTCAGCTTCCATGTGGCTCCAATAAGAAGAAAGAAGTTAGGTGGGGTTAGAGCGCTGAGCCTGGAGTCAGGAAAACCTGAGTTCAAATTCAGCCTCAAGATACTTACTAGATGAATGACCTTGGGCATATCACTTAACTTCTGTTTGCTTTAATCCACTGGAGGAGGAAATGGCAAACCATTCCAATATCTACCAAGAAAGCCCCATGGTCACTACGGTCCACCAAGTCATAAAGAATCAGACACATTGAACAACAGCAGCAGAGAAAGCAGAAAAGGAGAATGCCATTAAAGATGTGTCTGGATCCAAGCCTGGACTTTGCCTTCGTTTTGTTATGTGGCCTTGTGGAAGTCACAATCTCTGGAAAGTTTCCCAGGCTGCAAAAGGGGCATGATATCTGCCTCTCTCCTATAATAGGAGAAGATCAAGATTTGGGAGAACAAATGTGAACATGTAAAATCCTGAGGCTTCAGAGTAAAATGAGTGAGTGATGTGATGAAGATATGTAGGAGCTGCTGTCTAAATGAGTCTCCTGGCAACACTTCCAAGATTAAATTAACTGAGTAATTAAAAAAAAAAAATCTGGACCAGCTAACTGCAAACCAGCTTAAACACAGGATCGTCTCTACGGGGATGGATCCATGGTTGTCTCCAGAGGAGTATGGGATGAGGGAAAGTATACAAAGTGCTTTCCTACTATAACCCTTGAAGGTAGGATAAGAACTGTTATTCATATCAATTCGCATCTATTATGCGGAAGGTACCATACTGGATGCTAAGAATACAAAGACAACAACTTTTAAATAGTCCCTAGGACAATAAGCTTTCATTATAAATGGGAGAATAATGATCCAATGGAAAGAGCTCAGACTTTGGAGTCAGAGGAGCTGCCAGATTTCAAATCCCACCTCTTATTCTTACAACTTTTGTGAACTTGAACAACTCACTTGAATGCCCTGAATCTCAATTTTCTCAATATACAACAATGGATTTGAACTAGATGGCCTCTGACGTCTCTTCCAACTCCAAATCTGCAAACTTAGAAGAGTGAGAGCACTAATAAATGGAAAGCCCAGGGTGGGCTTTTGGCAGAGCTGGTACCTGAATTGTCCAAAGTATAGATATGAGGCAAATGAGATTTGGATCAGGGACACGTCTTGCCCAGGGTCACATAGCTAATAAATGGAAGGTAGCTAAATGGTAGAGATGGGCTAGATGGCAAGATTTGGAATACATATTGGAAGAAAGACAAATCTGACTTCAGACACTTAGTAGCTGTGTCACCCTGAGAGATAAGTTAATTAATTTCTGCCTCAGTTTCCTAATCTATAAAATGCGGATAATAATAGTATCTAACTCCTAGGATTGTTGTAAAGATAGAATGAAATCACATTTATAGAGCACTATGCAAATCTTAAAGTGCTATATAAACACTAGCTATCATTATTATTATTATCTATTAAATGTTAGAAAATTCAGTTCAAATCCATATTATCTGATTCCACCAGGCATTTGCCCAATGCTTCCTACTCTACCTCTTCCCTTCCCCCAAAAAAAGATTTGTATACAGATGTATACAGGTTAAAACTAAAATCAAGAGACAGGATTAAAAATACAAAACAAGCACCCAAAGCCAACAGTTTGAGTAAAGAATGTACAAGATACACGAGATGGACTGCTTTAGTGACAGTTTCAATTCATTGGCCTATAAAATAAAAATGTAGATATGCTCTACTGCAACTATGTATAGATATGGTCCACAAAACATTATGGATATTTAACAAATGGGCCAACGTATATAGATCCTAAGGAGTGTCAAAGCAAGGCAGTCACTATTAAAAACATTTCTGGAAATACTCTTTGGGAAGTGCCATCAAAGTATATTCTTTTAGATGTATCTCCATTATCCGCAGTAAATGTGTCCTCTGAAGGCAAATTTCCATTTTGGAAATGGCCAAAAGTAATTTAGAAAATAAGGAAGTGATCAAATTGAGTAATCTTAGAATTTTTAAGATAGGGAAAGTAATCTTATCAATCAAGCAACAAGCATTTATGAAGTACTTGAAAGATAAGCCCGGGGATACAAAGAAAAAGGGAAAACAGCCCCTGTCCCCAAGGAGCTATCATCCTAAAGGGAGACAATTCATACACAAATAGGTATATGCCAGATACATATAAAGTAGATACAAAGTAAACACTTGGGGAAACCGGTACTGGGAAAGATTTCCTTTGAAAAAGGTGGTATTTGATCTGAGTCCTGAAGGAAGTTAGGGATTCTAAGGGGTGAAGGTGAGAAGAGAGTCAATTCTAGGTATGGGGAGGCAGCCAGAGCAAATATACTGAGATGGGAGAAAGAGTATATTTTGTGAGGAACAACAAGCAGACCAGTATGAATGGATCATAAAATGTAGAAAGTGAAGTAATAGGCATCTAAGAAGAAGGGGAAGATAGGAATAAGGCAAGTGATGAAAGAGCTTTACATACGAAAAAAGGAAGTTTATATTTTATTTTAGAGATAACTGGGAGCCAGCGAAGTTTACTGAGTTGGGGAGGATGTCTCTGATACATTAGAAAAATCAATGATTTTGAAAAAAATATTATAATAAAGTGTTATGAAATATGGACTGAAGTGGGGAGAGACTTAAGGGGATGAGACCAGTTAGGGGACTTTTGCAATAGCATAGTCAAAAGGTGATAAGAGACTGAACCAGGGTAGAACAATTCTAAGGGACTTATGACAAAGAATGCTATTCACCTCTAGAGAAAAAACTACTGGAGTCAGAACACAGAGGGAAGCATATGATTTATCACTTGTTTTCTGGGGCATATGTTTGGGGTTTTGGTTTTCTGAGGTTATTCATTTACACAAATGAATAATATGGAAATATGTTTTGTGTGGTAATACATATACAACCCAGATAGAATTGCTTGTCAACTCCAGGAGGGAGTAGGGAATCATATAACTTTGGAAAACTTATGTGGAAATTTGTTATTAAAATAAAATAAAGAAAAAACATTTTTAAGAGAGAGGTTGCTGAGAAAGAAACAAGAACTGAGCAGCATAATGGATTTATGGGGTAAGAATGAGGAATCAAAGATAACCACAAGACTGGAAGGATGTTGTTGTCTTTAAACAGTGAGGAAATTTGTATGAGAAGTGTGAGAATAAAGATAATGAATTCTGTTTTGGACCTATTGAATTTGCAGTTCTTATCTAGTTAGACCATAAGCATTTAAGTGCCTATCATATGCTATTTAGTTCTGAGCTTATGTTTTCTACTGGACATTCAGTTTGGGATATTTGAAGGGAAGCTAAAGATGTGAGATTGGAGGTCTGCAAAGAGGTTAGGGCAGGAAGATAGATTTAAGAATCATCATTAGTGATAGTAATCAAATCCAATCTAGGAGTTCACCCAGGTAGTTAAACATTACAGCAAGACCCCAGAAATGATTACTGGTACCAAACTGGAACCAACAGCATACCTGGGCATACCCTTAGGATTTGGAATAAGGTATATTCCCAGGTCTAAAACTATTCTGTTTGAATAAGAAATATTGCTAACTTAGGGGGGAAAGTAAAATTATAAACATCAGCAGCACACCAAAAAAATGTCCTTTAAGAAAAATCAGCTACGAGTTACAATGAAAGATACTTAAAGAACGCTAATAGGACACACTTCCCCACAATAACATCTTCTCAGAAGTCCAAAGTCCTGCCTAAGGGGAAGACAAGGAGCAAAAGGCTGTTCAAGTTCCAGGAGTCTACTTCACAATCTGCATGGTCTCAAAAAACAGACAACTGGAGAACAGAAGCCAAAAACCAACTACCAGGCATAGTAAAAATGCCTGCCCCAGGGCAAGCCCTGCTCCAGGGTCATAATCTGACTCATCTTCCCAGACTAGCCAAGCCTTGAGTGTACTAGTACCAGGCAGCAAGCCTTACAGATGGTGAAGAGAGCCCAGTGCCAGCTAGACCAGTCTGGGTGGGGGGTGGGGGTAATCCCTTGAGATGAATATATTATAGAAGGCAAGTATAGCCCTATAGCCCAGGAGAAGCAGCTCTGAGCCCACAGAGAGCTCTTTTAGAGCATGGAGTCTGAGAGGATGGCAAAACAACTAGAAATCCTGGTGTGTACTCGGTCTCAGCTAATCCTAACTTTTGAATGTTTAAATAAACATTTCAAAAGAGAAAATACAAATTGAGAAGACAGCAAAAAGTCTATAATCCTGAAGCTTCCTCATGCTCCCAACCCTCACAGTTGTCCTAAAAGGACATGAAATGAAAGGAGGTAGAAAGGTAGGTCATACACTGCACAATACGCTGAACTTGAAGTCAGGAGAACTAAATTCAAATCCTACCACAGACATTTATTAACTGTGTAATCTGGGCAAATTCCTTAACTTCTCTGCTTCCATTTCCTCATATATAAAATAGGGATGATAATAGCAGAGTTGTTGAGAGATTAAAATAAGAAAGCATATACAAAATGCTTTGTAAAGCTAAAAATGACATATAAATGCAAGCTACTAGTATATCATTATTATTGGCAGATGAATGATGTTTTAGTTGTCCCATCAAAATGTGGCCTGTTCTTGTTCATTTTGAAGGTAAGAAACCATACTAAGACATGAATGGAGAATTCAATATGGTCAAAGGAAACCTCTCCTTCTCTATTGGGTCCTCATAGGAGAGACCAAAGCAAGCCCAGTACCATTTTTTTTTTAAACCCTTACCTTCCAACTTCTTCCAGAAGAGCAGTAAGGGCTAGGCAATGGGGGCCAGGTAATTTGCCCAGGGTCACACAGCTGGGAAGTGTCTGAAGCCACATTTGAACCCATGACCTGTCTCTGGGCCTGGCTCTCAATCCACTGAGCTACCCAGCTGCCCCCCCCATATTATTAATAACTTTAAGGTAAACTTCTAAAATATCTCTGGACAATCACAACTACTTAACACACTGGATTTGGAATGAGAAGACCTAAGGTCAAATAATCTTTGGTAAGTCACAACCTCCTGAGGTCTCAATTTCCTAAGAGAGTTGGACTAGATGACTTCTAATATTCCTCCAACTCTAAACATGATACAATGACAAAGGTCCAATTGAGGCCAGAAGCACTCCCATACAGTGCCTCCCCTAAGTACATGTGAAAAGGTTCAGCCTACTGGTATAAAACAAAAGTTAAGTCTTTGTCCCAAGATTGGGGGTTTGTAAATAGACCTCCTGACCCATATAGCCTGTCATCCAGGAGTACTAGTTATGAAAGGGTTGCCAAAAAAAAAAAAAACCCAAGAACTTAAAAGTCAGATACCATGATAGAAAAGAGCAATAAATTATTACCAAAGATGACCTCCATTTGATCAGGCCTCATGACCATAAGTCTTCACCCTTCCCAAGGTGTAATTTCAAAGTTCCTGCATGCATTAAATCAGAAGTCATTTATATTCTCTTTTTCTTGCCACTGCTTGGCACAGTGCCTGGCACATAGTAGGTGTTTAATAAAAGTTTATTGATTAATTGATTGACTGAACATGGAGAGTAAAGATTCTGGATCAAAACATCTCTACAGAGGAAGTTCAAAGGCAGTCTCCTCCCCTTTAGATCACTCTGTACTTTTAAAGAGAGTGAAAAGAGGAGGAAGATTAGCTCTCCCCAGAGTCTTGAGAACTGATTCACTGCCAAGTCCAATTCAGTAGAAGGGCCATGGCCACTCTAAGGTGACCTGGTGGTCAAAGCCCTGACTTTGATTATATAAAGCACAAAAAAGCAGGGTAAGCCCTCCCAAATTTTCAATGAACAAAAAAAGTAACTCAGCCTCTTCTGGCCAGTTCCCACTTGTGCATGCCATCTTGAGAAAACCCTATTGCCTTTCAGCAAAAGGGAGAAAGGCCTAGAAGAATAAGGGGAGAAAGCTTGTCAAGGAGAACCCTGGGATTTCTGCTCCAGGCATCTTCTTCCCATCAGGGAAACAGGCAGGTTAATTAGGCTTGGCATTGAGCAACCCAAAGGGTAATCCTGCCACCAGGCTTATTAGCACAGGGAAGAGAGAAGTCCTGCTGCTGGGTAGGCAACATGCCCAACAAAACAGAAGGGCTCCTTTGTAGATAGGAAATGTGGAATGGAAAGAAAGAGGAGGCCTTTTCTGAGCCATGGGTAAGTCCAAACCTTCCCCAGAAATCTATACCTATCCCTACCATGGACCAGAATCATAGCCTAAGAGATCCCCAACTCTCCCACCTCCAGCTCAGCAATAGTCTCAATCTCACTTCCACTCACCTGTTTTCTAAGACTAGACAGAGGAACTAGGTTGCAACTACATGCTTTCCCAAGTAGTTATAAGCAATAGTTAGTGTCCCATTCCTTTGCCACTTTCTTCAAAGGGTGTGTGTGTGTGTGTGTGTGTGTGTGTGTGTGTGTGTGTGTGTTTCGCTGTCTCAGTCTCTTTAAATACACATGCACACATACACATACATATATACACATATATGTATGTATATATATACTCTGTGCCCAGAATCTTGATAGCAATACAAGAGAGCTGGTTCCCTTATTATCCCCAGTAGAAGGAAGCAAAACAACCCAGGATATAAAAGATATGAGGAAGGGGGTGTGAAGAGGAAAAGGGAATAAGGTTTCATTCATTTTTCAGTCTGGATAAATCCTTGTCTCTCATAAAGAGTTCTGCTCTGCCCACTTAAGAAGAATACATTCTCTTCTATGGTCAGTGCACAGCTTGTCAAAGAGGTAAAGAAAAGATTTTTCTCCCTCTAATAAAAAAAAAAGTATTCTTCTAGAGTCTGTCTATATTTTGTTCTTTCTCAAGGTGCTCTCATCCCTGCCAGCCACTCCTTCTTGGTGGGCTCCTCTCTCGTGGGATAAGGACTCTGAATCATTGAGCACACAAAGACACTGAAAAGCTACACACACTCTTTGGTAAGGGAGGCTGCAGGACTCAACAGGGATCCTAAAATTTTAGAACTGGAATTATTTTAAAGGTCATATAAATCTAAACTCTATTTTATACCTGATGAAAATGGAGACTCCAAGAGGTAAAGTGGCTTGCTTACCCTAAGGCAAACAGCTTGGAAAGGGTAGAATCAGGATTTAAAAGCAGGTCTTCTGACTTTTTGTTTAGTGTTCTTTTTACAGAACCATGGGGTTAGCAACCTTATAAGAAGAGAACTCCTAAGAACCTGCCACCTTTCTCAGAATCAAATTCAATCCAAGGAATGGAGAACACTTGCTCCTATGGGACTCTTTCTCCCCTCCTCATCTCACATTCCATCATTATCTCTATTTCTTCTATACAATCAGCTAAACACATTATATATTGTACACCCAGCTTGGACAGAGAGGGAGGAAATCTAAGCCCCTAAACACTGCCAGAATGGGATATAAACCCAAGGGTTCCCCACCAGCCCTAGATCTGCCATAGGAATAAAAGCAAAGGCCCTGAGACTTTCCAATACCTCTCAAATTGTTGAGACCCTCCAGGAACTTCTGGTACTTGACAGCGTTCATTCCCTGCCGGACTACCTTGGATCAGTGACAAAAAGTAGGCACCATGGTTCAGTGATAACTGAGACAGGAGCCAGGCAGCTAGCAACAGTATAGTCCCAGATCCTCCTCTCTGGCTCCTCGGAAGCCCCCAGGAATTGGACTTTGAACACACTAGTGACGTCACCAAGAGAGCCTCATTGCTTTACAATGCTTTGTGTGCCCTCATTTGCTGCCGTGAGCGGAAATACCTCCCTAGTTGAGGCCACCCCCCCCTTTGTGCAAATGAACCACAACAGCTCCTGCCTATCATGTAGCACCTTCCCTTTCCAGACCCCAACCCAGCCTCCCTCCGCTGGGGGAAGTGGTTGGCCCACTTCAGGACTGACCCACAAACACACACACACACCAAAAAAATGCTGAGAAAGCCATACAATCACCTAACAGTCTGGGTATTCTCTGATCTCTCCCACCTCCAATCCGAATTAACGAGTATGTAATTTTTTTCTCTCTCACTGGCCATAATCGCTGGGATATAATTACAAACCTGGAGCTGCTCAGCAAGCAACAGGCAATGAAATAATTTAACAAAAAAACACAAACTGCTCCTCACCTGGGAGTCAAGAAATGGTCATTCTAGTTTCTGCTTCACTTAACCATATCCAGTGGTTGACCTTTAAAAGAGTCTTCTTCCTTTCTCAGGGTTACAATTTCCCCATATATAAAATAAAGGGGTTATACGAGATCATTTCTAAAGTCCCCTCGGCTTTAGAGGACTGGACTTTGAGGAAGGAGGTAAGTATTTAAACAAGCCAGATGATCCTGCACTCTCTCTGAATCTTAGTTTCCTCCTGAATAAAATGGAACACATAATATCCTATCTAACAAGATTGATTTGAGAAAAGTGCTTTATAAACCTTTAAAGTACTATGAAAATGTGAATTTGTGAGTTATTATTATTATACTTGAATCATGTCACTGGGCTGAGCAGACACCATTATATCCACTACAGCCTTGGGAAAGAGTAGATGAAGATATCTCTATTTTGCAGATGGCAAATAGGATGATAGAGGTCTTTCTTGATCCTCCTCATTGTAAGCACTCTCTCCTTTTTGAAGTTACTTTGTATTTATTTGCTCATGAATACAGTGTATTCACCCTGTAGAATATAAACTCCTAGAGGACATTGCCTTTTTGCCTTTGTACAGTATTCCCAAAGTCTGAGATCCCACTTTAGATATAGTAAATGTTTGTTGAGTGTAAATGAACCTAGACACTACATAGTTTGTTTCTCCTGCCACCCCTCACCAAGTACCAGGGTTTTGAGATCAAGGTTTCCTCTATAAAGTCTGCTATGGAGATATTTCAGAAATATTCTATTGCAATAATCTCACCAAAAAACCAGGCACACGGGGTGGGGGGGGGGGGAGGAGAGAGATGATAACCAATAGCCCAAGGCCTTTTCCAGTCTTAACTTATAGTATCTAATAGTTCCATAGTGACAGGTTCCAAGGAGAGATAAGACTTCCAGAAAAGAGAATTAAAAAAAAACACTTAGAATTTCTAGAACCTGTGCTGCCACATTCATCCTAAACTACTAAAGCTAAAAAGTGTGCTAAGACTTTTGGGACAGACATTCTGTATGTACTTGAAAGCGCAAATACAACTTCTTTTTCATGGAAAAACAAGTATAGAAGGACTAAAGGGTCAAAGGATTTCCCTGGAGAGCACTTTAGAAATTATAATCTCTTCATTTTACAGAGAGAGAAATTAAGACCACAACAGAGAATGACTTGTTCAGAGCCATGCATCTAGCAAGCAGATGAACAGATTCAAACTTCAATCTCTTGACACAACATCCAGCACCCTTCCAACCACTCCCTTTGATACACTTTATGATCCAGCCCGACCAGATTATCCTCTGATTCCTCAAACCTGCCAGCCCTGTCCTCTCCAACATCTGGGACTTTATTTACTGTTTCCCATCTCTGGAATGTCACCTTTGCCTATTAAACTTCTACCTATCTTATACCCTATAGACCCCAATTCAAATGCTAACTCTTTCAAAAAGCCTTTCCTGATCTCCTCTCACATAAAACTTTATTTGCAATTCAATGATTCATTTATAATCTATTACTATGTATCCACATCTGTATTATTATTCTTATATTGGCCTGTAATACTCAAGGAGTCTGGGGATCAGGTTTCATCTAAAACACTTCATCTTCTTTAACACCAGTCCAATTAAGTGGCTTGCCCATTATCACACATCATCAGTGTGTGAATTTTAAAAAGAAGCCAGCAATATAAAATAGAGCAGAATTTCACATACAATCTTCTTTTTGTATTCTGCTATGTAATATATGTAGAAAAAAGCTTTGTGGTATTAATTTTTTAAATGTCTAACTACTCTCCCTGATTCACCTTATTCTACCCCCAAGTTATCCTGCATACTCTAATTAATATCTCTAATGCAGTTCTAATAATTTCTCTACTCTGGCATCCTCCTTGTCTCTACCCCAACTGCTTGACAAAGTAGTCCTCCAAAGTCTTCATCCAATCTTCCTGTGAAAAGCCTTTTTCACTTACTGCTTCCCTCTTCATGTATTGTTTCAGTCAAACTAGCACTTAGAATTGTAGGATTTAGATGATCTTCAAAGGGGTCCTTCCAATTCTGAGTCCAACTTTAAATGTTTTTACTCAGAAGCACATATGTCCATTCCTTTCCCTACTTATCAGAAGCAATTTTTGTAAGAAGCAGCACAGTATAACAGAAAAGATGCTAGATACAGAATCAGGAAGGTTCATATTCAAATCTTACCTTCAGCATTTATAAGGAACTAATAATTTATCCTGTCTGAATCTCATTTCTTTATCTAAAAATTGCAGTATTATCTGTAGGACCTACCTTACCTTAGGTAAAATAATTTACATAAAGTACTTTATAAACTTTAAGATGCTCTATGAATGTTATGAATCTCTTCCCTCTTAAATCTCAATCAGTCTTAGTCTCTCCTCTTCAGCACTGATCACATTATATTTTGTGTGCCTCTATCATTTGTAAACTCAAAGGCAAGGACAATGGCATATGTATTCATCCATAGAATAGGCTAGCACAGGAGACTGCAAGTGGTAGGCACCTAAAGGTTTGTTGGATACATTTAAACATCATTTCTAAAAAGGGCCACAATAAAGCCCAGCTGATTATCTAAACTCCCCAACTAGGCTCTACTTTACTCTAAAAAGGCTTATCCTGTTTTTTGAGATCAGACATGGCATAAAAAGGGGAAAGATTTAAGGGTGCTTACAAAATAACACAATACTCTTTGACTACATTACCATTATAAGCCTATAACCCAAAGAGATTTTTTTAAAAAGGGAACAGGGCCTCTCTATATAAAAATATTTATATACAGCTGTTTTTGCAACTGGAAACTGGGGGGAGGGGCATCAATTTGGGAAATGAATGAACAAAACATGGTATATGAATGTAATATAACACTACCATGAGAAATTATTTTTAAAGGATCATTTTCAGGGGAAAATGTCAGATGCCTGGTATGAATTGAGGCAAAGTGCTCAGGCAGAATCAGGATAACAATTTATACAATAACAACAATGTTATAAAAACAAATGATTCTGAAAGTCTTAAAAATGCTTATCAATGCAAACATGATTCCAAGAGGTCTGATGATGAAGTTTCCCATCTCTTGATGGAGAAGGGATGGACTCAAGATATAAAATGAGATACATACTTTTGGACATGGCCAATGTGGAAATTTGTTTTGCTTGATTATGTATAATCGTTACAAAAGTTTCCCCCCTTCCATGAGGGAGGAGGTAGGGAGAAAATGAAATAAATGTTTGCTAATGAAAATTAAACTAAATAAAAAACAAAATAACAGACAAATAAGTTTAGAAGCACTAATACAATGAAAGAATTGGGAACTCTGGGTTCTAGTCCCCTAATCTGCTACTCCACTCTGATTTGCTTAACCACCAGGGAAATAACTACTAAATCTCAATTGCCTCATTTGCACAATGAGGTGGTTGACCCACATGATTTCTAATGTTCTTTCCAACCCTGATATCCTATTTATTAAAGCAAAATTAACCACTTCCTCATATTTTCCTCTTAGAATCTCAGTTCAAAAGCTATCTTCCATATTCTTTCCTAATTCCCCACCTGTAGTAAGGTTCCCCCCCCCCCAATATTTTGTAGACATCTACACATACACTGATTGCATCCCTTTCTCAGATTACAAGCTCCTCAAAAGCAGAATTTTTTTCACTTTAGTCTTTGTGACTCTAAAATCTAGAATTAGCACAGCACCTGGTACATACATAGAAGGCACTTAATGCCTATTGACTGATAGGGTAAACTATCAAACTGAAAAGAGATACTGCATACACATACAACATGCTCTAGAAACCTTAAAGCATTATATGTATGTTATCTATTATTATTAAACTATTATTTTATTTGAATCTTTAATGTCAAGCAAAGGAAGTTGTTGTCTAACTGTCTTGTATCCAACAGGGATATCAAACTCAGCATGTCCCAAAAAGAACTCTTTATCTTTCTTCCAAAAAGTCATCCTTGTTCCAAACTTCCCTATTATAGGAGAGGGCACCACCATTTTCCCAGTTACTCAAGTTCACAAATTCAACATCAACTTTAATTCCTTACTCTCATTCAACTCTCATATCCAATTAGTTTCCAAATATAACCACATCACTCATATATGTTCCCTTCTCTCTATTCATATAGGTATGGCTCAGGCTTCTGAACTCAGAAGTTCAGGCTTCTATCATCTCTCACTTGGACCAGAGTTAATGCCTTCTTTGTTAGTCTCCCATCTCTTGTCCTTCTTCAATTCATTTTCCATACAGTCACCAAAGTGCTTTTCTTGAAGCACAAGTCCAATCATTCCACTCCTCTCCAAACATAATAAACTATAATGGCTCCCTATTACTTCTATTATCAAATGTAACAAACACTTGTGTAGAAGTTCATCATTGCCTTTCTATTTTACACATTACTTTTGTCCAAATTGAACAGCCTGAACAAATTCCACACACACACTCCATTTCCCATCTTATACATTAGTGCTTAATGTCCTCCAAGTCTGAAAAGCCCTACCTCCCCACCTTCACTTCTTAGAATCTCCAGTTTTCATCAAGATTCAATTCAAAGGCCACCTCCTACAAGATGTCTTCCCTGATTCTTTCCAATTCCAACTCCAGCTGCTATTGTATTTCCTCCCCAAACTATCATCTTGTATTTATTTTGTCCCTTTAGGGAAAGGACGATTTCATTTTGGATTTATGTATCCCCTATGCTTAGTACAGCGCCTGGCATATACTAAGTACCAAATCAATCAACAAGCATTTACTAAGTGCCTACTATGTGTCATTAAAAAATGCTAGGCCCTGTGAATACAAATAAAACAAATGAAATCATCTCTCCTTGCAAGAGGCCTGAAGATTGACTTACTGATTGAGATTTTATTTATATTGTACTTTTCATAACTAGATTATAAGCTTCTTAAAGTGGGGGCTTATCTTGTATGCCTCTAGGGTCTCCTATAGTATGACACACAGTGCTAGATCAAACAATAACTAATCATTTTTTAAAGGCAAATGCTTAAACTCTGACAACTACTACTACCATCACCACCAACATCACTACTACTACTACTATTACCACCATGACTACCATGACAACAACAACTATGACTACTACCTTTAAAAGAAGTTACTTTATTACTTTGGACTTGTGTTTCCTAATTTGTAAAATTGGAAAGTTGTACCAGATGGATAATATTTAAGGTCCCCTGCTAACTCTAAATCCTATGATCCTAAGAATACACAAGTGCCAGGGATGAAGAGAGTTGTGAACAAAGGCATTCAAGAATCAGGTAGAACAGTGCCAAAAGAGTTAAGTTGAATTTTAATGCCACTATCAACCTTATTCAAGAGACTCCTCCTACCTAAGAGGAAGAAAGCTGCTCAGATGACAAGAATCTAACAGCAGGAGCAAGCCACTTTAAAAACAACTACTTGAACTTGGTGTGTTTAAAGGACAACATATGCTTGCTTGTCACTTACTCAAGATTTCACCATTGAAATTGTTCAAAGGCACTTTATTAAACTGAAAAATAAATAGAAACAAAGATGTCTGGCACTGCAGAGTAATTAATCCAGCTTGGGCTCTGGCAGAACTGAAGCTTTAGATTCCTTCTTTCAGTGGAGGGCCTCTTCCCCAAAATCATTTCTTTACCAAGCACCATGATTCACTCTGTAAACACCTCATGGGTGCTCATCCTTTAAGCTGCCAATGTAATCCACAAATGCATACTAGTGAAGAAATGTGACCTCAGAGTTTGTAGGAGATCTGTCCTGAACTGAGACCAAAATATGGAAGTCTCAGAGGCTGGATTCCTAGGCAAACTGCCAGGTACTCTCACTCAGGGAAGCTGCTGACAAAACAAAAATTCCTGCTGTCTCTGACACTTAAAACATAAGAGTGGGTGCTGACTGAAAGCAGCCAGCAGGCAACTGTGATCTTAGTGTCTTAGATCAAGAACTATAGGAGAGGAAATGAAGGAGAGAATAAGGTGTGATCATAATGCAGAACAAGGATTATGGATGTAGAAAATATCATGGTGGGTCTGGGCTAGATACTTAAGGAATCAAAGAATTTTGGAAATGGAAAGGGTGTTTCAGTAATATACATATCTAGCCCAACATACATATGAATAAAATCACCCTTTATGACATATCCCCAAAAATGGTTTTCTGGTCTGTGTTTGAATATCTAATATCCACTCTGATGCCAATGAGAGGGACCTGATCATATCATATTCTGCTTGTGGATACTTTAAATTTTTTCCTTCAAATCATGTCTAAGTTTGAATGTCCACTTATTGCTCCTAATTCTGCCTTCTGAGTAAGCAGGATAAAGCTGAACCTTCTTCTACTTGATTGTCTTAAAAAAAAAAAAAGGCCTTAGAATCAATTAGAGGGGCGGGCAGCTAGGTGGTTCAGTGGATACACAGTAAAGTACACAGTAAATATAATATAGAGTCAAAAAACAAAGAAAACAGAAAAAGAATCAATACTAAGTATTGGTTCCAAGGCAGAAGAGAAGTAAGGACTAGGTAAAAGGGGTTGTGTGAATTGCTTAGGGTCATACAGCTAAGAAGTATCTAAGGCCAGATTTGGGCTCAGGACATACTTACTATCTCTAGGCCTGGCTCTCTATACCCTGAACCACCTAACTGCCCCGGAGTGTCTTTCAAATACTATACTTAAAGGAAGCTATTATGTTTCTCCAAAGACTTTTCTTCTCCTGGTTATTTCCAAATCCTTTCAGTTAATCTTCATGTGGCACAAACCTTGGTCCCATCACTAATTGTTGTCCCAATGTCCATCTTAATATGTAGTGTTCAGAACTCAACATAACACTCCAAGAGTGATCTGACAGAAAATGATGACATCATTTTGTTCCTAGAAGCTAAGCCTCACTTAATACAAAATTAAGACTATCTTAATTTTGTTGTATGGAGCTTGCAATTGACTAAAATCCCTGGATCTGTCCTAGTTTAAGTGCTAGCTAGATATGCCCCTCCCCCATTTATACTTGTGACAGTGATTTTTTTTTAACCTAAAAATGGGACTCAAGGTTTGTCCTCATTAAATTTCATTAGATTCTTTTTTTCAGCACAGTCTAAGATCTCAGATACTTGTGAAAATGGCAGAGTAGGAAGAACTAATATAGCCCAGCTCTTTCCAACAATCACTCCAACAAAATTATAGAAGGCCATCAAACTAAGTGATGATCAGGATATCTAAGGAGTTGGTGGGAAATACAAAGCAATCTTTATTTTACAGATGAAGAAATTACCTAAATTCAGTCATCACTTATTTATGAGATGCCTATTGTGGGCTGAATAATAGTCTTTTAGGTTCTGGAGAAGACAAAAAGTTTAGCTAAGGTATAGTATGGCTGTAGATAGATAATCAAAATCTAAAGGAATTATTATCTAAGGGTACAGTCTTTTCCATTTAGATTCCATTTTCCAGAATCTTTCCTGTCATTTCTTCCCTTCACAAACACGTATCAGTTGGTTTTTGGTTTGTTTTTCTTTTCTCAGGCATATTCACTCCCATAAGATTGGCAGTTACCACTATCATGGCAAAGCAGCTGCTGACCAAGGATAGAAGCATAATATTTCTTTAGTCACTTAAAAAAGCCAGGCACAAAAGCAGGTGCTAGATTCACAATCCTTTTCTGGCCATAACAAAGATCACTTCCCTCATTGTCTCCTTCTGGCAACAATGTCAGATGGAGAGAGGGTTTAAATTACATCTTGTCCCTCTGGTCTGCAAAAAAAAAAAGAAAATGAGCTTAGAAGGTGAAGAAAGCTCTTCCCAAGGGATGCCTCTGCAGGACTGAGAAACAGAAGTCAGAGGCTCAGACCTCAGTAGCTGGTCTGAGGAGGCCAAGAATGACAATAGTAGTAAAGATTTTAAAATAAAAAGAATCAGGGGAAGACTTCCAGAACACTGGGGTGTGTCCTCTTATGAGATCTACAGACAAAATTCCCACAGGCTAAGAAAATCTGGCAGAGTATCCACAGTATTTAGATCATAGATCTATCGAAGTATCTAGGCAGGGGTAACCAGAAGGAATAATGATATCTGATAGCTGGGCTCATCTACTTACTTGTACTATAAAAACTATGCCAAAAGTGCCCTGGAAAAAGGAAATGTTACCAGTGGGCAGGAAGCATAAACTCTGGTTAAACTCTGATCCGAAAACCATAGTTTATGGCTCTTTCACCAGAATGCTAGATTTTCAAGATACTATCACACACTTATATATACTAGTATATACCTCACTTGTACATACTTCATGTTGTTTGTTTAGTGATTTGTGAAATTTTTGTTGAACTGATTCAATTAAAAGACACAAGAAATGTGTTCATAGGGGCAGAAATATAATCAAGGGGAAAAACTCATATAAAGGCCAGAGCCTTCTTAAATAAAATGTAGAACCTTGGGATTTAGAACTCAAAGGGAATTTTAAGATTATCTAGTATAACCACCTCATTTTACAGAAGAGATAACTGATAAACAGAGAGCTTATTTCAATACTTTCTTCCCATTAGGGATGGTTAACATACTGAAAAAGTCAGGATTCAAAAAAAGATCCTGATAAGCTTGAACACTTGGTTGGCTAGATCTAATAAAGAGAAATTTAATAAATAGAAATTTAATATAAGGTAAAGTTAAATTCTTATACTTGTATTCAAAAAAATTAACATCACAAATACAAGATATGGAAGACATAACTAGATAGGAATAGGTGTGAAAAAGATGTTAGATTGAATAAAAAAAAAAGGAAGTTCAGAAGGAATCAAACAGGACAGCTGTGAAAGTAATAAGTTGAATTATTTAATAAGTTTTAAAAAGCAAGTTGTACATAATAGAGATTTGTGTTTTCACATATAATCCTCTTTTTCTGCTATACTTTATATAGAGGATTTTTTTTGGTGTTTCTTATAATCAGAATTTCTTTTTAAAAGAGGCTTTTTTAAAAAGGAAAAGATTTAATGGTTTTAGTGAACTATAAGCTCAACATGAGTCAATAATGTGAAACAGTAGGCAAGAAAGTTAATGAAATTTTAGATTGCAACAAGAGAAGACTATCAACTAGGATTTGGAGGGAAGGTCAGAGTATCACCAAATTATGCACTGGACAGACCATATAAGGGGCAATATAGCCAGTTCTGGACAACATATTTTAGGAAGGATATTGATGAGCTAGATAATCAGTTAGGATAGAAAAGAACCTACAGTGCATACCATATGAGAATCAGTTGAAGGAATCTGGGCTTGGCTAAGCCTCTGGAGAAACAGAATAATTGTCTTCAAGTATTTGAAGGATTGTAGAATGGGGAAAAAAAAAGGTTTGGACTTGCCTTCTTTGGCCTCAGAGGGCAAAATTAGAACAAATGCAAGTTCCACATCTAAGAAAAAAGCTTCCTAACATATATAAAAAGCTGTCTTAAAAAGGAATGGTCAGCTGTGGAAAGTAATGATGGCCTGTTCACTTCAATTCTTCAAAAAACATAAGGATGGCCATTTGTTGGATATAGTACTGGACTAGCTGGTATCTGCAGTCCCTTCCAACTCATATTCTTTGATAATTATCAGTGCTGAGCAAAATACTTAGTATGTAATAGGAAATAAATGCTGAATGAATCAAGGTTTACAATATTCCTAGAATATTTAAGAAGCTCTGTGATTTGCTGAGAAGAAAAGCAATAGAATGATTAATTCTAGGTGTGCAGTTCTCAGTATGACCTTTCATCCAGGACACATTGAAAAATACATTATCTGGAGCTTTAACTTCATCAGCAGCTGAGGTTCCTTAAGCATTTGCAAAATCACAAAATTTACTGAAAGCCAAGACGGTTCACAAGTAAGACCTTTGAGAACTTAAAAGAGATCAGAGAGAATAAGGAGAGAGGGAGGAGGAGGAGGAAGAGGAGAAGGAGGGGGCAATGAGGAGTGGGAAAGGGACAAGAAGAAATGAAACAGAAATGATTGGCCTTTATCAACTAGAAAGATAACAGACCAGCAGCTTTCAGTTTCTACTAGTATGGCTTCTCTCATGTACCACCACCAAAACCCAGAAGTCACAGCTGCAATTTCCAAGCCTACTAAGAAGTCTAAAAACTACATGTGGGGGACAGCTAAGTAGCTCAGTGGATTGAGAACCAGGCCTAGAGACAGGAGGTTCTGGGTTCAAATTTGACCTCAGATACTTCCTAACTGTATGTCCCTGAGCAAGTCACTTAACCCCTACTGCCTAGCCCTTACCACTCTTCTGCCTTGGAACTAATACACTGTATTAATTCTAAAATGGAAGTTAAGGGTTTAAAAGAAGCTAAACTTAAATGTGTATACAATGGTCAAAGAATTTGGATGAGTACTTTTCAATGGAAGAAAAGCACACTACCAATAACCATATTTTTTAAAAGTTCCAGATCACTAAGAATTAGAGAAATATAAATTAAAGCAACTCCAAGGTTTCACCTCATATTCATTAGATTGACAATTTGACCAAAAAAGGTACAATATTGGCAAAGTTTTGAGAAAACAAGTGGAGCTGTGAATTGATGAAGTCATTCTGGAAAGCAATTTGGAACTATGCCCAAAATTCATAAATTGTGCATACTCTTTGACTTACTAAAACCACTTCTAGTCCTATATGCCACAAAAAGATTTAAAAAAAGGATCCATATGTACAAAAACATTATTAAGTTCTTTTTGTAGTGGCATAGAACTGGGACTATCAATTAGGGAATAGCTACACAAATTAGGGTATATGAATGTAATACAATATTATTACACCTCAAGAAATAAAACCATAGGCCTAGAGAAAGCTAAAAACACTTATATGGATTAATGTAGAATGAAGTGGGCAGAACCAAGAGAACAGTTTTGACAATAACAACATTACAAAGATAAACACTTTTGAAACTGACTAATCAATTCAATGACCAAGTAGAATTTCAGAAGATCAATTATTAAGACTACTACTCGCCTCATCTCCTGAAATGGTGCCAATCATATCAATATGCAGAATGACATAAATTTTTGGAAATGGTCAGTGTGGGAATTTGTTTTGCTTAACTATACATATTTTTTTACAAAGGTTTTTTTTTCTTTTTTTAATGGAGGGTAAATGTGAAAGGAAAAGAAAATAAATGTTTACTAATTGAAAAAATAAAAAGGTTCAAAGAAATTTATTTTTTTTTTTAAAAGGCATGGAAGTTAGGCGGCTCAGTGGATTAAGATCCAAGCCTCAAATCAAATCTAGCCTCAAACACTTACCCTGGGCAAGTCACTTAACTCCCATTGCCTGGCCCTTGCCATTTCTGCCTTGGAACCAATATACAGTATTGATTCTAAGATAGAAAGTAAAGGTTTGAAAAAAAAAACACTTGCATGGGGAATTCTCATTTGATTTAGAGGGAATTTGCCATTTACACCTGTGCCCCTCTACTAATTCTTCTAGGCACTATGAATAACCCTCTGTGCCCTTCCACTTCCGGAAATACTCCTTTGTTGCCTCTGAGTAGAGGAGAGAGAGAAAATAAATGCTTTCAATAAGTCAAATCCTAGTCACTATAAATAGCACAGTGGAATTTTCCTCTGAAACTGCCTTTTGCTAATAATGAGATTACAACCCAAAAGGGGAGCCCAATAACAAAGGGTATAAGAATAATTTGAATATGGAAAACTGGGAACCTGGAGAGACTTGTTGCTCATAGGTTTGGAAATTATACTGTATGCCAGGACATTACCAAGTAAGAAGTGTGTACAAAAGACCTGTTTAAAGGGAAGCAGTAGAGCACTAAGCTAGGAATCTAAATTCCAAATTCAGTTCTGCCACAGACCATCTGACTTTCCTCAGCTATAAATGTGCTTCAGCCTTTCATGAAAATCACACATAATACACATAAATTATGTTGAGCAGTTTCCTGGGTAGAAAAATATGTAATCTATGGTAGCATGACTATCATTCAACCCCTAAAAAATATTTGTTGAAAGCTTTTATACACAAACACCATCCTGGACTCAGCATTTTTGGAAGCGACAAAGATGTATAAAATATGGTCCTAGATTCACAGAATTTACAATCTGATAGGATAAACAGAAGAGGTAGCATGGTAGAGCAGATAAAGAGCTGGCCTCAAAGTAAAAAAGACTAGGATTCAAGCCCTGCTTCTGACACATACTGGTTGTATAACAAGTTATATAGCCTCAGTGCTCTAGGCAATTCTCTAAAATAGGATTTTGCAAAAAAGGTACCAATCTACATTAATAGAAGTTTTCTCATTCATGAATTCTCAATGTCTATGAAAGCATAGGTCCAGTCCTTATTGCTCTCCTTCCTTAGGATTAACTAATGTTACAAAACAAGTTAGATAAAATTATGTTACAGGAGATGGTTAATTTCACAATAACTTTACTACAACTAGTCTCACTATCTCAACCTACAATAGTCATTACTATTCTCAGGGTTCTATGGGTAGCTATTCTAACACTAGCTTTTAACCTCCCCCAAAATGTTTCTCCCTTCTGTGTCCCAAAGAGATAATTTTAAAAAGGGAAAGAACTTACATGTACAAAAATATTTATAGCAGCTCTTTTTGTGGTGGCAAAGAATTGGAAATTGAGAGGATGTCCATCAATTGGGGAATGGCTGAACATATCATGATACATGTTGGCAATGGAATACTATTGTTCTATAAGAAATGATAAGATGATTTCAGAAAAAGCTAGAAAGATCTGCATGAACTGCTGCAGAACAAAATAAGCAGAATTGGGAGAACACTGTACACAGTAACAGCAATATCATACAATGATCAACTGTGAAAACTTGAGTACTCTCAGCAATGCAATGATTTGGAACAATCCAAAAAGACTTATGACAGGAAATCCTATCCCCTCCAGAGAAAGATCAGTAGGAGTCAGATGGATGAAGATCAAAGCATACTATCTTCACATCAGTGTATTCAAAACCTTATTCTGGAGTTCTGGTTTTATATGAGTGTGTTCTTTACAACAAATAACCAATATGGAACTGTGTTTTGAATGATAATAAAAATAAATTTAAAAAATACTTCCCCTAAAAATTAGCCAATAAACTCACAAAGCTCTTTGCATTTACTTAAAAGACATAATAAAAACAATAGCTACAAAATAATTTCCCACAAAACCTTCTGATACACTCTCCCACAATTATATAGTGCATAGGGGGCAGCTGGGTGGCTCAGTGGATTGAGAGTCAGGCCCATAGATGGGAGGTCTTGGGTTCAAATCAAGACACTTCCTAACTGTGTGACCCTGGGAAAGTCACTTGATCCCCATTGCCTAGCCCTTACCACTCTTCTGCTTTGGAACCAAAGCCTAGTATTGATTCTAAGATGGGAGGTAAGGGTCTAAAAATAAATATATAGTGCATGAAGTCAGGAAGATGTTGTTTAAATCTAATCTCTCGCATTAGTCACATGACCCTGGACAATTCACTTAATTTCTAGTTACCCTATATCTTTTCAACTATAGTATGCAAGGGCTATCTATCTATAGTTGTCAATCTACCTTGGTGGAAGGAGTTTCCACACAGGGTATCTTACACTATGAAAATCAAGAGATCATTCCTGTGTTTGTATATATTCATATTTGTGCAGCCTTATAGACTATAAGGAAAGAAGGGCATAGAGAACTTAAATGACTAGACCAAAGCCACATATTTCACTAATGCTAGAGCAGGAAATCAAACCTCTTTTTCTAATCCAGAACTGCAAAACCCTTCTAACCCTGAAGTTTTCATTCTGATTGTCTGACTACACCATATTGAAATGCTAGCCCTTAAAGAAACTATGTAATGCTTTAATACATAGATATAGCATTGTATGGATAGAGGGCTAGATTGGGCCTCAGAAAAATTTAAGTTTACATCCCATCTTTCACAACTAATAGCCTCAGTTTCCTCATCTTAAAAATGAATACCTATATTACCTACTTCACAGAACTGTTGGAAGACTCAAAATTAGATAATGTATCATAAGATACTATGCAAACTTTAAAGCATTAATGTTGTTATTAAAATTACACTATAATTTCAGATGGCTACTCACTTTTTCATCAAGATTGCAAACCTTCCATAATAAATGGCCTTTGAGTCTGAGAAACATAAGGTTACAATGAGATACAATGAGCAATCATCAATCACACAATGGCTCATGGAGAGGATAGTATTCAAGCTGAGCCACATGAAGTTGGCAGTTGGTCATAAAGAGAGGCATAGACTATATAACCTTCCACAAACAGGGTATAACGTTGGATTTGGAGCTAGAGGACCTCAGTATGAATCCTGGCTTTACCATTTACTCCATATCTTCAGTTAGTCATTTAACTTACTTCTTTGGGCCGTGGTACCTCATTTACAAAATGAGAGGGTTAGGCTAGATGATCACTAAACTTTTCCAATTCTAAATGTATTATCCTATGATTCTATTTCAGTGGGCAGATAAGGAAGAGAAAGGTATTCCAGTAGGAGGGAATGACTTGAATGATGGCAAGGGGATCCAAGATGTGCTCAAGAAAGAATGTCATGTGGTTTAAGAGAAATTTTTAAAGTAGAACTGATGCAAGGTGAAGTGAGCAGTTGGGAGAATAATTTGTAAGCAAATAATCACAACTCTATAAGGAAAACTGAATTCTGACCAATGTAATAAATATTCATGATCCCAGAAAATCAATGATGAATTACACTCCCCATCTTTTGGCAGGTGATAGACGAGGTGAGGAATGAGATATAGATAAATCGTTAATAGAGATAAATCTTTTTTTTTTCAGACATGGTCAATGTGTGGATTTAATTTTCTTGACTATATTTATTGTTTAGAAGGGAAAGATTTTTCCCCCCTAAGGGAGAAAAGAGAGAAACAGTGAAAGGAAGGAAGGAAGGAAGGAAGGAAGGAAGGAAGGAAGGAAGGAAGGAAGGAAGGAAGGAAGGAAGGAAGGAAGGAAGGAAGGAAGGAAGGAAGGAAGGAAGGAAGGAAGGAAGGAAGGAAGGAAGGAAGGAAGGAAGGAAGGAAGGAAGGAAGGAAGGAAGGAAGGAAGGAAGGAAGGAAGGAAAGAAAGAAAGAAAGAAAGAAAGAAAGAAAGAAAGAAAGAAAGAAAGAAAGAAAGAAAGAAAGAAAGAAAGAAAGAAAGAAAGAAAGAAAGAAAGAAGGAAAGAAAGAAGGAAAGAAGGAAAGAAGGAAAGAAGGAAAGAAGGAAAGAAGGAAAGAAGGAAAGAAGGAAAGAAGGAAAGAAAGAAAGAAAGAAAGAAAGAAAGAAAGAAAGAAAGAAAGAAAGAAAGAAAGAAAGAAAGAAAGAAAGAAAGAAAGAAAGAAAGAAAGAAAGAAAGAAAGAAAGAAAGAAAGAAAGAAAGAAAGAAAGAAAAGAAAGAAAAGAAAGAAAAGAAAGAAAAGAAAAGAATGAAGAACATCAATGATGAAACATTTAAAAATACAGAGGGGACAGCTAGGTAACTGGGTAGATAGAGAGCCAAGCAAGTCACTTAACCCAACTGCCTAACCCTTACCACTGTTCTGAATTATAACCAATATTTAGTATTGATTCTAAGACAGAAGGTAAGGGTTTGTTTTTTTTTTAATACACAGAAGAGAATTATAAGGAAGTTCAAAAAGATAAACAAAAAGCATGATAACTTTTAGAATTCAAATTGAAATTCTTATATACTTATTTTTTAAAACCCTTACCGACCCTTACCTTCTGTCTTGGTATCAACTCTAAGACAGAAAAGCAGTAATTGGGACTAAGTGACTTCCCAGAGTCACCCACCCTGCTAGGAAGTATCTGAGTCCATATTTGAATCTAGGTTCTCCTGACTCCAGGCCTGGCTCTCTTATCTACTGTGCCACCTAGCTGTTTTTCTTATATACTTTTTAACAATTATACTACATGTTATAGAAATTCTCAGTCTCATATATAATATTATCCTCTTTTTCTGTACTACATGCATAGAAATGATGTTTGTTGAGATCTATAAAATTGATAATTTTTAAAGATAAAATTCTGGAGTACTGTTGTGCTATAAAAAATGGTGAGCAGGAAGTTTTCAGAGAAACCATGAGGACTTATATGGACTGGTTTGGAGTAGGATGGGCAGAATCAGGAGAACATTATACACAGTAACAGCAATATTTTAACAATGATCCAATTCATATGACCCTTGATGAAAAATGCTATCCAACTTTAAATAAAACTGATGAATTCTAAATGTAGATTGAAGTATAAATTTTTCACTTTCTTTATCTTTCTTGCTTTTTTTTTGCAACATGGCTAATATGGAAATATGTTTTGCATGACTTCAAATGTATTACTGAAATCATATTGTTTGCCTGTATATTATATATAAACATACATATCATCTAGGAATCAAGGATCTGAAATGTCACCCTGAGAAATTACTTCTCTCCCATTTCTACTTCTCTGCTATATATTTCCATATAAATATAGCATTAAAAACTCATATTATTATAACTAAACTCATTATTATTCCCTCAAAAAATTCAAATCAAGTCTTCAAACTAGAGTTTATTACTCAAGATGAAAAAGATTATTGAAGTATGAAGTCGATGCATGAAAATGGAACAAATGGGGCTATGAGGATAAAATACACTATTCTCTACATCTAGTCTTTTTCCTCTTCTTGGTTATTCATATTTATTAGCATAGGAAGAGAAAGAGGTGCCATGACTCATCCAAGAACTATCAGGCAAATTAAAAAAAAAAAAAACACGCCACTCCCTAATAGATAAGTCATCAAATGATAGTCAATTCTCAAAAGAAACACAAGAAATCAACAACCACATGCAAGAATGTTCCAAATTCCTAATAATAAGGGAAATTAAAGTTAAAACAATTTAATTTTTTAATCTCACACAGATTGGTAAAAATGACTAATAACAAAAATGATAAATATTAAAAGCTCTATATGAAGATAAGGACATTAATGTTCTACTGGTGAAACTGTAAACTGCTCTAACCATTAGAGGAAACAATTTGGAGTTAACCTTTAAAAATTTATCAAATTTCAAACATACCAATCAACACCTATCAACTGGGAAATGGTTGAATATATTGTAGTACATGAATTTATTATGGTGCTATAAGAAAATTACAAATATAAAGTAATTTAGGAAGGCTTGTATGAAGTAGTGCAGAGAGAAGCAAGCAAAACTATGAACACACTTTATACGATAATTACAATCATGTAAAATATTGAAAACTTGCAGTAACCAATAGCAATTTCAAAAGACTCATGGTGAATGAAGCATGTCTTTCTCAACAAAGAGGTAGAGACATACAGGTATCTGGTATCTAATGCAGTATAGATTTCCAGATATGGTTGATATGTTGTTGATTTGTTGATACAAGAAAGGATTCTCTTGGGGGCTGGAGAATCATTGGAAAATGACAATGCTACGTTAAAAAAAAAGCAAAGAACATCAATAAAATATTATAAAGTTTAAAAAAAGATGAAACTATCAAGCAAGGAATGATGGCCTCACAATTTTCCCTTCTAGCTTTTTAAATATCTATGGTCTTCTCCAAAACATTATACTATAATATCCTATATAAAACAGTATTCTATAATGATTATAGGAACCCTGACCAATGTTGGCTTAATGTGCAGCCTCCAAATGCCTGAACCTAGCTAGTATAAGAGATGAACCATGGATGTCATTCCTTATTTTTGTCCTTCCATAGGCCTATATAGGTCTTTCCCTTCAATAGCAAAGTGACTTCAGAAGGGGCAAGTGCACGCACACACATACACACACACATGTGTGTATATATATATACATACACATATATATATCTGTGTGTATATGTATACATACATACACACACACAAACATATATAGTCTACACTAGGTAGAATTGAGTAATCAGGAGACAAATGATCAATTCCTTTTTTTTATGTGTAGACAGGTAGTTTGGACCTAATCTTTATCTTACTGGGACAGGAATATCAAAACAACCCATCTACTCCAAAAAGTTTTAGTCTCCCATTTAATCCATTATCCCAGCACCACATACCAGCAGAGATTTGTATTCTCTCACTCATATCTGCAAAGGAGACAGACCAGAGATCTAATACAAAAATAACTCCTAGCTGGTTGCTTTAACTGACTCCCAATATTTTGATTCCCCTCCTTCCAATGCCCAAAGATTCATTCATGGGAGTGCAATAGCAAGAGCCCAGATCAATCTCCAATCCTACTTCCTCTGTGAGACTGAGCAATTCACTTAACTTCTTTCTGGTCTCAATTTCCTTATCTGTAAAATTAAATGAGCTAGGCTAGATGGCCTCTAAGGTCCCTACTGGTTTCAGGTCAGAGACTTCTATGATCCTAAGTTAAATTACTAGGTTCCTGAATTTGATCAATGACTTAGTGGGAAGTCAGCCTGGTTCTCCATTCCATTTTCTTCCTACATTTAGAGTGAGTTTTGCCCTGCTGGGTAATAATGAAAAAGTAACTCTAAATGCCATTTAATGCAACTCTAGTTCACCCTCCTCTAGTCACCCGCCTTCCTTAGCTCACAAACACTTTATTGTCCCTAAAAAGTAGGTCAGTGCCTTGTAGATCAAGCTGCTGGAGGGACTAAGCCCCAGCTCAGCAGGGCCCATTGCTCCAACAGGCTTGGAGAGGCCCAAACTGTGTCTAGGAGACCAAAACCAGACAACAGAATGTAATGCCAAGAGCTCTCCTGATGTTCAAGACAGTAACCTGGTTGACACCATTCAAAGCAGGTGGTTCTGAAGGTTGAAAGAGCAAAAAGAACTTACAGTATGGGGCTATAGCTCACAGAAGGACCTAGGAACTTAAGTGATAACTGAAGTGGAAGGAAGAAAGTTGAGTCTTAGTCAACTCTGATGGCTAATGATCTTCCTGGGAGGAGGGGGCAAATGGTTGAAAACTCTGAAAACTGAACACTTCCTCACTATCCACATCATCCCTTCTACAAGATACCAGTCATT
The DNA here is from genome assembly GCF_027887165.1 of Monodelphis domestica. NCBI lineage: Eukaryota > Metazoa > Chordata > Mammalia > Didelphimorphia > Didelphidae > Monodelphis > Monodelphis domestica. The sequence continues at coordinate 366,299,491 of NC_077230.1, read as the reverse complement.
GTTCAACCATAAATGGAGCTACCTGACTTCTCTTCTCTCTCTCCTCACCAATTTCTCCAAGATACTCAAAATAACCCCTTCCTTACCAGGCGCTAGGGGCACCATCTCAGCATAATGTCTAGCCCCACCAGATTTCCTGGTACAGAAAGGAATGCATTTGGCATAGAACACATCTTGGTTCTGGAATTAAATTCCCTATCCAGCTAAGTGCCAAGGATTCCAGGGTGGGGAAAGAGTCACTCCAGCTGGCTTGGGGTGAACACAGGATATTGCTTCAGGGTCTTGAATTTATATCAAGGAGGGGGAAGCCAGGGAGGTACAAGGAGAGAGAGCCGACAGCTTCTGGAATAGCTACTGAAAAGCCAGCTGTCTGGCTGGCTCTGGAATCTAAAAACTTCCCAACCCAGCAACTGCCTTTCTCAGCAAGAATCAGAAGCATGTGAACCAGCTGTCGAGGATGAAGCAAACCAGACTATGAAGTTTCCGCTAGAACCTTGTAATAAACCAGCCCTCAGGCCAATTGTTGCCCTCTGTAGATTTCATGAAGCAGAGGCACTAGCTGCCACGAATAGCACACTTCAAACCCTACCTTCTAGGATGAGGGTCAGGGAGAGGAGAAACAAGAAGTAATGGAATCACTGTTATGTGGCAGATACAGCCTAATGGTTCCACATCATGGCACACAATTCCTTTCTCTATCTCAGTTTTTCTTACTAAATTAAAAGTTGGAACATTTGGGTTGGTTAAACACAGATTCTATTCCTAATTGCTTCTGTGATCTTAGGCAAGTCAAAGTTTCTTCAACTGTGAAATAAGGTTGATCTCTCAACATCTTTTCCAACCCTAAAAATCATGATTCCTATGGAAAATGACTACCATATTAACTTCACTGGGAAATAATTGTAAAACCCTACTCGTGCCCTCCTCCCCCATTATGTCTTTTTTCCATGTTCAGTGTAAAGAAAAAATTTCTAACAGTTGTCCAAAAGTGAAATAGATAGTCTCTCAAGGTGATGAATTCCCCATCAATAATAGTCATTGAGAGGCTGAATAAGCAGCAGCTAAATCGCTCAGTGGTTATAGCACCAAGCCTAGAATTGGGAAGACCCAGATTCAAATGTGGCCTCAGACAATTTCCTGGCCCTTATCTTCTGCTTTGGAATTGATACTTAGAATCAATTCTATAACAGAAGTTAAGGTTTTTTTTTTAAAAAGCTGAATAACTACTTTTTAGCATTATGCGTACATATGTATGAATGGCTCCTTTGGGAAAACTAAAACCTAGAGGAGTGTGATCCTACTTTCCCAAGTTTAGTAAAGTAGAAGAGACAAAATTTGATTCTGAGTCTTCTGACTACATGTGCATAGGGAATCCTTTTCAGGTACTTATTGTTCAGTTGTTTCAGTCTTGTCTGACTCTTCATGCCTCCATTTGGGGTTTTCTTGGCAAAGATACTGAAGTAGTTTGTCGACTCCCTCTCCAGTTCATTTGATAGATGAAGAACTGAGGCAAATAGGGTTAAATGAGTTGCCCAGGATCACACTGCTAGGCCTCATTTGAACTCAGAAAGATGAGACTTCCAGACTCCAGGCCTGGCACTGTGTCCACTGCACTCCTTAGTGGCATGATGGCAAACCTATGACTCACGTGCCAAAGATGACACACAGAGACCTCTTTTTGGGGGTGCACAGTCCCCTGGCTTGGCGAGCTGCGAGCCTGGCCCCGCTTCTGAATGCAAGGAGTAGGGCATTCTATCCTCTCTCCACCATTGAAAGGGCTGAGAGAGGCTGAGCCCTGCCACAGGGGCTGAGTGTGGCGGATCCCAAGGGCATGGTAGGCCCAGGGCTGGTAGCCTAGCCCTGCCCCCCAAAGGTAAGGGGAAGGTATGGGGCACTGGAGTCTCCCCCAGGAGCTCAGCCATGCTCATGGTTCTGCCCCTGGCCTTCCTACTTCCACCCTCACCCCACCCCCGCTCCCCCGCCAGCACAGGGGTAGGTGGGATACTGCATGCAGTCAAGGGGCAGGGCACATGGTTGGGGACAGGGTATGGCACACAATGGGGAAGGGCATGGGCACACAATCTTAGGTGGGGGGGCATGGCACCGAGTCCCTAAAAAGTTCCAAACAGTTCACAACCACTGGCCTAGAGTTTAGGTACAGCTGGAATTAAAGTGATTTCTTGGATCCTTTCCAATTCTGTGGTTCTATGAAGCACTTTTGTTATAAGGATAAGCTGAAAAGAAGACCCTGGCACAGTAAAGAACAAAATAAATATTCCATACTCCCATCATGATCACTTTGGCTGGCATACAGTAAGAAGCTTCCATTTTACTGGGCTCAGACCCCCACAATTCTCTAAAACAACTTATTACATAGATGAGGGGCTGGGTAGTACAAGAAGAGCTGGGTAGTGGGGAATGGACAGCAGAGAGGAAGGAAAATGTTGAGAGATGTTTCCAGGGCCTGCCACTGCCACAATGTAGTGACTCTGGGAATAAATACAAAAATAAGTCCTCTCCATGGGCTGATGTGTACTGGAAAGAGATTTCTTTCATCTGGACCATGCCCAAATCCTCAGGACATGTTAACGCAAGCTTCCATGCCAGGGAGAAACTGGAAGAAGGGAATGAAATCATCATGGTGAAGTAGCAAGAAGCTGTATAATGCAATACACCCCTCACATCCCCCAATATAAAAAAATTTCAAAGAGATCTCTAAATGTATTAGGCCAAATCCTAATAAGGAAATCCAAGAAAGTCATATTTTAACATCAGGACACAAATAGTGAGATCTACAGATACTAGGAAAAGATTGTGCATGACAGCAATAAGTCCTGGATCCATCCTAGGCACCAAGACAAGAATGGGTACAATCTGGTAGCTTTGTCACTCTCCCTAGTTAGGTGAGTCCAGGTTACAGAAAATGGACAGACCTTTACCTAGGAAGTGGCTTTCTAACGTAAGGAGCTACCAAAGGTCCTATAGTAGAGCACTAAGAGAGAAGAAAGCTCAAAAATGAGGAGCAGCAACCTTGCTCAGATTCTAGGAAAAAGTCTCAGCCTATAGAGGAATATCCAGGTCCAGGATTCCAGACCACAGTGGGAACCTACAGTTCTGTGACTCTGAATCAGCAGAATTTTCCAATTGGCTGATAGGGGCTGAGTTCATCACCATCTGTTACAGCTCAGACCCAAACCCAGATCAGGAATTTGTAGAGTTCAGACCAGGGAGCAACAGTCAGATCACTTTGGGAGTTCACCTAAAGCTTGTAGTTCCTCAACCTAAGCTGTCTCTGAACTCAATATCCAAAAAAAGTAAAAACCAGAATAGTCCATATTTTCCTTCCAGAAGTACCCAGAGTCCTAACATGATGTTAGGAAGCAGGCTTGAAGAATGAGCAAAACAAAAAAGGATCCCAATATGAAAATCTATTGGGGTGACAAGGAAGCTCAAGACCCAAACCCAGGGGAGAATGACAATCATTTGCAAGTAAAGCCTCAAAGAAAAACAGCTGGGGAACAGATTCAACTAGAATTTCTAAAAGAGACAAATCGAGAGTTTAAATAATGTTTTAGTTGTTTTTTTTTTTAACAAAATGAGAATGCTGGAGGAAAATATTAGAAAAGAAATGAAAGCTATGAAAGAAAGTTTTCAAAAAGGAATGAGCAGTTTGGCACAAGAGGTACAAAAACCTTGCCCAAGCAATGAACTCCCTGAAAATTAGAATGCAACAAACAGAAGTCAACAATTCCATGAGACAACAAGAAATAATAAAGGAAAGTCAAAAGACTGAAAAAAAAGTTAGAAAATATAAGGTATCTTGTAGAGAAATTGGTAGGGACAGCTACCTGGTAGAACTGGTATCCACCATCTCATAAAGCTCTTGTTTCAGTAACCAAAGGAGGCCAAATAATACAATAAGAATCTAATGTGTCTAGGCCTAGGGCTAGGCCAGAGATGTAGCTGACTTTGACTTCCTATTTATACTCCATCTTCTCTTTCCAAATTACTTCAGACAGAGAATCCAAGCTATTGCCAATAGAAAATTACAAAGTTAAGCTAGTTTTTAACACTAGAAAAATCACTGTTAAGAAATCATTGCCATTCCAACACAAATCCAAAAAGTACTGAGGTCAGTCTAGTCTCACTACTCACAGCTATGGGGTTGTACTTCTACAGGAGCACTGCTGATCTCAGAGTACTTAACCACATCTATTATTTAGCCTGATAACATTTTGGAAAAAAGGAAAATAAGTTTTCTACAGTTGGCCATTATAGTATCAAAACCTACAGATTATCTATAAATCAATGCTGATTCTCAGGGGAGAAACCAGAGATAGGCTATAAAGAACTCCTTAACCAACAAGTCAAGAATCTAAGGGAGACAAGACCCCCTACCCTCACCACCCCCCTACTAGTCAAGAGTTCTTCTAGTAGCATAATGAAGGCTACCTACTCCCTAATTGTGGCCCTTACTTCTCATTTAAGATGAACAGGAACAAGCCCAACTGGACGGGCAGCTATTGACTGATCTGAACACACAAACTGTGCACTGTTCCATGCTAGGGATAAAGAGCCAAATCCCCTCCTCCACAGAAAGAAATTAGTAGGATCTGCTGGTAGTGGACTAGGAGTTATAGAAAACAACAGAATTTTAGTCTCAGTTCAATACAGGTCTGTTAGGGGAAGGCCCAAGCAGGGCAAAAATCCCCCAGGAGAAACCAGTCACATTCAATTTTTTTTAAGGTACAGTGTTCAGAAACTGTCCAACTTGGAGAATCAGAACTTAAGTTTGAATTCCAGCTCTGCAACTTACCCTGTGACAGTGGCAAATCACTTAACCTCTGTTTCCTCAACTGAGGAATAAAGGAAAATAAGGAGTCTAGACTAAATGACCTCTGAGGCCCAACAAATACTATTTTTGTAGCATTTAAAGGCTTACAATGTGCTTTCCTCAAAACAATCGCAAGGTGCAAGTAATTATTACCCCCATTTTGAAAATTAAGAAGGGGAGGATCAGAGTAGTCAGGTTTCCTGACTACAAGTTCAGTTTAATACCTGCAAAATGATAGCATTTGCTCTACTAAGGACTAACATTCTCCCATATAAATTCGTATTAAAGTGCAAAGGGTAGCAAGAGTAGATTTTATTACAAACTAGTTCTATCTGAAGGTCTTCAATTTCCTGGCTTTCAGGAAGGAATAGAAAGAGTGGGGACATTTTCCTGCCAAGAATAACCAGCCATCCATAGGTTCACTAAAAGCTTACCTAGTCTGTCCCCTATACAATCAATAGGCAATAACAAACAACAGCCTTATTGCCTGCCCAACCACACCACTCCCAGTTGGGCAAGGATACTTAAATTTATGTGTGTGCTCAGAGTTCTGGTAGTGGACTAAATCAGCGTCATCCCTTCCCCACCTTCTGGGTCAGTTTAGATTCCTGAGTCTTTCTGCCATGTAAGAGAAATATACTATTTCGAAGCAGAAATGAAAAAAGATCTCAACTAGAAGAATTAAGGTAGGAAAAACTAGTTGCTCCATAGGCCAGCAGACAGGAAATCAGCTGATCATGATCTAAGCAGGGCCCCAGGGAAAACGACAGCCCTGTTTTAAGGCAGGAGGCCTACAAATGCCTCGCTGGATCCGCCCAAGCCTCAGCCCGCCCGGAGCCTCCCAGTACCTGTCCGCTCACGCTGAAAAATGCCTAAGTATTTAATGGTCACAAAATGGAGAGAAATAGAACAGATAGATACTCTAGTCCCAAAACAAGAATATACTTCCAAGCCCTTTGCATCTGCTGTTGATAGGCATGAGCCAATGTACCAGGACTTCACTAGGAGCATCTGCCAGGAGCCAAGTAGCCACTTCATTCCTGCTTCCACTCAGAGGAAACTGTAGATAGGTAGATAAGTCTGAGAGAAAGCAGGAACTGTACTTTTGTTTACTTGTTTTGCAAACACCCATCATCCCAGCAGCTTAAAAGTCTCTAAAATGAGCTGCTCAGTCCTTTCTTTTGACTCTCAATCTAATTAATCTCTGGGGCTCAGTTTGATGTTCAAATCCCAGCTCTGTTATTTACTAGTTGGGTGATCTTAAGCAAGCAAATCATTTAACTTCTCTGGGACACAACTGTAAAGTGAAGGGGATCCGACTAATTTATCTATTGAATCTCTTACAGTTCTAAAACCTATGATAATTTTGAAGGGAATAGGTCAGGGATTTTATCTCCATTCTCCAAAGAGAAAGAACAAAGAATAGAATATTTAGGTGACATCTAAAGTCACATAACAAGTTTTAACACACGAGTGTCATTGAAACTAGCACATAGGCCTTCCAGCTGCTTCCTCTGCCAAAACAGTAGCAAATCAAATATTTTTCAAAATCACTAGGTGGTAAAAGATCCTATCACTTACAATGTTTTCAAAAGCTCCACCACACCTACCTACCTACCTAGATTGTTTTCTAGCCCCTCTTCACCATCTCTCCAGTTGCAATGGTAATAAATGTTTTCACCTTTCATCAGAACAAATGCATTTTGTTCATCTCTCCAAGCACAAATTCTCAAAAAAACAACCACAATATGACTTGAGAAAGAGTCTATCTCCAATTATTTTCAAGGCCAGTGCCTCATTTTCTATTAGGTCTGCTTTCTTATGGCCAGGGCATATTTTCATAGTTGATCTGTAGGGCCACTCCAGTAATGAAAGAGATCTTACCCAAGTCCAAATAATTGAATAATGAGAGCTTTGTGGCTAGAAGAGACCTCAGGGGAACATTTAATTCAACATACTCATTTTACAAATCAGGAAACTGAGTTTCAGAGAACTGAAATGATTTGCCCAGTCACACATGAAACAAAGCCAATTAGAACAGAAATCTGATTCTAATGTTCTTTTACCTCCACACCTGGCTATTTCTCTCTCAGCTATTACTGCCAAGGAGATCTGCCCTATCTAGTGAAAGGAGCTCTCAAGTAGCCAATCAAAAGGCTTCATTCATTTCCTACATTCCCATCATAAAAGCTCCATTTAATGCCTACAAGAATTCCAGAACCATATGCAGGTATGACATGTGGAAACAAGAACACCACCATAAAGGGAGAGAATACTGAGGTCAGCTCTTCCTGAGAGCTCCAGAGGAACCCCACCCAGGGAAATTCATACCCTTCTACTTGAGAGAAAAAATACAATTAATGTACTCTCCTTTCCCCTCTACCATTCCACCAATCTTCCCCAGAGACAAAGACCAAAGCAATGTGGGAGGATTTATTCACCAGGGGAGAAAATGACTAAACCCAGTCAGTCCTATCCTGTCTATACTATAGTACCCCACCAAGTAGAAGGAGAAAAAATTGTTTCCTTTTTGGGCCTAAGTCCTCTCTGGGCCGCAAAGTGGAAAAAATTAATTATGTGAATTTATCAATATGTTGATCATCGTGGGAGCCAGGGAAATCATAGTTCTCATTTCTATAAAGGTTTACAATTTAACAAGTGTTTTCTTCATAACAATCCTAGGGGAAAAGTGATACAAATATTACTATTCTCTTTTTGAAAAGTAGGAACCAAGCTTCAGAATGGTAAGTGATTTATCCATGGACACAGTAAATGCATAACAAAGAACCTGAATCCAGTTCTTTCCAAGACCCTGGAAAAAAAAAAATCTTCTACCCCACAACACTAGAATTTCTGTGTCAAGAAACCATAATATTCTATCCTCAGAAGAGTATGGAAGAACTACAGGAGAATTTTAAAACTAATCTGTTCCATCCTTCTCAGTGCCTTCCCACTTCAGAACAAGTACCTAGTTATTTCCCAGACCTGGGCAGCCCCAGGCATGAGTTCTTCCTAGTCCCTTTGTTCTCTTGGTTCCCTAGAGCAGCAACAGCTGGGAATGCTGACTTCTCAAGGAGATGGAGGGGTTAAAAAAAAGGGAAGGTGGATCCAAGAGCATTCCACCACTCCAGCAGCAACCCCTGCTGGCAGCTCAAAATGAGAGCTGAAAAAGATCCAGTGATCCTCTAAGCTCCTGTTCAGCTAGGAAATAGCATATGTGCACATACCTAGTCACATAGCTAGTCACAACCAACCAATCCTTTTATGAAGATCTCACCTCTACCATAATTTACTAACCCTATCTTGGGATTTTTCTCAGAAATAAACTGCAAGAGAAAACAAGATGGCTATGTAACATAACTAGTTAGTATCAGAGAATCTAGTATAACCAACTGGCCCAGTATAACCAAGCATTATCTTCCTTCCAGCACTCTGACTTAAGTGACTTTCATAAATCTATTCCCAAAATGCCTTAAGGAAAGCTTTCTGGCAGGAATCACAGAATTATAGAACTAGAAGGCCATCTAGCCTAGCTCTTATTTGAAGTGTAAGTCCCATCTAACAAATAGTAGTAGTAGTAGTAGTCTCTCGGTAACCGAGGATGACGATTGTCTTTGTGTGTTTTTATCTATGGTGTATAGATGAGTGTGCACAGACACTTGTGCGTGACGGAGATTTAAGCAGAAAAATCGATGCACAGAGACAGTCCCGCTCTCTCGGCGTTGGAAGCTTGGGTCCATTGGCACGAAAAGTCATTACACTTGGAGACTTCCTCAGCTGCATTGAATGGCCATGTTGTCTTTTGTGCTCCAACACGCCCTAAGCACTCCACAGTGCTTTGCTGCGTCGCCATCTCAGACGTTGAACCTTCTTGTTGGTTTCTTCCGCCTGTTCCGCCAAAGCAGTCTTCACATGCTGGGTGAGCAAAGCCCTGGTTCACCAGGGGTCAACGTCGACCCGATGGCTACCCTCACAAGGTTTAGCTGGCCTGTCGAAGCCCTTGCTCAGGGTGTGGCCGATGCCACATGCTAGCAGCTACTAGGAGCCACAAGTGAGAGCTGGGTGTCAGGTGGGGGTTCAGAGGCTGGAGAGCTGCCCTAGAAGGGCATGACAAGCCTTCCATACCAGAGATACTACCCCTCCCTGAGCACCCATACCTACCACCAAGTAACGGTAGACCTGAAGTGACAGGGGAAGCCAGGTTGCTCAATGGCACTTCCTAGCTATGTGACCCTATGCAAGTCACTTAAGCCCAATAGTGATCTTCTTCCTTAGAACAGATACTTCATATCAATCCTTAGTCAGAAAGTAAGGGTTAAAAAAAAAAAGAAAGAAATACTTCCTTATATTGAGCTAAAAATTGTAACTCCCTTTCCATTCCTATTCTCCTTTTGGGTCAACAAGTGTAATCCTACTTCCACATGATAGCCCTTCAGTATCTGATGATAGCTGTTATGTCTCCCCACTACACATTTCTTCTTTCCTAACTAAATATACCAAAGTCCCTTCATAAGATCCTTTTAATGACATGGTTTTTCCAGTGCTCTCAATGTGCTCTGATAGTTCTCCTTTGAAGATATACCCCAGTCCCCCTAAAATGCAGTGAGCATGAGGGGGGCACAAAGTATCAGATGTTTGAAATGTCTTCTCTTCTTCATTCCTGCTTTGGAGAATCTGGGGCTTCTTTCAAAGCACAGGCCAGGGACCATCTCCTGAGGCCTTTCCTGCTACCCTCTGGTCTCTAGTTCCCTCTCCCCTTTTGAAATTACTTTGTGCTACTTTGTAAATATTTTGTTTTCACATACCTGGGTATATGTTGTAACTCCCTCAGGAGAATGTAAGCTCCTTAAGGTAAAGGCCTATTTTGTTTGTGCCTTTATACCAGTGCACCCCATTCTGCCTACAATGCCAAGCACACATTTTAATTGAGTTGATCCTCATTATTCATAGATCAAATGTTTGTGAATTCTCCTTTTGCAAACTCAAAATCAATATGACACTTAGGGAAAAGGTATAGTCTCTTGAGTCACCCAACATTGCATATTCCCCATGAGGTTAAACAAGGCAACATTCTGCCTTCTTGTTTCGGTTCTCATTCTGTAAGCAACTGATCTTTTTGAAGCCTTTTTAGTTCCATGTTTTTCACATTTTTGTTGATGTTAGTTTAAAAGGGCCTCCAAGTATAATGTTAAAGTGCTGACTGGTGTTCCTAAGTGCAAAAAAGCTATAATGTGCCTTACAGAGAAAATGCAGATGGTTAGATAAGCTTTGTTCAGGTGAAAATTATAATGCTATTCACTGTGAATTTAATGTTAATGAATCAACAATATGGTACATCTAGAAAAAGGAAGAGGAAATTCATCAATCTGTACCTGAGTCCACTTAAGAAAGTGCTAGAGTAAATGTTGTGACCAGAGGCTTTATAGGAACCTAACACTTTATTTCCCCTAGATTCAATGGTTCAGTATCATAAATTCAGTGTTCATGCAGACTTTATAAAACATAGTTACCACAAATGACAAGAATCAACTATATTTATTGAGACGACCATGAAAGCATACTATAAAATTAATAATATTCTCCCTCTAGACACCAGTTTGTCCTGGGTATGAGTTTGGACCAACTCCCTTGGTTTCCTTCAAATCCCACCTAAATTCCTACCTTCTGCAAGAAGCCTTTCTGGATCTTCTTTAATTTTAGGGCCATCCCCCTACAATTATCCTCAACGTATCCTGTCTGTATCTTGTTTGTCCATAAATGTTCAGATTTTCCCCCATTAGACTGTGAACTCCTTGTGGATAGAACACTGTTTTCCTTTCTCTGTATTTCCAGCATATAGCAGGCACTTAATAAATTCCAGCTGATTGAAATTCAATGTAGGATCCTATACTTCATTCTCCTTTCACTTCTTTCACTGTCCCTCTCTCATCTCCAAGAGAGGGGATTAGTCCTCCCATTCACTAAAGGAGTAAATATAACCTTATATACAAGAATTACATATGATGCTGTCACTCATTGTGGCCCCCACCTCATTAAGGAAGGTAACCAGAAATTACCTCCATCTCTTGATTTTGGCTGAATCCCCTATGAACACCTGATCTTCAAGGAGAAGCAGGGTGGGCATTAGACAACTAATCACAAAATTAGAAGCAGAGAATCTCAGAGGTGGAATCTGATCCAATTTGTACTTGACTGAGAAATCCTCTTTAAGATTCTCAACAAATGGCATCTGGTTTCTGTTTAAGGACCTCTGGTGAAAAGGAATAGAGACCTCCTTGGACACCCATTCCACTTTGGATAGTTCTAATTGTTGAGTATTTTCCCTTGGTTTTCCCTTACATCTACCTATTTTCTTTTCTCTCTTTTTTTTGTTTTGCTTTGTTTTAATCCTTACCTTCTGTCTTAGTATTGATACTGGATATTGGTTCCAAAGCAGAAGAATGGTAAGGGCTAGACAATGGAGGTTAAATGGCTTGCCCAGAGTCACACAACTAGGAAGTGGCTGAGAACATATTAGAACCCAGCACTTCCTGTATTTAGCCCTGGCTCTCAATACACTGAAGCATCTAGCTGCCTCCTATGCCTACTTATTTTCATAGAGCACTTAACTATATGCAAGGTCCTATGGAAAACAAAGAAATCAGATACTGTTTCTCTTCTCCAAGAATCTACAATCTAGTTGGAAAAATAAGAAAAACAGATGAAAAGTTAAACAACAGCAGGAGAGCCAAAAAACTATAAACACAAAATAATGAAATTAGACAGTAGAGGGATTAGAAGCAAAAGGGCCTAGAAGGTTTCATATGAGGGCTTGAACTAAGCCTTGATGAACAAGCAAGATTTCACCAGCTAAAAAGAAGGAAAAGGAACATTTAGGAATAGAGAATGAGCTGAGCAAAACCACAAATACTCGATATTAAAAGCATGAGAAGGAAGAGGAAACAAGGCAAATGTTGGCCACTATGGCAGAAAAGAGATCATGATGAAAAGCCCCTTATAGGAATGCCAACAAAAGTGGCCAGCCCTAAAGCTGGCTTGATTTTCTTCTGCAAATCCTCTGACAAGTGATATTCTTCTGTTTGGTACCCAATGACCTAGATATCACTTGGGCAAAGTTTAAGACATTTAAGCCCACTGAGGAAATGTGCTTGATGAAGTCATGTTCCCTTCTCTAGTCAGAAGTAATAAAGTATCCCACATTAAATTCCATGTCCTTGAAATGAAATCCCTCTTCAGTTTTAACTGTTAGAATCCCCAGTGTCTTTTCAAGTTCAGCTAAAGTACCACTTTGTGTATGAAGCCCTTTCCTATTCTTTCCTAGCCCATAGTATAGCCACCAAAATGCTTTGTATCTATTTTGCATATATTTTGCATATATTTTTATGTGTACATATTGTTTCTCTTGGTAAGTTCCTTGAGGGCAGAGACTTTTCCATTTTTGTCTTTATATACCTAGCAGACCACCTGGCCAAGTAGGTGTTTAATAAGCCCTTATTGATCCTGATACATGTGATTACACTAAAAATTGCAAGTTCAGTGAGACAATGAGTGAAGCTATTTTCCTTTGTATCCCCATCAAGACTTAACTGCTTTAGTAACATTAGATTTGAACTCACCAAAGGCCCTATAGGATTCCTCTAACTACATCTCATAAAAGCTGGTTTTCTTAAATTCTTAATGATGCTCTCTAAAAAGAAAAGGTATCCACTGAAAACCAAAAGGTATGTGTTTCCAGAAATGTGTTTAAGACACTGTTATTATGCTTGTTTTCTGTTCGAAGTCCATTAATTCTTTTATTCCCCTCAGGTTGTAAAGTGTTGTTTTTTAATTCAATTTTATTTTATTTTCAGTTCCAAATTTTTTCTCCCCCTCCTTCCACTCTCCTAAGTATTTAGAAGACATGAAAAACAAAACCTATTACAAATATGCATAGCCAACCAAAAAAATTCTCACATTAGTCATGTCCCACCAAAAAAAATAGAGAGAAAAGAAGAGGAATGCTTCTATCAGCACTCTGAATTTATACACTCTATCTGAAGGTGGCTAGCATGCTTTATCATGAGTCTCTTGGAAATGTGATTGGTCAATGTATTGATCAGATTTACTAAGTTTTTCAAAGTTCCTTATCTTTACAATATTATTGTAATGATCCACCTGGTTCTATTCACTTTGTAAAGCTCATTTCTCACAAAACTGTCTTCTAGTGGAGCAGTTGGGTTGCATATTGGATAGAGAGCCAGACATGGAGTCATGGTGACCTGAGTTCAAATCTGGCCTCAAACACTTCCTAGCTATGTGACCCCAGGAAGTCACTTAACCCCAATTGCCTAGCTCTTGTGGTTCTTCTGCCTTAGAACTGATACTAGGGGGCAGCTGGGTGGTTCAGTGGGTTAAGAGCCAGGCCTAGAGATGGGAGGTCCTAGGTTCAAATCTGGCCTCAGTCACTTCCTAGCTGTGTGACCCTGGCCAAGTCACTTGACCCCCATTGCCTAGCCCTTACCACTCTTCTGCCTTGGAGCCAATACACAGTATTGACTCCAAGAAGGAAGGTAAGGGTTTAACAAAAAAAAAAAGTTTTCTAAAAGTCAACCACTCATGGAAAACAAAGACAGAAACAACCAGAACTGATACTTCCCCTACTACCCTATGTACAGGATGTCCCTACTCTTATAGCTTCATTCTAGCATAAAGGTCTTTAGTCATCTAACACAGGGCTTGGATTCAGGAAGTACTTCTAGGCTAATTCCCTAAAAGTCAGTTTCCCCAGGTACCCAAGTGTCTATCCCTACTTATGGCACCCAAAATCCCTCAGATAAAAAGGCCTTTATCTTCTTGAGGAAGAGAAACTCCCAAATGATACTGTGTTTATCTACCACTTCTGCTTCATCTTCTCCCCAAATCCTCAAGGCTTAGCTCTCTTCTTCTTAACTTAAGCTAAACAAGCTAACTGAGAAGCAGCTACTACTGAGACGTCCCAAAAAAGTAGCTGTGTAGACCTTAAGCCTGTAGACCTTAAGTAGGCCTTAAGACCTTAAGGATGACTTAGGTTAGAGTGTCATGAGGAAACAAGACAGTTATGGTGCCAATTCAAAACCCTTATTCTCCACCATGACATAGATGAGACAAAATGTCTTACTGGAGAAGTAGAAAGAATATCTCTAAAGTATAATGAAACTCAGGGCCTTTACTCCTGTAGTAAAAGATCCCCCAACCATTTCTCCACAGAGAATTGGGTGTGATACCATACCCTACCCCCAACCCCACCCACTAGACATCTGGGTAACAAGGATAATTAACACAGCCTACTTATGAATGAAACTCTCTTGAAGTTTCAGTTGAGCTCAGCCCTCTCCCTTGAAAACAATGCAGAAGAATGTGGGGGACCACCCCACACTCCAAGGTTCAAGAGTAAAGCTGCACACACCCCAGAAATACTCACAACAAAGAAGGGTGTGATGTGATTATTTTTCCATAGGTTTCCAGGATCCCTTGGGGCAACAGGCAATGATACAATTTTAACAAGTTCTGCTTTAAATACAAAGGTGCCGGTTTCAGGGGATGTTTTAAGATAAATAAAATAAATATCTCTATAAAATGAGAACTAGGTAATTTAGAGTTGAAAGGAGTCTTAGAGATCATTTAGTTTGAAACTTTCATTTTACAGATGAGGATCTAGAGGTCCTAGAGGCCAAGAGACTCATCTAAACTGACTCAGGCAGTAGGAGAATTAGGATTCAAACCCCAATCTCCATCCAGCTCTAATGCTGTATGTTTGACAGACATACTGACAAATCCTTTGTGAGAAGTTCATATTCTGGGCTTCATAATCTCCATCCTGAGAGGAGGAAGAAAAGCCAGAGAAACCTCCAAACAAAAGAAAGCCTCCAATCAAATGCCAAGGTTCTGACAGTTACCTTACACTGCTTCCCAGGGGAAACACTAATCTGATCTTCATAATATCTTATCATGAACATGAGAAGAACCTGATGAAACTGCTCCAGTCCCCTATTTCCAGACAAGTGAATGGATGACTAGGCCCACTCTAAGAGAAAAGGCTGTCTAATTTCTTAAAATCTCTAAGAGCAAAGATTATACCTACCTCTTTCAGGAAGAAGTGGTTTTATTTTTTATTACTGACAAAATTCCTCTTGAATAAGTCCATTTTTTCTTATTTGTACAAACAGTTCCATTCCTGATTCAGCATTCAATAGCCATTAAGAAAGTACCTACTATTTAACAAACCACTCCACTTTAATAAATATTAAGTGCCTACTATGTGCAGAGCTGGTGGTAGTTGCTGAGAGACACAAACAAAACAGAAATAGTCCCTCTTCTAAAGCTTACATTCTGCTGGAGGAAAGAAAAATGTGCAACATGGTCACAAAAAGTAAAGAAAAACCTTAACAAATGAGAGAAATGAGCCATGGCTTCTTATGGTAGTCTCTGCACTAAACTCTGGAGGAAGGTAGAGATTTTTGGAGGTGATGAGGAAATATATTCCAGGAAATGGGGATAGACTATATCCAAAGGCAGAGAAGGGGAGTATCAGAACTGGGAGATAGTCAGTCTCTCCTGGAACATAATGTGCATAATAATGAAATAAAATGAAATGAATCTTGAAAAAGTTGGGAGCCAGATGGTAGAGGGGTTAAAATGCCAGGCTAACTTTTATTTTATTTTATGTTAGAGGCACTGGGAAGTCAAAAGTATGATATTGTCAGAATTATGTTTTAGGAATATTAGTTTGAGAGCTTTGTAGAGGGCAGACTGGAGAGAGGAGACCCTGGAAGTAGGTAGGCAGGCCAGTCCTGAAGCTCCTGTCACAGTCTGGGGGGAAGGTGATTAAAGTTTGAACTATGGTAGTATCTGTGTTAGTGTAGAGAAAGAAAGGATATAAAAGTGTAGAGATATAAGTTGCAAAGTACCATGCTAGGCACTGAAAAGGATGTAAAGAAATTGAAACATAGTACCTCTCCATGGGGTGACTACATTCTCGCAGGGAGTATATAACAGATGCAAATATGCAATACTATCTAATAATATCATAACCATATTGTGAGATATTTGAGATCAATGAAAGTACCATTTCTAACTGATCATTCCAAAAACAAATATTTATTGAGCACCTACTATATGCATAGAACTATAAGGAATACCAAAAAATAAAGATGTGTGATGTTAGATCCTTGAGGACAGGGCTTAATTTTTATCTTTGTAAGCCAAGAATCTATTCAATATCTAACACACAGTAGATGCTTAATAAATGCATGTTGACTGAGTGCCCTCAAGAAGCTTACATATTATTTACTAGGAAGGCAAGGCATATGCACATGATACAAAACAATACAAAAGATGTCACTACACAGCTTTTTGTAAATGCACTCATAGATAAACCTTTTTATTGAAGAAAGTAATCTTAAGAGTTCTTTAATTTTCTCTTCTCTTAAACTTTAATACCCATAACTCCCATTCACTGCATTTGCCTGTCTATAAAGAAGACTGTCCTATTAAATGTCAGAGATGGAATAGCTATGATCTTGAAAAAAGATTAAAAAAAAAAAGATGTAGCAGTGAGATTCAGATCTGCATGCAGACACAGGTCTTAAATGGAGATGACTGGAGGGCATTAAGTCAATCCCAACCTAAAGGGAAGCTGTTGACAGCAACAAATAATCTTTTCTGCCCCAGTCAGCTCCCTTAACACAACATTCCTGCTCTGCCCCCACACCTGCTTGCTCTGCTAATACAGGAACTTATGTTGAAGCCAGCAAAGGAATACTATCCCATACAGTGACCTTGTTCTTTGGCATAGCCACTCCAGGGCCTGGCCCCCAAACTCCAACTATAGGCGGAAGAAAGAGGAAGTGATAAGAGAAAGGAAAAGAACAAACCTGAGACACTCCTTCATTGCCCCCCAGTTCCATCTTTCAAAAGAGAATCCACATGGCTTGATTAGAGCAGAAAAGACTTTAAAAATGTAAAACTGATTTTCCATCCTCTTGAGCTATTTACTTGACTTAAAGCTAGTAACTCCCCAGTTCTATATACCTTGTTTTCTTCATCTGTAAAATGAAATGAGACAAGATCTCTATGATAATTCTAATTCAAGATTCCTACCCCTAATAGCCTATTCTTCCTAATAAAGACCTTATTCTCTACCTATTTTGTTATATATTTAACAGTAAAAAATTATTTTTAAAAAGTGAATTGGGGGGGCAGCTGGGTGGCTCAGGGGATTGAGAGCCAGGCCTAGAGACAGGAGGTCCTGAGTTCAAATTTGACCTAAGACACTTTCTAAATATTTGAGCCTGGGCAGTCACTTAACCCCCATTGCCTAGCCCTTACCACTCTTCTGCCTTAGAACCAAACATAGGATTGATTCTAAGGCAGAAGGTAAGAGTTTAAAAAAAAAAGTGAATTAGACTTCTGTTGGAATCTTGTATTTCATCAGTCACAAAGCACTTAAATATAACCCCAAAAGCTAGTGGTTTGTTCTGTTGTCCACATGGGGACCTCATAGTGCAGTTACAAGGAGTCACTTAGCCAAGTAAGGCTGAGACAGATCCTTCCAGTCTTGACTCCCAATCTTTATTCGGAACAGGCTATCTCTCTCTTTAATCCCTACACTGACCCTATGCTCTGGCTGGCTCTGGCTGCAATTCAGATAGTTAGTGGTGTTTGTGTGCACGAGTGTTTGCAACGGATCTGGGATGAGTTTCCTCATGTTACAAAGATAATCACCCCCAGAGGACCAGAGCTTTCCAGGTGCTCTCCCTACTAGAAACTGGAGCCTGCAGCTCAAGGCACAGGTCACTGAAAAGGGCCCTTACCAGAATCCTGGCCCAGGTGCAAGGGACGCTAACATAGCAATGAGAAGAAATCATCCTAGGTTCAGAGGATATTTGAAAGAACCACACTGTTCACAAGTCTTGGCAATATTTGGGTCACCGCAGAGGACAAGATCATAGATGTGTAGCCAGAAGTGAATAAAGGAATGAAAAAACTTTTATTAAGCATTTATTATATGCAGGCAATGTGCTAAGCACCAGGAATACAAACAAAATTCAGAGTTTGCCCCTCCCTGCCTGTCTTCCTTATTACAGGATTTGGAAATTATCTCCAATTTTGCAGAAGAATTACTAAGTCACAGAAATGAAATGACTTGTACAAGAATATACAGCTAATTAGTTGAAGAGCCAGAATTTGAACCTGGGTCATCATTCTGGAGTAAATTTCCTTTTCAAATGTATTTCCCTCTGGGAAAATGGCATTGCCCTTGATAGGCTTACAATGGGGAATCAGCCTGCTACTTGTCAACTTGTACAATACTGGCTCAGTGTCCTACATAACCGCTATTACCCAGGTAATTCTTCTAACGTACCTACCCACTATACTTGGGTGACTCCTCTATTCAAAAACTGTCAATAGATCTTTATGGACTACTGAAATATTAGCTTCTAACCTTTCAATTCAAGGCCAACTCCCTCTCATATACTCTATGCTTTATTTTCCATCTCCTATTTTAGTTCTGCCCTCTGTCTCCTTGTCTTTGTTCATTTCCATACTTGAAATAAACTAATGTCCCTTTTCCCAGCTGTTGAAGCTCCTTCTTCCTCAAAAGTCACCTCCTCCATGTTACCTTCAATGATTTTTGTTTTATCTCAGCTGAAAATGACCTCTTCCTCCTCTCAAATGTCTCATAGTGATTTGTCTGAACCACCATCTTTACAGATAGCTCGTTTTTCTTTGGATCATAGGATAATAGGAATCATGGATCACCTGGAAGGCATGTCAGAGGGATCTGAACTCTCATTTTACAACTCAAGAAATTGAAGAACAGGAAAGTTTAGTGACTTGAGCAAAGTCACATGGATGTTAATACCCGAGTTAGAATGTGAACTCAGGACCTCTGGCTCCAGTACTCTTTCCACTGTACCATGTGGCCTCCCATAGAATGAAAATAATAATAATAATAATAATAACTAATATTTATTGGCACTTTAAGATTTACCAAGCACCATCCAATATAATCTCATTTGAGTCTCACATCAAACTATGACTGTTGGTACTATATTTTATAGATAAGGAAATTGAGACTCAGAGAGAATAAGTGATTTGTCCATGGTTACACAGCTAAAAAGTGTGTGAATTGGACTTGAACCAAAGTCTAATGTCCCTCCAATTATGGCAGTGCTTACCTCACTACAACAAATTGTCTCTCCTCTATTAGATTATAAGATCCTTGAAACCAGAGCCCTTGTCATAGCTTCACCATCCCAGCACCAAGCATGAGTATAGGCTCAAGAAACATATGCTGAACAGAACTAAATTCAGCACTCATGGAAATCAGGAAGAAAGAGGGTAAAATTCCAAAGGACAAACCAATTCCAAACACCTCCATCTCTAAAACCAGAGACTGAAATAAGATCAAAGATTCTCCAAATTAGTGGTGACACACCTTCCACTCCCTGGGGTGACTCATGTCAAGTTCATTCAGTTTGGAGCCAAAACCTATTAAAAAAAAGGGGGGGGGGGAGCAGAAGACAACCCACACTAGGATAGGTCCAGAAACAGGCAAAAGCTGGAATCAAAAAGTGTCATAAGTCCCCAACTCTTCCTCTGAATTGGTCCAAGACAGTGTGCAATATTGCAATATCCTCTGGAGCAAAGGAAAATGAACCCAACTAGTGTCCAATAATGGGAAGTACAATAAAGACTATTTCTAGATATAAAGGTCAGATTGATGAAGGACATTACCACACTCTGAAAGTTAGTGATTATATTGAATATGTTGAGGTAAGGCAAAGAGTCATGAGAACAACTCCACTACACTCATGTTCAATAGCCAAAACAAACAGGAGGTGCTTGCATCTTCCACAGTAAAAACTCTGTCTAGTCTTGCCAAAAACCAGGCCTACCCCAGCCCTTCACCCACAAGAATGGGCTACCCTAAACCAGCTACTTTCCTAAGTGACATATCCTGGAGGCTTTCCCAGGCATGACCTCCACTCCCTGGAGTTTGACAAAGAGCCTTTATTGGTCAGACTAATAAAACCTGCATACTCCATATTTCATACTTGTTTGTAGGTTAAAGACCACAGGTAAGAAAAGCCACAAGAACATGTCACTTCTAAGTCAAATCGGGTTAATAAATATCTGCTGTGTGACTCTGAACAAGTAACTTCATCCCAAAAGAGCAGCTGAAAAAACCTTTACACAAAAGAAAAGTGCCAAGAGATACACACCAATAAGCATATTTAAGACAGAACCAAATCCTTCCTGAAGCTAAATGTCTACCCCCACCAAAAGGACTGAAATAACTGCCTGGCAAAAAATATAATAGCATTTCCAGAAGCAAAAATTAATGCCTTGGCTTAATGAGGGTAATATTTTCCTGTGGCCACCCACTTACAAGTGGTCAAAATATGCTTGTAAGGCATGCTATTCATGAAGGTAGAGCTTCTTCTCCCTCACATACATAGTCACCTTCCTTGATTCCAGAATGCAAAGTTAAGATATAGGAAGACTGGGAGAGCTAGGTGACTCAGTGAATTGAGAACTAGGCTAAGAGATGGGAAGTCCTAGGTTCAAATCTGACCTCAGACATTTCCTAACTATGTGATCTTGAGCAAGTCACAACTCTCATTGCCTAGTCCTTAACAGCTCTTCTGCCATGGAAGCAATACAAAATATTGACTCTAAAATGTAAGATAAGGAAAGAAAGGAAGAGGGAGGGAAGAAGGAAGGAAAGGAGGGAAGGAAGGAGACTTATTTAAAGTTTTTAGGCCATTCCCATTCTTAGAGAAAATTTCAACCTACTAACAGGTATTTACAAATCACCTACCCAGTAAAGGTAGAAAAAAATTACAATCTCTGCTTTCAAAGCCTTGAAATTCTTTTTGGAGAAATAAAACTAAAGGCATGTGAAATTATAAAAGAATGATAAAAAATGATAGATGGTTATGTTCTGAATGGAGTGGCAAAGGCTTCACTCTGTAAATACTACTGAATCTGAATGAGAAAGAATTATTTTACAGGGAGAATGAACTCCATCCAGCCTGGTTTCATGAAGGAACTGGAATGTGAGTTGTTTTTTTGAAGAATGGAGAAGGGAGAAGAGGCATTCTAGGGTTCTCACAAACATGTAAACACATACTGTGAAGGAACATGGAGACGAAAAAAACCTGCCAGTAGTAGAGGACTAATATTGATGAAAAGTGAGAAATAAACTGGATGGATAGGATGAGGCCTCAAAAACTGTGGGGGTGGGAAGGTGGGGGGACTAGTATTGATGAGCAGAAAAATAAAATTGGATGATAGGGTCTCAAATGCTGAACAGAGGAGTAAACAAAGAGCTACAGTAAGTTTTCCAAGTAATTGGAAAGAGTAGAAAAAGTAAAACGTTTTGTTAGAGGAGGAAGTGATCACAGACTAGAATATCAATAGTCAATATGCATTTATTTAGCTCTTACTACTCACCAGGCCCAGTGCTAAGCCCTAGGAATAAAAAAATGGAAAAGATAGTCCTGGCCCTCAAAGATCTAACAATATAATGGAGGATACAATAAGCAAAAAATATATACAATTAAGCTACATACAGGATAAACAAGAAATAATTAACAGAAGGAAGGCACTGGAAATAAGCAGGATTGCAGAAAGCTTCCAATTAAAAGTGGAATTTTAGCTAGAACCTGAAGGAATCCCAGAAAGGCAGTAGGCAGGAAAGAGAGCATTCCAGGTATAGGGGAGGGCCAGAGAAAATGCCCAGAGCTGAGAAATGGAGTGTCTTCTTTGTGGAACAATGAAGAGATCAGTGTCACTAGACAGGAAAGTAGGGAGGGAGGAGGAGGGGGTGCAAGGGTAAGGTGTAAGAAAAGTAGAAGGTAAAGGAAAAGAGTAGGTTATGATGGGCTTTGAATGACAAAGTTTTTTATTTGATTCTAGAAGTGATAGGGAACCACTGGAGTTTTCTGAAGCTAGGGGAGTGACACAGTAGTATTCACACGTCAGGAAAATCACTACAGTATCTGAATGGAGGATGGACTGAAATGGGGGAGACTTATGACAGGCAAACCAATCAGAAGGCTATTGCAATAATCTAGGAATGAGGTGATGAAGGCCTGCAGCCTGATGTTAGCAGCAAGGAGATGGTATATTCAAAAAGTGTTATAAAGGTGGAATCCACAAGCTAAGGAAACAGATAGAATATAAGGAATAACAGATAGTGAGAAGTAAAGGATATCACCCAAGTTTCAAGTCTGGGGAACTGAGAGGATGGCAGTACCTTTGATAATAATAGAAAAGATTGGAAATGGGGAGGGTTTATGGGAAAAGATAATGAGCTCTGTTTTGGGTAGGAATAAATGTGTTAATGCACAATAGACTTCTCAAAGGGCAATCTGGAAAGAGGAATGCATCCTGACTGATCTCCCAAGCCAAACACCTCTAAAAAGCTCCTTCAGAAAAGAAAAGTTAGTGATGTCATAGAGTTAGGGATGCACCATCCACAGAACTGAAGAACTGTTACATACTATTTATACCATTTCACATACAGTATGAACATTTACATGTTCATACAAGTATTTACATAATAAATGCTTAGAAATACTCTATTTAGCCCATGTGTCTTTAACATGGCCCGAAAGAACTGGCTTTTTAACAGCATGCAGGACAGCTCATGGTTCAGTTTGTGAAGCATGATTTTTGATTCATGATTTCTGACTTCATGATGTTGCCCTTACCAGATTTACCACTATTTTTCCCTGATGCTGTTTGGAACTGGAACAGGCACTGAAAAGTCTATAATAGTGTGGCCTGAGACAGTGCTGATGCACTTCCTTTAACCACATTCTATCATTTAACAAACAAGCAGGAGATGGAAACAGGAGTTCCCATATGCAATGGTTACTTCACACACACATTTTATTATTTTAGCAACATTTAGCCAAAACTCTTAATTTCCCAGGAGCCTGACCCGACTCACTTTCTGCATAGTTTATGAATTAATAGGGTCCATGTCCATAAGTACTAATGACCCTATTGTTCTATCTAAAAGCCATTCCTTCCAATTCTAAGATCCATTTCATTCTTTTTTTGATCCATCTTATTCTTAAGAGAAGCTTCACAACTGAGGCTACATTGAAGCCAAGAGATTACTTTGCATCTATGCTTGGGGTAAACACACAAAACTCCGAACCTCATAATTCAAAAAGTCCGTATTAACATAATCTATTAAGGTTGCCACTTTTACAGCTGCTTCTCTTCAAAGATGTAAAAATTACTTTCACCCATGAAACAAATCTTTCTTATTAGCATGGGGAAGGAGTAATTAAGCCCCTTCTTGAGATGAAGACATTCAGCACAAAGTCCCTTTGTGTCATTCACTAAACTGGAGACCAGAACCCAACCCACTAAGAAATCAATCTATTATTTCTAGACTTCAAATATGCTCATGTATGTCAGGTACTTTGCAAACCTTGAAGTGCTGTATAAATATCAGCTATTAGTGTCATTACCATCATGATGATGGCAATGAATACAACTGGACTAAAAGACTAGAAACCTGGCTGTCATGAACTAGTCCTGGACCTCCACACAAGATATGTTAGTGTCATTATTTCCTCAATGGAGAAACAGATATCAGTCCCACATACTTCAAAGGGTGCTGTAAAGAATAATTCAAATCACTTATTAATGCTCCAATCCTGATCAGCAACCACTTATTGGATATTCCATATCAAACTCAACATGTTCATATTGCTTCAAATGAGTCAAGGGCACTGCCATCCTTCGAGTCGCTTGAGTTGAGTTGAGTTGAGTTGAGACATACTTGATTCCTCAATTATTCATCTCACACATGTTATCAGCTGCCAAATCTCATTGCTCATATCTATCATCCCCTTTTTATCTTTACAATGTCTCTCATAAATGTTCCCTTCTCTCCACCCTTATAGACATCGCTCTAGTTCAGGTCCTTATCACCTCTGGACAGTTGTATATTTTTTACCTTCTAATTGGTCTCCCTGCCTCAAGTCTCTCTTTATTCCAATCTATCCTTCATTAAAAGTGACATTCCTAAAGTGCTAATCTAACCATGTCACTTTTTCCCCATCTCATAAATGAACTCTAATAATTTCCTCACATAACCCACTATTTCTCATTTTTATGACTTTGCAGTAGCTGTCCCTCATGCCTGAAATGCCTTCCTTCCCCACTTCCACCTTCTGAAATCTTTGGTGTCCTTCAGGACTCAGCTCAGGTGCCACCTCCCATGTGAAGCATTGCCTGATCACCCCAGCTGATAGTGCCTTTCCCAAACCCCCAGGTCCCCTTGGGTCAGTTTTGCACATTTACATACAAATCATTTTATAATCAGAATGTCCATTCCTTGAGGACAAGGACAGATTCACTTTAGTCTTTAAATCCCCAGCACCCAACACACATGAGCCATTTATTAAATGCTTGTTGATTGCTTTGAAAGGTTGTTATGTGGAAGATGGATTAGATTTCTTCTGTACTCAAACTGTCACAGTATAGGATGTTCTAGCTCCCTTTTCTATCCAAGAGCAGCACAATAGAAAATAGGCTGAAGTTACAAAGAGATAAAGTTAGGCTTAATATCAAAACAAACTTCCAAACATTTAAGTGCAGTTCAAAAGGGAAATGGGTTGCACCTTAGGAGGTGATAGGTTCTCTTTTTTGGAGGTCTTCTGGGCAAAGACTTACATAGCACTTAGTAGGTATATAACAAAGGAAATTTTTTTTTCAGATATGAGTTAAACTAAGTAGTCATTAAAAAATCCCTTCCAACTCCAAAATTCTGTGATCCTGGGCAGGATATGCTAAGTGCTGAAGATATAAAACCAAAATTCAAACTAATTCCTGTACTTGAGCATCTTAAAAATCTAGGGGGGGGAGGAGGGGTAACCTAGGGGGCACAGCTAAGTGGCTCAGTGAATTGAGAGTCAGGCCTAGAGATGGGAGGTCCTAGACTCAAATCTGGTCTCAGACACCTTCTAACTGTATGACCCTGGGCAAGTCACTTAACCCCCATTGCCTAGCCTTTACCACTCTTCTGCTTTGGAATCAATGTAGGTATTGATTCTAAGAAATGTCTACTGTGGGGGAGGAACCACAGGTACACACATAAGTAAATCCAAAATACATATAATTTCAAGGGAGTGCACTAACAACTAAGGGAATCAGGAAAGGCCATTGGAATATAAGCCCCTTTGGAGGACTCCTACAGACTTTTCCCTTTCTTGGTATCCTCAGTCCTTACCACACAGCACCTGACACAGGGCAAGTGCTTAATAAATACTTGTTGATATGTGAAAGAAAGTGGCACTTGAGATAGCATTGATAGGCACCAGGACCCCAAGAGGCTGAAGGGAAGAAGGAGAACATTCATGGGAAACATCCTATGCAAAGAAATACCAACTAGAAAAAAAATGTAATGGATATGAAAATGCTTTGAAAAATATAAAGTTCTGGATACGTTCAAGCATTCACTCTCTTTTATATAGCAGTTTCTAATTCATAAAGCTCTGTGAGGCCGTGAGAAGAACAATCTCTGCAATACAGTGCCCTGGAGGGAGTGCATACTTAGCATCTCCTGGCTTTAAGTGAATCAGGTTATTCCAAATGAGACATAACTCCTTCACTCTGCCTGGCAGCATTAGGCTACTTTCCACCACAAGCAAGGATCAGTCCTAACTTTATAGTCTTTGCCACACCTAATTGGCTCCAGGAACTCCATGACCACCATATTTCCTAGGGCAATGATGAAGATGACACAATGCTCCCCTCGCTCTTACCTAACCTAGCTTTTATTCTTCAAAGATTTATCTGTTCTGAAGAGAAATGGTCTGCTTCAGGCTGAATCATACTCTGTGTCCTGCTCAAACATCCACCATAGATTAAAACTGTCCGTTCTCAACTACTTTCTAAAGAGTCCCATCTGAGACTACCAATGTAGACCTGACATCAGTCTTCATGTTGAGCAAGAAAAAGAATGTGTTTTGTTGGTATCCACCAATGCTGATACACAATTTAAAGGGTTATTAGCGCAAAGGCTTCTAAGCTGACCTGTTAGGTATCAAGGAGAAAGTCCGTAAGATAGGAAATTGGGCAGCAGGGCAGAAAATCCTCCATGTCTTTGCTAAATTATCTAACTTTTTTTTTGGCCATGCTCACTACCAGCATGTAGGAGAACTGTTACCAGGCACAGTGCTAACAGATCCACGTTTGACAACCATTCCCAATATGGTTAGTTGCAAGGAGTACCACTCTAAATAGCAGAGTCTAAGCTGAATATGATATAAATGCATCACTTAAAGACAGCCTTCTCTTCATTTTTGCTTCTCCTGGGATACAGCTCATGTTTCTGCATACTTCACATCTGTAGAGAGGCAAGCTAAGGGAGTTTAAAATAACTGGTCGCTTTTTATTATGCACTCTATAGTTTATAAATTATCTTTCTCATCCTAAGCCTAAAGTAGGTAATTATAATACTCCTATTGGCACTTTGTATAGTACTTTCTTTACAACCTTATGATCAAGGCAGTACATATGTTGCTATTCCCATTTTAAAGATAAAGAAATAGATGCTGGGAGGGAGTCACTTTCCCAAAGTCCCACAACTAGTAAATGTGGTAAAGTCTGGAGTCATAGAATGTCAGAGCTGGATGCTAGACTGATACTTTGACTTGACAGCTGATGAAGTTGTAACTTAGAAAGGTCAATAGTGGCAGAACCTGGTGTTTGAAAGGCTCTAAATTCAGTTACACAGAGAGATGTATTTTAGTAGTTATCTCAAGAGGGTGGAACCCCAGCTTTTTCCATATCAGTTTCCCATCTCTCTTCAAAACTAGTTCCTGATATTGTCTATACAAACCACCTTCCCTTCTCCTGAGTCACCCGACTGCTTTCAGCTCACACTTCTGCTCAGGCAGACAATTCACTCCTTATAGAGCTAAGGGAATTCTCACAAGTCTGGAAAAGCAGGAATCCCACAAAACAAACTAACAAAGGGCCCTGATGCTAGGTCAGGTGGACTTTCCAGCCCCAGTGATGTAAGAGAATGCCTCTGCAATCACAGAATCCACTGCAGAGCAGCAGCACTCAAGTCAATTTACTTGGGCCAAATCTTTTCAACCCTTTCCTCCCCTCAAGAAAACAAGAGGTCTGGGAAGGAACTCAAATTCCTTCCTATACACTTGATCAAAGTATTTCAGAAGGGAAGCCAAACTCAGTGACACAGCTCAAAGGGCAAAAAACAAGCAGTAGCTCCTGAAACAGAACCTCAAACAAGAACTGCCCATTTTTCCCTAGCCAAATTCATCCCAGAGTTTTATTCTCCAGAACTCCAATCCTGAAGAATTGATCAATCACTCTCTGGGGGGCAAACTTCATTTTATCAAAAGCCTCCTCAAAACCATGAAAATGAGGCCCTGAAATATTTTTTACATTTTGTGGGAAGGGAATAAAAGGGGGTGGGGTTAGGGAATATTGAAGGGTATTCATTCTAAAGGCTTAAAGATGTCACAACTCAAGACTTTCCCAGAGCTTCCACCTTCTTAAATGCAGAGTGCTAGAGGCTATAAACAACTTATTTCTTTGTGTTTTGGAGTGTTCCATATTTCTTGGAGAACTTACCATGGGGGTTCAACAGAAAACCTGATATAGGGAAGAAAACCTAGAGATAGCCCAGATTGGGTTGGAGCATTAGGGCCCTGCTAAAACAACTCCATCACTCATTTCAACAAGCTCTTAATTACTCTCCTTCAAGACTAATACTAGGGGGAAAAGGAAAACTTAAAGGTTCTTCTACTTTGGGCAGGTATCAAAAACAAGTATACAAAAACTGAAGTATCCTATCCAGAACTGTCAAAGGAAAGGAAATTGGAGAGATCCAGTCATACAGACCCAAGATGGGACAAAACAGAAAATACTGCCTTCAGTGGTTGTTTAGAAGAATCTCAAAATCTGTGAAAACCAGCAAAATATCTCCCTCAATACATACAAAGTACATTCACATCCAGAAAGGTTCAATTAGTAGCTCCACATCTCTATATATTCCTGGATACAATCTGGAGGTCACACACAACAGTCCAAGAAATGAAATGCATTGTGATTTTGGCCTACAAAAACTTTCTCCTTATCCATCTTGGGCTTAGGTTAGTCGTTAACTTGCAGAACTGCTTAGCAAGGGAACCTCTTGGGACTGAAATCTGGGCTGTAAGACAAATCTTTCTCTCTGCAAAAGACGAGCACATGAGAGTTCAGACACACAATCACACTATACACACACACACACACACACACACACACACACAACCACAAAAGAAACCAAAGGTAGTTTTATGTTATCCATATCCTATTCTCTTTCTGAGTTTCTGAGAAGACAAAAGGGGAACATGAGCCCTTAAAAAAGCTTTAGCAAACATGTCAGTCATAGAAGAGGAGTAAGAATGACCAGAACTCATGACTTTCAATTACCCAATTTTTTCTCCTCCTCCTCCTCAGAAGTTCCCAACCATCCTAGAAACTCAGACCCTTTTTTTTTTGTTGGCTTCTGGTGAGGCTCATATAACAGAGTAGAGTAATTTAACCAACAATAGAGAGAAAAAGGAAAAAAATTCCAGTACTATCTACTGTAATAGTGGTTCCAAAACCCTATCTGAACTCAGCAAACAAATTCTCCCCAACAAAAGGTAAAATGTGCCAAACCCTAGATACTGGTGTAATACAGTAAGAGAGCACAACTCATTGAGACTTTTTTAATATAGTCATACATTCCCATAGCAAGCAACCCTGGTTTAAATCCTTACCCCCTCTCCTGAAAATGTTCCCCCCATACACACTTCAGGAACTTCATTCCATCATCTTCAAATGGGTCAAAAGCTATGCTAAAAGTCCCCTTTCAAAGTTCTAACCTCATCACCTGCAGAAGGTCAGACCACCCTAAGGAGTCTTCCTTCAGTGCCTTAAAGACTCATCACCTGCAGTAGGTTAAGGCACCCTAAGAGGCCCTAACCTCAAGAACTGCAGTGAGCCAGAACACCCTGAGATGTCCCCTTCAGAACCCTAAAAACATCATCTACAATGAGTGGGTCAGGCTACCCAAAGGGACTCCCTTCAGTGTTAGTCCTATCACCTGCAGTGGGCTAAGAGACTTTAAGGGTCTCCCTTCAGGTCCCTAACCCCTCACTTGCAGTCACTGGGGCCTGTTACATACACAGAGTCTAAGGTATCTAAGGATCTCCCTTTCCTCCTCACCTGCACGGTGTGAGTCAAGCTACCCAAAGGGTCAGTGCCTTAGCCTTATCATTTGCCGTGGGGCAAAACACCTTAAGGATCACCTCTCTACGGGGCCCCCTCTCCATCCCTTCCTGCGGTGGGCCAGGCCACCCTGGGGGTCTCCGGCTCCCTTCAGGCTTTAACTCCTTCATTCCACCGTCGGCCAGACCACACTGAGGGTCTAGCCTTCAAAGCCTTAACCCCATGATGCCCCGCGGGCAGCTCGGGGCTCCACGTCCCTCGTCCCTCCCAGGGCAGGGGGAGGGGCTGTCCCGCGCCAGGCTGGGCTGGGCCGGGCTGGGCCGGGCTGGGCCGGTACCTTTGTAGCGCTCCAGCACATCCTCGTACGCCTGCACGAACTCCTTCTCCTGGCTCCGGTTGACCGGTTGCTGGCCCGGCACGTAGCCAGCCATGGCTGCGCCCCGGCTCCGGCTCCGGCTCGGCACGGCCCCTCGGGGCTCAGACACTCCGGCAGTGGCCCCGGGCCCAGCCGGCTCTTTGTGCCGTCTCCCCGAGGCGGCGGCGGCGGCGGCGGCGGGGCGGGGGCCTCCCTCCCGGGCCGGCCTCGCGGATCTGCTCTCGCTCGCTCGCTGGCTCCGGGCTCCCGCGGGGCTGCCTCTCGCTTCCGCCTCCCTGCTCCAGCTCCGCTCCGGCTCCGGCTCCTCCCTCAGCGCGCCCGAAGTTGGGCAGCAAGGCTAGCGGGGGTCCACCAAGGCACAAGCACTGGCGGTGGCGGTGGCGGTGGCGGTGGCGGTGGCGGCGGCGACTCCTCTTGTCATGAGCGGCCCGGCCTGGCCCCCCGCCCCCTTCTCCGCCCTCGGCCGCGGCTCCAGCGAGAGCGCGAGCACGAGCCCCGCCCCCAGCTCGACCCAGGACCCGCCGGGGCGCGGGCGCCCCCTGGCGGTAGCGTGAAACACTTTTTTCCTTCCCTCCCTTACGACACTGATTCCATGGGGCTGGGACCACCGTGCTGCACTGCTTCTGGGGAAGCCCAGAGAGAACTGGACATAAGAGCACCCAAACTGAACAGAGCCCCGATCTGAGAGGGGAGGACACCATCACCCCAAATGAGCAAAGGACAGGAGGGATGGACCTCAGTCTCTAAATGAGTTCCCAGTCTGAACTGGGAACTGAGAGGACCCTAGCCCCAAATTGTGATGACTCAGGCTGAGAAAACAGCTCCAGACAGCACTCCAGTCCCAAAGCAGAAGGAATCAAAGTGGCCTAGAACATCAAGGGCTGAGTTCTGGGAGAATCTTTAGGCCAAAGCCAGGGGAAAAGGATAGGAATGCCAGTGAAGAAGAGGATTAAAAATTAGAATCTAGGACCAATAAAAGAGATGGCAGAACCAATCAGTGACAAAGATAACAAAACTGCCCTTCACAGGGAAAAAGAAGTAAGAATGGAGAGGAAAAATCAGGCTATGATTGTGCAGCCTTGAGACAAGGGAGAAAAATAGAAGAAAGGAAGGAGGCCATACAATTCAGAAAAAAGAAAAAAAAAACAAGACATCTCAGACCAAAGGATACTATGGAATGGTCAAGATAAGGGTAAGGACTTTCAGAAGTAGGGTACAGACAAAACTGAAGCCAGAATAAAGAATAAACGTTGAATGAGTAAAATTCAAAGAAGAGAAGGCACAAGGTTTCTAGAAAGAGTAGATGCTAGAGACAGAACCAGGAGACACTTAGAAATATGTACTGTACTAAATAGGACCAAGGATGTTGAGCCAGAGTCACAAAGAAATGACAAATGTGGGAAAAATAAGACCAGAAGTTTGACTGGACTGTGAGTCAGTGGACAGGGGAAAGGAAATAAGGAACACATAAATCAAGAAGTAAAAAAACCCCAACAGAGCTGTTAAAATGTGACAGCAATCTGAACAGAAGCTAAATGGAGATGGAGAAATGTGGGAACCTGAGAACTCAACTCCAATTGCACAGAACAAAGAAGAGGCTCTGGAGACCAGCACAGACTGAAAGAGATTTACAAGAAAAGGAAGACATCCCATTCCTTGGTCACCAGAGGATGAAAGGTCACCAGAAGAGAAAAATTAAAGTAGCCAAACAAAAAGGCAGAGGATTTGTTTAGGGATGGGGCACTTCGGGATAGATCTTCCCACAGAGCAATGATTTTCCTATTCAGTTGTTTCAGAGTTTTAATTATAGGTTTTTTTTTTTTTAAAAGCACTAAACTAGGCCCAAGATCTATTCATAAGAAACTCTAAGAAACAAGTAGAGACAAGACCTTTTACCCATGGCTACCCTGTTCTATAGTTTGTTCTCTCCAATATCATAGAATGAATGCTCTTTTTAAAAAAAAACAAAAAACCTTACCTTCTGTCTTAGAATCAATACAATCAATACTGTGAATTGGTTCTAAGGCAGAAGAGTGGTAAGGGCTAGGCAATGGGGCTAGACAATGACTTGGCCAGGGTCACACAGCTAGGACATATCTGAATCCAGATTTTAACCCAGGACCTCCCATCTCTGGGTCTAGATCTCAACCACTGAGCTACCCAGCTGCCCCCTGAATAAATGCTCTTAACCTCCTTTTCAGTGCAGTGGTTGTGAGTAAAGAGTGCTGAACTTGTAGTGAGAGTACATTAGCAAAAACAGCAGAAGGCATTAATGGGACATTGAGCAGACTAATTGGGCACTCAGTCTTCTCTTCCAGTTCCCAGTCCAGAACCAAAGTAAACTCTGCTCTAACCTTTTGGGGAGGGATCCAGTTTTTGATGTAATCAGTGCCAAGTCCTGGGTCACTGCTCTCAACAAAATTTATAGCATAGAATAATAACTAAAATGATGCTCTAATAACACCAAAATAATACCATAAAAGCAGTAAAGGTGAACTGACAACATCCTAAAAGTCATGGATGTACAGTCTGCTGGCTCCAGTGACATCCTAATGATGTCAGCCATAAGTCAAATGTATAAGAGAATATGGAAGAGTCACATAGGATAGGCAGAGATGGACTGGTTGCAATCAGCATTATTGGAGGGAATCCTTGCCAGTAAGATCACAGATACTCTACTAGGATTAGCAACTGACATTTATATAGCACTTCAAAATAGGTCAAGAACCTGCCTTTAGGTATCATTCAATACTTAGACAATCTTGTTGCAGTACAATCCACTCTGTACAGATGAAGAAGCCCACAGGTTGAATAAGAGGTTAAACATTTCATAGAAACATTGTTGGGGGCCAGATTTGAACCCAAGGCTCTCGTGACCAGTTCTAGAGCCCTTTCCACTATTTCATGTTGCCTCTCCAGTAGCACTTGTGAGAGACAGGTACAGGCTAGTGTTTGCTCCACCAGCCACCCTCACCAACAGGGTGGGGCAGTTATCCACTCAGACAATTAAATGCATCAGTCCTACACCTTGTTCTAACATGTTTTTGCTGAATAGGCCCAGGTTTTGAGCAATGTCAAAGAGTGGCACCATATAATGAGGCACCTGAGAGAGAAACGGGAAATAAGTGAGAAAGAGCCTTAGCAAATGCCTCAAGTTCCAACTTAAGCAACAGTCTGAAAGAGACCCTGTATGTCAGTGAAATGAATATTGGACTAGGCTTAGATCTAAAGCTGAAAAAGATCTCAAAAGCCAGATAGTCCAACTTTCATTTTATAGATAAGAAAGTTGGGGTTCAGAGAAAATAAATGTTCTTCCAAGGTGTAGAAGTAACGAGCATCACAGACAGGTCTGAAAGTCCAGATCCTCTAACTCCATAGCTACCATTTGGGGGTTTTTTTTGTTTGTTTTTTCACAATAAAACTTAGTTCTTTACACCCTGTCCTCCCACTTACTAGCCATATGAGTCATTTGACCTTGGGTAAGTCAGTTCCCTGTCTTGGGAATTCAGTTTTCTCATCTGTAAAATGGGGATAACAATAATCTTCCCCATGCACCACAGGAAATAATAGATTTGAAATTACTTTGAAAAGGAGTCCTTGAAAAGTCAGGGAAGCTAGGTGGCTCAGTGGATAGAGAATGAGGCCTGAAGATAAGAAATCCTGGGTTCAAATTTGGTCATAAGACACTTCCTAGCTGTGTGACCCTGGGCAAGTCACTTAAGCTCCATTGCCTAGCCCTTACCGCTCTTCTGCTATAAAACCAATACACAGTATTACTGATTCTAAGATGGAAAGTAAGAGTTTAAAAAAAAGAAAAGAAGACGCCAGATACAGGGCGGCATGAATGCTCTTCTTGTAAACAGTAATGGAAATAGGGATGATATATCTGTGTCAAAATTCCCAGATATATCATTCCTATTTTCTGGGAAGCCAAGCCTTCACTGCTGAGTCATTAATGTGCTTCTAAAGGCTTGGCATTCCAGTCAAGATGAGAGTGGAAGACTACAACATCTATACAAGACCACTCACACACACACACACACACACACACACACTCACACACACTCACACTCACACACACTCACACTCACTCACACTCACACCCTCCACTTTCATAAATGCTAATCATTAGGGAAAGGAGCCTCTAAACACCTTTAAACCACCACCACCACCACCACCACCATGCTTCCAGAGCCAAATATTTGGCTGAAGTCTCTTGGCCAGGGTCAGATTAAGCTTCGTACCCAAGTCACTCCAGGAGGATGCCATGTCGGCATAAGTGGATGTAGCTGTAAGAGAGGCGGGCTGAAGTACCCTCCTGGGGAGAAGTGGCCCACAAATTCACCAGAAAAGATGACAAAGGAAGAGAGAACCTGATCCGGACAATGCTCAGAGGGCTACCCTCGGTCATGCTTCACTACATTTGTTCTTAGAGGCTCCCAGGAGCTTGGGAAGTTCAGGCATTGTTTTAGTGACTGGAAAGGAGGGCAAAGTTCACAGGTTTTGCTGAGGTTCCCTTTTTTAAATTGAGAAAATCACTTGGGGATAGAGGAGCAGGGCCACTGAAGAGGAAGGAAGGGGAAGGTTGAGAAGGGAAGAAATAAGAGAGAATGAAGGGCTCTTTTGAAATTTTTCAGGAAATGCTCTTGATTTGTGGCCAGACCCCACCGCCAGGAAATGTGTTGGGGCTTTCTCTTTTTAGTCTGTGATTCTCTCTTGCTCTCTCAAGATAGCAGTGCCATGCTAACATCACCAGCCTCAGAGAAGCCCAGAGGAGATGGAGAGGAAAAAAGAAATGTAATTTGAAGGGCATCTAGTGGGGGATAAGAGGTAAGACAGGAAGAAAGAATCAAAGCACTCTCTTGGACTAGATGCTTATGGGAGGAGGGGGGCTGTTCTCAAGAGGGGAAGAAAAACAAATGAAGTATGAGCTTTTGGGGGGTACCTTAGCACCCACTGTCTTAGGAGTGTGTGTCTAGCTTGGCCTTGGAGCCAGACCCTCTCTAGAGAAGGGGAACGTGTCAGGTATTAAGTTATTATACCAATGCTTTACTTTGTTTTAGAGAGAGCATGCTGTAGCAAAAAGGGCATAAGATTTGAAGTCAAAGGACCTGGGCTGAAATCTCCAACTCTTTAACTTTCAGCTTGTGTGAACTTTCATGAGCCTCCGTAGTCTCATCTGTAAAATGAGGCAGCTGAAGTCTGTGGCCTTCAATGCTCTTAAAAACTTTTGCCAATCATCCACATTCTTGATACTTCCTTATGGCACTCCTCGTGTACAAGTAATAACTGGAACATAATAAGCTCTTACTTTATAAACTTCTCTTCTCTGGGTCTCAGTTCCCCAATCTATAAATCGATATCGATCTATGTCTAGCATTCAAGCGTTAACCTACTTTCCTAGCCGGGCCTCTCGTAACTCCCTACCTTCTAACCAAACTGGATCATTTACTATCTCCCATCTTTTGCCCAGATCCACACCTTTGCTTCTGCCTTTCTCTTCTCCTCACTGCCAACTCTTCCCCTTCCTTTAAAGCTCAGTTCAAATATCGCCCCATCTAATCCGCTTTTTGATTCCCCAACAGAAACGAATGGTCGGTCCATCCTCAGTCCACTTTGTGTGTACCTCTTATGGCTCTCACTCAGCACAGGCTGCCTTATAATATGACACTTTGCAGTCACAGCTCGTAGACTGAGAGCTTCTGGAAAGCAAGAAAAAAGAAAGCAATTTCTTCTTTATGGTTTCTCCTTCAAAAATCTAGAGCCCAAATGGATATGACGCCATGGAATGGATATGACGCCTAAACTCTCCTTTGAAAGATGAGGTCAATGAGACCTAGAGAGACTGGGTGACTTCCCCAAAGTCACCTAGCTAAATGTTAGCATTGGGATGCTCACTCTGCTCCTCTGACTCCAAATCAGGGCTCTTTCCAGCCTACATCCCTGGGGATGTAGGGGGCCAGATTTGAATCCAAGGCTCTCGTGACCAGTTCTAGAGCCCTTTCCACTATTTCATGTTGCCTCTCCAGTAGCACTTGTGAGAGACAGGTACAGGCTGGTGTTTGCTCCACCAGCCACCCTCACCAACAGGGTGGGGCAGTTATCCACTCAGACAATTAAATGCATCAGTCCTACACCTTGTTCTAACATGTTTTTGCTGAATAGGCCCAGGTTTTGAGCAATGTCAAAGAGTGGCACCATATAATGAGGCACCTGAGAGAGAAACGGGAAATAAGTGAGAAAGAGCCTTAGCAAATGCCTCAAGTTCCAACTTAAGCAACAGTCTGAAAGAGACCCTGTATGTCAGTGAAATGAATATTGGACTAGGCTTAGATCTAAAGCTGAAAAAGATCTCAAAAGCCAGATAGTCCAACTTTCATTTTATAGATAAGAAAGTTGGGGTTCAGAGAAAATAAATGTTCTTCCAAGGTGTAGAAGTAACGAGCATCACAGACAGGTCTGAAAGTCCAGATCCTCTAACTCCATAGCTACCATTTGGGGGTTTTTTTTGTTTGTTTTTTCACAATAAAACTTAGTTCTTTACACCCTGTCCTCCCACTTACTAGCCATATGAGTCATTTGACCTTGGGTAAGTCAGTTCCCTGTCTTGGGAATTCAGTTTTCTCATCTGTAAAATGGGGATAACAATAATCTTCCCCATGCACCACAGGAAATAATAGATTTGAAATTACTTTGAAAAGGAGTCCTTGAAAAGTCAGGGAAGCTAGGTGGCTCAGTGGATAGAGAATGAGGCCTGAAGATAAGAAATCCTGGGTTCAAATTTGGTCATAAGACACTTCCTAGCTGTGTGACCCTGGGCAAGTCACTTAAGCTCCATTGCCTAGCCCTTACCGCTCTTCTGCTATAAAACCAATACACAGTATTACTGATTCTAAGATGGAAAGTAAGAGTTTAAAAAAAAGAAAAGAAGACGCCAGATACAGGGCGGCATGAATGCTCTTCTTGTAAACAGTAATGGAAATAGGGATGATATATCTGTGTCAAAATTCCCAGATATATCATTCCTATTTTCTGGGAAGCCAAGCCTTCACTGCTGAGTCATTAATGTGCTTCTAAAGGCTTGGCATTCCAGTCAAGATGAGAGTAGAAGACTACAACATCTATACAAGACCACTCACACACACACACACACACACACACACACACACACTCACACACACTCACACTCACACACACTCACACTCACTCACACTCACACCCTCCACTTTCATAAATGCTAATCATTAGGGAAAGGAGCCTCTAAACACCTTTAAACCACCACCACCACCACCACCACCATGCTTCCAGAGCCAAATATTTGGCTGAAGTCTCTTGGCCAGGGTCAGATTAAGCTTCGTACCCAAGTCACTCCAGGAGGATGCCATGTCGGCATAAGTGGATGTAGCTGTAAGAGAGGCGGGCTGAAGTACCCTCCTGGGGAGAAGTGGCCCACAAATTCACCAGAAAAGATGACAAAGGAAGGGAGAACCTGATCCGGACAATGCTCAGAGGGCTACCCTCGGTCATGCTTCACTACATTTGTTCTTAGAGGCTCCCAGGAGCTTGGGAAGTTCAGGCATTGTTTTAGTGACTGGAAAGGAGGGCAAAGTTCACAGGTTTTGCTGAGGTTCCCTTTTTTAAATTGAGAAAATCACTTGGGGATAGAGGAGCAGGGCCACTGAAGAGGAAGGAAGGGGAAGGTTGAGAAGGGAAGAAATAAGAGAGAATGAAGGGCTCTTTTGAAATTTTTCAGGAAATGCTCTTGATTTGTGGCCAGACCCCACCGCCAGGAAATGTGTTGGGGCTTTCTCTTTTTAGTCTGTGATTCTCTCTTGCTCTCTCAAGATAGCAGTGCCATGCTAACATCACCAGCCTCAGAGAAGCCCAGAGGAGATGGAGAGGAAAAAAGAAATGTAATTTGAAGGGCATCTAGTGGGGGATAAGAGGTAAGACAGGAAGAAAGAATCAAAGCACTCTCTTGGACTAGATGCTTATGGGAGGAGGGGGCTGTTCTCAAGAGGGGAAGAAAAACAAATGAAGTATGAGCTTTTGGGGGGTACCTTAGCACCCACTGTCTTAGGAGTGTGTGTCTAGCTTGGCCTTGGAGCCAGACCCTCTCTAGAGAAGGGGAACGTGTCAGGTATTAAGTTATTATACCAATGCTTTACTTTGTTTTAGAGAGAGCATGCTGTAGCAAAAAGGGCATAAGATTTGAAGTCAAAGGACCTGGGCTGAAATCTCCAACTCTTTAACTTTCAGCTTGTGTGAACTTTCATGAGCCTCCGTAGTCTCATCTGTAAAATGAGGCAGCTGAAGTCTGTGGCCTTCAATGCTCTTAAAAACTTTTGCCAATCATCCACATTCTTGATACTTCCTTATGGCACTCCTCGTGTACAAGTAATAACTGGAACATAATAAGCTCTTACTTTATAAACTTCTCTTCTCTGGGTCTCAGTTCCCCAATCTATAAATCGATATCGATCTATGTCTAGCATTCAAGCGTTAACCTACTTTCCTAGCCTGGCCTCTCGTAAGTCCCTACCTTCTAACCAAACTGGATCATTTACTATCTCCCATCTTTTGCCCAGATCCACACCTTTGCTTCTGCCTTTCTCTTCTCCTCACTGCCAACTCTTCCCCTTCCTTTAAAGCTCAGTTCAAATATCGCCCCATCTAATCCGCTTTTTGATTCCCCAACAGAAATGAATGGTCGGTCCATCCTCAGTCCACTTTGTGTGTACCTCTTATGGCTCTCACTCAGCACAGGCTGCCTTATAATATGACACTTTGCAGTCACAGCTCGTAGACTGAGAGCTTCTGGAAAGCAAGAAAAAAGAAAACAATTTCTTCTTTATGGTTTCTCCTTCAAAAATCTAGAGCCCGAATGGATATGACGCCATGTAAGCCTAAACTCTCCTTTGAAAGATGAGGTCAATGAGACCTAGAGAGACTGGGTGACTTCCCCAAAGTCACCTAGCTAAATGTTAGCATTGGGATGCTCACTCTGCTCCTCTGACTCCAAATCAGGGCTCTTTCCAGCCTACATCCCTCTCTGGATCCCAAATAGGGTCCTCTATTTAGCAGGTGCTTAGTGAATGATAAATGAATGCCTTACTGCAGACAGGCACTGAAGACACAATGTAGTATCTGTTCAGTGAACTGTGATGAGGGCCAAGGGGATCCTGGACACAAAATGCTTTACAAAGGTTTCACATTCACAGTGCCTTGTCATCCCATGCAATTCTTTTCAAGGGATCCCAATAAATCTTGCACAGAGGATCTACCCAGTTAGACTAGTCCTCCTTGACATTCTCTGTCTCTCTCTGTCTCTTTCTCTCTGTGTCTCTGTCTCTCTCTCTGTCTCTCTTTCTCTGTCTCTGTCTCTCTTTCTCCGTCTGTCTCTCTCTCTGTCTCTCTGTCTCTCTCTGTCTCTCTCTCTCTCTATCCGGTTTAACCCTTACCTTCTGTCTTAGTATCAATTCTAAAACAGCAAAGGCTAGACCATTGGGGTTAAGTGACTTGCCCAGGGTCACACAGCTTGGAAGTTTCTGGCCCAGACTCCAGACCTGGCATTCTATTCCCTGTGCTACCTAGCTGCCTCCTTTACACTCTCTTAATATCTCACTGGGTCTTTCTATCTCCTGTTCCTCCTTCTCACTAATATGAACTGCCCACCTCCTTTGCCAACCACCCACATTTTTGATACTTCCTTATGGCACTCCTAACGAACAAGTCATAGCTGGAACATAATAAGCTTTTACTAAACTTCTCTTCTCTGGGCCTCAATTTTCCAATCCATCAAGTGAGGAAGGTGAGGATTGGACCGGATAACTTCCAAGATCCATACCTTCCAGTTCTAAATCTATGATCCTCTAGTGTGATGACTCTTCCTCTGGAGTTCCCAGGCAGCCACAGGCAGAGCAAGGACTAGGCCAAAGAGAGCTGGGTTTGTGACTGTGCTAATGCTGCCCCTCTGTGTCCAGGGAGTTATACGCCTCCATCCCTGAGGCCCCCACTGAGTAACCCAGAGAGACAAGACCAAGGCCACCCAGCAGTTTACATTTCCATGACAACCCTCAAAATGCCTACTCAGCCACTTGAGTTACCACAGCAACCAACCAAGCCTTTTTTTCCCAGTTCAGCCAACCAACCCCCTCCTCCACCCCTTGTTTACAGGTGCCTGGCCATTAATACTTGCTGATCCCACTGTAGCCAAGAAAATGGCGGATGGGAATGGAGGGAATGATGAATCAGGGATCAACCTACACCCTGTTCCCTGAGCCCTGAGGGGAAGAAGAGGATGGAGTCAGGAAAAAATAGCACTGGCTTTGGAGCAAGGGAGAAAATAATCCCTGCCCACCTCCCAGGGTTGTAGAGAGGGGAACTTTAGTGAATGGCACAAAGGGTGGTATGGGCTCTTGTCATTATCATGATTATTACTACTGGGGGAGGAGAGGAAGAGTTCCTTTGTAATATCTTTCTTCCCCTCTTGGTAATTCATAGTTATCCTCCAGAAGCAAAAGGAGAGGATCAGGCTCCTGGCCACTGTAGATGGGTGCATTTCTATAGTATTACATGGTTTGGAAACTCTTTCCTCGGGACTTGGGGAGATGTATAGGACAATTAGCATTACAAGGGTCAGAGTGGGAAGCAGCTAGGTAGGTGGCTCAGTGGATTGAGAGCCTGGCCCAGAGAGGGGAAGACCTGGGTTCAAATGTGACCTCAGACATTTCCTACCTGGGCAAGTCACTTCACCCCCATTGCCCAGCCCTTCTGCCTGGGAACCAACACATAGTATTGATACTAAGATATAAGATAAGGGAGTAATTGTGGCCCAATGCAATTTGGATTCAGAGGGCCTGGCCTGAATCCTTCCCTATGTGACCTTGCACTAGTTTAGAGCTAAGAAGGGACCTTGGAGTGATTAGAATCTAGCCCCATCATTTAGCAGAGACCCAGAAAGATTGAATAACCTGTCCAAAATCGCATTGGGCATAGGCATAGGAAGTGGCAGAGCAGGGATTCAAAGCCAGGGCTTCCGACCCCAAATTTCGAGATCAATCTTCTTTTAGAATTCTGTGGGTTGGGGGCATCTGGGTAGCTCAGTGGATTGAGAGCCAGGCCTAGAGATGGGAGGTCCTGGGTTCAAATCTGGACTCAGACACTTCCCAGCTGTGTGGCCCTGGGCAAGTCACTTAACCCCACTGCCTGGCCCTTACTGCTCTTCTGCCTTGGAGCCAATACACAGTATTGATTCCAAGATGGAAGATAAGGGTTAAAAAAAAAAGAATTCTGAGGGTTAATGAAAGATGGCCATGTTTTGTATATTCATTCCCTTCATTATGTTATAATCTTTGATCCAGAAAGACTGCAAAATCTTAATTGCTTTAGTCATTCCTCCTGAATTATACCACCAGAGGCTAAATCTAAGACCAGGGAACCTAAAAATGGATCACTTGGTTATGTACAAGTGAGGCAGAGCAGACAAAACCCTTTTACTTGGAGAATATTCAAAAGGAATCCTTTTCGGAAATGAAACCAGCTGTGTGGCTTCTGTCCTGTCTGGGCCTGGCCTGGGAGTGGTCCCTGAATCACTGGCAGGAAGGACAGTCAGCTGATGCCAAGGGAGGAGCTGCTACTGCATTGTAATCATTCTGCAAACATGGCTTTCTGAGGCCTTTCTGGGAAGCAGGATACGTGGCATTAATCCTGTTTTTCAGGTAAACATCCTGAGACACAAAGGGTGATGTGTTTGCCAGAGGTTCCCTGTGGCTTTGGCTCTCAAACTTTCCGGAGACTCAGACCAGGGCTGAACCCTCCAAATCCATCCACTGGGCTTCCCCAAACTATCCCCCACCCCTGGGGTGTTCTTCAGCCAGCTTGATGAACATGAGTTAACTTTTTAATGCGATCA
Source organism: Monodelphis domestica (assembly GCF_027887165.1). Taxonomy (NCBI): domain Eukaryota; kingdom Metazoa; phylum Chordata; class Mammalia; order Didelphimorphia; family Didelphidae; genus Monodelphis; species Monodelphis domestica. The sequence continues at coordinate 366,258,085 of NC_077230.1, read as the reverse complement.
TTTAATATACCTTCGAAATAGGCAAACATTACGAATCAGATTTTGATTTATTGCTTTGTTGGTTCTAGACTTAAGAAAGTAATGGAGAAAATGCCAATAATGTAAATTAAACTTAAAAATTAATTTGCCCTGCATATTTTTTTCCAAGAGAGCCAACTGTTAAACATTTACCAGACTACCTCTGCCACAGCTTATTATTTCATTGTATATCTTCCTACTCTAAACATAAGCAGGAACCAAGTCAATTTGGGCACAAAACTAAACATATCAGATGCTCCTTCTGAGCAGAGCCTACATTCAATTTATTTTTCTGTCCCCATGGTCTATCTCTCATTTTAAAGATAAGGAAACTTGGACCAGAGAGAAATTAAGTGACTTACCTAAAGACACAAAGGGAGTCAATGTCAGGGACTTGGGCACTGGACTTGGCATCCAATGGGTGCTTAATAAATTTTAATTTAATTAATTTAATTAAATCCCCCCCCCCAAAAGTGGTTGAATGAATGAATTCCAATAACTTCCCATGAGGCAAGATATTCATACATAGGCAATAGCTTTTGCTGCTTCCCCTGAGCCCCATTCGAAAAGCATAAAAAGTAGAGATTCCTCCCACAAGCCACTGAGACAAATGTCTGAGTACTTTCTGGGGGTGTCTGATAAGAATCCTTAAGATCATCAGCTATTTTCAGAACAGAGTCAGACAAAAAAGGGAAGATCTGAGCTCAACTCCCACGTCCACCATTTATGTACAACCTTAACCAATGTGTGTAAGTCATAGGGTCAGAGCTACTATTTAGCCCACTCAGTTTGCACAAGCTCTGTGCCCACGGGCCATAGAACCAAGTCAGGAAGGCTTTTCAAAGTCATCTGGGCCAACCCCTTCATTTTGGAAAGTAGGAAGCTTATGATTTGCCTAAGATCAGAGAGTGGCATAGAGGTTAGATTGGAGCCCGGGGCTTAGGAGATTCTGAGTTCTAAGGTCCCTTCCAACCCTGATATTCTGGGTTTGAATTTAGGCATTCTAAGCTGAGTTCTAATCTCCCTCCCCGCTCTGACATCCTCTGTTCCCAGCTTTGATGGTCTGTGTTGTTCTAATCTTCCTCCCGGCTCGGATATCGTTTTCTCCCCAACATTCTCGTTCCTAACGTCCTCCCAGCTCTGATAGTCTAAGAATTAAGGTCCCTCCCAGCCTCCCCAGTCTCTGTTCTAATGTCCCGCCCAGTTCTCATGAGCCACATTCAGCAGCCAATGGGATAAGAGAAAGGGGAGGAACATGCTTAGTTCTGCCCATTCCAGGGGGCTGGAAAGCCCCATTCTGATACCTAGCAACAGGCAAACCCAGCCCCCAAATGACAACTCCTGTTCTTTACTGTGACAGGTCAGCAAAGAGGGAGGGAGAAGAAGATACCATCAGGACTCACAGGGAAGATGACCCTCAGAAATTAATAGAGTGCAGCCAGAGATCACCCAGTTCCCCAAATGAAGGGAGGAGGCCAGGGATGGCACCAGGCTCCTCCTCCAGCAAGCTCTGTGCAGGCAGCTAAATCTCTGCCCTGCTCTCCTGCCCGGAGGAAATGAAAGCTGACTGCCTTCTATAATAGCTAGCATTATTCCAGAACGACGACGCTTCTAGGTAATGAGTCATCCTCCTCATCTTCCCCTTACTAAAAACTGGGCCAGTCCTGGGCCAGGCGCACCCTCCTCTCCCCTCTGGGCAGATGGTCTTTGCTCCCTGGAGAGAGGGATAAGAGGAAATGCATTGTAAAATGCAAGCAGCCATCTCTTTCCTGTGCAGAAACCACTCTTCCACCCTACTGGACCAAGCAGAGGACACGTTCCCAACAGTGAGCCCTGAACCTCAAGAAAGGGACAGGCTGGCTATGCCCTCCTGTCTGCTTTGACCTCTGTTGGCAGTCTGTTTTGGGTTTTGGTTTTTTTTCCCCATCCTTGTAGAGACTCTGACCCAGATTTTCACTTAAAGAGCCCAGAACTGGTCAGCTGGTCTTCAGCTTCACCAGGCAACGAGCCAGAAACTCTAAGCCTTGCTCACTAATTCTAGGGGGGCAGTGCCTGTGAAACTAGCTAATTCTGTGCCTGAGACAGGAATATAAAACGGTCCTCCAGCCACCATCCTGAATGGCACAAGGTGCTCGAGATACATATTTGTCAGTTACTCATATCTAAGGCAAATAAACTTACTTGCCATGCCCTTGTTTATCATTTTGGGCCATCAGTGAAGGCTTCTTGGAAAAGGTAACAGTTGAGGTAATATTTCCTATGAGTAGGAATTCAGCAGATAAGGATGGAGAAAGAGGGCATTTTGGATGTGGAGAATATAGCCTTTGAGCAAAGGCATGGAGGTGGAAGAGTACAGTTCAGGTTTAGGGAAGCACAGATTTTCTTTTAAACCCTTACCATCCATCTTGGAATCACTACTGTGTATTGGTTCCAAGGCAGAAAAGTGGTAAGGGCTAGGCAATGAGAGTTAAGTGACTTGCCCAGGGTCACACAGCTGGGAAGTGTCTGAGGCCAGACAGGACCTAGACTCCTGTCTCTAGGCCTGGCTCTCAATCCACTGAGTTACCCAGCTGCCCCCAGAAGCACAGATTCTTAAGGGTCCTAAGTGGCAGGACTTCAAATTTGATTCATGAAATTCCTCCATTGCTATTGGAAAAATATTGATCAATTTCTCTATGACTTCCCTCACCATTCCAAGCCAAAACACCTCTTTTTCTGACCACTATTCCTATAGTTTGTCTTCCCCATTGAAGTATATGCTTTTTGAGGACAAGGACTCTCTATACCTCCCTTTTATATATGTATCCCCAACGCTAACATCTCCTCCTTTTCCACTCAGATGCGCATATTGGGGACTTCTTGTTTAGGACTTCTTTGACTTCTCTACCATGTCCATAACATCTCTCTCCTTTCTCCCCAACCATTTCAGCTTGCTTTTGTGTATTGTCTTCCCTCCCCACCATTAAACTATACACTCCTTGAAGGAAGAGACTATTTCTTTCCTCAGTGCTTAGAACAGTGCCCAGTACAAGAGAGGTGCTTCGTAAATGTTTAATGACAAATGACTTAGCACATAGCAAGTGCTTCAGAATGCTTTCTTCATTTCTTTCATTCAAAGATAACACCCAGGTGTTACTATGGGAGAAAGGACAAATGATGATGCCAAAGAGAAATAATGAATTCATAAGGAGAAGCTCTGCGGAAAAGACAAAAAGACCTGTGGTTTGGTGCCTGTTAATTCAAAGGTGCTAGTGGACCATCCAAGTGGAACGAGATATAAAATATAAAAGCTAAAAAATGGCAAGGCAGATTCAAGAGCCACCTGCACCAAGGCAGGAGTTGAAGCTAGGAAAGTGATTAAGGTCACCAAGCTAATAGCAAAGCATCCAAGAGAAAAGAAGAGGGTCAAGCAGAGATATTTGATGAATATTTACATTAAACAATCTTTTATTTTTAAATCTTTGCCTTCTATCCTTTTTTTTTACCTTCCATTTAAGAATCAATACTGTGGACTGGTTCCAAGACAGAAAAGCAGTGAGGGCTAGGCAACTGGAATTAAGTGACTTGTTCAGGGTCACACAACCAGAAAGTATCTGAGGCCAAATTTGAACCCAAGTCCTCCTGACCCCAAGCCTGCTCTCTATCTATTATGCTACCTAGCTGCCCCACATTAAACAGTCATGAAGAGGACAAGAAACCTACAAGAGAAATAGATGATAACTGAGATGCAGAGAGGCTATCACTTATCCAAAGTCACATAGCTAGAGGCTATGTGGTAGAGGCTGCTTTGGGCACAGTGGATAGAGGACCAGACTTGGAGACAGGAAGATCTGTGTTCAAATCCTGCTTCAGATACTTACTATGTGTGTGACCCTGGGCACATCCCTTAACCTCTCTGGGGTTCAGTTGCCTCATATGTAAAATGAGGGAGTTGGATTAAACAGCTTCTAAGACCTCCTCCAGCTCTTAATCTTCCATTAAAGGAGGGAAGAGAATTCAGGCTTTCTAACTACAGTACCATATGCTCAATGTGCTTCTTTCCCCTTACTTCACAAAAACTATTCCAAGATTCTGTCTGGAAAGAACAAAAGCCATTGGATTGAGAATGAGAATCCTGAAGAACAGGGCCTGGTGGAGAACTCTTGGTGCCTCTGGTGCCTGGCACAGTGGCCTCCACACAGTGACCACTTAATGTTAGCTGAATAGAGTTTTAAAAGTAGATTTATGGAAACTGTCAGATCCACAGGTGAGTGGGGGCATGACAAGACAATTCCCCCAGGGAAAGTTCCCTAGGGGCAGTTAGGTCTCCTTCTTGAGCCAAGATGATAGCTCAGGGCATGTTTTATTTTACTACTCTTCTCTTAGATGCCTGTTTAAAATTCACTTTTGTTTACAGGTGAGCTAAGTTTGGTAGAGAAGAGGATTCCATTCCCCAATCAACAAATGGTCAAGGGACATGAATAGGTGTTTTTCACATGATGAAATCAAAACTATTAATAATCACATGAAAAAGTGTTCTAAATCCCTCCTGATTAGAGAAATGCAAATTAAAACAACTCTGAGGTACCACCTCACACCTAGCAGATTGGCCAATATGGCAGCAAAGGAAAATGATAAATGCTGGAGGGGATGTAGCAAAATTGGAACATTAATGCATTGCTGGTGGAGTTGTGAATTGGTCCAACCATTCTGGAGGGCAATTTGGAACTATGCTCAAAGGGTTTTAAATGCCTACCTGCCCTTTGACCCAGCCATAGCACTGCTGGGTTTGTACCCCAAAGAGATAATAAGGAAAAAGACTTGTACAAGAATATTCATAGCTGCACTCTTTGTGGTGGCCAAAAATTGGAAAACGAGGGGATGCCCATCAATTGGGGAATGGCTGAGCAAATTGTGGTATATGTTGGTGATGGAATACTATTGTGCTAAAAGGAATAATAAAGTGGAGGAATTCCATGTGAATTGGAAAAACCTTCAGAAACTGATGCAGAGTGAAAGGAGCAGAACCAGGAGAACCTTGTACACAGAGACTAATACACTGTGGCACAATCAAAGTAATGGACTTCTCTACAAGCAGCAATGCAATGATCCAGGACAATCCAGAGGAATTTATTAGAAAGATGCTATCCACATCCAGAGAAAGAACTGTGGGAACAGAAACGTAGAAGAAAAGCATGATCGATCATGCAGCTCAATATAGATGTGATTAGGGTTTTGGTGTTAGAAGATCACTCTACTGCAAATATGAATGACATGGGAATAGATTTTGAACAACAATACATGTATAACCCAATGGAACTGTTTATCAGCTCCAGGAGGGAGGGAGGGAAGAAGGGGAACCATGAATCATGGAACCATGAAAAAACATTCTAAATTTTAAAAAGAAAAAAAAAAGGAGAAGAGGATTCCAGGCTGGGTTAGATTAAGGCTAGAGGCACCTGACTCCCTGTTCTCCCATGTCTGGCAACTTTGGAAGTCCAACCAAGGGAAGTTCAAAAAAGGAAGAAAGGGCTGATAGGCTGAAATTTAGGCAGTCTAGAGTTCTGTTTCCTTGTATACATTAGCAATTTTCTCAAGCAAGAAAAGCTTTGGGAACCAGATGCAGCACACCAGGTGAGGCCATATAAAGGAGAACTGTGAATTTTGTGAAACCAAGTCCGAAGCCCCCTCTTTATTTCCTGAGCTAAGCCCTGAGCCTGTGGAGAGAGAGAGGAAAGGGCACAGGTCACAGCTGGCCACCATACCTTTAAAATATTTCATTTCCGTTAAGGACAAAAGTTTTAATTGCAGACAGCTTTGCAGCCCCAAAGAAGGCTAAGGGATCATCCCTCCTGCCCTCTCCTCAGCAGTTGACAGAGATATCCTCCAGGGGAAAGGCTCCCTTTTGAAATCTCTGGCTGAGTCTCCACTACATCATTTAAAAATGTTATCAATATTTCAGCACATTTCCCAGAGCCGTCAGATTCAACAGCCTCTTCTCCTTCCTTCCTTTCCTGTTCACTGCAGCCCAGCTGCAACTCACAAGTTATTTTTAACTAGATTCCATGACATCCTTTTTGCACACATCCTTGCTGGATCATTCCCACCTCAAGATACCACCATGAGGCAGAAAACATCAAAGCCAAAACTATGTGATCTTGGGCAAGTCCCTTCACCAATCTGGACCTTGGTTTCCCCATCAGTAAAACAAAGGCTTTCTAGTAGATAGTCTCAGATCCTTTCCAGGTTTAACAGCCTTCAATTTTATGTTCTTGCATTCTACAAACACTATGGTCCCTTCCAGCTCTGACATTCAGGGTTCCGTATTCTAAGATTCCAGTTCTGAAATTATATGTGCAAAGGTTCCTTTCCAACTTTTGCATGTCTTCATTCTCTCTCTCTCTGTCTCTCTCTGTTTCTGTCTGTCTGTATCCCCCCTCTCTGTTTCTCTTTTATTCTGTCTGTCTCTCTCATTCTCTATCTCTGTTTGCCTCTCTCTATCCCTCTCCCCTCCCCATTCTTTCCTTTCCCTCATCTCACCTTCCTTTCCTCTGTATCAGTCTTCTCTGTCTGTTTCCCTTTTTCTTGCTTTCTTTCCCCCTTCCTTCTCCTCTCCCCCTTCTCTCTCTCTCTCTCTCTCTCTCTCTCTCTCTCTCTCTCTCTCTCTCTCTCTCTCTCTCTCTCTCTCTCTCTCTCTCTCTCTCTCTCTCTCTCTCTCCCCACCTCTTCATTGGAACCCATTTAACTCAGTTTGCAGATCACACCCTTTTGGTTTCCCCTTCCCCGACATGTACATAGTTATGAGGCTCTCCCAGGGGTATGCCATGGAATCTCACTGGCAGTTGTGTCCTAGTGATACCAGATTACAGTGAACACCTGGGACATCCTAAGGGAGGAACATTATAACTTAGCAAAGAGAATGGTTTAAGAACCAGCTGTGTACATACAACTTCAGGCATTTTGCTACCTCCCTGAATCACTGCCAGCTCTTCTCAGCAGTATATTCTCTTCCCCCTAGAGCTGGGCCCCAATTTTGCCCCCTCCTGTCACAAACCCTATTTGTGAAAAAAGAAATAAACAAACAACCTAAACAAAGGTCACCAAATAGCCAATGCCTCCCCAGTGCGTACTGGCTCAGATCAAAACCAGTCATCCCAGCATCCAAGACCCTACCCTTATCTTACCCATCTAATGTTTCTCTCCTTCATGGATGCCCAATAACAAACCTACACCCCCAGCAGGGAAGTTCTCCTAACTATTTGGGAGGACTCCCCCAATTTTGTGTACACACACACACACACACACACACACACACACACGTACCCCCGCCCTTACTGTTCACTTCTCTGGAATGTGCTCTTCCCATCTTCCCTATCTCTCAACATCTTAGCCATTCTTCAAGGCTCAGATCTTCCATGAGGGTTTTCCTTCACTACTTGAGCCCACACTAATCCCTCCTTTTTATGAGTTATCATTATCACCTAACCATTTTAGGGCTAAAAACCTGGTCTCCCAAACTAAAGCTCTTGAAGGCAAGAACTGCTAATATTACAGGGTGCAAAAAAGAATTCAGGGCAAACACAAGATACTCCATAAGTATTTTGGATCATAGAGCTAATGCTAGAACCACTTGAAGCCATCTGGTTCAATTCTCTCATTTTACAAATGAAGAAACTGAGGCCCATGGAAGTTGTTTGACTTATCCAAGGTCACAGCAGGAATAAGCAGCAGAGTCAGGATTTAAACCTCAGGTGCTATGATTTCAGAGACCAGAGAACCTAGGTTTGAATCATTCCTCAGACATTCACTGTGAACTCTGGGCAAATGACTTAACCTTGTGGGGCCTCAGTTTCCTCCTCTGTAAAATGAGGGAGTTGGACATGATGACCAAAAAGGTCCCTTCCTGCTCTAAATCAATATTCCTATGCTCCATCCTCCAGCTCCAAATATGGGTATCTTTCCATTGTACCACACTTGCCAAAGAGAAGAGAATAGTAATGTGGATAATAGAATGGACATAGTATACTCACCACATATGCAGATAAGATTAAGCCATCAGGAAAATGAATAGATTGACTAACAGTGAGAACCCCAAAAGGTCTCATCAGGTAGAATCTGCCTCGTAGCTAAAAAGAAGCTTAACTAGGATAAACATAAAAGTCCTTCACTTGGGTTCAGAAAAATCTCTAACATAAGTAGAAGATAGATGAGACATTCTTGTACAGCAATTCACATGAAAAGGCCTCAGGATCTTGGGGGACTCTGTACCACTCTGAATGGCACAGCAACCACAAAAGCCAATTCAATTTAGGCAGAATCAAAAGTCTATCTAGAAAAAGGTAAATTGCAGACTCGCTCTCCTCTGCCTGGACTGAAATACATCCAGGATGTTAGCAGGCAAATGTCATATTCTGGTAGGAACACTGATAAGCTGACCAATGTTCACAGGTGACAGGATTAAGAACTATGGCATCTACTGAAAGGCTGAGGGAACTTGGAAAGATTGGGGAAGAATGAATGAATGAATGAATGAATGAATGAATGAATGAATGAGGATCATTAATATGTGCCAAGCACAGAATATACACATATAAAAGCAAGCTAGTCCCTAACTTCAAATATATGCCTCCCTAAAAGGGGGAGACCATATATGTTGGGGAGTGGCAGACAAAAGTGTGTTTGTGACTGGAGGGTTACAAGGGTGGCATTGTTGTTGTCATTCAATTGGATCTGACTCTTCATGTCCTTGCGGACCACAGAACACTAATGTTTTTGTTGTTGTTCAATCATAGCCAACTCTTCATGATCCCATTTGGGGTTTTCTTGGCAAAGATCCAGGGGTGGCTTGCCATTTTCTTCTCTGGCTCATTTTACAGATGAGAAAACCAAGGCAAATGGTATTAAGTGACTTGCCCAGAGTCACACAGCTAGGAATTATCTGAGGCCACATTGGAACTCAGGTTTTCCTGTCTCCAGGACCAGCTCTCCATCCACTGAGCCATCTTGTTGGCTCTACAAGAACAACGAGGAAAGTTATCTGGGCAATGACTAGCAAACCCTTCCAGGTTTGGAAAATATCCTTGCCAATGGCAGTACTTATTTGATTTTTAGTTCCCAGAGCATGAAAGGAGTGAGAAGTAGAAATGTGAAGGGGTTAAGTTAGATGGTAAAAAGAAGGTTAGGGCCACTAGGTGGTGCAATGAATAGGACTGCCAGGCTTGGAGTCGGGAACTTCTGAGTTCAAATCAAACAATTTTAAAATGATTCAACCAGAACAACAAAAGATGTTTTGTGTCATTTTTTTTAACAGTGACCAATTTTTACGTGACAGAATATTGAAGCTAGAGTCTATTTGATGAGCATTTATTTTCTGTCTTTACCATATGTTCAGACACATTTCACTGATGGTTAGACTTAGAAGAATATTCAGGGGGAGGGCATCTAGGGAGCTCAGTGCATAGAGAGACAGGCCTGGGGTGGGGAAATCCTGGGTTCAAATCTGGACTCAAATATTTCCTAGCTGTGTGACCCTGAGCAAGTCACTTAATCCCCATTGCCTACTCCTTACTGCTCTTCTGCCTTAGAACCAATAGCTAGTATTGATCCTAAGATGGAAGATAAGATGCTCTATGTGGAGCAGCAATAGCAGTCTGTGCCCGAGGATATCTCCCAGCATGATTTGTTGCCTTATACATCACCTTTATAAAAGCCTCATTTTCTGCCTGTAGAAGGTGAAAAGTTGAAAAATGCTTCCAGGCATTTGCTGCCTGAATGGTAGAGGCTGACAATTCCTGTGCTGCATGTGCTTGTCAGTATACCAAGAGCTCAATCAAGTAGTCTATTATCTTTTTCACCTTCATATTCTAGTTTGTCACCAATTGCAAAGAATATTTCAAAACTTTGTCTCTTGGTCCTTTTAACAATAAAAAGAATGTATATATGGAGGGGAAGGTTTTTAAGGGCTTTTTTTTTCTTAAAAAAGAACTTTGGGAATGAATGGAAACTGAATCCCAGAAATTAAATGACCTGCCCAAGATCACAGTTAGTAGGAAAGGTGGGATTCAAACTCAGGTCTCATGAATCTTAACTCCAGTAGTATTTCTAGTGCACCACACTGCCTCCCCCCTATAGTAGAAAGGTACTTCAGGCAATGTTTTATCAGGCAAGAAGACTCTATAAAAGCAACAATTGGATGGGTTTGCCACAGCCTTCTAAACAGTAAGCCAGTGCATAGTGTTGGCATGAGCCTGCTCCTCCCAAAACAGACCAAAAACTTGGGGGAGAGGTTTAGGAACAAGAATGGGCAGGGCTGCTTACTTGAGTTTCTTAGTAGTGGTAGCCAGTACCAGGAAAGCAGACAGGAGATGGCAGGAGGAAAGTCTTTGACTTACAAAGCCACTTCCTTCTACTAGCCCACCACCCACTAACCTTTGAATGATGTGGTGAGCAGTCTGCTCATCGTCTCTCAAACCCAAGCCAACTTGTCAACATCCTAAGAGGGGCACTTAGAATGAACTACAACAGTAAAGTAAGTTGTGCCCCCACCACCAAACTGCCACCCCGCAAAAGAATATAAGCTTACTGAAGGCAAGGACTGAATGGCTAGATGGGATATGAAGCATGACCTCAGGAGGACCTGATACTTGTCTTCTTTTGTTTCAAGAGCTGTTAATGTCAGCTATGGAGCAACAATGGTGGAGCTTTTGAACCCCAAAAGGAAGAATACACACACACAACCAAAGTGAGGGTAGCATTCATGAGGAATGGTAAAGAAATTTACAGAGAGGAAACCCCATTCATGGAGGAAATTTTTGAACACTTGAGAGCCTTGGATTCATCTTTTCGAGGAGGAAGGAGAAGGGTGAATTTAGACTTGTAATGGCTAATCTATGGCACGTGTGCCAGAGGGGGCTGCTCCTTTCCCTTTTCCACATTGCCTGAGGACATTTCTCACATCACCCACCCCTCTGCCCAGCAGCCAATGGGAGTGCTTCCCCCCCACCCCTGTTTGGAGTAAGGGGGCAGCTCAGATGTAAAGTGAGGCTGTAGTTTGGGCACTTGGTCTCTAAAAGGTTCGCCATCAGTGGTTTTGACAGTGTTGGGTTCCTGAGCTCACCTTAGAAAGAAGAGGAAAGAGCATGTAACTCTGGAGAGGGTGGCATAGCAAAGAGCTATGAGGCAGAGGCGAAAACTTGAATCTTCTTATTTTACTGCATAAAAGGGGAGCCACACAGCCCCAGAAATAGTAATGATGGTTCTTGGAGCATTCTTGAACTAGAAAGTACTTGAAATCAGCCTCTCAGAGAGAAAAGGAATGAGCATGTGGTTCTATAGCTGGAGGTGCAGCAGCAAGAGACTGAGTCATAATGTGAGGGAGCAAACCTAGATCTCATCTACTACTAATTTAGAGCTAACTCATTTTTTGTAAATTACATGAACTTGAAAGAGCCATACCTGACTGGCCAGAAGATCTGGAGAGTCCATTTATCCCTGTCATCTTGCCACCCACCCTGCTTCCCCTACCTGGAAGATCACCTCCAGAATGAACAACCATAAAAAATGCCCCCCAAGAACTGAGAACATTCATCCACTGAATTTTGGAACACCTATCCTGAGCCAGGCTCTAGTGCTCATCGAGAGAGGGAGCACAGCAGATTCAGCTAGCTCACCATATCTAATGAATCCCAGATGGCTAGACCAGGAATTTCTGCTCAGATATGAGCTCAACTAACTGTCCTTGGGAGTTTCTTAAAATGTCGAGATTCTGTGTTCTTGTGAATTATGACATTGTGATGTAATATACTATATGCATCAATCAATCAAGAGATGTGGCCAATATCAGGTTAAAGGATTCGGAAGAAAGAAAAGACAATTTAATTTTCTTTGAATGCGTCTAGATCAAATGAGATAATGTCTTTACAGACTTTGAAACACTATATGAATGTCAGTTATTATTAAATTATAATTCATCGTCTAGTTCAGCGAGATAAATAGAGCCAGAACTCAGGGCAGGCAATGTGGGCAGTTGCCTGGGGTATAATGCACAAGAGGGGGCAGCACAGAAACACTTAACTTGACTTTCTTTGTTTACGCCAGAAAATCTTGCTCTCCATGACCCAAGAACATGCATTTTTGGATAAATAAAGCTGTATGTATTACAGGCTCAAAACCTCCAGCGGGAGAGTAACATATTGAGAGGGGATGAAACTTTCAAATGCAATGAGACAGTTTTCAAACCTTATCTGGGAAAACACTTGCTTTGTCCCAGCTCTAGAGGCAAGAAACAATCATCAAACAATATAGAACATACAGAATTGTATGACACAGAGGTACTATGTGTCATAGGAACATAGGCTATAAAAATTCAGAACAATTTGGACTGGAATATTATTAAAGCTAGGGAAGGCTTCTTAAGAAGGTAGAACTTGACCTGAATCTTAAAATATGAGGAACATTTAGATGAGTGGGGAGTTCCTCCTAGGTTGGAAGGGCAATTTGAACCAAAGCAGAGAAGTGGGAACAAAGATAATGTGTAGGAAACAGTATGGCAACTGGCCTGGCTATAGCAAGAGTTGTGTTGGGAACCAATGAGAGATAAGTTTAGGATAGAAAGAAATCATGGATAGCCTAGAAAAGCACACAGAAGAGTTCAGATTTGATATGGCAATAGGGAGCCACTGAATATTCTTGAATGAGAGAACTCATAAGCAAGTTTTATTTGTTTTTTTTTCTGAAAGATTAACAATATCAAGTTAACAATCTCTAGCAACCACGAAGAGTTCCTTCTCTCTGCCTTTTCACACCTGCCCTGACTGCAGTTATTCCCTCTCCAATAGCTTAACTTTTAATCCTAACACAGCAGTCCAACATCCTCTGGTCACATTCTGGTCAATGTTCTGATTGAGCCATACACACTGCTGGATCTATGGTCCTGAGGTCAAGAAACATCACAGGAAACCATTCAGTGAAAGGATGCCTTATGATGATAATATGACACAAAAATACAACTATAGGATGAGATAAAATAGAAGCCCTTGCCTGGAATCAGGGTCTAAGTTAGGCTAAGTTGGACAGTCATTGTCACTGATTCCAAGTAATATCTTGACCAAATCATTTCCTCTCTCTGGGCCTCAGTTTCCTCATTTGTAAAAAGACAACAATGGACTAAATAGCCCCCAAAGTCCCTTCCAACTCTGAGATACTGTGATACTGTAACTTTCATAGGCTCTTTCCAGCCTTAACTCTATTCCTCTAGTCTTTATCTGTGGAATTTTGGCAACCCACTTAACTTCTTTAGGACATAGCTTCTCCCTCTATAAAATGGGGGTGATAATAGTACCTACTTCATAAGGTTTTTGTGAGCCTCAACTGAGACAATAAAAAGTATAAAGTGCTTTACAAATCTTAGGACAATATAGATATAAAATATAATAATAGTTAATAGTCTCAGTTTCTCCCTCTGTAAAATGAGAATGATAATACCACATACCTCACAGGGTTGTTGTGAGGTCAAATGCATGCCAGGTTGGATTAGAAGCCCTCTGAGACCCCTTCTAGTTTGGGGCAGTGAGATGGCAGAGTGGATAGGATGTTGGACCTAGCGTTAGAAGGATCTGAGTGCCCTTTGGACAGCTCCACTTTTAGCAAGTTTTGCCTGATACCCAAGACTTTCTCCAAGAGCCTTCATTGCTTGAGGTTCTGCTTTCTGAAGCTAAACAGAACAAGTCGAATCCCTCTCTCTCATGGCAACCATTTGAATGGCTCATGAAGCTATCATGACCCTCCAGATCTTCTCTTCTCCAGGCAAAATACCTCCAGTTCCTTTAATCGATTCTTGTAAGACCTGGTGTCTAGTCTTCTTCCTATCCCAGTTGCTTTCCTAAATATCATTATTATTGTAGTTATTGTTATTATTATTTTAAACCCTTACTTGGTGATATTAAGTATCATTTCCAAAGCAGAAGAGCAGTAAAGGCTAGGCAATGGGGGTTAAATGACTTGCCTAGGGTCACACCACTAGGAAGTGTGTTGAACCCAGGACCTCCTGTCTCTGGGCTTGACTCTCAATCCACTGACTCACCTAACTGACCCCTGAGCAATATCCATCTTGGTAGACTTCAGATACACATGTAACTATCTATCCCCCAAATAATGAGTGTGAGGTCCCCAGGAAAGCCCAATCCTCCCATCAAGTGTCTTTCACCAGCTGCTCTTACCAGCAACTCTGACCACGGCTCTTTCTGCTGGATCGAGTACGGAGTCCTGGCTTTTCCGTTTCTTCTGCTCATGAAGAGGTAAATTCCAGGGTAAAGTATCCCCAGGGGGACAGGGAGATAGGCTCCCAGACCGCTCACTCCTGTAAGATCGCTCACTCCGGCATGATCGTTCACTCCGGCACGATCGCTCGCTGAGGGTCTCTTCATCTGAGGAAGACATCTCCAAAGACGTAGTGAAGACAAGATGGTATGGAAGTCCTCAAGGGCAATGATCTGCAGGATAAGTATATATGGTAGATTAGACCAAGATTCAGAAGAATGTTCATGGGCCCTAAGCCACCTGGGAGTCAGAAGAACTGATCTCTTGCCCAGGATCTTCCACTAGGTCACCAGTAAGAAACATGGTTCAGAAGACAGGACGACGTAGCTGGTATCAGAAGTTCTGGGTTGAAATCCTGGTTCTAACACTAATTGCCTGTGTATTTGGGCAAATCATTTTCATTTTCTTGGTCTCAATTTCCTCATCTATAAAGTTGTGGTAAGAAATAATCAAATACATAAAAAGAAATGGAGGAATCATTCAAAATAGAGATTTTTGTATTATGGAATGTTCAAGAGGTAATGAAGAGATGGATCAGCTAGGTAGCACAGTGGAAGGGTGCCAAGTCTGGAATCAGGAGAACCTGGATTCAAATCTGGTCTCAGACATTTCCTAGCTGTGTGACCCTGAGCAAGTCACTTAAACTCAATTGCTTAATCTTTACCACTCTTCTGCTTAGCATCAATATGATTCTTCATATCGATTGTAAGACAGAAGGTAAGGATTTAAAACATATAATGAGGAGGTTGGGCTAGACAATGTCCCACATCTTTTCTGGTTTTTAGAATCAATGCTCCTTAATCCAAGAGATTCATGATAAAAAAGGTTATCCACCACTATAGAAAACACGGAGGGAGTTTTTGAATACAGATTGAAACACACCACTTTTCGTTTTATTTCCTTCACGGGTTTTTTCCTTGCATAACCAGCATATGTCTTCTTCTACAACATGACAAACTTGAAAATATGTATTGCATGATAGCACATGTTTAACCTATATAATATTAAATGCCACCTTGGGGAGGAGGGAAGAGAGGGAGAGAGTATAGATCATAAAATGATTCTTAAAAATTATACCTATATGTAATCTAGAAGAGAAAAATAAGAAAAACATTTTTTTAAAAGAATAAATGTACCAAATATTAAACCTATCAGTCTGGCTAACATGACAATGATAAATGCTGGAGAGGATGTGGGAAAATTGGAACACGAATACACTGCTGGTAGAGGTGTGAACTGAGCAACTATTCTGGAGAACAATTTGGAACTATGCCCAAAAGGCTATAAAACCGTATACACCCTCTGATTCTATAACACCACTATTGGGTCTGTATCCCAGACAGATAATCAAAAAGGGGAAAGGACCTACTTGCACAAAAATATTCATAGCAGCTCTCCTTGTGGTGGCAAAAAATTGGAAACTAAAGGGATGTCCATCAATTGGGAATTGGCTGAGCAAATTGTAGCATATGATTGTAATGAAATACTATTGCATCATAAAAAAACAACAACAAATGAGATGATTTCAGAAAAACTTGAAAAGATTTGTATGAACTGATGCAAAGTGAAGTGAGCAGAAACAAGATAACACTGTACACAGTAACAGAAATATTATACAATGATCTGCTGTGAAGGACAAAACTATTATCAGCAATGCAAGAACCCAAGACAACCCCAAGAGATTCATAATGAAAAGTGTAATTCACAGCCATAGAAGGAACTGTCAGAGTCTGAGTGCAGATCAAACCACGTCTTTTCTTGCCTTATTTCCTTCATGAGTTTTTTCTCACATGTGCAACATAAGATTTTTTTCACAAGATGAGGAATAGGAAAATTTGTATTGCATGACAACACTAGAATAAACTCTTATCAGATTGTTTGCTACCTGGGAAGGGGCAAAGGGAAGAAGGGAGGAAATTTGGATTGCAAAAGGTCAGAAAGCAACTATTAAAAAATTATTTCCACGTGTAATTGATTTAATTAATTAATTTAGAATATTTTTCCATAGTTACAAGATTCATGTTCTTTCCTTCCCCTCCCATAGCTGGAGCAATTCCACTGGTCAACATGTAATTGAAAAAAAAAATAAAAGGAACGGTTGGTTAAAGAATAATTAAAAATTTGAAAATGTATATAAGAATTTGAAATATATATATATATATAATGCTCTAAATCACTACTGATTGGAGAAATGCAAACCAAAACAATTTTGAGATATCATCATCAGACTAGCTAAAGTGATAAAAGGTAAAATAACAAATATTGAAGGGGGTATGGGAAAATAGAAATACTAATACACTGTTGGTAGAGTTATGAACAAGTCCAACCCTTTTGGAGATCAATTTGGAAAAAAAAAAGAATACAAGTTAAGATCAAATGAGTACAATATTTAAATACTGTGGGTCTGTGGTTAGTCATTACTGCTATCATGAAGTATTGATTCTAAGACAAAAGGTAAGGGTTTAAAAAAATGATATGATCTCTAGGGTCTTTCATTTCCATGAACCTGTGGTAGTTAGTCCTTGGTAACTAGAGATAATCATAGGCATTTAGGTATACTTTATTTACATCCTTTTTACAAATGAGATTATACTTGATTGTATGAAGTTCTAAAATATTGAAGAATCTCTTAAATGAGATTCATAAATGTTTTTTATTTTTTTTTGAGACTTATAAATGTTTACAAGAATTTGATCTAACAATTCACATATGAAAAACTAAGTGGATGAAAATTTCCTGTTACTTAGATTATGATATAAAATTGCATGGTGGACCCACATGAACCTAAGGACTAGGGATGATGTGTTTGGGGGCAGTGCTTATTACCCAATGAGAAGTCAAATCTCAGATTTTGTGTGAGCATTTATTCTTTGCAAACATGACAAATCAGGGTCTGACATATTCTTCAGTTAATTGTCTAGATTTAATGACAGAAAAATGCTAATAATGAAAATTCCAAAAAGTGGGTCATGCATATATCCTTTCACCACTCCCAGGGCTGGTTATTAAATATTTATTAGCACACTCCTACCTAGACCAGATACTGCAATGGTTAATGACAGGGACCTAGAACTGAATTGAAGGAGAAGAGAAGGCTGGATAGCCTTTGTGAAATTTGTGTAGTGTTAATGATTTCTAAACTGAAACAACCCTGAAATAAAAGTCATAGCTGTAGAGCATTATATATAGTAAGCTTTTTTCATTCTGTTAATTAGATTTGCTGAGTTTTATTCTTCTTTCTCCTTTTCTTTTTCATTAAATAAAACTATTCTATGAGACAGCTCTCTCAGTGGTAGGAGGAGGAAATTTAGGTAGAAATTCAGGATAGGGGGAAGCTAGGATTGAGAGCCTGGCTTAGAGATGAAAGATCCTAGGTTCAAATCTGGTCTCAGATACTTCCTAGCTGTGTCAAGTCACTTAACCCCCATTGCCTAACCCTTACGAATCTTCTTCTTTGGAACTAATACACAGTATTGATTCCAAGACAGAAGGTGAGAGAGAGAGACAGAGAGACAGACACAGACAGAGAGACAGAGACAGAGAGAGAAGATAGATTTAGGTGATGTAACAAGAGATAACAATAAAAATTCATTTAAAATAAAAGACAGCTTGAGTTCCACCTTTTCTAAGAGGCCTTTACTTACCTCGACTTATCCTTTGCTCTAAAAATTACCTTGTATTTACACGGTTCATATCTTATATCTAGAAAGGTATTTGCACATTATCTCCTCCACTGGAAGGAGAATTCCTTAAGGACAGAGAGAGTTTTGCCTTTCTTGTTATCACCAGGGTTTAGAATAGTGTCTGGCCCACAAGAGCCACTCAATAAATGCTTTTTGACTTATTGTTTGACTGACTACCTCTATGAGGTGGGACCATAAGTATTATTAACCCTGTTTTGTAACACCAAGCTCAGGAGTGTCACCGGAGCCTGAAAGGGTCTGAAGACATTAGATTAGAGGAGAGAGCCCCAGAACTGGCAGGGCCTTAGGAAACCATTTCATCCAACCCTGTCATTTTACAAATGATAAAACTGAAAGTCAAAGTGGAGAAGGGATACTTACTTAAGGTTAGATGAGTAGTAAAGTGGAACAATAGTAAGCCAGACTCTTCTGACTCCAAAATACTTGACATTCATCACTTCATTTTATCCTCATAACCACTCCCTTCCTCCAGGGTGTGGTGTTAGTATCCCCATTTTATAGATGAAGAAACTAAGAGTCAGAGAAGTTATGTGACTTGCCCAGGAGCACACTGATACCCAGCATCAGAGTTAGGATTTGAACTCAGGCCTTTCACTCTCAGTCCAGCACACTATCCACTGTATATCAAGCTATCTCTCTAAAATGGCAAGAAACTAGGATGTTTCTGATGCCATGCTTGCTAATCAATTCAATCCCATCCCATCTCATTCAAATCCATTTCAGTCTAATCATATCCAGTCTATGGTCCGTAAGTGCTGCCAGCAATCACACTCAGAAGACGGTGTGAGCTGAGGAAGGCTGGCATTGCCTATGCTGAGCCTGCTTCCCCAATCCAAAGCACACCTCCCCTGGCCCCAAAGCTGCCAACCTGTCATGGGCACAAAATTGACCAAGTCTACAAAGGAAGCCGACACCTGCCAGTGCAGAACAGCCTGGATGTGAGCCTGCCCAGGCAGGGGAGCAGCAAAGATCCATGGCAGCAGGGAGGCCGGAGCAGCTGGGGTGGCAGCCGGAGCCTCCCTGAGCCAGCAGCAGCCAATTCATGGGAGCTCCTGGCTTCATTTGTACCAGTGCCCCATCGCCAGGCCTAGACAGAGGTGACAACCACTGTATACTACTCCCAGTGGTATCTGCCCAAGAGCCACTAGAGACACCTCAGGCAAGGAAGGGCTCAGGCTCAGGCTCAGGCTCTCCTTCCATTCTCTTCCCCTCCCATTATACCTAGTCTTTTCTCTCGATCCCACCCAACAGAAAACGGGCCTGGAGAAGAGAAGAAGAGGGAGAAAGAACCCTAGCGCTATGAGATCCTGAAGGAAGGAGCAGGGTAGGGGAGCTCAGGCCCCCTGGTACTATAAAGGCACCCCTCAAGTATTCCTGAGACAAGTGAGAACATTTGTCATATTTCAGAAATAAATACTCCCTCCCTCTCTAACACACCAAATCCCTTTCAGAAATGCTCGGGTTTTTTTTTTTCCCTCCTAAACCGTCTCTTTGTCTCCTTCTTGCCTCCTCCCAAGGAGGTTTGCTGTCAGTCACCGGGGCAAGCGGCCTTCCTTTGCAATTTCCCCACCTTCATTCGAAAATGCCCATCTGACCTCATAAAACACCTGTTTCATCTCAATGCTCCCCAGTTCCTTTCATAAAGCCCTGCTCCGCTTGCCATCATTTCATCTCATAAATTCAGGGTGCTGTGGAAACAGACCCCTTTATGAAGAAGCGCCTCACCTCGGATCAGGCTCCGGGTTCATCCCCGGGCTCCCCCCGCCCTCCGGGTTTCTCTCCGCCCAGAAGCCTCCCCCATTCTGTCTCCCCCCGCTTTGTGGCAGGGACACGCGCGCTCGGCTCCGCTCCGCTCCACGGAAGGGGGGGAGCCGCCCCGCGTGTCCGCCCAACGAGCGCGGATGACAAAGAGCACCCATCGAGGCGCCGCCCCCCTTTCACGTCCCCCGCCCCAGCTCCCGGCCTGGGGGAGCAGGAAACACGTTCAAGGGGGTCAATGGGTCGGGAGGCTGCCCGAGGAGGCCGCGCTGAGATCAAACGATCCACTCCCGAGCGGGAGAGGTAACGGGGATCCCCGAGTCTCCTCCCTTCGCCCTCGGGTACTGACCGCAAGGGAAGCCAGGGGCCCACCCCTCCCACATGGACCCCAGGGAGAGAGCCCTTCACCTCATCCCACCCCACCACGGTCTCATTCCCCTAATCTCTCGCCCCGTTTTCGTTCGGAACACACCCACCCAGGGCGTGGGCCCGAGCCCAACAGGGCAAACGCCGAGAGCCCCACTGCGCCGCAGGTGCAAGTCCCGAGGGGCAGCGGCGTCACTTGGTGCGGTCAATATCCCCAGGGCGCCAAGAACAGTGTTGGCGCGCCCAGCCCAGGACCCCGCGAGCCCCTGCAGCGTTGGGCCAGCCTGAGATCCCTAGAGATCCCATAGATTAGGGCCTAGCCGCGACCCCACGATCCTCCTCTGGGTAGAACCTCCACGCTCCCGCCACCTGCCCCTGGCAAGCGCTCACTTGCTGTGCGCTCTTGAGCCCCTGGCGTGGCGCGCCGCCGCTCTTGCTTACCCGAGAAGGAGGAGCCGGCAGCAGGCGCCGGCAGCGGGCACTGACAGTAGACAGCTAGCAACGGGCAGCGGGCAGCGGACAGCCGGCAACCTGCAGCGGGCCAGGCGCACCCTGCCTGGACTGGAGCGGCTTCCACAATGGCCGAACCTTCCTCCCGCCCCGCAGCAGCGGAGGCGGTGGCAGCGACGGCGGCTGCAGCGGCAAGAGAGCGAGCGGGAGCTAGAGCTGGAGCCCGAGCCGGCGCAGCCGCCCAGCCAGCTCCCCCCACCCCCAGCGCCGACACCGCCCCCCGCTCCCGGCTCCCCCTCCGCCCACCGAGTGCTCTGCTTCGAGTCAAGCCGCGCTCTCGGGGGGCGGGAGCTGCTCCCCCAACCCTTTCAGCCCGGGGCCCCGCTCAGCTTCCCAGCCATCGCCCCCTTCGATCCTTCCCCTTGCTCCCTTCTCTCTGGCAGTCCAGGGCGGGAGGTCCCAGCCCCCTCCCGCTCACCCCCAGGAATTGGGTCACACCCTCTCCTCCACTAAACCGCTGGTCTCTCCTCTCCCAGCTACACCTCACTCTGCGGACTCCCTCCTCTCCCCACATCCTCGGGCCACCTTCTCTACCTCAAATCTCCTCCCACCTACTCCTGCTGCCTGACACCCTGGGCTCTAGGTCTGGGGCTGCCTTCTCCAGTCCCTCCTTGGCCTTCTCTGGTCTCTCCCTCCCTCGACTCTGGGTCCCCGCTCTATGAGAGATGCCCAAGCTCCGTGCCTTCCATTCACCAGCTCAGTTTGCCTCAATTCTTCCACATACCCCTCTCCCCTTCCTTCTTACGTCCTTGGCCTGGCCCCCAAACCTAGTAACTGGGTCTTACCTTTTCCCTCCCCCAGTCCCAGCTCCCTTCTTTCCTTCTAGTCCTTTCCCCCAACATCCCTCCCTTTGTTCCACTTTGCTAAACTTATTGGGAAACCCCAGAGCCCATTCTCTCCTCATTCACCCTTCTCTACTAAAGACACACTTCAGCATCCTTCCCCCCCTAGAGGGTCGATAAGGTTCCTGAAACTCTGTGATTATTCAGCAGCCCTACACACACACACCAGACTGTCTCTCACAAGAGCCCTCTCTGGCAGATCTTCACCTTGTATCTCTCTGAGCCTTGCCCTGTGCTGGTCCCCATAATTAGCAGAGGCTGAGGCCTAGACCAAACCCCAGGTCCCTAAATCCCATGGCTGGGAATGTAATATGTTTAGAAATTCCCCGAGATCTATTTAGCCTCCCTAGGTGAAGAGCCTTTAGACAGCAGACTGAAAAAAGACCCAACATTTTAGAAAAGCACCTTTGAGAGATTCTGGACACAGACTGAGACTTCAAAAAAGATCTTTCATTGGGACTTTAAAAAAAAGGAAAGAAAAGAAGAAACCTTGAGCTGTGGAGAAAGAATAACGACCTGATTTTAGATCTGGAATGGACCCAGATATATCTAGTTGACCTCCACCCAAGGAAATGAAATGACTTGCCTAAAGTCACAGGGTAATAGAGGCAGAAGAGGACTTAAATCCAGGTCTCCTGATTGCCATCCTAAAACTCTTCCACTTATACCTCAGGATTTTGGTCCAGACTGGAAACGGGCGGGTAGCTGGAAGACTTCAAGGTTCTTGCTACTGTATACCCTCCCCAGGACCCTGGGCCCTGGGAAGGGATCAAGGAGCGGAGGAGGACAGGAAAAAAAGTTTCAAGCTGGTAGAGAAACACCATGGACTGAAATATTGTTTCAATTAACATACTTCCCTGCTTGACAGGACTGGGGAGTGGAAAGGGGGTGAATGCTACTAGGGCAGAATGTTGAATACATTGTGGTCATTCCTGGGTTCAGTTACAGAGGGAAGGGGGGAGGAGAGGTGTTTCCAGAAGTGACTGTGATGGGGGGGGGGGGGAATGGTCTCAATTCATAAAGCATCAAGCAGAAGCAATAAAGGCACATTCTGCCTAGGGACCTCCTGGGCCATGGGAATCAGGCAAAGAAAAGTCAAAATATCACAGAGAATTGGTAGATTCTCTCCAGAGAGATGCCCTCAGCTGTTGGGGTGAGCCTGATGCTATCTGTGCAGGAAGTAGAAGCTGCCTCCCGACAAAGGATGCAGATCACACAGTTTGCTCCTTTTCGGAGACTGCTGGTGGGGTACCCACAAGTCAGCTGGAGCTAGTGGCCAGACCTGACTCATTGGCCATTAGGGGGAAGGGGGATTTAGCCTACTGAGGCTCCATAGGAAGGCTGTTTTCCCTGCCCTCCCTGGCTAAGGTCTAGCATGCACCAACCCTGGGACCCTCTCCAAATCTACCTTTGCCTCTGAATTATTCATGCTATTGACCACATTGAGTTCAGGTTTCAGGAAACAGGACATTTTTGCTCCTGTGATGGTACCCAGCTTGTCAGTCCGGTTGAGTTTTTGCTACTGGAGACTTATTAGCTTTTCTAAGCTGTTGGCCTGCCTCCTTCCTATCTATAAAAAGTGAATTATTCCACATATTAGTACAGAAAGGCAAAAGGCATTAGAGGAGATGCAATTTACTATATAAGCTAAACACCTTTATAGGTTTGTATAACTTGAGTTAAAAAGAATCCTAGAGATCTTCTAACAGCTCTCCTCTGACTTTGCAGATGAGGAAAGCCAGGTCTAGTTCTTAAGTATCAGAATTACCTTAGACCTAGGTCTTCTGTCTCCAATGTTTTACCTTCATTATCCCACATAGCCTCTTTTCAATGGGTTCAGCACTCAGCAATGGACATCTCCCCATCCTGAAACTTCTAGTGACCTGTTTCTGCAGAGGCCCTGGTGAATGCAAGATGGTTTTTGTGGAAGAATGTTATTTGGAGTGTATCTGACCTTGGCAGAGTCCTTTCCTTCTCTAGTCCTCATTTCTCTCATTTGAAAAATGGGAAGAATAATAGTTCGATTCCCCAGAATCTCACTAATCCAGAATCAAATCAATGGAAGTACAGGTATTTTGTAACCAAAAAATGCTATATAGGGGGCAGCTCAGTGTATTGAGAGCCAGGCCCAGAGAAGGGAGGTTCTGGGTTCAAATGTGACCTCAGACACTTCCTAGCTGTGTGACCCTAGCCAAGTCACTTAATCCCCATTGCCAAGCCCTTACCACTCTTCTGCCTTAGAACCAATAGCTAGTATTGATTCTAAGACAGAAGGTCAGGGTTTTTAAAAAATGCTATATAAATGTCAGTAGTTAGTAGTAATATTATGTCAGTTCATGTTTACATAGTGTTTAAGAGTATTTTCCCGGGTTCTAATCAAGGACTCATGTCATACCGAGTGGAATCGTGTGTCAGCTATGGGAGGGGTAGTGGGAGGGGGGAGGAAAAGAAAATTATCTTTGTTTCCAATGAATAATGTGTGAAAATGACCAAATAAAATAATGTTTAAAAAAAGAGTATTTTCCCCACAACTATCCTATGAATTTTGTTTAACAAAAAACTTTACCCCCATTTTTAAGATGAAGAAACTGAGACTCAACAAATTGAAGTGATTTGGTGAAGGTTTGTAGTAAGCATCAAAGCCAGGACTCAAGTTCAGGTCTCATGACCTATGCTCTAATCACTACACCATAGAGGCAATATGTATAATAATATCTTGGGCATCTGCCCTTCAGATACTTGTTGACTCTATGCACCTGGAGTCCCAAATTTTCCCAGAATCTGACCTTGGCCTCAGCCTCTTTTCCCCAGCTTGTCACATCCCCTCAATTGTCACAGCTGGTTAAGTTCTGGTTTGGACGCAATGAAATGTGTCCTGGTGCTTTTCTTTCTGCTCAGAAAGCTTTCTGCTTTTGTTGATTTTTATACCCTTTATCTCCTGGAGCTTGGCATTCATTTGTCAGAAGAGCTTAGCATTATCCACAAACTGAGATTTCACCATGAACTCCCTTTCATGAATCATATGATCATAAAATCATAGTTGAAAGGGACGTTAGAGGTCATCAAATAGGGACCCTCATTTTATAGACGCCCAGAGTAGTGATATAATTTAGCCCCAAATCACAGAATTAACAAGAGAAAAGTCTGTGATATGAATCCAAGCCCTCTTAGTCCAAATTCCCTGCTCTTGCCACTATACTATCATCCTACTGCTCAATGATTTATAAAGGAGTTACTAGGGAAATATTTCTGTATTAATTATTGCTTACATTTCTGTAACCAAAGAAGTACCCCTTATTTCTCCCCTCAGCCTCCCATAATGACAATCTCCTCAAATCCATTGTCTCAATTATTTAAAATACTTTTCCTATGGAGTCTTATCAAAGGAGGTCAGAAATTTCCAACAAGCTATATCCATTGGTTCCCCTTAATCCATGTGCAAATTTATCACTTAAAGTGCTCTAATAAATTAGGAAAACAATATTCCTCCTAAGGAAATATGTTTTCTCTCCCTTAGTAGGCTGGGTAATCATTGAGGAGGTCAAGTACCCAAGAATGAATGGAATCTCTAGCAAACTGGTTTGGGGGTTCCCATCTCTTTCTGGAATGTTCTCTAATCCTCCTCATTAGTAACTATTAGCAACAACTCACATTTCTATCATACTTTACAAGATGCCTTCCTGATAACAAACGCATGAAGTATTATTATTTTCCTTCCCCTCCTGGCTCTGTCCCTGACTTTGTGTACTTCTACATGGCTGGCTCACCTCAGAGCTTCCCTTAGTAGCTGGGGTCTCACTTGTCCTAGAATATTCAGGCTTCTCATCCTAGAATGCTCCTATGCCAGGCAGACTCCATTCACCCATGAGTACCCTCTTCCTGGGACTTCCATTTGGTGGAGGAGCCCAAGCTGGCCAGTCTTCATTCCCGGATCCTAACTTTCTGGATTTCAAAATCTTCATTCTTATGACTGTTTCCTCCCTGCCGAAAACCACTCTCTTTCTCTCTCTCTCTCTCTCTCTCTCTCTCTCTCTCTCTCTCTCTCTCTCTCTCTCTCTCTCTCTCTCTCTCTGTCTTTCTGTCTTTCTGTCTCTGTCTCTCTGTTTTTCTCTTGGTCTCTCTGTCTCTGTCCTTCTCTGTCTGTCTCTGTCTGTCTCTGTCTCTGTCTCTGTCTCTGTCTCTGTCTCTCTCTCCCCTTCCTTCTCTCCCCCTCCCTCTATTTCTCTCATAGGGTCAGTGCTCTAAGAATCTAAACAGAATCATGAAAATTAAGTGACTTGCTCAAAGTCATGCAGTTAGTAATGGGAAGGACTGGAAATTAAAATTAGTTCTCTTGTCTTCAGAGCCTCTGTTCTTTCTACTATTCCTTGTTGCCTCTTGATATAGTAAGCCATGTGGCTCTTTACTTCCCCTACCATGAAATGGATAAAACAATGCCTTCTCTTTTCCTTTCTCACAGGGATGCAGGAAATACATATTTATAACTGAGGAGGAGGAGGAAGAAATAAAGAACTCCTTAGAGAGACTATATCATGTATGTTTAAAATGTCATTACCTTTATTATTGCTTGTGATCATATAATATAGCTATCATAATGGGTAATATTTGTTTAGTCCTGGAAGGTGTGCAGAGCACTTTACATAAATTTACACATTTGATCCTCATAACAATCCTATAATGTAGGTGCTCTGATCATTCTCATTTTGCAAATATGGAAACTGAGTTCCACAGAAGCCAAATAACCTGCCCAGTATCTGAGAAGAGATTCAAACTCAGATTTTCCTGACTCTAAGTTCAGGATCCTATAAGCTTACTCCACCTAGCTGCCAGGAGGCCATCTCAGTTTCTATTACATGGTATTAATTCCCATTATGAGAACACTCATAGATTTAACACTGGAAGGAACCTTTTGGTTTTTCTCATTTTACAAATGGGGAAATTAATGCCCAGAGAGAATAAGTGACTTGCCCAAGTTGATACACTTAGAAGGAAATAGAACTATTCTACAAGAGCTCTGTATTCCTCTAGATTGGAGTCCATGAACTTATTTTATATTTTTAAATATTAATTTTTTCAGATTGAGATTGTTGGGTGAATAGTGAATAAAGCACAGGACTTTAGTTAAGGAATACTTGAATTCAAACCCAAACTTTGACATTTATTAGCTATGTGGTCCTAGGCAAGTCATTTAACTGTTCTGTGCCTCCATTTCTGCATCTGTAAAATGGAGATAATAATAGCACTTTCCTTGTAGGGTTATTGTGGGGATCAAACAAGTTAAAACAAACAAAGTACTCTGCAAACATTAAAGCACCACATAAAAGGTAACTATTATTATTAATTTTGATAACAGCATTTCAATATAATTTTTCCTTAAATTTATTTTAATCAGCAAAACTCCAATTGACCACCAAAGAAAACCAATTTCCACATTGACTTTGTTGCTTCCCTCTCTACTATGCCCCTTCCCCCACTCTTCCCAAGAAAATATGACCCAATCTGTAATTGGAGTCTTTCTCCTCTTTATCAAAAGGTATATGTTTCATAGAGTCCAATTTATGGTTGATCATTACACTAAAAAAAAAAAAATCTCAAGTCTTTCAAAGCTGTTTGTCTTTACAATATTGTTGTTGTTGCATAGATTGTTCTCCTGGTTTTGTTCACTTCACTCTGCATCAATTCATCCAGATTTCCAGATTTCTTTGAAACCATCCTCTTCATCATTTCTCATAACACAATAGTATTCGATCAAATTTTATACTATAACTTATTCAGCCATTACTCAATTGATTGGCGCCTCCTGCATTCTTCAATTTTTTTCTGCCATAAAAGCTATTAATATTTTTGTACATCTTTAGAGGGTTTTTTTGTTTTGTGTTATTTTTTCCTTAGAACTAATCCCTACCTGAGAGCAGCTAGGTGGTACAATGGATAGAGAGCCAGGTCTAGAGATGGGAGGTCTTGGGTTCAAATTCAACCTCAGACATTTCCTAGCTATGTGAACCTAGACAAGATACTCAACCTCCATTGCCTACCCCTTTCTGCCTTGGAATCAATACACAATATTGATTCTAAGACAGAAGGTAAGAGTTAAAAAAAAAAAAAACAGATCCCTCCCTAAAATCTATTTTTCCTTTAATTCCCTATTTTCTGTTCTCTTCTTTCCTTCCTATTTTCATTTTGAGTAAAGTGTATTACTCTACTCTTCTGTGTGTGTGCATGTGTGTATGTATCTGTTGTGTATTCTTCCCTTTGATCAGTTCAGATGAAAGTGAGGTTTAAGTGACAGCAGCCCTCCAACTCCTTCTTCCTTGTTTGTATAGACTTCAGTTTAACACTCATATATAATGTGAGTGTGAAACCCCCTGCCCCCTTTTATGATTATAATAGTATCAGCCTTTATGATCATAACACAAATAATATAGTTTGATTTATATGAATTATAAGCATTAGCTAAGAAAAATACAGCTTCGAGTGGTATCAAATCTGCTCCGAGGCACTTTGACCTTAAGCCTGTAACCCAAAAGTTTCTACCAAACCCATCACATACTGCTGCATGTAAACACTAGACAGTTCGTCAGGAGAAGGAGGGCTGCTCTTGAGTGCAAATGTCAGCCATCTAACTGCTGACTCGTAGCATTAAATCATTTTTTCCCAGCTTTTATTTTTTTTATTTTTTTAATTGATTAATTAAGAAAAATTTTCAATGGTTACATGATTCATGTATGTTCCCTCCCCTCCTCCCACCCTCAATTCTACTGGGTTTTACATGTGTCATTGATCAAGACCCATTTCCATGTTGTTGATATTTGCACTAGGGTGATCATCCCCAATCATGTACCCATCAACCCATGTGATCAAGCAGTTGTTTTTCTTCTGTGTTTCTGCTCCCTCAGTTCTTTCTCTGGATGTGGATAGCATCTTTCTCATAAATCCCTCAGAATTGTCCTGGATCATTGCATTGCTGCTAGTATAGAAATTCATTACATTCCATTGTGCCACAGTGTATTGGTCTCTGTGTATAAGGTTCTCCTGGTTCTGCTCTTTTCACTCTGCATCCTGGACCTAGTATTAAATTATAATTGTTATAAAAAAACAATTAGACCCTGACTCCTAATTGCAGAGATCTTGGAAAGGTGAGTAATAAAAATAATAAACATAAAGTTACCACCAATAGTGATTATTTTTGTACTTTCCTGCTTATTTAGCACTTGTGATATTGATTAGGACCTTCCAATGTGAAAGACTTTTGCATCCATTCTATTTTAATTTTGACTGTATGACACTATGTCATCAGATTTCTGTGCTTTAAAAAAAAGGCTATCTCCTAAGGCTCAGGGTCTTTGGTCTTGGCATTGACCAGAGTCAATTGACCAGAGTCTGGCTTTATTGTGAGACTGGCCCCCTCTCAATAAAACTATTTATTATAAGCTTGGAGACTTCTAATTTATATCTATAGTTATTTTATAATTAATAAATAGTAATAAGTTATAACATAAATATTTTGTAATTAATATAATTATTATGATTAATTAATAATTAACTTGTTTCCCTTATTTCTGTTTCTACAAATAAATTTTCACCACAGTATGATAATTTCCTCACCCTTCTTCTGCCTCCCCCCTTTAGTATATGCTTTTGTCCTTTTCCATTCTTCCTTTAAGATCATTAAGACATAACAGAATTACTCCCATGCCTTCTGTCACTCTAAACCCTGGTGATAGGAGGGTTCTGAGGGGATGGATGTATTAGCTTCCCATTTATCCCTGTTTAGTCTGCTATGACTGTTCATTTATGTTCCTTTTTATGTTCCTTTTGACTTCAGTTTTCTACTTCAAAGTTTTTATGTAGTTCTGGTCTTTTCTCAAATCTTTTCTTTTCTAGGATAGTGCTCTAGATTTATTCCTGGAAGAAGTCTTCCCAATAAGATCAGGAGTGAAGCAAGGATGCCCATTATCACCTCTATTACTTAATATTGTACCAGAAACACTAGTAGTAGCAATTAGAGAAGAAGAAGAAATTGAAGGGATTAAATTGGGCAATGAGGAAACTAAACTATTACTCTTTGTAGATGATATTATGGTATACTTAAAGAATCCTGGGGACAGCTGGGTAGCTCGGTGGATTGAGAGCCAGGCCTAGAGACAGGAGGTCCTAGGTTCAAATCTGACCTCAGACACTTCCCAGCTGTGTGACCCTGGGCAAGTCACTTCACCCCCATTGCCTAGCCCTTACCACTCTTCTGCCTTGGAGCCAATACACAATATTGACTCCAAGACAGAAGGCAAGGATTAAAAAAAAATCCTAAAAAATCAACTAAAAAGCTAGTGGAAATAATTAAAACTTTAGCAGAATTGCAGGGTACAAAATAAACCCACATATATCATCAGTATTTCTATATATCTGACAAATCTGAGCAGCAAGAGTTAGAAAGAGAAACTCCATTTAAAATCATGCTAGACAATATAAAATATTTAGGAATCTATTTGCCAAGACAAACATGGGAATTATACATACACAACTATAAAACACTTTTCACACAATTAAAACTAGATCTAAATCACTGGAAAAACATTAATTGCTTGTGGGTAATACATGCTAACATAATAAAAATGACAATCCTACCCAAATTAATTTACTTATTCAGTATCAGACCTATCAAACAATCAAGAAACTTTTTTATAGAATTTGAAAAAACTATAACAAAGTTCATCTTGTAATAGGAGGGTTAAAAGAAAGGTTCAAAACTAACTATATATATAAATTAACAGGTTTATTTAGCTAAAGGGGAAAGGGGAAAAGGGAATTGGGGAATAACCAACTCTTAACCCAAACAGAGATTGAAAACCCTTATACCTTCTATAATTATTCTAAACTAAATTCTTAAATTAGTAATTAAGATTAAGCGATTTTGGTAGAAACAGGGACAAAGGGTCAAAGAATCTCACAATACAAGAGTCTTCTCTGACTCAAGCAATAATTCCAGTAGTAAGTTACCAGCATTGTTGAAATCTACTTCTCTGTAGCAGCAACAGCTGCAGCAGCAAGGACAGGCAGAATATCAAGAAAGCCAAAGAAGAAGGAACCATTGGCTCTCTGAGTCCACCCAAGAGACACTAGACAGAAACTCTCTGGGCTTTCCTGACTGCTAGGGAAAAACAGCCTCTCCCTCTTTTAGAGGAGTCCACTCACTCTGTCCAGCAACTGCCCCTGAGTTTCAGTTCCCCAGCTTCTGAGAGTTCTGTGTGAAATGTTGGTTTGCGGGATCTCTTGCTGTCTGCTGGCTCCTGCTAAAATCCCTTACTATAATCTGGAAGAACAAAAGATTAAGAATATCAAGGAAAATAATGATAAAAAAAATGTGAAGGATGGTGGCCTAGTAGCATCAGATCTTAAACTATACCATAAAGCAGTGATCATCAAAACAATATGGTACTAAGAGACAGAAGGGTGGATCAATGGAATGAACTAGGGGTAAATGACCTTAGACTGCTTCCTGGAGTCAGGAAGACCTAAATTCAAATTGTCTTGTCTAATTACTAGGCATATAACCCCAGGCAGGTCACTTCACCTCTAACTGCCTCCATTTCTTCAACTGTAAAATGGGGATGATAATAGCACTTTTCTCCTAGTATTGTTGAAGAGCAAATGAGATATTTATCAAGCACTTAGTATAGTGCCTGGCACATAGTAGTACTTAATAAATCTTTGTTTCCCTGTTTTGTTTTGTTTTTGTCAGGAATGCTTGGAATTTATATGAATAGGAATCCATTTCCCTTTTCTGTTATGATATACTCAGGCCTGGTTATAAACTATAGCTTTTCCCCTCTGAAATATTGTAATTTTCAAGGAGTTTGTTGCGTGGCCATAGTTTTGTACTTCTTGTGTCAAGCTAATAATTCCCTCCAGTTTTTTCCTTCATAATTTTCATTTCTTTTCCAATTTTCCCTATTACTATCACTCACTTAATATGTTAAGATATTTTAAATTCTTCTTTTTAAAAATTCTTGCTTAATCTGTTCCAGGAAGTCTAGATAAATTTTTGCTCATGTATTATTCTTTCAGGCTTTGGTTTTAGAAGTTTGGGGATCATTCTCTTCTGTCTTGATATCCCTACTAGCATAATAGTTTTTTATGAAGGGATTCCTTTTTTGCTTGCTCATTCTTCCAGCCTACTTTCTGATTTCACACTTTTTTTAAGGTCAGGCACTGCATACTCCTGGAGGGAATGGCTAGACTGGTCCTGCTGCTTCTTTTTGGACATGTTGTGTTATGTTATTCTAGGAACTTAATGATGGCTCAGGTTTAGAACCTGTAGCCATCTTTTAATCCCAAAGTCATCTGATATTGGGCAAAATTTGACTTTTGCCCCTCTAGACTGAGCTCTTTAAGTCCATTACCTGGGATTGGTTCTGAGCAACAGGCCTCTAGACTTATCCATTTGGAGTTTCAGTAGACTGTTGGACTCATCCACTGGATAGTTTTCCTGGTTCTGAGTGACAGAACTGTAGGCTTTCCTTTTGTCTGGGATTCCTAACTTGGTTATTTCTCTGCAGGCTTCAGACTGGGCTAGAAGCTAGATCTGAGAGCTTGCTCTGCCCCAACCCATATACTTGCTGGTTGCTTCTGAACTTGATCCTTGCTACTGTTCCTTATTATGTCTAAGCATAGGTCTCCTCTTCAATCACCCTGTATCTGTAAATCAGAAACTGGGTAGTGAGCAGTAGAACCGCCACTTGGCGCCTGTTTCTGCTGCATGAACAAGCTTAAGTTCCTCTGTGCTAGAAATGGGAACTTCCACTTACCCTGGAATAGATCCTTTCTTTGGGCTTGAGTGCTCCATGAGGTGTACCTTAGGCCAGACCCCACCCATCCCCAGTGTCCATTGAGATTTCTGTCTCCCTATTCTGACTTGGACGGGAAATATAAATCACTATGCTTTTTCTCTTGAATTTCCTAACCAGGATTCAGTCGGGTGTATTTGCAGATTTTTTTTCAGATGGTGGGATGGCAGAATATAGCTTCCCATTGTTCTTCCTATTACTCTGCCATTTTGATTACCTATAACTGGTTTCATTTGTAACCTGTATATTTATTTTATGCATTAAAAACATTATTCAGAAAAGGGATCCAAAGCGTAGTCCAAGACACAGAAAAGGCTAAGAATTCCTGGACTGGATCTTCTAACATTGCCTAGATATCAGTGGAGCACATAGGCTGTCAGGCTGTCATGAGCCATTCTTAGCTCCTGCTACACAGCTGATCCATTTTTTGTGCTCTTACTTAATTACTTACTTACTTTTGTGCTCTTACTTAATGTAACTTACATTGATTCTTCGGAGCAATTCTTCCAAGGGTCTGTATTGCTGCCTACCATGTACACTTCTTCCTTGCCCTTTAGATGACCTGCCATTTTGATTCTTTGGAAAATATGGTATCCATGACTCACAGTCATATCACATCATTGGAAGAATACTCTTGCTACAAACTGCCTAGAAATTGTAATCATCACTTAAATCTGTGTAGCACTCTAGGGGTGTAAAATGCCTTCTGATTATTAACTCATGTATCTTCTGCTGCAAAATGAGGGGAGCAGATCGAATGGTGTTTAAGGTTCCTTTTAGCTATAATTTTATGATCATGTGTTTATTAAATGCCTGCTCTATGATGCCAAGGACTGTGCTAAGCACTTTATAAATATTATCTCATTTGAGGCAGGAAAGGGAGTCCATGGTGAAATCTCTCATTTTGTGGATAATGCTAAGCTCTTCTGAGAAATGAAATGCACAACTCCAGGGGATAAAGGGTAGAGAAATCAACAAAAGCAGTCTGAGAAGGAAGGGAAGCACCAGGACTATTTCATTGTGTCCAAACCAGCACTTGGCCAGCTCTAACCCATTGATGGGATATGACAGGCTGGGGAAAGGGGCTGAGGTCAAGGTCCAGTTTGGCAACCTTGGAGTTCCAGGTAAATAAAGAGATACAGTCAAAGAGTCAGCAAATGTCTGCAGGGCAGGTACAACAACAGTAATACATAACAGTTGTGTGGTATAGTAGTTAGAGTACAGTCCTAAAGACCTAACTCTGTTGCTTGGGACCATCTGAGAGTTTCCGTTTCCTCAACTGTAAAATAGAGATAATACTTCTTATTAGACCTACCTCACAATACCCTCAAGTACTATCTAAATGTGAACTAATATATTACTACAATTACTACCATCACCACCACCCCTACTATTCCTACAAACTGAAGACATTTGTGCATCATTTTATGGTAACAAAGAGCTTGAACTTCTGTTGTGCTTATTCTGATCATCACAAAAATTTGATCACAAATTCTCAAGGATGAGACATGTGGTTGAATTTTTATTCTTCCTATTTTTTCAGATGAGAGAACTGAGAATCAGAGAAAGGAAATGAACTATAGAAGATCACACACATTCAGATATCTGTTATTATTTCTAATCAGATTCAGATATAGAGTTTTTATTATTGACATTTTACACATGAGGATCAATGAATCCCTAGCAGGACAAGTGACCGGTCCAAGGGAAGGACGGAAGGAGGAGAGGAAGGGAGGAAGGGAGGGAGGGAGGAAGGAAGGAAGGAAGGGAGGAAGGGAGGGAGGGAGGAAGGAAGGAAGGAAAGGAAGGAAAGGAAGGAAGGAAGGGAAGAAGGAAGGAAGGAAGGAAAGGAAGGAAGGAAGGAAGGAAGGAAGGAAGGAAGGAAGGAAGGAAGGAAGGAAGGAAGGAAGGAAGGAAGGAAGGGAAGAAGGGAGGAAGGAAGGAAGGGAAGAAGGGAGGAAGGGAGGGAGGAAGGGAGGGAGAAAGGACTTTTTCATTTAGGTATGACTGCTTTGGGTAGATTTTCATCTCCTCCAAACCTGATAAAAGTATGGGAGCTAGTGGGTTCATCTTCTCCAACCCAGGGCAGTTACGTGGTTAAGTGGACAAAGCACTAGTCAGAAAGACCTCAGTTCAAATCTAGTTTCAGACATTTACTGGCTGTGTAATTCTGGGTAAGTCACTTAACCCCTCTGCCTCAGTTTCCTCATCTGTCAAATGAGCAGGAGAAGGAAATGGCAGATCACTCCTGCATCTTTGCCAAGAAATAAGGTTCCAAATGGGTCATGAAGAGACAGCCATGACTGAAATGACTGAATAACAATAAAATTCTCCATTCCCTTAAGCTAGAGCTAAGGCTGATATTTGTCGCCCTTCCTAGCTGGCTGAGCTCCCAGGGCAATTAGATGGCGAATTGATCTACTGAGAAGGAGATGGGTACGTTGGGAAATATGCAACACTCTCCGAAGACAACAGCTGGTAAAGCCTTGGCTGCAAGTCTTCCCTCTCCATATCATGTTCCTCCGGATTTGGTGGGTCGAGCCCAGCCCCCTCCTACCACTCCTTTAGGGTGCCTGTCTGTCAGGAAGCCAAGTTGGCAAACCAGCAATTAAGCCGGTGGTAGCATCAGGGTGACAGAATGTGGTGCGGCAATTCAATGAGACTGTAACCCTCGACTTCCTGAATGGGGGGCGGGGACTTGTTGGAACGTGTCAGAGTCCCCAGACTTGGGGGATGTATAACAGCGGGTTACAAAGGTATCCCCTCCCCTCTCCTCCCCATCGCTCCCTCCTCTTTTTTGGGTTGTTTCTAAAACTAGGCTGTGAAAGGGTTTCACTTGCCGGTAACGGTTTAGCTTTGTGTTAAACGCTAAGCATAATCCTTTCCCCATTCCTCTGTACTTGGACCAGAAACAGCTTAGCCAAGCAGTTCATCACAAGCTATTGTCTGGGCCAGGAAGGCTGCAGTTAGAGCTTCAGCGACCATTTTCCTCTCTTGGTTGTGCCACATCAGCCAAGTCACAAGGAATGTCTATTTTACAGGGCGCAGGCAGGTTCAGGGGAGGAATGTGGGATTTTCTGTCGTCCTGTGCCTGTCTCCGGAGACACTGCACCAACACTACCCGCAACTGTAGAGAGAAAATTCAGAAGCCCCCAGGCACTCCCGCAGGTAACCAGTCTTTCAGCTCTATTTCTGGGCCCAACTCGGATAAGGTCTTACACACAGAAAGTGCTTCATACATTTTTCTTGAATTGAATTGAACACCCTCAGTTCTTCTTATGCTTAGCAGAGTCGTGGTAGGAGGTTCAATCAATGGTGATGAAGCCAAAGAGGCCACCGTTCAAGGCAGCTGCACAATGAATAGAACACTGGGCCCAATTAGGAAGATGTGAGTTCAAATCCAGATTCAGACTCTTTTTTTAGTTCTGGTACCCTCAGTAAGTACCTTCAGCTGTTTGCCTAGGTTTGGGGGGATTGTAAAATAGGGCTGATTATAGCACTTACTTTGAAGGGCTATTGTGAGGATCAAATGAGAAAATGTTCTTGGGGGAGGGAGAGACAGTACAGTACTTGCCTATTACCTTCCCTTCTCCCTGTCATGAATACTCTCTCTTTTTTTTTTAAATGCTTACTTTCTCTTAGTAATAACTCTAAGACAAAAGGTCAAGGGCTAGGCAAATAGGGTTAGGTGACTTGCCCAGGGTCACACATCTAGGAAATATCTGAGGTCATATTTGAACCTGGTCCTCTTGACTTCAGTTCTGGCTCTCTGTCCACTATGTCACCTTGCTGCCTCAGAATGAGTAATCTTTTCCACCAATATTCCAAATTTTCTTTTTCTGAAGCTGGGTATTATCAAACCCAGGGCTTATATCTGTGCTAATTTACCAGGAGAGTTTGACTGGTCCCCGAGTACATTTACATATCCATAACTAAATCAAAGTATAGTTTGACTAGATGATCTCTGAAGTTGACTTCTGAGACAATATAGGTAGGGCAGAGATGGGAAGATACTTGAACAAATTTTATCACAGAGACTGGAACTCAAGACTCCTGTCTCTCAGATCTCTTATAATGTCAGAGTCAGCATAGCTCAGTGGATTGAAAGCCAGGCCTAGAGACAGGAGGTCCTAGGTTCAAATCTGGCCTCAGACACTTCCTAGCTGTGTGACCCTGGGCAAGTCACTTGAGCCCCATTCCCTAGCTCTTACTACTCATCTGCCTTGGAACCAATACACAGGATTGACTCCAAGATAGAAGGTAAGGGTTTTAAAAATAAAAAAATAATAATAATGTCAGAGTCAATAAACCTTAAGCACCTACTATGTGCCAGACACTATGTTAAATTCTGGGGACACAAAGAAAGGCCTGAGACTACCCTTGACCAGCAGCTAGGTGGTACAGTGAATAGAGAGCCAGGACTGGAGTCAAAAAGACCTGGGTTAAAATCTGGCCTCAGGCACCTCCTAGCTGTATAACCCTGGGCAAGTCTCTTAACCTTGGTTGCCTAGCCCTTGCTCTTCAGTCTTAGAGTTGTGACTAAGACAGAAAGTAAGAGTTTTAACTTTTTTTTTTTTTAAGATTGTTCCTGATTTCAAGGAGCTCACAGTCTGGAGGAGATAACATTTAAAAAGAAGTTGAAAAGGAGGGGAGAAGGGAAAAGGACATAATGAATTCCTGCAGCCAGGGTGGGAAATGATATGAGGAAGTAAGTTTTGGGGTTGATTTCATTTTACAGAATGATGAGTTTCTGGAGATGATGAAATCCAAGAAAGTAGCTGAATGGAAAATGATGAAAATGTTCTGGGTACCTTCCTTAAGTGGAGGATGTAGGAAGAGCTCTCCGAAGTCCATCCTCTAACTCTCTCCAACCAGAGGGAAGAAGGGGTCACAAGCAGAGACATGAGTTTCAGAGTTGATCTCATCTTGACTTTCTAGAAATGATGAAATAGAGGAAAGGGTCCAAGGGCTTCTGGTTTAAAATTAAAAGACCTGGGTTCAAATTCTGACTCTGCTACTTATTGCTTGTGTGAAGGAAGGGAGAGGGAGGAAGGAAGGAAGGAAGGAAGGAAGGAAGGAAGGAAGGAAGGAAGGAAGGAAGGAAGGAAGGAAGGAAGGAAGGAAGGAAGGAAGGAAGGAAGGAAAGAGGGAGGCAAGGAAGGAAGGAAGGAAGGAAGGAAGGAAGGAAGGAAGGAAGGGAGAGAGGGAGGGAGGGAGAGAGAAAGAGAGAGAGAGAGAGAGAGGGAGAGAGAGAGAGAAAGAAAGAGAGAAAGAAAGAAAGAGAGAAAGAGAGAAAGAAAGAAAGAAAGAGAGAAAGAGAGAAAGAGAGAAAGAAAGAAAGAAAGAAAGAAAGAAAGAAAGAAAGAAAGAAAGAAAGAAAGAAAGAAAGAAAGAAAGAAAGAAAGAAAGAAAGAAAGAAAGAAAGAAAGAAAGAAAGAAAGAAAGAAAGAAAGAAAGAAAGAAAGAAAGAAAGGAAGGAAGGAAGGAAGGAAGGAAGGAAGGAAGGAAGGAAGGAAGGAAGGAAGGAAGGAAGGAAGGAAGGAAGGAAGGAAGGAAGGAAGGAAGGAAGGAAGGAAGAAAGAAAGAAAGAAAGAAAGAAAGAAAGAAAGAAAGAAAGAAAGAAAGAAAGAAAGAAAGAAAGAAAGAAAGAAAGAAAGAAAGAAAGAAAGAAAGAAAGAAAGAAAGAAAGAAAGAAAGAACAGGGATACAGAGGTGAGTTGTACCAAAAATCCTGTTTAGGTTGGACTAGAGGATTTCTAAAATCCTTTCTAGCTATAAATCCTACAATTCTGTGATTACCACATGACAATCCATCCTTGCTCCTCATTATCTCTTTGCCTAGAAGCTAAGATGAACTGGCCCTTCCCTTACTCCTAGGAAAATAGTATGTTGTTATCAGTGTGTATCTTACATTGTAAAACAAGTAAAACAGGGCTTTAAATGGCCACAATCTGTTCATCTCTGAGAGATTGTGGAGAAGAGGAGAGATTCTATAAGACTAGAGAAGAGCATAGGCACCAACTTTCTTTACATATATATGGTTTTTTTTAAGTTCCTTGTAAAAAATTTTAAACATTTGGGTTTTTCTGCAATTTTGATTTCCAAATCCTCTCCCACCCTCTCTCCTCTCTCCCTTCACTGAGAAGGAAGCCAATTTAATACATGTTACACATGTGTAGTCATGTAAAACAAAATTCCATATTAGTCATATTATGAAAAAAAAGGAAGAAAGAAAAAAATTTAAGTAGGGTTCAGTTTGCATTCATAGTTCATTGATTCTTTCTTTGGAGGTGGATAGATGTTTTTATTTTGAGTCCTTTGGAATTGTCTTGGATCCCTGTATTGCTGAGAATAGCTAAGTCATTCTGTGAATCTTGAAATTTCTCAGACTTGTGAATGTTAAAAATTTCCCCATTGGGGAATTCTTCATTGGAACAATTCCCTACTGGGAACATTCCCCATTTTGACAGTGAGAACTCTACTTGGATCAGAAATGGGAGGACCTCTACTCCACAGTACTTAAGACTGCTTTAAGGGAGAAAACTCCTTGCTAAACAATGAAAGTACTTAAACCCATACTTATAATGAGGCAAAAAGTTCTTTAAGCCATGCCTATTTTTAGAAGTAATACAAAGAGGTGCTAAGTACCTATTAAAGGTCAGGCAACTTATAAACTTGCCAGGAGCAAAGAGGTGAAAACTTACTCAGCTGTGTTTTTTCTGGTTCAAACTTACTAAAGGGATTAGTCGACTCGGCTGTGAATTCAGAATGGGCTGTCCTTTGGAAAACGTCTACTGTGATTGGTAGATGGAAGAACTTGGGGGAGGTTACATAGGAGAAAACCCCCTATATAAGAAAAAGACAGCCTGCTAATAGAAAGATCTTATGAGGATCACTTGAGAAGGAGCTCTTGAGAGACATGCTCTAAGGAGGGTCTCTTGAGAAAGAATCTCTTGGAGGAAATCTCTAAGGAGGTCTCTCAAGGGAGGCTGGAACTCTCTCTGGGGAGACTCTGTCCCTCTGAATCCCTTGCTTGGACAAATCTTATGGTGAGTGATTAAGGACTGACTAGTTTCTCTCTTAAGGCTTAGGCCTGGTTGGCCCTGAGCCCGCTTATTCTTTTCTCATTAATTCCTTTTCTCTCTCCTTCTCTCTTTCTTTAATTCCTCATTGTATTATTAATTAAAGTCTTTATAAAACCCAGTTGACTTGGGTATATTCATAATTGGGAATATTTCCCTGGCGATCACCTTATATTTGATTTAAAACAAGACACTGTAGTGAAAACATATTTTCTGCGGTCACAATTTACTCACCCACTCTCATATCTACTACAATTTAAGGCCTTCAACTATTTTAATTCTCACAATTCATAGTTGATCATTTTGCAATATTGCTATTGCTATGTGCAATATCCTCCTGGTTCTACTCACTTTACTCTGCATCAGTTCATATAAGTCTTCCTAGGTTTTTATGAAAGTATTCCTCTCATCATTTTTTAAAGCAAATAGTATTCCATCATAATCATATATAACAACTTGTTCAGCTATTCCCCAATTGATGGACATGACCATAATTTCCAATTCCTTACCAATTCCAATTCTATGCAGATATTTGTACATATAGGTCCTTAAAAAAAAAAAGGTAGTGATATTGCTGGGTCAAAGGATATCCACAGTTTTATAGCCTTTTGAGCAAAGTTCCAAACTGCTGTTCAGAATGGTATCAGTGATGCATCATGTCACCAACAATATATGCCCCAACTTAAAAAAAAAAAAAGAGAATGTAGTTTGTAAATTAGTTGACAGAAGTCAGGCAAAATTCTAGAACACGGGAAGAGACTCATATTTTTGTCTTTGCGTCTCCAATTCCCAAGAAGCAACATACCTTGTGGTTGGAAGTTGTGAGTTCAAGTTCTTACTCTCACTTGCTAGGTGTGACTTCAGTTTAAGTTCCCTTTACATAGGCTTTAGTTTGACCCTATATGAAACTAGAATAATACCTCTATTATATACCTCATGAGAATATTTCCAAGAAAGAACTTTGTGAACTGTCAAGTACTTTGTAAAAGCAGTTATTAATCAATCAACATTTATTGAATGCCTACTATGTACCAAGCACTGGACTAAACGCTGGAAATACATCTAAAACCATCAGCAAGTATCATCTGCAATGGAAATATGTTAGAAACCTTCCCAATAAGATCAGTAGTGAAGCAAGGATGCCCATTATCACCATTATTTAATATTATATTAGAAACACTACCTTTAGCAATAAGGAAAGAAAAAGAAATTGAAGGAATTAAAGAAGGCAATGAGGAAACTAAACTATCACTCTTTGAAGATGATATGATGGTATACTTAGAGAATCCTACAGAATCAACTAAAAAACTAGTTGAAATAATTAATAAGTTTAGCAAAGTTGCAGGATACAAAATAAGCCCACATCAATTATCAGCAATTCTATATTTCCAACAAAGTCCAGCAGCAAGAGGTAAAAAGAGAAATTCCAGCCTAAAGAGCTTTAAAAGAATCCATGTCTTTTGATCAGCAATACCACTATTATTAAGTCTGTATTCCAAAGAGGTTTTTTTAAATGGGAAAGGATCTATTTGTACAAAAATATTTATAGATGCTCTTTTTATGGTGGCAAAGCATTGGAAGCTAAAGAAATATCCCCCAATTGGGGAATGGCTGAGCAAATTGTGGTATATGATAGTGATGGAATACTATTGTGCTAGAAGGAATGATGAAAAGAATTATTTCAGAAAGAACTAGAAAGAGCTACATGAACTGATGCAGAGTGAAATAAGCAGAACCAGGAGATCATTACACACAGTAACTGTAATACTGTGTAACGATCAAATGTGAGTGATAGTTCGATACTAACAGCAACACAATGATCCAGGACAATTCTGAGGGACTTATGAAAAAGAATGCTATCCACCTCTAGAGAAAGAACGTTGGAGTAGGAATGCAAAAGAAAACATATGATTTACCATTTATTTATTTGGGTTTATGATTTGTGGTTTTGGTTTTATAAGGTTACTCACAAAAATAAAAAATATGGAAATGGGTTTTGAGTGATAATACATGTATAACCCAGTGGAATTGCTTGTCAACCCCAGGAGGGGGATGGGAGGGGAGGGAGACAACATGAATCATTTAACTTTGGAAAACTTATATGTAAACTTGTTATTGGAATAAAATAAAGACAAAATTAAAAATTAAAATAAAAAAGAAAGAGAAGTTCCACTTAAAATCATTTTAAACAATTTAAAATACTTGGGAATTGCCAAGACAAACATAGGAATTATATGAACACAATTACAAAACACTTTTCACATAAATAATGCTAGATTTAAGCAATTGGAAAAACACTAATTGCTCATGGATAGACTGAGCTAATGTAATAAAAATGACAATACATACTTAAATATTCGATGCCATGTCAATCAAATTACCAAAAAACTATTTTCTAGAACTAGAAAAAATAACCAAATTTTAATCTGGAAGAATGAAATGTCAAGAATATCAAGGGAACTAATGAAAAAAAATGTGAAGGATGGGGGCCTAGGGATACTAGATCTTAAGTTGTACTATAAAGCAGTAATCATGAAAACAATCTGATACTGGCTAAGAAATAAAAGAGTGGATCAATGGAATACATTAGGCATAAAAGATCCAAGTCTTTGGGATAAGAACTTATTATTTGACAAAAACTGCTGGGAAAATTGGAAAACAGTATGGCAAAAATTAGGTATTGATCAACACCTCACACCCTATACCAAGATGAGGCCAAAATGGGCATATGATTTAGACATAAAGGGTGATACTATAACTAAATTAGGGGAACATAGAATAGTTTACCTGTCAGATTTGTGGAGAAGGAAAGAATTTATGACCAAACAAGAGATACAAAGCATTATAAGATATAAAATGAATCATTTTGATTACATTAAATAAAAAAAAATTTTGTACAAATGAAGCCAATGCAACCAGGATCAGAAGGGAAGCAACAAACTGGGAAAAAATTTCTTAACTGTGTGAATCTGGGCAAGTCATTTAATCCTGTTTAGTCACTTTCTTCATCTGTCAAATGAGCTAAAGAAGGAAATAGCAAACCAGTCCTGTATCTTTGCCAAGAAAACCCCAAATGGGATCATAGTCAGACACGATTGAAAAATGACCACCACAATAAAATATTTAAGAAATTGTGTGATATAAAGACAAATTTTAAAAAATTTTTTCCCAAAACAGTGCTTGTCTTTAAGAAGCTCAGTTCCCTAGGAAGAATAGAATATGTAAATGGATAAGCAAATATAAAACAATTTCAGCAGGAAGTACTAACAAAGGAAGATGGGGAGGGCAATATGCCCAAAGGAGGCTTCTTAAAGGAGGTGGCACCTAAGCTGAGCCTAGAATCAAGTTGGAGACTCTAAAAGATGATGAAGAGAGAATGCATTCTTTGCTTCACATCTTAGTCACTGGCTCTTGTTATCTTTCCATCTGCCCTGTCATCACAACTCCTGCTTTCACCTCTTGCTTGGTGTTCAGTAACCAAAGCAATACTACCATTGTTCTGGGAAAGGGCATGTCAATAGACTGCCCCATAGATCATCAATCCACCATCTTTATGACTTGACTATGTAACTCGCCACACATTCCCTTCCTGAGCAACTATTCTGAATTATGATGTTTTCCCCTATGAGAATGTAAGCTCCTTGAGAACAGGATTGTGCTGCTTTCATATTTCTATCCCCAATACTTAATGCAGTGTCTAGGTTATATAGTTTTTAATATAATTTTAATATAAAT
Source organism: Monodelphis domestica (assembly GCF_027887165.1). Taxonomy (NCBI): domain Eukaryota; kingdom Metazoa; phylum Chordata; class Mammalia; order Didelphimorphia; family Didelphidae; genus Monodelphis; species Monodelphis domestica. The sequence goes on along the minus strand of NC_077230.1, from coordinate 366,214,931 downwards.
AATATATAAAATGATTAATTAATATGATTCAACATGCTTTTTATAATATATTCTCTCTATATATGTTTAAATTTTTATTTCATTGGTTAATTAAGAAAAACAGTGCATCGATATATTTTTAATCCTTACCTTCTGTCTTAGAATCAATACTGTGTATTGGTTCCAAGGTAGAAGAGTGGTAAGGGCTAGGCAATGGGGGTCACACGGGGAGTGTCTGAGGCCAGATTTGATCCTAGAATCCTATTTCTAGGTCTGGCTCTCAATCCACTGAGTCACCCAACTGCTCCCAAATAGTATATTTTTAATAGACAGTTACTTGATACAGTGGATAGAATGCTGCACCAGCAGGCAGAAAAATCCAAGTTCAAATCCTGCCTCAGACTTTGATTAGCTGTATGACCAGGCAAGTAATTTAACATCTCTGATTTAAACTTCCTCATCTTCTAAAAAGGGGATAATAACAGCACCTGTGCCTCAGGGTTGTTGCGGCATGTAAAGCACTGTATGCATGCTAGCTTCTATTTATTATCATTATTTAAGACCTATACCTTCTGTCTTAGCATCCCATTTATATTGTGGTTTGTTCCCCTCCTCCCAATGGGCAAACAGAGTGAATCATGGATAAAGCCACACAGACCAAAGTGGACCATGGGTAAAGTGATATCAGTTCCTTGGAAACTCAGGGCAACAACTGCCCAAACAAATGACCCCCACCTTAGTCACTAATCAAGAAATACTCCCTGGGAATCCCTGGTGGATACCTGTACCTTCATTTACCTTATTTACTTAATATACTAGCTAGCAAACCGTGTAGAGCCACCATATTACTATATTCTTTTATAATGAAGCTTGTTTCCTCACAATGAAGTCAGTGTGAGCTGTCCATCAATTCTTTGGCTGAGACCCCAATCAGCCTTGCCCACATCCGCTTCGCTGAGCTACCTAGCTGCCCTGCTTCTATTTACTACTGATGGTTTTTTCATTCATTCATTTCAGGCAAAGGAGACAGAGGATGGAATAACTGATTTGAGGAAGCCTGCCTGACTAGAATGAAGAGTGTTTAAAGTATATAAGGTGAAAGAAGTCTGAAACAAGCAGAAGCCAGATCCTGAAAGCTTTAAAGAGTCTCTATTTTATCTTACAGGCAATAGGGAGTCACTGAAATTTTTTTTGCAGAAGAATTACATGGTCAGATGTGTGTCACAAAAATATGAATTTGGTAGCTGGGTAACACATGGATTGGAGAAGAGGGAAAAATGGAAAGTAGGGAGACCAATTAGAAAGCTGTTACAGGGGGCAGCTGGGTAGCTTAGTGAATTGAGAGCCAGACATAGAGACAGGAGGTCATAGGTTCAAAACTGGCCTCAGACACTTCCTAGTTGTGTGACCCTGGGCAAGTCACTTAACCCCCATTGCCTAGCTAGCCCTTACCACTCTTCTGCCTTGGAATCAATACCCAGTATTGATTCCAAGACAGAAGGTAAGGGAAGAAAGAAAGACAGAAAGAAAGAAAGAAAGAAAGAAAGAAAGAAAGAAAGAAAGAAAGAAAGAAAGAAAGAAAGAAAGAAAGAAAGAAAGAAAGAAAGAAAGAGAGAGAGAGAGAGAAGAGAGAGAGAGAGAGAGAGAGAGAGAAAGAGAGAGGAAGGAAGGAAGGAAGGAAGGAAGGAAGGAAGGAAGGAAGGAAGGAAGGAAGGAAGGTATTACAATAGACTTGGAGAGTGGTAATTAAAGACTGAACTGAGAATGGATGCAAGTAATTGTGGAGGGAATAGCTAGGTGGCTCAATGAATAGAGCCAAGCCTAGAGTCAGGAAATCCCGGGTTCAAATCTAGCAAAAGATACTTTCTAGCTGTGTGATACTAGGCAAGACACTTGACCTCAGTTGCCTGGCCCTTACCACTTTTCTGCCTTGGAACCCATACTTTGAATTGTCTCTAAGACAGAAGGTCAGGGTTTTTTTGTTTTGTTTTGATTTTTAAAGAGTAGTCATGGAAGAACTGACCAAATTTGGCAACTGACAGGATACAAACTGGTGAGAGAAAGGTAAAAGCCTAAGATGATTCAAGTTTTAAACCTAGAAGGATAGTAGAACAAAAAAAAAATGCAGGGGGGTGTCTAGAGGGAAGATACTGTTGTGTGGAAATGTGAGTTACACTTTAGAGATATTGAAGTTGAAATGCCATTGGGTTGTCTAGTAGGGAGGATAGCAATAAAAAATCGTCATTTCCCCAGACTTCCTCATATCCCTCAAAAGATTTTATTGCCATGGGTGTTTTTCCGGACATCAGTAATGTTGAATTAATTTTATTTAGTTGCATTTAATTTTTCCCCTTAGTTTCTTAACAGATCTTTGTTTTCAGCCCTACCCAAGCTAAATGAAGAGAGAAGGTAAATTCCTTTTGACTTTGGCTTAGAGGAGCAAGAAAACATACCAATTTCCTTTGGGGTGGGGGTGGGGGGCCTGGTAAACTGGCAGCAGCAAATTTGAGGAGGAAACCCTTTGAGAAAGGAAGTTGAGAAGCTATTCCCAGCCTCCCCAGGGTGTTTCTTCACAGAAGCTATTCCAGCTCCCCTGGGGTGCTCCTTCATAGAAGCTATTCCAGCCTCCCATTTAGTTTACACTGGTCCTGTGGAGGAAAGGGAGCCAATAGAGTAACACAATGTCCTAGCTTGTCAGATGGGAAAAGGAACTGCCTCATAGCTTGGACAAACTCACTAGAACACAATTAAGTTTCTAATCTTTAACCAGCATTTGCCTCCTGATGGCTAAACCCACATGGATGCAAGCTAGAAGGAACTAGGTTTCTCAGCAGGATCCTCCAAATGACATCATTCCCTGTCACTGCCAAGGAATACACAAATACAAGAGCAATTTTAATTGAAAACATTTTCAAAGGTCCTCCTGGTTTCCCTTTTTGGGAGACAGAGAGGCCTATTCAGTTTTTTCACTCATTAGGGTACCTGGAACACAGTGTTTGCAGCTACCTCATTACTTCAAGATACATGATTTCATCCAAGTGGCTATTCCCTTTGCTAAAGCAGATTGCAACCCTCACATGCCTCTGGGAATGTTTTAATGAATTGCTGAGGCTGGAAAAGTGACCACCTGATGGCTAGACTTCTGATCTTGAGCCTCTCAGCATTGAAGGAGTCAGCCTGTACTCCAATTCCATGCCAAGTCTAGAAGCCAAGTCATTCTGACTTGGAGCATCTTACGAGAGCTTTAGCTCTCCAGGAGGAGATAGAAGAGAAGGATGTTGATAGAGGGAGAGGCACATCTCCTTTTAAATTAAATTAAATGAGAGATGTCAAGTGCTTGAAAATCCTGTTGTTGTTCAGTTGTGTCTCTTTTGACCCCGTTTGGGATTTGGGGGGCAAAGATATTTTACAGATGAAGAAACTGAGGTAAATAGGGTTGTAGGATTTAAATTTAAATCAACTCCAAGTTCTTATTTTTCATAAAGTTTATTAATAATCACTTGAAGTAGAAGAAATAAACAAAATCAAAGTACAAAGCCTAATATTCTACCCTAAGTATGACCACGTGTGTAGACTCTCTTGTCCAGCATCCCCAGGGGTATAGTTTTGTGTGATCTCTCTCTGTCTCTGTCTCTGTCTCTGTCTCTGTCTCTGTCTCTGTCTCTGTCTCTGTCTCTGTCTCTGTCTCTGTCTCTCTCTCTCTGTCTCTCTCTCTCTCTCTCTCTCTCTCTCTCTCTCTCTCTCTGTCTTTCTGTCTCTCTTTCTCTGTCTCTGTCTCTCTCCTTCCCTGAACATGGCTGCAGAGGCTGGGCAAGAGAATCTATACATGTGGTCAACTTAGGGTAGAATATTAGGTTTTCTACTTTTATTTTTTTATTTTCTCTACTTCAAGTGGTTATGAATACACTTTATGAAAAAACAAGAACTTGGTCTTATTTATTTAAATTTAAATTTTACAGAGTTAAGTGACTTGCCCAGGGTCACATAGTAAGTGTCCAAGGCCAGATTGAACTCAGGTCTTCCTGACTCCAAGCTTGGAGTCTGCATCATCTAAGTGCCCTTGAAAATGTTAAAGAACCATGTAAATATAATGTTAGAAAGTATTATTCTCTATTTTGAAGGATTCAAGATCTTGGGGATTTGGCATTTTCTCTGCTGGTGTAGATCCAAACCCCTTGAGGTCTTCTTATCTTCTGCTTCTCATCTTGACCACAGATTCCTATAAATCCTCCCAGAAGACAAGCTCAACACACTCAAAGTCTTCATATATTTAGTCCAATAAGTTATAGACAATCTGTGCAATGCTGGGGCTCTCTGGTTATTTCACTTTTTTTTTCTGTTCATATATGACCTCTCTAATAACATTTACATTAAATTGGGGGGGGGGGGGAGTGGATCATCACTGCTAAGATACCATAGCCTAATACCCACCAAGTCAAGTCAATGAGAATTTATTAAGTATCATGTACTTTGAATCTGTTACTCTAAAAACTATGATCCCCAGCAAAACTACAATTCCCTGTACTCCACTCACTTCCTCACTTCCTGTCTTTATGTGTTGATGTAGACAGGATATAAATTCCGTGGGGTTCCATGGAGCTTTGGGTCAGTGGGGATTTTTGAGCAAGTAGAAAAACTTAGTCATATAGTTCTGTTTTGTCAGATAATAAACTTTATAAAATTAATACTTAAAGTATTGGACATTAATTTAAATTTTACAGTACCTACTATGTGCCGGGCATTGTGGCAAATACTGGTGATAAAATGAAAGGCAAAAGACTCTGCTCTCAGAGGAGCTCACAATCCAGTGGGGGTGATAATATAAAAACAATTATGTGCATACAAGACATAGACAGGATAAATTGGAGCTAATCAAGAAAGGGAAGGCACTAATAAGGAGACCAGGAAAGACTTTTTTGAAGAAAGTGAGAGTTTAGCTAGGATAGAAGGAAGATGGTGAGGCCAAGAGATAGATAGGGGAGACAGCTAATAAAAAGGCAGATAGAAGAGAGAACATCTTGTGTGAGAAACAGCAAGGAGGCCAGTGTGGGTCCAGAAAGTAGGGTGTCAGAAGATTAGAAACGTTGGAGGGGAGCCAGGTTATGAAGGCTTCTGAATGTCAACCAGAGAATTTTATAATCCTGGAGGCTTTAGGGAGCCACAGGAGTTTGCTGAGCCTGTGTGTGTGTGTATGCTGGCAGTGTCAGAGGAGAAAAGGGGTCATATTGGAGAGATTTTATGAAAGTAGAAATGATAGGACTTGGCAGCCAATTGGATATTGGGGGGTGGCGAGCGAGGAATAGAGAACAACACCTAAGTCTATATGCCTGGAAGAATGATGTTTTCCCTGATAAGCATAGGAAAGTTAAGAAGAGAAGAGGGATTGGGTGGAGGAAGAAAATGAATTCAATTTTGGCCATCTTGAATTTAAGATGTTTTCAAGACATCCAGTTTGATATGTCCATAGGCAGCTGGAGATCTGAGATTAGCAGAGAGACAATGGGCTTTTATTCCCCAAATGACAAATGGTCAAAGGATAGGAACAAGCAGTTTTCAGATGAAGAAATCAAAGCTATCAATACGTATATGAAAAAAATGTTCTAAATCACTCTTTATTAGAGAAATGCAAATTAAAACAACTCTGAAGTATCACCTCATATCTATCAGATTGGCCAATATGACAGTAAAGGAAAGTGGTAAATGTTGGAGGGGATGTGACAAAATTGGGATACCAATACATTGTTGGTGGAATTGTGAATTGATCCAACCACTCTGACGGCAATTTGGAATTATGCCCAAAGGGCTATGAAACAATACATACCCTTTGATCCAGTACTATCACTACTAGGTCTGTATCCCAAAAGGAAAAGAAAAACAGTGTGGGGGAGGCCCTACTTATACAAAAAATATTTGTAGTAGATCTTTTTGTGATGGCAAAAATTGAAAGTTGAGGGTATGCCCATCAACTGGGGAATGACTGAACAAATTGTGGTACATGTTGGTAATGGAATACTATTGTACTATAAGAAACGATGAGCATGATGATTTCAGAAAAAGCTGGAAATATCTACATGAATTGATGCAGAGTGAAATAAGCAGAACCAGGAGAACACTGTACACAGTAATAGCAATATTGTGTGATGATTAACTATGAAAGACTTAGTCACTACTCTCAACAATACAATAATCCAGGACAAGTCTGAGGGACATATGACAAAGAATGCTATCCACCTCCAGAGAAAGAGCTGTTGGAGTAGAAATGCAGATGAAAGCATATAGATTTTCACTTGTTTATTTGGGTTTATGTTTTAGGGTTTGGGTTTTATAAGATTATTCACTTACAAAAATGAACTATATGGAAATGTTCTGTATGATAATCCACATATAACACAGACTGAATTGTTTACCAGCTCCAGAAGAAATGAGGGAAGGGAAGGAGAAAGACAATTTGGATCACATAATGTCAGAAAAATTACGTGTAAAATTATTACAAGTAACTGGTAAAATAAAATATATTTACAAAAAGAATGATGGGAGTTTGTGGTAGCAAACACTAAGAGGGCAAATAAGGTTGTATTTCAAGTTAGAAGACCTAGATTCAAATCTCAGCCTGCCATTGACTACTAATTGTGTGACCTTGAACAAATTGTTCTTCTTGGAACCTTCTGTTTCTATGATCCTACTTTTATGCCATTCTTTACCTAGCTAATCAATGATCCACCTGTAACACCTGCTTAAAACATAGGTATTAATGGATTAATTCAATGTCACAAACTGAGCAATGTGCTTTATTCAACCACTTATTAGGCATTTAATAAATTTCTTAAATTGAGTGAATGTGGAGAGATCTGTTGGAGCAACCAGGATACAGCCAGCACTAAAACTAATGTTTGTCAAGGGACTGCAAGAACAAAACGGGGTTCAGAGGACTAAGGGTTAGGGTTGGGAAGGGGCTAAATTTGGGGGTGTACCTAGAAACTGAAAATAAAGGTAGATTTGAAATGTCTTGAAGGACAGATACAATTTAAAAGGACAGAGATGGGAGAGATTGGGAAGGCTAAAAGTCATTCATCATAAGAGGGACAGCTAGGTGGTTAAGTGGATAGAGTACTGGGCTTGGAGTCAGGAAGACTCACCTTCCTGAGTAGCTATGTGACTCTGGACAAGTCACTTAATCATGTTGCTTCAATTTCCTCATAGTAAAATGAAATAGAGAAGGAAATGGCAAACTCCTCCGATATCTTTGCCAAGAAAATCCCAAATGGGGTCACAAAGAATCAGATCCAATTGAAACTACTGAACAACAGGGACCTACAGGGGCTAACATAAGGTCAGTGACTTTCCCAAGGTTACACAGATAGTGACATCACTAGGATGCAAACCTACATCTTCTGATTCCAGATCCAATGATCTTCCCATTGCACCACACTGCCTTCTAAACAAAGGCATGAAGGGAGGAAGCACAAGACATAAGAGGGAATAGTGAAGGGTCCAATCGGATTAGAGCACAAGGTAGGAAGGCGGTAGAAAATAAGGCTGAGTCCAGATAGTGGAAGGCTTTGAAAGTTGTATAGGTATAGGAACATATTTTCTTTTTTTTTATTTAAATTAATTTATTTAGTCAATTTAGAACATTATTCCTTGGTTACAAGAATCATATTATTTCCCTCCCTCCCCTTCCCCCACCATTCCTGTAGCTGATGTGCAATTTCACTGGATATTACATGTGTCTTTGATCAAAACCTATTTCCATGTTGTTGTTTGCACTAGGATGTTCATTAGACTCTACATCCCCAACCATGTTCCCTCAACCCATGTAATTAAGCAGTTGTTTTTCTTCTGTGTTTCTACTCCCACAGTTTTTCCTCTGAATGTGGATGGCATTTTTTTCTCATAGATCCCTGTGGGTTGTTCAGGATCACTGCATTGTCACTAGTGGAGGTGTCCATTACATTCGATTGTGCCACAGTGTATCAGTCTCTGGGTACAATGTTCTCCTGGTTCTGCTCCTCTCACTCTGCATCAATTCCTGGAAGTTGTTCCAGTTCCCATGGAATTCCTCCAGTTCATTATTCCTTTGAGCACAATAGTATTCCATCACCAACAAATATCACAATTTGTTCAGTCATTCCCTAATTGAAGGGCATCCCTTCATTTTCCATTTTTTTGCCACCATAAGGAGTGCAGCTATAAATATTCTTGTACAAGTCTTTTTTCCTTATTATCTCTTTGGGGTACAAACCCAGCAGTGCTATGGCTGGATCAAAAGGCAGACAGTCTTTTATTTCCCTTTGGGCATAGTTCCAAATTGCCCTCCAGAATGGTTGGATCAGTTCACAACTCCACCAGCAATGTATTAATGTCCCAACTTTGCCACATCCCCTCCAGTATTCATTACTTTCCTTTGCTGTCATGTTAGTCAATCTGCTAGGTGTGAGGTGATACCTCAGGGTTGTTTTGATTTGCATCTCTTTGATTATAAGAGATTTTGTGCACTTTTTCATGTGCTTATTAATAGTTTTTATTTCTTTAATTGAAAATTGCCTATTCATGTCCCTTGCCCATTTATCAATTGGAGAATGGCTTGATTTTTTGTGCAATTGGTTTAGCTCTTTATAAATTTGAGTGATTAGACCTTTGTCAGAGGTTTTTGTTAGGAAGATTGTTTCCCAATTTGTTGCTTCCCTTCTAATTTTGGTTGCATTGGTTTTGTTTGTACAAAAACTTTGATGTAATCAAAATTATTGATTTTACATTTTGTGATTTTTTTCTAGCTCTTGCTTGGTTTTAAAGTCTTTCATTTCCCAAAGATCTGACATGTATATTATTCTGTGTTTACCCAATTTACTTAGTTTCCTTCTTTATATTAAAGTCATTCACCCATTCTGAGTTTATCTTGGTGTAGGGTGTGAGATTTTGATCCAGACCTAATCTCTCCCATACTGTCAATATAGGAACATATTTTCCCAAAAGTCACTAAGGAAGACATAACAGAAGTAATAAAGTTAAGTCCCTCCTTTCAAACCTTCTTCCCTATCCCTCTTCCAACTCCCTAGATACAAAACAAGAAATGGCAGATTTGAAGAACTTGAAGAGAAAGCTCAACATCAGCTATGGCTTTGACCTAAATACAGTTTGAGTGCTTAAGTGATAACAGACCAAACATTTAGAAATGTTTCTTATCCTCAAAAGAATAGGCAAGGATAAAGCCATCACAAAATCCCTGAATAAAGAAAGTCAACCCTAAAACAAAATACAAAAAAAAATCCCAAACCCCAAAAGTTATTTTCTCAGAAGAGTATTGTTAATTAATTTTAAGAGCTGATTCCCAAGTACAACTGAGTTTAAAATATCTTGGTTATTCCAGAGTTCTTCAGACTTAAAGAGTTAAATGTAAATAAAATCTCCTTTGGAAGAAACCTTGTATCTGATACCAGTGCTGCTCCTACACCTCACAGTGATAGAAAGTTATAGAGATTTAGGTCACATATTAATACCTCCCCTGAAGTGGGTAGTTTGGGGATCTACATACAATAACAAGGCTACATACCAGCCAAACTTTTACTAAGTTTCTTCTGGAATCCTCTAGCTATTGACTCCTCCACAATTCCTTTAGAAATGTTTTCAGCAGCAGAGTTTAAAGTTACAGTGGCTAAACTCAAAGCTGAACATTTGGAAAAGTAACTGAAACAAGAAAATTAAACTGTGTTCATCCTAATTTTTAATTAATGAATTTTTAACCAATTACATTTAATAAATTTCTACATAAGTTTTCCAAAGTTACATGATCCAAAGTGTCTCCCTCCCTTTTTCCTCCCCCCTCCTGGAGTCGACAAGCCATTAGATATGGGTAACACATGTATCAACATGCAAAACACATTTTCATATTGTTCAATTTTGCAAGTGAATAATCTTATAAAACCCAAACCCCACAATATGTACCCAAAGAAAGAACTGAAAAATCATATGTTTCATCTGCATTACTACTCCAACTCTGGACATAAGTCCCTTGGAATTGTCCTGGATCTATTGATGAGAGAAGCTAAGTCTATCACAGCTGATCATTCCACAACATTGCATTTCTGCGTACAATGTTCTCCTGGTCCTGCTCATTTCACTCCACATCAGTTCATGGAGGTCTTTTCAGTTCTTATAGAAATTCATCAATTCATCATTCCTTTCAGCACAACAGTATTCCATCACCATCATATACTACAATTTGTTCAGCCATTCCTCAACTAATGGATATCCCTTTGGTTTGAATTCTTTGCCACCAACTTTGTTCCTTCCTAATAAGTAAATAATTCAGGCAGCTGACCTCAATTGCAAAGTTGAGTATAAAAGACCACAGGCAATCTGCTGGGTGCCTGCAGGTGGTCTTTGGCCTGTCTAAAACCTAAGGAAGAAGGTCTGTTGGGTGGCTCAGTGGATCAAGAGCTAGGTCTAGAGACAGGAGGTCCTGGTTCCAAATCTGGTCTGAGGCACTTTCTACCTATGTGACCCTGGGGAAGTCACTTAACCCCCATTGCTTAGCTCTTATCACTCCTCTGCCTTGGAACTAATACACTGTATTGATTTTAAGATGGAAGGTAGGAGTTGTTTGTTTGTAAACCCTTACCTTCCATCTTGGAATCAATGCTATGTATTGGTTCCAAAGCAGAAGAGTGGTAAGGGCTAGGCAATGGGGGTTAAGTGACTTGCCCAGGGTCACACAGCTAAGAAGTGTCTGAGGCCCGATTTGAACCTAGGACCTCCCATCTCTAGGCCTGGCTCTCAATCTACTGAGCTACCTAGCTGCCCCCTATGTTTGTTTGTTTGTTTGTTTTTTAATCTAAAGGATATCCTATATCTGACTATTGCCCCTAATCAGTAAAGGAGAGAAAGAAAGAAAGAAAGAAAGAAAGAAAGAAAGAAAGAAAGAAAGAAAGAAAGAAAGAAAGAAAGAAAGAAAGAAAGAAAGAAAGAAAGAAAGAAAGAAAGAAAGAAAGAAAGAAAGAAAGAAAGAAAGAAAGAAAGAAAGAAAGAAAGAAAGAAAGAAAGAAAGAAAGAAAGAAAGAAAGAAAGAAAGAAAGAAAGAAAGAAAGAAAGAAAGAAAGAAAGAAAGAAAGAAAGAAAATTTATGGCTACAATTAGAAATGAACAGCTAGGTGGCACAGTGGACAGAATGCTGGGTCTGGAGTCAGAAAGATTCATCTTTGTGAGTTTAAATCCAGTCTCAGGCATGCATTAGATGTTTGACTCTGGGAAAGTCACTTAGACCTTTTTGCCTTAGTTTCCTCATCTGTAAAATGAGCTAGAAAAGGAAATGGCAAACCATCTAGCATCTTTATCAAGAAGAGGCCAAATGAGATCTGGGAGAATATTGTATACCATGATCATCTGTGAAAATTTGGCTACTCTCAGCAATACAATGAAAGATCTAGGACAATCTTGAAAGACTTATGATGGGTAATGTTATCCACCCCCAGAGAAACAACTGTTTCTCATCACATCAGTGTATTTATGGTTTTATTTTGGGGTTTTGGTTATGTAAGAGTGTGCTCTTAAAACAATGACCAATATGGAAGTGGGTTTTGCAGGACACTAACAGTAAAATTAAAAATAATTTTTAAAAAGAGGTCAAATAGGGTTGGGAAGAGTCAGACACAGCAGGAAACAAACTGAAGAGTTTGATAGCACTTGTTACTTGGTTTCTACATTGCTATTGCTACTGTACTTATTAGTCTGAATAAGAAACAATGGGGTCGAATTCCATCATTTCTCAGTAAAGGACATTGGACTAAAGGAAAGTAGGTTGCCATGGATGGGGAGGCAGGAGACAAGAAAAGAGACTCCAAAGTCTCGCTAGAAGAGATCACATCTGTCGTATTCCAGAAAGCTTGTGATTTTCTATGCCTAGTCTTTTTCAGACAGGCTGCTTTAGATTCACATTCTCTTCTTGCCTGCCTTTCCCAGTTCCTTGTCTTTATTCCTCAGTCAGATCTGGAATCTTCCATGCTGGAAACTTCCAGTTTCATTGGCAGCTCCCTGACTATGACATAAGAGGTAGGAAGTCAATTAGATGTCCTGTTAAAGGCTTGACCCCTCCCCAAGAAAACACAAGTCTAAGATGCCATCTCAGAACTGCCTTAATTTGGGGAGAGTAAGGAGTCTCAGCCATCAACCTGGGAAGAATCTAACAATGGGCCAGCCAAGGAGTGGCCTCTTGCAAAGTCCTGAATTTAATTTCTCCTCCTACCAAGCCTTAAGATTCTGGCAACCTGAAAGTACTGATTTAACCTATACCAGACTATTTACCACCTCAGGGAAAGGAGGGCAGGAAGGGAGGGAGGGTAAAAATTGGAATCCTGAAATGTTAGAAAATGGTTGTCAAAAATTGTTTCTATATGTAACTGAAAAAATTAATTAAAAAAACAAAACTCTAGTAACATCAAGTTATACTTCCCTTTTCTATCTTACTTTGTTTCAATTTCTGTCCTAGTTCAATTGGTGGCTTTTGTCCCAATACCCTTTCTCTTGTTGCCTGCCTTCTTCTATACACATCCATGCTTGGGTGTCTCGTAAACCATTCAGCTGTGTGTTAAAAATATATCCAGTCAAAATGGGCACATGATTTAGAAGTCAAAATGGGTATATGACTTAGACATATAAGATAATATAAACAAACTATGGGAATGCGGGATATTTTACCTGTCAGATTTATGGATAAGATAAGAATGTATGACCAAAGAAGAGATAGAAAGCATTATAGGATGCAATATAGATAGTTTTGATTATATTAAGTTCAAAGGTTTTTGCACAAACAAAATCAAAATAGCCAACATTAGAAGGAAAGAAGGTTCATGAAAATGGATTTGAATCAAGGACACGTGTGATACCCAGTGGAATCATGCGTCAGCTATGGGAAGGGTGGTGGGAGAAGGGAAGGAAAAGAAAATTATCTTTGTATCCAATGAATAATGTGTGAAAATGACCAAATAAAATAATGTTTTTAAAAAAAGGAAAGAAGGAAATTGAGGGAAATTTTTCTAGCAAGTTTCTCTGATAAAAGTCTCATTTCTCAAATAAATAGAGAATCAAATCCAGTCATTCCCTAGTTGACAAATGGTCAAAGGATATAAATAGGCAGTTTTCAGAAGAGGAAATCAAAGCTATGTATACTTGTAAGGACTAAATCACTTGATTAGAAAAATACAAATGAAAACAAGTCAGGTACCATCTCACACTTGTCAGACTAGCTAATATGACACAAAAGGAAAATGAAAAATGTTGAATGGGATTTAGGAAAATTGGGATATTAATGCACCTTTGGTGGAGCTGTGTACTGATCCAATGATTCTGGAGAACAATTTGGTACTATGCTCAAAGGACTATAAAACTAGGCCTACCTTTTGACCAACAATACCATTATTAGGTCTGGAAAGACTTGTATGCATTGGTCAAAATGAAGTGAATGGAACTAGGAAAACATTGATCAGAGCAACAGCAATGCTGTAGTGATGATCAACTGAGGATGACTTAGAGGCAGCTAGGTGGCTCAGTGGATAGAGAGCCAGACCAAGAGAAAGAAGGTCCTTTTCAAAGCTGGTCTCAGACAATTCTTAGCAGTATGACCCTGAGCAAGTCACTTATTCCCAACTGCCGCCCTTATTACTCTTCTGTCTTGGAACAGAGGCTTAGTATCAATTCTAAAACAGAAGGTAAGTTTAAAAACAACTGTGAATGATAGTCATTCTCGGCAATAATGATCTGAGACAATTGCAAAGGATTTATGATGAAAAATGCTATCTACCTCCAGAGAAAGAACTGATGAAGTCTGAATACAGATCAAAGCACACTTTTAAAAAAATTATTATTTTTGGTTTTCTTGGTCTGCATTTTCTTTTGCAATAGGGTTAATATGGAAATGTTTTATATCTATAATCTACATCAAATTGTTTGCCATCTCAAAGAAGCAGAAGGCAAAGGAGGAAATAATATGAAACTCAAAAATTTTTGAGAATATTGAAAATTTGTGTTTACATGTAATTAAGGAAAAAAATTTTAATGAAATGTAAAGATATATTCAACAAAAACCTTTTGTTTTGCACAGAATATCTGTTCTAATTCTTCTGGGAAGCCCTTTTAGGACCTCAAACCAGATAGTATCTCATAGTTGACAACATCTGACCTGCTCATCTTGCTGTCCCTTATTATCCCTCTCCCTACTCTTAAACAAGAGCCTAAGCCTTCATAGGCTGGTCTGTCTCTTCCAATACCTTCTTCCTCCTCTAGAGACTAAAATGACAAGGGTCATTTTATTATTTTTATTTTCCCATTATTTTCCCATGGTTACATGATTCATATTCTTCCCCTCCCCTCTTTCTTTTCCCCTCCCAGAGCCAAAAAGCAATTCCACTGGGTTATACATGTATTATCACTCGATACCCATTTCCATATTATTCATTTTTGTAATAGAGTAATCTTTTAAAAGTCAAACTCCAAATCACATACCCATGTAAACAAGTGATAAGTCATACATTTCCTTCTGGATTTCTACTCCCACAGTTCTCTCTCTCAATGTGGATAGCATCTTTCTCATAAATCCCTCCAAATTGTCCTGGATCTTTACATTGCTATCAGTAGCAAATTTGATTACATTTGATTGTCCCACAATGTTTCAGTTACTGTGTACAATGTTCTCCTGGTTCTGCTCATTTCATTCTGCATCAGTTCACAGAGTTCTTTCCAGTTCTTATAGAAATCAAGCATTTCATCATTCCTTATAGTTCAATAGTATTCTATCACCATCATATGCCACAATTTGTTTAGCCATTCCCCAATCAAGGACACCCCCTAATTTTCCATTTTTTTGACACCACAAAAAGCACCGCTATAAATGTTTTTGTACAAAGGGAACCTTTCACAAGGGTCATTTTAAAAACACAATTTTCTACCCACACCCCAACCCACTCTAGTAGTCAGGGGGTGGGGTGACACAAGATAACTGGATCTGGAGCTGAAAAGATTTTTTTACAACCTAATCAAGCCCAACAAGCCCAATTGAGGTCATACTGGTAATAAGTGGAAGATTTGGGGGTGCAGAGTAAAGCATAGTTAGATAAAGTCAGTGAGAGAATTTGTTCTGATTTATGGTGCTTATTTGTTATCAGGGTTTTGTTTTTCTTTTTTGCAATGGAGGCCTGGGAAAGAGACATCGATTTTTGCTTTAAAAAAAAAATTTGGGGGGGGGGCAGCTGGGTAGCTCAGTGGATTGAGAGCCAGGCCTAGAGATGGGAGGTCCTAGGTTCAAATTTGGCATCAGACACTTCCCAGCTATATGACCCTGGGCAAGTCACTTAACCCCCATTGCCTAGCCCTTACTGTTCTTCTGACTGGGAACCAATACACAATATTGATTCCAAGATGGAAGGGAAGGATTTATAAAAAAAGAAAAAAAAATTTTTAAGTTCCCCAATAATAAAACTACCTGGGCAATTTGCATTGACTTGTCACTAAATTCAACCTAAAAATAATAAAAATAATTTAGAGTCTTCTCATCAAAATAAAAAAATCAGATACTGCTTGACTCATTTTCAGTTCTGGGCTTATGCTAACAAAGCTAAACTCTTACCTGGATATGAAGAGGTAATGGAGCATCCAAGTCTCTGCTAGAGAATTCCCAAGCGCCAACCTATTCTTAAGTGCTTTCATTAAGATGAAAGACTATTAACCCATCCTACAAAAGTGTATTCATCCCAATTTGGAGGTATTTAAAGACTATGAGGGGATAGCCAGGTGGCTCAGTGGATAGAGTGCCAGGCCTAGAGACAGGAGTTTCTGGGTTCAAATATGACTTCAGATACTCCCTAATCATGTGGCCCTGGGCAAGTTAACCAACCCTCATTGTCTGACCCTTACCACTCTTCTGCCCTGAAAACAATACACAGCATTGATGCCAAGATGGAAAACAAGGGTTTAAAAATGAATTAATAAAAACTATGAGAATGAGAAAGCCAGTTTTTTGTTCTGATTGATGCTAGCCTTCCAACATGTTTTGATGTTGGGCCATTAGTGGGCTCTCGAGAAGAAAACTGAGTCCATGAGAAGAAATGTAGTACAGTGGAGCGATCCATGAAATCTAAACATTAGTGCCTCTTTTGTCTCTTCTTTGTTGTGGCTGTGGGGGTCTCTCTGACCTTATTGGCCTCTTCAGAAAAATAAAAGATTTGGCCTAATGTGATATAAGATCTTTTCCAACATTGAAATCCACCAAATAAGTATAAGCATCAATTTTTAAAAGGTTCTGTTTTCATATGAACTGATACAATATGGAATAAATAGAACTAGGGAAACAATAACAAGGAAAATGGAAAGAAAAAAACAAACAAACCTAAAACTGTGACTATAGCCAAAGTTGGTCTTGGAAGAGTTGAGAAAATGCTTCTCATGTATTATCAAACATGGGTGATGCACTAGCATAGTTGAACCATTTTTCCTCCCACTTTTGAAATCTTTATCAAAAGGGACAGGCCCATGATTAGGAGAGAAACATATTCAGAAATGAAGGTCATGAAAAAAGAAAAACTATAAATAAAGAGAAGATTAAAAAAAAAAATTAAAACCCTTCCCTTCCATCTTAGAATCAATACTGTGTATTGGTTCCAAGGCAGAAGAGTGGTAAGGCAATGAGGGTTAAATGACTTGCCCAGAGTCACACAGCTAGGAAGAGTCCAAGGTCATATTTGAACCCCAAACCTCACTCTCTAAGGCTGGCTCGCCATCTACTGAACCACCAATCCAACCCCTCCAATAGGCTTTCAATGAGTATTTATTAACAATTTATAGTATAAATAGCCCTGTGAATGAATGAAAAAGCATCTATTAGAGGCCCACAGGGGGTGTAAGGGGAAGAACCTGGTCATGGTAATAGCAGTGGGCACTATAACCTACTTTCCTGGCACATGCTAACCCCTGCTTCTTCCTCAGGATTCCCTGCTGCCTTAGCTAGGCTGGCTTGCCCACCCTACTGGTGACAGGTGGCCAAGCTGTACTAAATATCAGAGAAATTACTAAAGACCCAGTAGCTGCTTCTGAGGAAATCATCCTAACAAGTCCAGATTTCAATGCTGATAACTGTGAATCTTAGATTTTTTTCCATTTTGCTTAGTCTTAGAATTCTAGCAACCAGGAATGTATACACCCCTACTTAAGGATTAAGTGTTGAGGAGGATGGCCTATGACCAACATGCGCTAGCAAGTGACAAATAACTGACAGACCCCCTAGGCTGTCATAAGTCAAGCTTAAGCTACCATTGGTACATTGGTACATTTGAGATGCAGGAAGTGATATAAAGAATGGTCTATATATTTTGCATCACTTCCTCTCACACTCGCTCTCTCACTCTCGGAGACGTTGGGTTTTTTCCATGTTGGGAGCTCATGGCAGCATTCTTGGCATCTTGGTGGGTTTTGGCGTTTGCAGCTTGGCAGTGAAGTGACTGATTCCTCCTTTCCTTGACCTCCAACTTCTATCTGGCTTGCCAGAGTAGTCCAATTCCCGTTTCTCTGTCTCTTCTTCTTAATTTCTTCCCTCTATTGTAATTAAACCACCATAAAAATCCCAAACTGACTTGAATATTTTATTGGGATTGAATTTTAATCCCTGGTGACCACTAGTATAATATATTCAGTCAACAATCCTAATTTTACCCCTTACATAACCAAGTAAAACCAGTCTTGATGTATTTAGTCTCATATGAAAGTTCCTTATGGTTAAGGACGATACTAGAGCTTACTTTGTGTACATTTTATGTCCTAGCAGTGTCTTATACATAGTATTATTATATTACAAATGGAATTGAATATAGTCTCCCAAATCTATTTTTTGACTTGTCAAATAGAATAGACTATAATTTTTAATAATTTCTAAGAAGTCTTCTGTTATTGCATGATGTTTAAAAGCCAGCATATTCCACAACCTTTCAAGAAAGAAGGGATAAACATTCCCTACAGAAAAACAGATGAGTGAATGAATTTTGTCTATGCTATGTACCTAAGGATAACAGGTAAAGTAACTTGGCAGAGAGAAGTACCCCAGACATAGCAATTCTGGTTCCAGGCCAACCTATTAAGAGGGCCCGAAACATTCTGTGCTTTCTCATAAGCAGGCAAAGTATTCTCCAGGTTAAGCAGAATGCAGCACCCTTAGTATTCCAGATCCAATTTACCAGGGTGCAGGCAGGGAAGAAATATCAGAGCCACAGAAAGCTTGCACACATTCTTTGTGGAAATAAAACTGACTTGCCTTTTAACATAAGGCTGAATCACCAAGTTGAAAGGATCTCTCTGCTGTCTCTGCCCCCTCCAATTCTATTCTGCCTCAGCTTTGGAGCCCCAACAGCACAAATAGTCCTAAGAGAACATTATTCACATTCAGACTTCTTAAAATATAATGTGCTAAAAGAGGGCTCCTGGAGTCAGTATCAAGTTGATCTATTCTATTTTCTAATTTCTACTGGGTCCCCAAATGCTTCCCAAATATCCAGGAGATTGAGAAAAAGCAAAACGGTGGCCAATTGTGAAAAGCCAAATGTAACTAATACTCGCTCCTCAATTGGTTGTGGGTGCTTAGTGGAAAGAATGCATCCGATTCTCCAATGGGTGCCAGTTCTTTCCAGTGCTGGAGAAGAAAGAGCATTAATAAAAGGTCCCTTTTCTTTTCTACATTTACATAAACACTAATGGGTTGGGATTTAAGGTTTCCTTTTATGCTCAAATTCAGAGCAAAGGGAATAAACACAAGAAAAACTGTCACCAAGAATGGAAAGAACTTGAGAGATTTTCAAGTCTATCCAGGGGTGACTGAACTAGTTACTGTTGGGCTGCCTTTTCTTGTAGAGGCTAGGGAACTAAGAATGGTTTTTACATTTTAAAATAAATGTCTTAGTTTTTAAATGTAAAAAAATTCTTAGCTTGCAACCTAACAAACCACAGGCAGTTGGCCTAATTTGGCCTATATCAGCAGTTTGTGGACCCCGACCTCTGGTCTTTACCCATATTTTAAGAGGGGAAGAGAAGCTTGGAGATGGAAGGGAATTTGCCCAAGGTAGCACAGCTAACAAATAGAAACTGTCCAGACTGGAATCCAGAGTTCTCAATTCTCTAATTGAGATTTCTTCACTCTAACCCATAGTTTTGGTCCTAGGTCACTTTAAATTTAATGATTATATGCATCCTTCTGTTCTGGGCCACAATACTTGGCTTCTGTTGACAAGTAGTGTGGTCCAGTGGTGAGTATTGAACTTAGAAAGCCAAGAGATAGAGGTTCATCACCTGGATGTTACATGTGTCTCTGGACAAATTATCTTTTTGTTTCTTATACCTTAGGATAATAATGCCTGTACTACCTTCACAATGTTGCAAGTATGGAGACATAATACCACGCATCAGTTATGTAATGAATATGAAGAGGTGTTATGACACTCTACTAATCTGAAGACTTTAGTCTCACTTGAATCGAAGATCTACTGAGTCTTCCTTAAATGGAAGACTCAATTCAAGCAGGAATCTCTTGACTCTGAAACTAGTTGTAACTAAGGTGAAAATAAGTGTGAAAATGTCTTTAAAATTCAGTTGAGAATTATCTCTGGGTTCAACTTGGGCCAGACAAAGAGGGGATTAAAGAGGGAGTGATTGGTTTTAGGAATATATCTTCTTTCAGGTGCCCTAGCATTAGCGTTAAGCTAGAGCTACTCGAGCATGTTGAGGTTTCCTTTTGATATATTATTGCATTTGATCCTCAGTGAGGTGGGTGCTATTATTATCTTCATTTTACAAAGGAAGAAACTGAAGTAGATAGGCAAGGTGACTTGCCCAGAATCATAAAGCTAATGATTGATTGAGGCTGGATTTGAACTCAAGTCTTCTCAACCTGGAATAGGTTTTCTTTTACCTAGCAAAACTTGAAATTATATTCCTTTATTTTGATTTGCAGTGTTTGTCTACTGTTTTAGGCTTTACTATAAAATACAAATGGAAATTGTTTGAGGAGAATTCCAATTAGCCGAGGAAACTTTGCCAATAGATTGCTGTCTCAAGCAAGAATGTTTGAATATTGATAAATTGTCCCTGTAAAACCTCCTTTAAAACTCAAAACTACAGAGTTCTTCCACAAAGAAAGCACTTGTAAACCTTAAATTAACAATTATAAAGGGACCTATTGATGTCACTATTAACATTCTGGGTTCAGTGTCCCTACCCTTCAAACTTTCAAATTCATGAATCAAATGAAAGATCTAATCTAGCTCCCATGGAATTATTAACAAATTAAGATTTCTGTAACATTTTACAGTTTGCAAATCACTTTTAATGTATTTTTCCTATTCGTCCTCACAACAACCGAGAGAGGCAGGCACCATTTAGTTTCACTTTGCAGATGAGGAAATTGAGGCTCTATGGTCTAGAGATTTGCCCAGGGTCGCATAATTCACCAGTGTCTAAACTTATGTTCCTGATTCCAAATTCAGTGATTTATGAACAATGAGAACCTTTGAGAAGCTTAGAGGGTAGAACAAGCTAACTCTGAGATTAAGCTCTGGCATTTTCTAAAAGGGCTCCAGCTTGGTCTTCTAGTTCTCTTGGATGAGAGATGTGCCAGAAGTGGGTTTAAACAAATGTTGTTTGGCCACAAAATGAAGACATGTGGGAATCAGGCCCAAAAGCTAAATTCTGATTCTGATAAGACAATGCGGAAGCAGCAAGAACTATATTAGTATACTGGTATTATATTACCTTATTTCTTTCACTCTATATACAAATTTTCTGGATTTATATCCTCCCTTTCTACATCTATAGTTTCTTACTTTTTCAATCCTAATTATTCCAATTTGGCATTAGAACTAGGAGGGACTTTAAAGTTCATTTAGTCCAATCCCTTCATTTTACTGATGAGGAAACTGAGGCCCAATGAAATTATCCAGGTAGTAAGTGGCAGAATTGGGATTTTCACTTTAGTCCTCTGGCTCTGAATGTAAAACTATACCATGCTGCCTCCTACTTGTACAGAAAGGTAAATGCAAAATTAAAACTTGGTGACCATGTTCCCTTCCAATATTTTTTAACCTGGTGTTTTTTGTTTGTTTGGGCCTTCTTCATCCACCTACCAGTATCCTTGCAGTTTATGGATCATACACACTCACAATCTCACACATATATACATGTGTACATGAATTTTACCCTGCAATTTAAGAAAAACAAATCAGGCTGGAGGAAGAGAGCAAATAATTGTTTACTTTCTGAAATGCTTATTTTCCAATACAGGCAGAATCACAGATCATATCTTAGAGGAAGAATCATTGATACCAACTTGTCTGGTTTGGCTGTCCTCATGGCAGAGTACAGAGAGTACTGGATAGGGAGAAAAGCAGGATGGCTTCATTACTCTAATTTTTAATCTTCCAAAGAAGGTGCCTGTTTTAAGAAATAAGACATTTCTGGGGAACAACAGGGTACACTTTAATCCTTTAACAGGAGTGAAGCTGCCCAATGTCACCACTGACTGGTCAAGGCCTCGGCTTGTCCTTGCCTGAGTGGCAATCTGGGGGAGTGTACTTTCCTTCCTTCATTAGCTGCTCCTTCCGCTTCATGACCTGTCCCAAGCGTTCAATCTGCATATGGAAAAATAGACAGCCAGTGAAAAAAAATTCAGAAAGGTATAATCATTCAGGCTACAAATAAATACAATTTTGTGAATAGTCTATATACTATATTATTATATTACAGACTTTATGTTTGGCAATGACACTACTCTGCTGGTATGGGTGTAGCTGAAATAACCAATACCTAGCCTAGAATTCAGGGTGTCCTCAATCAGTTTAAAGCTACTAAAGCTTCAAACTTCATTTTTAAATATAGATGATTTACAACATACCAGAGGGTTGATTTTTGCTTTGTGGCCATCCTCACTAATACAGTTTCTCAAATTGACCTCTGAAATTTACTTAACTTGTTTCCTGGCCAATCACAATAATGTCACAAGGGTGCCAGTTGTAAACCTGGTCTACATTTTGGGACACAGTTTAATACAGTTCAAACATTAATCAGGCACTGGTTATGTACAAGGTTTTATGGTAGGGTAGTCAAAGGAGGGGGTGGTCAACAGTGCTGCATGCTCATGACATGTTTAGATTATCTTACAATAAAGGTCATTTTCTAGCTACAACAATAGTAGAACACAACATTTTCTCCAAGGGGGTAAAAAAATGACTGGCCTCTTCCTCTAGTTCAAGATTATCTAAGAGCTTAGGCTACAGAAGAAGATGTTAGTCTAAGTTTTACGTTCTCTCTCTATTTCATTCTTCTTCTGACACCTAACCATGGTTCTAGAAGTGATCCCAGATACTTGAAGGCTTTGTCAATAAATAGGAAAACTCTGGTAGATCTTACCAAACATGGGCCTGGCGAGAGACTCTATTTGTTGTCCCAGGAGCCCCAAAGCTAGATTCAGAGAGATTCCTGCCCAGGAAGCTACAGATAATTCTTTATTTTGTTTTTTTCACCCTTTGTATCCTTTTAATTTTTTATGCTACTGTTTTTATTTTTTTATATAAGTATTTTTCCATGATTACATGATTCATCTTCTTTCTCTCCCCTTTTCCCTCCCCCCCTCCCAGAGACAATTCTTTAATATTTTCAATTATGTCAGAGATGTGGATCTGTATAAGTTAAGAATGTCCCCAATAATGAAATCATAGGTCCTTTTAGTATTTAACTTTTTTTTTAAACCTTTATGTTCTGTTTTAGTATCAATTCTAAGAAAGAAGAATAGCAAGGGCAAGGCAATCAGGGTTAAGTGACTTGCCCAGGGTCACACAGTTTAGGAAGTGTCAGAAGGCAAAATTTGAATCCAGATCCTCCCACTTCCAGGTCTGGTGCTCTCTCCATTGTGCTACCCAGCTGCCCACTAGTATTTCACCGTTAGTGTATTTTCCATGGATTATCATTCTGAAATACTTAGAAAATAAAAACTCCAGTGATCTTAACAACACAGGATAATGTGCTGCCCCTACACTTTGGGCAATGCCTAGAAGCCTAAATGGCTAGCAACTCCTGAACCAAAGCTACCTTGGAATTGACTTTTTTGTTTAATTAACAAAAAATTTTATTAATTTATTTATAATATTATAGCAAGTAGCTACAATAGAGATAAAAGACGGGAAAAACCTTGAATGGAGAAAAGTTCCTAATTCTGGCTCTGCCAATAACCCACTCATAACACTGGGGCCCAACCAGGCTTGGTTCTTCATTTGCATAATGAGAGGGTAGGATTAGTTTTCAAGGTCTCTCTCCATTTCTAGCATTTTATGATTAAAAAGTTTTAAATGCATTGATTTTTTAAAAACTCTTATCTTAACCCAGAGGAACTGCACGTGGGCTACAGGAAGGGGTTTGGGGAAGGGCAGGGAAAGAACATGAATCTTGTAACCATGTAAAAATATTCTAAATTAATTAATTAAATAAAAATTTCAAAGAAAAAACAACTCTTACCTTCTGGCTTAGAATTCATACTAAGTACTGGTTCCAAGGCAGAAGAGTGGTAAGGGCTAGGTAATGGGGGTTTAAATGACTTGCCCAGGGTCACCCCAGCATCTCCCATCTCCAAGTCTGTTTCTCTATCTACTGAGCTATTTAGCTGCCTCTGCACTGATGTTTTTTAACCTGTTGTCACTACCCAATGACACATAGACTCCTTGCCCCCACCGCCACATCTCACCAAATAAATGACACTTTGTTCACTGTCTGACCACAAAGACCTCACCTTGCCCCAATATAATAATATTCTCCCTTTTTTGACAAAGGCAGTAGGTGTGCTTCACTTTGAGGTCCAAGTTGTTTTATGCACCCTCAGCATTCTGAAGTTTTCAATATGTTTTCTTTAGATTACTGTGGTCATCATGTAAATTGTTCTCCTTGTTCTACTTCCTTCATTGTTTACTAGTTTCTATGACTCTAATTTCTCAGCCTACTTACTGCCTGTTCCTCCAATTTTCCAAGGGGTCTTTTTTAAATTTAAAGTTTATTTTATTTTGGTCATGGCTAATATACAGATTTGCTTTATTTGACTATATTAATTTTTAACAAGGGAGTCTGTTTTTTTGTGGAGTTGGGAGAGGGAGGTGAAAAGAATTAGGAAGAGAGGGATGTTATGATAACAATATCCACTACCCCTCAGCCAAAAAAGGTTGAGCTCAAAATAAGGCCAATGTGAAATTTAAAACTTCCAGAAGAGGAAAGAAAGTTCAAAGTAAAACAAAGACAAGCAGGCCAGGGTTTGGTACTAACATCCTGAGTTTAGTCTATTATCTTAATCTTGCCTGCCCCAGGTTCTTGAAGACCAGGTGTGTTACATTTTATCTCTCCCCTTGGGTCCTTTGGTAACCTTAAGGTTGGCCTAGATGGCGTTTAGCCTCTGCCATTGGCTCTAGTCTGTATCTGTTTTAGGGGTTCTCTATGGCAGGTTCCATTTAATCATTTAACAGTCCCATTAACTTTTACAATGGAATTATTTACTTGTAAGTGATAGCAAAAACACATATGCAACATTTCTCTGTTCCCAACACATGGAAGCATAATCCTTCCCCTCTACCACCTTAGTCTTTCAAGAGGGGAGAGAGAAGAGGTTCACAGTTTGGCTCAATTTCTATATAACATTGTCCCACCAAAGTTCAAAGCCTCCCCACTTGAATTTAAGTCTCAGACTTTAGCTTCTCAAGGTTTCCCTTCTGAAATGAAAGCAACTTTTGGCCTATAATCCTGCTTCCAAGGATAACAAGGTCATGGCTTGAGTGCCAGGTCTATGCCTAAAACTGAAAAGGAGAAATAATAATACAACCAACCTGTTTCTCAGGGCTGCAAGGCCTAAAAAGGGAAAGTGGGGAGAGGAAGGGAACACTTCCCCTCAGTTCATGGTACATGTCTGACTTTGAGACCTTTTAAGGGGTCTTTTAAAAAGACTTTTTAAAAAAGAGTTAAGACCTTAATATGATCAATAAATGATCCGGAACAAAAGCAACACAAAGAACATGAAATTAAGACACAGTTTGTCCTAACAAAAAGTTGGCAGACTGCATAAACTGTTTCTCAGATTCCATACTTCTATGAACTCTTATGGGTATGTCAAACTGGAGTTGAACCTCTAGCTGAAGCTCCTCTACTCTAAAAGAAGACAAGAATGGATCTCAGAAGTAAGAAAAATTCCTCCCTACTTTAGTGTCTATTATCAAATTCAATTCAATTCAAAATACCTATCAAAGAAGGCCCAAGATCCAGTTACTATTATTGCATATAATCAAAGGATGGGAAATTTTCTTGCATGTGACTTTGAATTAAATTGAATAGCAAGAAAAAAGGTCTCATTACTATGCCAGTAAAATATGCATTATGATTAGGGATATGGACTCTAAACAATCATCCTAGTGCAAATATTTTTTTCAAATATTAATAATATGGAAATAGGTCTTGATCAATGACACATGTGAAACCCAGCGGAATTGTGTGTCAGCTATGGGAAGGGGTGGAGGGAAAGAACATTAATCTTGTAACCATGGAAAAACATACAAAATTAATTAATTAAATAAAACTTTCCAGATTGAAAAATAAATAAAATATACATTAGCAGGTAGCTGAAGAAGCAGTAGACACCAAAACTATACCCTTGCTTATATATATGTCCTGCCTTTTAAAGGTCATTATAGTAATCTACAAACTAAGCAAGACAGCCTTATAATGAATTCAGCACTAGAATGAAGAGAACTATGGGGACAGTCTAATATATATATATATATAATATATATAAATTGAGCATTTCTCAAAAAACAGTTATCTACTTCCTTCCATCATTGTTCCAAATCCTCACCGTTTTCCGCCTATGCAAACATTCAATGAAATCATCAAGTTCCAGTTTGCATTCTTTCTTGGCTCGGGTCATACCAATTCCATGGGCACACTCAATGAATTCTTTCTCAAAAGCATGGCATCGGGCTGGTATCTTGTAAGGTTGTTCAGCACTCAAAATTGTCATCCATTTGTCAATATCGAGGCCCAAACGGCCCTGAAGATCAAAGAATGGCATGGCTGCATTAAAGATAACAAGAGAAGCAATATTAAGCTACAGAAACCAAGACAAATAATAAAGTTTTTATAAAATATACTAAAAGTGGCAGCTGGATGACTCAATGAATAGAGAGCCAGGCTTAGAGATAGGAGGTCCTAGGTTCAAATCTTGCCTACTATGTGACCCTGAGCAAGTTACTTAAGCCCAATTGTTTAGTCCTTACTCTTCTTCTGCCTTAGAACTGATACTAACATAGAAGGTAAAGATATAAAAAACAAAAAGGAAATATAATATTTAACCATGGTAGATGGCCTTAGTGACAGAGATATTTTAGAACCTTCCCTTTATTCAGGCCTACTTCTTCCATGAAATCTTCCTTCCTCCTTCAACAGGAACTAATTTCTTCCTCAAAATTCTTATGTACCTTCCTTTTGCATTTACTAATTTGCATTATATTTATTTTTGTTGGCTTCATTCCCCTTATTCTGTATAAACTTTGTGGCAAATACCATGCCCTCTTCATCTTTGTATCTCACCCCAATACCTAGCAGGCTGATCTGTACAAAATATTATTAAAGATTTTGTGAAATTTTAAATTCAAAGTTTGCCCAAAGATATGAGAACTAAATGAGAGAGAATATATTTCATCAAAAAAGAATCATGCTAGAAGGGATTTTCTTAGAGAAGAATATGAAAATCTAAAAATATCCTGTCCTACTGGCTCTACAAATTATTTCCTTAAATAAAAACCACCTGCTGGAAAAACAGAAAAAAGTGTTAGACTTGCAAGAAGAAATCTAGATCCCACCTCTGATACCTACTAAGTGAATCATTTATTTCTCTAAATCTTCCTTTCCTCATCTCCAAAATGGTGAATATCCATTTCATAAGGCTGTTGTGAAGATCAAATGAGATAATATATGTAAAACATTTTGTAAACCTTCAAGTACTAGATAAATGTTAGCAATTATTAGGATCTGCTCTGCAATCAATTTGAGGCACTAATTCAATTCATAAATATTTGAGTACTTACTGAATGCAGAAGGAATGCAAAAGATGATTTATATTATCTAGTTTATCCTGGTGTCTCTTTGTTGCAATATCAAGAGATCAAAGGTCTACTATACTGAGAAAAAGGACTAGATTTAGAATCAAAGGAAATGGATTCAAATCCCAACTCTGCTAATTTATTCATGTGATGAGGCAAAGCAGTTCATTTCTAGACATTAATTATCTCATTATGATAATTTTTAATATAGGCTTTAAGGTTTGTAAAAATGTTTTACATACATTAACTGTTCTATCGTTTAAGACCCCTCTTACCCCAAGTGAGAGGTGCATTTACAGATGAAGTAATAGCCTTAAAGGTTAGGGAACTTTCCCAGAGCCACATAGCTTCTAGGTGTCTGTTGTAGGATTCAAATGCAAGCTCTCTGAACTCCAAGTTCAAGAATTATATATATATATATATATATATATATATCTTCTGCTCCATTATATTGTTACCTCTCAATAAAATGAAGATATTGAACTAAGTGTTGTCTAAGACCCTTTCTGGCTTTAATGATCCCAAAATATTACATTTGTTTTTGTCTTACTTTTTATCTCCAGCATTTAGCAAGTGCCTGGTACTCAGTAAGAGCTAAATAAATACTTGTTGACTGATTGATTGATCTTTCTGGCCCTACAGTATAGAAAGGTGGCATTTAAACTGTTTTAACAAGATTTCCACTGTTTAGGAAAAGCAAGTTCCTTGTTGCCCTTACAGATCTGATAGCCAAGTAGAGAAAAATAACAATTAATGCAAAATACAAAAATATTAATGCACAAATACAAAACATTTCCTAGTACTCAGTTGCATAAATACAAAACTTTAACTATGTACAAAGTGCTTCCCATACAACAATCCTGTGGGATAGAGATTACAATTCCCATTTGACAGACGAGTAATTTGAAACTCAAAAAAAGAATACTGAGAACATAATTACAAAGGAATTATCTTCATTCAACAAACATATAAAATATATATGTGAAAGATACTTAACTCAGAGAAAAAAAAAGATTATACAGTTCCTACCCTAAATAAGCTTACAATCTAAAACTGGGGGGAGGGGGGGATAAAACATTTACACAAAGGAATATTACAAGGTAGAATGTGTCAGCAACAAAGGGAGATCCTGATAAAGTAGCCTAGAAGAATTTAGGAAGAGATGATTTTCAACTGATGGGAGAATCAAGAAAGGCTTGATGAAAGAGGTAGTACTTTGGCTGGGCCTTGTGGGAAAGAGGATTTCAAAAAGCACACACCAGGGAAGGAGTATTTTTAGGTGTAGTTAGGCAGTGCAGTGACTAGATTTACTTTCCTGAGTCCAAATGGGGCCTCAGACTCTTACTTAGCTGGATGACCCTGAACAAGTCATTTAACTCTGCCTCCTTTTCCTAATCTGTCAAATGAGCTGGAGAAGAAAATAGCGAACCATTCCAATATCTTTGCAAAAAAATAAACATACCAAAAAACCCAAATGAGATTATGAAGAGTTGGACAATGAAGAAAAAAGGTAGTGTTTTCTGGTGCATTCCAGGCAATAGGAATGGCTTGCATAAATGCATGCAGGATGACAATACATGTATAACTCAGATTAAATGGATTCTCATCTCCAGGAGAGAGGAGGAATAGGAAGGGAAGACAATTTGGACCGTATAACTTCAGAAAATGTATGTGGAAATTTGATATTACATGTAACTCAGAAAATAAAATCTTTTAAGAAAAAATATATTCGAGATATGAGGAATTTGAGTAAAATATGGGAAGATTGAGTGAATTTATGCATGGCAAATGTAAACAGAATCAAGACAATAATATACATGACTATAACAATGCAAATTAATTGAGCACCAAAAGGAAGTTCAAGTCCCATCTCAGACACTTAGTAAGTGCAAATTATTAAAACTTCTCTGTGCCTCAGTTTCCTCATCTGAAAAATAAATTTGAATCCAATGGTCTTTATAGTCTTTTCCAAACCCCAAAACGATGGAGGTCCTGGATCAGAAATTGAAGTATGAGGACCCTGTCACAATAAGGGATTGGGAAGGGAGGGTAGTATAGTGCCAGGTGAAGTCATAGTATCTTATGCTATTCCTTATTTCCCATTACATCAAAAGAGGGTTGGAGGCAACTACATGTTTTAGTGGATTAAGAGCCAAGGCCAAAGATGGGAGGTCCTGGGTTCAAATATGACCCTGGGCAAGTCACTTAACCCAATTACCACTGATTCTAAGATGGAAGGTAAGAGTTAAATCTAGAGGAGGGGAATAACAATTGAAATGGCTGTGATGTAAACAACAAAAGTACCAGATAAAAGAATTTTCTTTTAATGCAGGATGGGGAAGATGAGACTAGAGAAGGGTCCTTTTAGCTTTCACAAGCCACATTTTGATCAAGACTTTTTATCCCAAGCTTTGACTATCTCAAAGCCTGGCCAACTACATCGATTTCTCTCCTCTGGGCCTCAGTTTCCTCAACTGTAAAACCGGGAAACTGGATGATAATCTCTAACGTCCCAGGATTTGTCCAGGGTCATATCAAGTGTGGAGAGCAGGAACTAAAGCCCCACGTCTCCCAAGTCTACGCCCCCTTTACAACCGGTGAGCAAAGCGCAAATAAAATGCCGGGTTGTACAGTGATAAAGCACCTGATCAGGGGCTCAAATCCAGCTTCTGGAGGACTACGCAAGTCATTTCGCCTTAGTTTGCCCCAGGTTCCCCCTCGGCAAAATGGGGATGGCAGTATCCCTTCCCGGGGTGGTTGGGAAAATCAAATGAGATAATGGTTAAACTAAATTCATTAGCTCTTGGAATTGGGGTAGAAAGGTCTTCGTTGCCGGCAGGAAGGGAGGTGAGGTCTGTCGGTCAGGGGGTCACAAGACCTCAGAGGTCACCCCGAAGGTCCAGACCCCGCCCCCTCTCCTCAAGGGGACCCTAGGCAGAAGCAAGCGCAGGGAGAGGAGTGTGTAGAAATGGTTTGCAGACAGACTCGCCTGCCAACCCTCCCGCCACTCCGGTGAACACGGAGCAGAGCACCTGCGGCCTAGGCCAAACGTAGCCGCGTCCTTCTCAACCACAACTCACCGTTCTCCTACAGCTCAGTCGCGCCCCAGCAGGCCGTAAAGCGTCGTAGTAGTAGCGCGACACCCGGAGACTGCACCCCTCCGCGGAAGTTCAGCCCAAGCCGCAAGGAAAAAAAAAAAAGGCCGCCGTTCTGCACATGCGCGTGGGAAGATAGCAGCGGGGAAGGTGGGACGAAGGAAGAATACACAGGGCTAGGACGAAACCATGTGGGCTATTCCAAGGGGTGAAATAATGGAAAGGAGGATGGGCGGCACGCACCATCTTGCAGCTAGGTTGGGATGGAATCGCTTTATCATTCAGAAATTTACATCTTCCTAAAAAGGACTTTAGAGGGATGTTGTCTAGCCAGCCAGGATCAGTATGGGGAATTGATCACTAATTAGTTGCACCGACAGGAATAGACCCAAGATTCTTGCCTCCCAATCGTGTTTACATTCTGTTGCTGCCAGGGGGGTAGGAGTGATGGACAAGGAAGGGTTGGCCTGAGATCCAGAAGGAAATTGGGAGTTTACTTATTGTAAATAATTTCACCTTTTTTCCTTTTCCAAACCCTTACCTCTTGTATTAGGATCAATTTGGTAGGGTCTAGACAATGGAGGTTAAGAGACTTGCCTAGGGTCACAAAGATAGGAAGCCTTTGAAGTGAGATTTGAATCCAGGTCCTCTCAACTGCAGGCCTGGGGCTCTATCCACTCTATTCCCTAGCTGACCCTAATCATATTATAAATTGGATGACAACAAAAACAATCATGCACACAAAGTATAATAAAAACTAGTAATACATATAGCACTTTTAAGTTTTGCAAAGTGCTTTATAAATGACCTTTTTGATCCAAATAATCTTACATAAAAGGAAATCCTTAATCCCATGTGAACTGGAACAACCTCCAGGAATTGATGCAGAGTGAAGGGAGCAGAGCCAGGAGAACGTTATACACAGAGACTGATACACTGTGGTACAATAGAATGCAATGGCCTTCTCCATTAGCGGCAATGCAGTGACCCTGAACAACTTGGAGGAATCTTCGAGAAAAAACATTATCTACATTCAGAGGAAAAACTGTGGGAGCAGAAACAGAAGAAAAATGACTGCTTGATCACATGGGTTGATGGGGATATGATTGGGGATGTAGACTCTAAATGATCACCCAAGTGCAAATATCAACAATGTGGAAATAGGTCTTGATCAATGACACATGTAAAACCCAGTGGAATTGCTCCTTGGCTACGGGAAGGGGTGGGAGGAGGGGAGGGAAAGAACATGAATCATGTAACCATGGGAAAAATATTTTAAATAAATACTTTTAAAAAATTACAAAAATTACAAAAGGAAATCCTCACTATTTAACAATGTAGATTCTCAGACTTACCTAATTAGAGAAAGCTTTTATTGAGCCTCTACAATTCTACCATTTTGGGAATTGTTTTCTATTTTTAAAAAAACTGTTTATAATTCCCATTCTGAAATCTTCCTTTGTATCCCTACATGTAAGTCTTTCCATATTTTCTTATATGCTTTGTGTTTAGTGGGGTTTTTTTGGTTGTTTTATTTTGTTTTTAATAGCACCATACTATTTCATTAGGGCAGCCAGGTGATTCAGTGGATAGAGTGCCGACCCAGAACTCTTTCAGAGTTCTAACCAGGACTCAGACTCTTACTAGCTGTGTGACCCAGGGCAAGTCACTAAACCTTATTTGCTTCAGTTCCTTATCTGTAGGATGAGCTGAAGAAGGAATTGGCAAACCATTCCAGTTTTTTTACAAAAAAAAAAAAATGGACACTGCTGAACAACAATCATTGTTACATTCATAAATGTTAATTCAATTAAGCATAACAGCATGTTTCCAGTTTAATTTTTTCCTAGTGTAACCCCAGTCCCTAAGCCCATTGGTATGGGATGCTCTTCTTTTTGGTGGGGAGCAGCAGCCTATGGAATCAGGAATGAAAGTATGACAGTGCCCACTTTGTGGTCATATCTATCCCTTTCTTCCACTTTTCTTCTCCCCTGCTTACAGGTCCTCAAGACCACAAATCTGAGCTCCAGGAAGAGGCTGTTAACTGTCTCACTAAGGCTGGACCAGGCTGTCCATAGCAGTTCATAAAGAGTCCAAATCTCTGCAGGGCACACTCGGGTGGACAAAAGAGCTGGAAAGAGGCCTGATGCCCCAACTCCCTTCATTTTACACATGAGTGGCTGAAGAACTGGCCTGGGGTCACTCTTGGGAGTGTCACCTCTTTAACAAGAAATGGCATTTCTACAGTGAGTTAGATTGGACAAAAGGCTTTCTTTGTGTCTTCTCTTCTGCTCTGTGTTCAATCTCTCCGGAAGGTAGGTAGGGACTGAGTGTATCATCAGGGAGTTTGGAGAAAGTGCCACAAGCCACCCATGATCGTTCTCAGTGAGTCATGGAGCTGGAATTAAACCTATGCTTCTCCCCAGGGACAAATCCTGGATATGCAATGGGTAGCGGAGCAATGGATGAAATGAAGGCTCTTTGGAAATACTGGAGACCATCATTGTTCATGAGACTGTATAAGAGTAAATGGGGATAATTCATTTATCAAATTACTAAGACAATGGTAAAGGCAAGGATGCCTCTAATTTACACAGCATTATCATCAATAATAAATGTCTTTTAAAAATAAATGTTCCCAACTGGGTGACCCTGGGCAAGTCACTTGACCCCCATTGCCTAGCCCTTATCACTCTTCTGCCTTGGAGCCAATACACAGTATTGATTCTAAGATGGAAGGTAAGGGCTTAAAAAATAAACAAACAAACAAGCAAACAAATGAATGTGCATTTTATTAAGAAATAAATTTTATTAATAAATGTGAATCCCTCAAGAGAGGGAGGGATCAGGGATTAGAACACTGAGGTGGCCTGGAATAGTAAAAAGAGTACCAGAAGTCAGGAGACCAAGCTTTGAGTCTTCACTTAGTCATTATTCCCCCCAAACCCCTACCCCCAACTTCCTTTCACTTTGAAATTTCCCTATTATTGTTGAGGGCAATCACCCAAATTCCCAACCAAGGTGTCATCCTGAATGCCCTACTCTACTATTTCTCATTTATTGGGTTTACTATTGTAGTGAAGCAGTGGATAGTTAGACTTGGAGTAAGGAACATCAGAGCCCAAATCTGCCCTCATATACTTATTAGTTGTATGACCCTGGGTAAGTCACTTAACCCCATATGCCTCAGTTTCCTCATCTGTAAAATGAGCTGGAGAAGGAAATGGCAAACTACTCCAGTATCTTTGCCAAGAAAACCCCAAATGGGGTCACGAAGAACCAATTGCATCACAAATTGTGTTGAGGATGGTAAAAATGAGGGTTGAGCCCATTTTTTTTCTAAACAGACCCAATTTCATTGATAAAAGGAACTCTAGGTGATGAAAATTCCCCTGCCAATGGGGAAGTGCTTTCCTATTATCTCCTCTATTAGACTGAGTTCCTTGAGAAAAGGGATTGTCTTACTTTTCTTCAAAGCCTGGTACATAACTTTCACCTAATCCTTGTTGACTCTCACTCCTTACATGCACTTACAAAGTCCTGTTAATTGTACTTTTTAAAGTTCTTCATGACCCAATCCCCATGTCTTTTCCAATCTTCTTATACTCTTCCCAATGGCAGTATCCCTTCCTGGGGTGGTTGGGAAAACCAAATGAGATAATGGTTAAACTAAGTTCCTTAGCTCTTGGAATTGGGGTAGAGGTCTTGGTTGAGGGCAGGAAGGGAGGCTTCCTGGAGGTGAGGTCTGTCGGTCAGGGGGACACAAGAAGGAACCTCAGAGGTCACCCCAAAGGTCACAGGCTCTACTTTGGCAGTCTGCTGAAGCCCAAAGATCCCTTTTCAAAATACTTTTTCATGCAGAAAGTAAAATATATGGGATGACAAAGGAAACAAAAGTTCGGTAAAAATAGGAAGTTTTTCCTTCCATCCATGATCACAGACCAGAGATTAAGAATCTTCAAGATAGAGGAGCCTTAAAAGCTTGGAGGCCCCCCCAGCTCTTGGAATTCTATTATTCTGGGGGGGCAGTTGGGTGGCTCAGTGGATGGAGACAGGCCTAGAGATGGGAGGTCCTGGGTTCAAATTAGGCCTCAGATACTTCCCAGCTGGGTGACCCTGGGCAAGTCACCTGACCTCCACTGCCTAGCCCTAATCACTCTTCTGCGTTGGAACGGGTCCCCTAGCCACCGCCCAGTCCTTTTACGCCGGGTAGGAGGGGCCTAAGACGGAAGGTCAGGTAAAGAAAAAGGAATTCTATTCTTCTATGAGGGGTTTTCCCATTCATGGGACAGGAAGTGGGATGCTGTGGAAAGTATATTGGCTTTAGAATCAAGTTTATCCGGGTTCTAATCCCACCTCTGACATAATATAATATTCGGGCCTCCATTTCCTCCTACGTGAAAGGAGGGGAAGGGATTAGGCGGCTTTTGCACTCTCTTCTGGCCCTGATCTACGCCTCTCCGTCCCCATCCGCTCTCCTCTACACTCTGGAGCTAGAAGGGGGGCCTCGGCCACCTCCCTAGGCCGGGAAGCCGCCGGCCGGTCCTTTTACGCCGGGTAGGAGGGGCCTAATAAATGGCGTTTGGCTGCCCAATTTGTGCGGTTGTGGGCCCTCCCTCACCGCGGCGCGTCTCAGTTTCTTCAGCCGTAAAATAGGGATGATGGCCGCAGCCCGCAGCTCAGCCCTTTGGAAACGAGCATCTGCCGCACGCTGAACGGAATCGCGGTCCTCTCGGGAGAATCCCTTCACCGTAACTCACCTCGTGTGAGCCCTCGTCCTGCAAAATCTGCGCTGGCTCCCTCGGGCACTGCGGCGGCCCTCCCCATCTCCCGGGGGAGAGCGACAAGCTTCCCTGTGGGCCGCGGCGGTGCCCCCTTGTGGACAAAACAGCAGACCGTCCCCGCCCGATCCCGCCGCATCCTCCCGGGCTCCCGGCTCCTTGGGCGGGGCGGCGGCGGCCGTATTTCGAAGCCTGCTCCAGCCAAACTCTTCCTCGGGGTCCCCCAAACACTCTCCGGGTTCTCTCATTTCTGCCCCGTCGTTCCTCCCCTTCCCCGGCTTGCCTTACTAGTGACCCTGTAAGACGGCAT
Organism: Monodelphis domestica; assembly: GCF_027887165.1. NCBI lineage: Eukaryota > Metazoa > Chordata > Mammalia > Didelphimorphia > Didelphidae > Monodelphis > Monodelphis domestica. The sequence continues at coordinate 366,179,626 of NC_077230.1, read as the reverse complement.
TTAAGCCTCCTTCGGGAGGCTGCCTCCCCCCAGCCATACCCCAACGACTCGGGGTTTGGACGCATCCTATAGGATGAGGTAGCCTAACGCGAGGGACATCCTGGCCCAAGACCGCCTGCTTCCGGGGCGCTGGAGCCGCGTTCTCCGAGGGCAGGCAGCGCAGGTTCTTCTCGTATGCTTCCGTGCACACGTGTAAATACAAATGCAAAGAGGGAGGGAGCCTATCTTTATTTGTTTCTGTGGGGGGGTAGCTGGGTGGTGCAGTGGAAGGAGCGCTGGGCTCAGTCAGGGAGACTCCTCTTCCGAGTTCAAATCTAGCCTCAGACAATAGTAGTCTGATCCTGGGTAGGTTGTTTAACTGTTTGCCTCAGTTTCCCCCTCTGTAAAATGAGCTGGAGAAGGAAATGACAAAGCACTCCAGTGCCTCTGCCCAAAGACCATTTCATAGTGAAAGAGTGGAATTATATACACATCTATATGGCTATTTACTAATTGTGTTGAATTGGCTTGGGGACAAGCCTAGCCCTGAAGCCAGCAGCCCTGGCTGGGCAGACATGGGATGGAAGGGAATGTGGTGCGTCCACTCAGCATCCACCCAGCTCCATTCTCTCCCCCTGTGGCTCTCTGGTCCCTTGTCTATTCCCACTTTGTTCCGCCTCATACCACCTTTCTCTGGGAAACAAATCCATTTCGATCATCAAAAGCCTTCAGTCATCATCTCCGAGTTTCCTACAATCTGGATTTACATCCCTACCTAAAACAGCCATCCAAGACAAGTTAAAGGAATGACAGTGTCAGAAGAGAAAAGGATTAGAGGATCATAGATTTCAAGCTGGAAGGGGCCTTAAAGGCGGTCAAGTTTTAACACGGCCCATTTTACAGGGTCACAGTTAGGCAGGATTTAAATGGGGGCCTTTCTAAGTCCTCGATTTCTTATTCGATATACCATCCTGCCATCCTGAAGTGGAGAGGGGGCGGAAGGAGGAGGAATGAATGGAGAGGGGGAGAGAGACAGAGAGGCAGAGAGAGAGGGGAAGGCAGAGACAGACAGAAAGAGGGACAGGCAGAGAGGCAGAGAGACAGAGAGACAGAGAGAGGAAGAGAGAGGGAGGGAGACAGAGAGACAGAGAGACAGAGGGAGAGAGACAGAGACAGAGAGGCAGAGAGACAGAGGGAGAGAGAATACTATCCAAATCTAGAAAAAGAACTGTGAGAGTAGAAACAGAAGAAAAACATGATTTATCACTTATTTATATGGGTACATGATTTGGGGTTTTAGTCTTAAAAGATGAGACTATTACAAAAATGAATAATATAGGAAAAGGTTTTGAGTGATAATATATGTCTAACTCAGTGGAATTGCTTATCAGCTCTGGGAGGGTGGAGGGAAGAGGTGAGGGAGACAACCTGAATCATGTAACCATGGGAAAGTATTTTAAAAATAAAATTAGATCTAAAAAAAGGAAGACAATAAAAAGTTAAATGAGAAAAAATAAGAAATCAAAAGTCTTTTGTTGGACTAAAAGGGGAAGAGGCATTTCAGGTGGAGAACCTTTAAAAAAAGTCTTACAAGTTGTACCCGTGGGATCAAAAGAAAAAGAGATTTCACTAAGTAATGTTGGGTTTGAAGGGGGTGGCATAATTATAGCTCCCCAGTTAATGCTTTCCTCATGAGAAGCTTGTGAAGCAGGTAAGATAAATATTATTACCCTTGTTTTATAGATACAGAAACTGAGGCACAGGAAAGACAAATAGCCCTTGGTCATCGAGCTAACAACTCTTAGAAGTGAAATTTGAACCAAGATTTCTTTGAATTTTTAAGGCAGCCTAGATGGCTACCATCCTGGACCCAGAGTCAAGAAGACTCATCTTTCTGAGTTCAAATCTGATCTGACACTTTGTAGCTGTGTGATCCTGGGCAAGTCACTTAACCCTATCTGCCTCGGTGTCCTCATCTGTAAAATGAGCTGGAAGAGGAAATGACAGACCACTCCATATCATTGCCAAGAAAATCCTAAATGGGGTCATGAAGTTGGACAGGACTGAAAAATAACTGAACTGAATCTCTGAATTCTTCAGGAGGAAAAGAGGGTAACAAGAAAAGCTTTGTGGGAGGCAGCCTAAAGAGTTTGGAAGGCTGAGGGTAAAGCCAGAGACGTCTATTAAGCTACAGGGATGACAGGCAGCTTGAAGGAGTGGGAAAAACATTGAGTTTTGAGTCAGAAGATTTGGGTTGGAATCCCAACTCTGCTTGGTGACCCTGGGCAAGTTACTTCACTTTGTCCTCAGTTTCCCAGTCTGTAATACAAAGCGGTTGGGCTAGATAACACACAAGGCTCCTTCCTTGTTGATGGGCAGGTAATTAGATTGGCTAATGAAGCAGCTAGCAGACACAGTATCAAGGAGACTAGCATTCAAATTTCTCATTCAGGACCCTTACTATGCCAGATTACTTTAGCTAAGTCTCAGTTCCCTCATCTGTAAAATGGGTATAATAAAGGGCACCTGCCTCCTGGGACTGAAGTAAGGGTCAAAGGAGGGAACTCACTGGCTATAGCTTTCTCAGTCACTATAAGAGATTCTGAAGGTCCTAGGCAAGACAACCAGGCTGGCACTAACAAGGAAAGGATGGTCGGTCGTCAGAAAATACTGTGAAACAGTATCAGGATGGTGAACACAAGGTGGCACTGCCCAGGAGGACAGCAGAAAAGCCAGGCAAAGAATGGGGTGGTGGGGTCACTCAATTTCCCATTTTATATGGGAATTCCTGATACTCTGGCCAGTAAATTGAGGATCATAGGATCATGGGGCAGCAGCCAGCAAATGGACAAGATCCTTTGGTCAGAGGAATCCAAGGGAACAGTTAGGGGGCTGGGATGGCTGTACTTCAAATGGGGCTCACTTGAATATGAAATGAACTGGAAAACAAGGCTGGAGCTCAGTAACCTTTGTTTCTGAGTCAGACTCCTTTGGGAGTCTGGTAACACTTAGGCATCCCTTCTCAGAAGAATATTTTTTTAATGCATAAAATACAAAGGAATACAAATTACATGCAAAGAGTTACCAATTTTCACAAGGTCACAGACCAAACCTTAAGAATCCTTGATGGAATTCAATTCCTGCAGTTCATTCAGGGGGAGCTGAAGTGACTGCACAGGTTCCCACGGCTGGCAGGTGAAGCTGGGATTTTAAAGTGATTCTTCTGAAATGTGGAGCTGCCTGTGTGAGATCCCTGGGGCTCCTGGTCTCCCAGGCTCCAACTATTACCTTCTGACTCTTCCCTAAACACGCTCTCCTCTAGCTAAGTGGCCAGGAGAAGCCTTCTCTGATCATCCCCCACCAAGCACACACACCTAGGCGATCCATCTCACATTCACATAATACTTTATCTCCCAGATAATGTATTTGTGGAAAAATTCCGTAGAATTAGCTAGGTGTCTTATTCTGTATCTAGAATATAAACTTCATGAGATCAGAGATGGCCTCTAATCCGAATGCATATTTATTCTTGCCCCTGGAACAGCAGAGTGGATCACATGCAATGACAGAATTTCATCAAGTTTTCCTTCCCAGCGTTCCTTGGTTCAGACTATCCAAACCAAAATTCTTTCCCTGTCCCATCTGGCTAGCACGTTGGTCAGTCTTTTATACCTCTGGCTCAAAACTAATCTTTTAATTGCTTGCCTAAAAACAGCCAAAACATTTTACCCTAACATTCAAGGCCCCTTCCACAGACCTGTTATATTCCTGCTTGCGGCTCCCTAGTGTCCTTCCCTCCCCCTAAGCCCAGTTTAACACTCTCCTCTGTGTGGACCTTATTCCAGGTCTCTTCAGTAGGGTCCCCTCCTACCATGTGCCTTTTCTTCTACTTAGCAGCTAAATGGTGTTATATGAAGCACTGGGCCTGGGGATGGAGACCTGAGTTCAAATCTAGCTTCAGATGCTTACTAGCAAGAAGACTGGATGAAGTATTTAAGGAATTTGCTTTGGTTTCCTCAGCTATAAAATAGGGATCATAATAGCACTTGACTCCCTGGGTTGTTGTTGAGTATCAAATGAAATATCTGTAAAGTGACTGGCACATAGTAGGCACTTTTCTATTTATTCCCTTTCCTATTCCAATTTGGCCAACATCATCTGGATTTCTGTCACCATCAATTCCTCTAGCATCCTACTCCTAGGAGGCCTGTGGACATTTAAACCAAGAGATTCTAACCTTCCCTCTAGCAATAACACACTAATGTTTGGGTATTCCAAAAGAAGTTTCTTTAAAAAACCAAGTCCCAGGGGAAATAGACAACAGGGGCGGGGACATGAAATGGAAGAACTTTTTCAACAGTGTGGTTTTTCCAATTAGTTCACCACTTAGAAAAATCCTTATTTAATACTTATACTAAAAACTCACTCTAAACCCTCAGATGACCTGACCTCCTACTTTGGATTAGGTCTATGCTATGCGTGCAGAGACATTTAGAGCCTAAAAAGGTATCTCACCCTCCTTTTTCCAACTGACACAATCATTCTGGGGATAGGCTTTCCTTTACCTACTAGCCAGGTTGGGAAAACCTCTCCTATCCCCATAAACTCAGGGCCCCAAAATAGTAAATATGGCTTCTCTTTTCCTCAGTATAGAATCTTAGAGCTGGAAAGGCCTTTGGAGAAGGCCCTCTAACTCCCACATGATCAGTGGGTGACAGGGTCAGCTCTCAAGGACAGGTCTGCCTCCAAATTCAATGGTCTTTTGCTTTGGCCTCTGGAACCTACACTCTGGTGACCTCAACAGAGAACAAGAGAGGCAGACAGAGGCCAGAGAAGGCTCTTTCCCCAGCTGTCCCTTTATCTCAAAGGTACTCATTCCCATTTGTATCCCTTTATGGTATTAGACCCAGAACACAACTCATTGGTAGAGCTAAATTAAGAGGTACCTTGGAGAGAGATTGTCTTAGCTATGAGTGGCCTCATCTAAGGTAACAAGACATTGTCTGCTCACTATGGTATGGAGAGGTGATGATTAACTATTTTACCCAAAAGAAAATGTGATTTTCAGTCAGAATACCTTGATTCAGAATATCCAATAACATTGGGCTAGTGATTTTTCCTGTCTAGGCTTCAGTTTCCTTATTTATAAAATGATATGGTTGAACTATTTCTGTTTTCTTCTAGCTCTGACATTCTATAAACATTTGAATGACTAGTAATTGGGCAGGGTAATATTAACTTGCAATGCATTGTGCTTGGCCCTAGAGGAGAGAAAGATAAATGAAGTCTTTATCCTCAGGAAGCTTACACTTTAGTAGATCTAATTTCCTAACTACAATTGGCAACCACTGCCACTTGGAGGAAAGAATAAGTAGAGATGAAGCAATAGTCCTCAAAATTGAGATAAAAATCATTCTTTCATCATTAATGATCACCCCTGGGCTGAGGATGGAAGAAGAGAATCTTCCATGTCATGTCAAATTGAGTAAATGATTTATGGCAAGCAGCCTCCTATTAAGTCATATAGTTAAATGAATATTTGATAACAATATTAAGAAGGCAAGGTAAACAAATAGCTTAAGTATTTTATTGGTTTGCAACTAAGCTCGTTAACACTATATAATGAAAATGTACAAAGGATAACATTGTAGTTTTTTGGTTAGATTTGTCAAAGACATTCATCAATAGGCAATCTGCAAATGTGACTATTCCAAAAGGTTTCTCCATGCCGTCTGATCAAGAACAATTGTCTCTGAATATTATCCGCCCAGAAGGCATTGGCATACATTTGAACTAAACTCAGCATTTTTCGAAATAAGCCCTAATTTAAAATTCTAGCCTATATTTAAACTAAAAACATTTAACTTTCAAGAAACAATAATAAAGGAAACAAGGCATTGCTGTGGAATATGGTCCTTGAAAAGTCACAGTAAAAAAAAGTACACTGAACTTCCACCTCCTCAAAACAGAGGTTACTTTCTGTCCTTCGACCTTGGAAATTCAAAGGAGAAGAACAGCATGTTATCAACTCAGAACAGGGATTGCACCCTGTCAAAAAAAATCCAAGCAGCCAAGCACGGAAACATCTTGGAAGAATTTGGAAAAACCTGAATGTGGGATCAGAAGTTCTGTTTCTAGTCTAATGACCCAAGATGAACATACCGTTACTAACTGTAACAATACGATGCTGGACCGAGTAGGGCCACCCTCATTCACTTGTGTGACACTGAAACAAGCAAAACCTACTGCTCTTGGGGAAGCCTTTTCTTCTGAGAGGTCAAAAGTGTTGGTGGAGCTCCTGGTTGTGTAAATGAACACACAAGCCGCTGTGAGCTGCAGACTCCACGTGTGTATTTTAAGGCTTGGAGTCAAGGTGTTTTCTTAGCACGGCTAGGCCGAGTCCATAGGTCAAATGATCCTTTCTCCAGCTTGTACTAATTCCATGCCGTATATATAAAACCTATAACCACAAAAACCTCTCTCTGTCATCATAATCACATCTATTGTCCAACCTAAATTATGATTAATATTCTGTGCCTGAAAATAGTCCCTGTATTTAACAATAATAGCTACACACAAAACAATCCACGGTTATAACTTCTATGGTCACCAAAACATTATTGATCCTTGTAGACCAAAAAATGTTTCTAACCATAATTGTCGTGCATCAAATTCACAGCCAGGATCCCCAAGATCAGAAAATTTGCACAGTACAAATAATAACTTAAAAAACACCCCCACACACGTGCATACATTCACTCACTCTCTCTCTCTCTCTCACACACACACACACTCTCTCTCATTCTCACTTACATTCACGCACACATCGTGCGCACCCACACACACACCTTACAGAACTGGGCTTGGGGAGACGATCCATCTGCTTAGTTGCCAATGAAGGCGTACGTTGCTAAACTGCTGCTCCATGTATTTTGTGTTTGGGAAATATCTCGTGGTAGGGCACAGCTGTTTATTGGCTGAGCAGAAAAGAAAGTTATGCTTGTGGCAACCAGAAAGTTTCAAGGTCTTTCAAGTTATATAAAAATGGACCTGCAGAGATATTTTAAGTGTTCTCAGGATGCAAAGTTGGAGCTGAAATGTGATATCAAACCAGTTGCAAAAGTGTACAGCAGCCATCTCTTGAGGTCAGACCAGGTACCCAGATATGCAAAGAAAATTCAAGACACATCTGCAAAAAGAAGAGTAGCAGTTATCAGTAAAAATACAATGTTGTACTTCATTGACATACAAATAAGAATATAGGCAGAACACTCTGGCATACAGGTTTTACTACTCATTGGAAGGAAAATTCTCAAACTTTACTTAAATGAACTTGGGCCCATCTCTTTGCACTTCCTTTGACTAATTAGAACATTAGGCCTCCACCAATGTCCTCCATCCACCATGTCTCATTGTGCTATTAGGGTCTTAAATGCTGTGTCAGTGGTGTCAACTACTTGGCAACTAACCTTGGGTCTGTTTTCCAAGAGCCATCTAAGGTAAGTTTAGAGAACCTTCTCTGCCAGATGATCAATCAGATACTAGGGAAGGAATTTTCTCAGCCCCAGAAGCTCAACATGACCATCTCCTAAAGAAAAGGAGGACTGCAAGTCTAACCTAATGGAGGGAGTACTCATAATGAGGAAATCACAGACCCCTGATATACTCAAGTAAATTTTAGGTATCTGGAAGTTCCACAATCTTCAAAATCAAGAAATCCTGAGCACTGCACGAAAAAATTTAAGTCAAAGTACCAAACTGATGGATTTAAATCTGGAAAAAGCATAATTTGGATTTCTTGGGTGGGTTTCATTTGCCTTTTCTCACATTATTCATGGCAATGGGAGGGAAAAGGCACCTTGCCCTAATAGGGCTGGGGTGTTAAATCACCTGGCGCCTTGTGCTGCAGAGGGGCCTGGCCCAGTGTCAACCACTGCCCTCAGCAGAAGACCCTATGGGTCTTGGGCACACAATATAAAAATCTTAACTTTTAGAATTTTTGGAAAAAGAAAAGATAAAGATGACCCTGACAAATGAGTCAGAGGAATCACTTACAGCTTGTTGGCCTTGTCCCATATCGTCGCATGATCTGATCATGTGTGAATTTCACAAAAGATTCATATTGTTCTATGAGGGGAAAAGATACCGTTCCATGCATTGAATCTCAGGGTTCTGATCAACTCCACAAGACTCCTTTCCCCACATTAAAGTTGGTCTCCAAGCCCGCCAGTCCTCCTACTGCCTAGTACCTGCCCCTTCCTCTAGAAGTTCAAGGCCAATTGCCTGGTCCTCATTTTGGTCTTCTGTTATTTGAAAGAGTCTATTTTAGGAGCAAACCATTGCTGAGCACTTTCATAAACAGAAAGCCACACACAGACAGTACACATTCTAGAGGACACTAATAAAGATAAACTCTAAGAAGTTTAACCCTCTCTCTGCATCACTACTTTCTCCACAAAGACCCCAAAATGAGGGTGTATCAGAGGGGGAACAGTAAGATGGTTAACAGGGTGAATAACGACAATGAAAAACTCTGCCAACCAATTCCCTTGGAGAGGCTTCTTGGGAGAGGAAACTGCCTAGAAAGCAGGAAAGCGTCCTGACAGATGCAAGGAGGGGCATAGGGAAGGAAAGCAGCAGAGAAGGTTCAGTGCCAGAGACTGCACAAGCTGACATAGGAGCAGAGAAGGGCTGACCTGAATGGGGATATAAGGAAGGGGGTGGGGTATGTATAACTAAACATGCAGTTGATGGGAAGAGGGCTGTCAGAGACTCATTAGAGCTCAGTCATCTACTCTGTCCCTGGCCTGGTGTGTGAAGGGAAGAATATGGAAAATAAGAGCTATAAGAAAGCACCAACTGTTCCTAGCACTCCTCCCTTCTATAAATGGTCTCTTTCTCCTCACTTTTACTCCTTTCCTGCTCCCCCTACTTCAGTCATCCTTAATTTTTAGGGCTAGAATAGCTCCTGCCCCTTCAAATTTGTAAAAATGCACAATTGTGGCAACGACTAAATAAAGACCCATGATATTAGAGAAAAGCCAGTGAACAACATATTGCAGGAATCCAGGCAGAGAAGATAATTAAAGCAGCCTTGAAGGTAGAGGAGAAAGTATCCCAGAAGGCCTAGGTTTCTATCCCTGCCTTGCCATGATAGCTGCATGACCACTCCCTGGGCCTCTAGACGATTCCTTGAGTCCCTTCCAGCTCTAAATTCTCTGTGGGCAATTTGACTGTGGACAGAGGGAGTCACTGGAGAAGTGGCTACTTAAATCCTCTTGAACTCACTGGTCTTTCTTCAAATTCTTTCCTGACTAGTTATTATTTTCAACATCAAATTAAAAATAATTCATTTTAGGACTACATAAAGCCCTCCCCTTTTCTAAAGTACCTTTCATTTCTCTCCTACCACATACCTTTAATTTTACTTCGGGCCTTTTTTCACTCCCTTATAAATGCCACCACATTGCATTTATGATCAAAAAGTACTATGCAGAAGGTTCCAGGCTGTAGGGTCCCTAAGGGCCATATGCTATGCTATCTTGATCACAGTCCCTAAGCTGCTACAATCTCTGTACCCTACCCCCCCACCCATTCTAATCTCTAGCAGGAAGACCATTCTAGCCTGACCTGAATGGTCCCAGGATGGCCCGAGGGGTGGGGATAGCCCTCTCCTGGGCATTGCCCTGTATTTGTAAAGTGCTTTAGCTATCCAAGTGCCACAACACACCCTTTTGTCACTCACACCAACCAGGTCAAATCAGTATCTGAGCAACTTTATACACACAAGATATTTATGTCCATACCATGAAATCAAGAACTAGAAAATAATAGCAAAATCATGTGCCTCAGTAAGCAAATTTAAAACCTAAAAACAAAACAAAACCAAACTCCTACCTGTACCAGTGAAAACACTACTTATAGTTACTATTTTAAGGAAAGCTCTAATTGCATCAATATAGTACAGCCTCAACTCACCTGCTAATTTTGTATTGAGGATTTGCTCATATTCCTCCCGAATCCTATCTTCATAGTCTTTTAAAAGACGTTCACACAATAGTCCCACTTGTCGTAATGTAAATGTTGGCTGGTCCTTTTTCATCCAGGATGAACCTAAACAAAGAAAAATACAAAGTCTATGGAACTGCTGCTGAACTGTCACTCTAGTTCCAAAAGCTCAGACTAAGAGCAAACATCTTGTTTGGCCCCTTGTGAGCCAAATGGGCCAAATCAATGAACCCTGGTTTCCTTATGAGATTGACTAAGAACATATGGACAAAACCCTTAGAATCACAAACCGTTATACAAATATAGCTCAAAAGAATGTCTCTAACATCATAGAAGGTGGCACACATTTAATGCTGTGACATTACCAAAATGCAGCAAAGACTAAAAGAATAAGATTAGGCTTTAAAGCAAAAAACTCAAACTCAAACAAACGAAGCAGAAAGAGACCTCAGTAGGAGGCAAGGCTGGGTTTGAATGTTGGCATTATCACATAGCACGTGTCCCTGGGCAAAATCTTCAAATATAAACTGAGGGGCTGGACTAAACATTCATGATCCTACAGTGATCTAGTCCTTATCCTAGTCATCATCCTAATTCTTCTTAATGTGAAGAAACTGAGGTCTAGGGAGTAGAAGCAATGGGTCAATATGGATAATGTGAATTTAGCTAATAACATGTTATCAGTCACTAACACTAATGCCTCCTAATAAACTTTTAAGATAAGACACATTCTTAGCAGAAAAAATATGCAATAGAATCAATCTCTGAAAGTCTAAAGGCCATCAGTTATCATCATTCTCAACCTCAGAATCAGTCTTGAATTCTCTGACAAAGGATCACCCCACTCCTATAAGGATGAAAAAGTAGAGCTAATTTACATTGCAATACTATGCAGGTATCAGATTGCTACTAACAGTAAATCATATAAAACATTACTAGAGATAGAGAAATTACCCCCTGTGAATAGCATACAAGTTATCAGTCCGGAAGAAATAGCACTGAGCATCTGGCTTGTGTAAAGCCAAGCAGACCCTGACAAATATTTATTGATTCAATGAAAATACTCAAGGTGAAATGAGGCTGGTGGGAAGGGGAAGTTAATTCCATAGCAACAATATTATTGTTGGGTTTCAACAGTGTTGGCAAGTAATGCATTAATGACTTTATAACTGAGCCATGATGGTCAGCACTATCTTTTGTGGGGTGTGAATATATAGAAAAAAGCAAGTCATATATTGGGTTTTTCTGGTGATTCTGCTCCTGGGCAAACTCATTAAATTAATATAAAAAAATACTGGGAAATGCAAAAATATTTCTCCCAAGTGGACATATACATATAAAAGTACATTGCTGAAATGTTCTATTAACATAAACTAATACTAAACCTGAAATTCAATGAAAACCCTATTATTGGTATGATTAAACAAACACAATCCTATTAAAGAAATTTTAAAACTGTACCCTTACCTGGTGAACTTGGTGCTGTAAGTCCTGAAGAATGTGACTGACCCTCTGAAGTGCAGGCTTCACTCTGATTAAGGACAACTTCTAATTGTCTCCACCTCTGATAGCGACTGTATTCTTGTTTGATGTTCTGAAATATTTGCTCTAATAAAAAAAGAAAAAAGAAAACACTGTATCTTTCTCCTCAAATTTTGATAGTGTTGATTGACTTCTTAATTTGGGGTCTGTTATCTTTTTAAAAAATGTTGATAAGTGAACTTCAATAGAATTGGTTTCCTTTTAATGCTACATATTTTATGCATTTTAAACAAGACACATTCCTGAGAAGGGGTCCACAGACTTCTTCATTACACTACTTGGTTTAGTATAAGACAAGGGACAAAGATTTCCTTTATCTAACTAAATTTGGGGTGTTTCCTAAAAGCATTTAAATGAACTCCTTTCTAAAATGTTTATTATTGTGTTTATATTACATTATATTTCTTTTCCCTCCTTTCAGGCCCCACACTAGACAGTATGCTTCCATTATGATCTATTCCAATTTATGGATCATCCAAAGGCAAGATCTCCATTTTGAACAATTCGAAAATCATAGATATCAGAACAAGAAAGGATATTGGAAAACATCTATTCTCAACAGTCTCATTTTATAAGTGAGCAACGTAGTAATGAAATCCTTAAGGTTTGTAAAATGCTTCTCAGAGTTGCACAGCTAAAATAAGGACTCTTTGTTTTGCCTCCCAGAATGCAGTGAACTTTTCTTATTCCATCCTTAGGTAGAAGTACATCTTTTGGTTAGCACTCTTCCCATAAGCACCTCAATGTTCTCTTTTGACTATAGAGTTCATGCCTATGAAATGCAGAGCATCCCAGGTAGGCACCATTTACAACAGAGATCTCCAAATTTTTCTTGATTAGGAGCTACTTTTGGTTTCTCTGAAGCCTTTTTGATCACTGGTGATACTAAGAATGAGATGCTAATAGGGACAAAGTAAAGCAAAGGCCATGTATAGGGAGTGGAAAGATCCTCAGATTTATTCCACACCAACCACAAGTCCCTCAAAGTCACCCTGCCCCTCCTCCTAGTGCTATTTCAAACTAAGAAGGGTGTGGCTAGAATGGGAAATACTTCAGCTAGAAAGGTTGGCCCCTGTCTACCTTACTTGGAATCTTGCAGGTAAGACTTAAAAGATCTAATTACCTGCAACTAATTGACTGTTTAGGAATCTGTGGCCTACAACATGATCTCTGGAGCCACAAGATGATCTGTATTTTGTACAGTTTTAGAAGACTGAAGGGCAATGTCATCTAGTGGATACTCTTTCTTCCAGAAAGGCCTAGATTAAAGCCTCACCCCTGGCATCTACAAGCTGTGAGCCCATGGACAAGTAACAACCTCTAGGAACCTTGACTTTCTCAAATCTATAAAATGAGGATAATTGTAGAACCGACCTCATAAGGCTGCTATAAGGCTTAACTAAGATGATGTATGCAGAGTAATATGAAAATCTTCAAGTTTTATATATCTATTATAATTATTAAAGACAAGTTTATGGGTGACTTTTATTAAAAAGATTTAAAGTAACAAAGTCAACTAAAGAATGACCAATCACAAATCTCCATATGCAAAACCAACAAAGACATCTTCCCATTTGGAAGACAGGATTTAGATTGGGGAGAGACCTTAAAGATCAAGTCTAGCCCTCTCTCTCGTTTTAAAGAAGAACCTGAGGTCCAGAAAGGATTTGCTGAAGATCAGACATACATAAGTAGTAGAGATAGGATTTGAATTTAATTGTCTCAAAAGTAAATGCAAGTGGCCAGTGATGGTCTTTTAGCCACAGAGTGGCTCGCCTTGCCTTGCCTTGCCTTGCCTCCCCCTCCTCCACAAGGGAGTGGTCCAGGTGCTTTGCTCAGGGGGAGAGAGTAATGGGGTAGAGAGGGGTAAGGGAGCAGCTCCCTCCAACTTTCTAGTAACTTACTCTGGCAAGCAATGGTGCACATGCCCACAGAGAGGTCCAGGTTCACCATCATGGTCCTAGGCCATAAATATTTCCTTTGAAAGAATTTTAAGGTTTCTTTAGACATCTCTTCATTTCTCACCTAGCTATAATCATTTGTAATTTTACTTTTCCACCATTCTCCTCACCCCATCCTTTGCTATCTTTCTTTGGTTTGTTGTCTCTCCAATCTGAGTTCCTTAAAGGCAGGAACTTTTTTCCCCCCTTCCAAATTTGTATCCCCAGCACTTAGTCCAATACCTGGAACATAGTAGGAGTATAACAATTTTTAGTAACTTATAGACTATGTTATTCTTACAACACAGGATGGTAGTCTATCAAGATCCTGGAGAGGTACTGCAGATGGACAATGAGTTGTTTCCAGAACTGGGGAAGATGTGAAAGCTAGATGACACCCAGGAAACTGATCAGCTTTTAATCACAATCACATCAAACTGCTTAAGGCAGCAAAAGCCCATCTCTCTAATACTAATATTCTTCTGGTGATGATATGTACCTGGAACTCATGAACACCTCAAACTAAACTATAGTTGGGTTACCAACAACAAACTGCAAGAAGTTACATTAAAGATATCAATGGAGATATCTATGAACAGAAATGGAGGTGGTCACGGCACAGAGACAGCAGAGAGAAATACAATGAGATATTAGGGTGGGAACAGACACAGGAGGAAGAAACCATGAATAAAGCCTCCAGTGCATTGGATAGATGAAGCATTTATGTATATGACCTGTAAAGGATAAAAAGTTCAGAAAGGAGTTGCAATTTGCAGTGGTGGAAGAAGTGCCCATAATTGGTTAAATCATATCAGTAGTGATCTTGAGAATAATCACTGCTTATGAGAAAATTGTTCATTTTCCTGTCTGACAATGTTCTTGTAATTTTAAAGTGAGAGTTCAAAAGCAACATTTACTCAACTTGCCTAAACACAAAGGAGTTCAATATATAATGCACCTTTATCAAGTTCCCTTTATATGCTTTCCAGTGTGCTGAGCTTTTCATTTTTTAAACTTCCAAACAAGTATTACCTATTCCCTAAGGATATTTCATCTACCACTTCCTCAGTGTCTTATTTCTCATCATATTTAAGTTCTTTGTAAACCATAAAACATTACATAAATGTGAGCTATGAAAAAAATGCCCACCAAATATTGCTAACTTTTCCTCTTCCTCTAAAATTCCCAGGAGATTACCCAAATTTAGTTTCTAAAGAGTAATCTATGTACTGGATTGACTAGGATCAAAGAAAAGTGAGCTTTTCCTAAACCACTGGACATGAATAACCCTAGCTTTCTTTCAGGAAAAGACACTAAGCCACCTAAATGCCAATAAATGATAGGATATTATTTGGAGGATGTTCATGCTCTTACCTATCAGCAACATATAATTTCTAATCTTCCTTCCAAGCCTGTCAATTTCGGACTATTCTAAAAATAACTCACATGCATATGTAGATAGCACCTTAATTGTAATTATGACTTCCCCAGTTTTAAATAAGAGGAAGCCAAAGCTCAGAAATGACACAGCTCTTAAGTTTCAGAGGCAGATCTTGAACTAATTTCTTTCCATCACACCACTGTCTCCTTCCTTTCTGTTCTATGAAAGCTGCTTCAGGAAGGAGGGGTCTCTTTCATCTCTAAACATGGAACTTTATACTTCTGTATTGGTCTGCATATCCCATCTTATGTTGTGGCTATTTGTATAAATGTTTTTCTCCCCAGCTCTATGCAGGACAGTGACTATTTTATTTTTTTTGTCTCCCACACAATATTTAGAATTGTCCTTGTAAAGCCAATAAATAACAACTAGAATTTGTAGGGCGCTTTTAAAGTTTGCAAAGCCCTATAATACATAATTATTTCATTTGATCCTCACAACCAACCACACAGCTCTTGAGGTAGAAATAATTAATAGCTGATATTTTATAGCTAAGAAAACTAAAGCTCAGAGAGGACTTCAGGGTTGAATAGTAAAGTCTAAGGAAGGAATGGAATCCAACTTAATTTGTTGAATTAATAAGAACTACATGACTTTTTTCATCATTACATTGTTCTATCTTTCAAAGTAGACAGGGGACTCCTTAAATGTAGAAAAGTCTCCTATTTAGCACCTCATTTGGAACACTAATTGCAGAATGCTGTAAGAGAGAGTACTATATTAAGCCACCTACCTCAAACACTCAGTAGTTTTGTGGCCTCAGGCAAGGAACCTCATGGTTCTAAGCCTCAGTTTCCTTTAATAAAATGGAGCTAATATTTTCACTATACAGGTTTGCCATAAGCAAAGCACTTCAAGATTTTAAAGTGCTATAGCAATGTGAGCAACTATTATTACTACTTCTACAAAAAAGTCTTAAGGAATGCTCTGAAAAAATTCAAAGGAGCTCAGCACATGACCATGACACTTACTGAATCCATGACTGCTCCCCTTTTATGAGTCTAGAGAAGAGTCAAAGCCTAAGCAGATCCCTATTACACTGGTCCCCAATTTCCTTATCTATAAAATGGGGATGAGATGAACCACAATACCAAAACTCAGGTTGTCTCAGTAAAAATGCTGTGTAAACTTTATAAAATACTTTATCAAATATATTTTTTAAATGCTGTATACAATAGAGCTGTTATTTAACAATCAATTTAGATGTCAGTTTACTATAAGTAAGATCTCTTTTCTCTAGTGATTAATTCATTTTGCCTGGACCTCTCCTTTACCTCTACCACAATCTACTTTGGGTAATATGTATTTTATATCCATGGTGCATCTCAGCAGCTATCAAGCTCCTTAAAAGCAGTGCTTAAAAAAAAAAGAGGCAGGGATGATCCATGTCCATCTCTATAACACATGATCAAGTCTCTTTCTCCCCTTCCTCTCTCCCTCCCTTTCCAACCCCCCCCCACTAGATTCTCTAATCTTCCAATCACTTCCAAGGTATTTAGTTTTCAATTTAGAAAGCATACTTGAGGAATTCAGATTTTTAAATAGATAAAACCCTCAAGTAGGTAGCCTTATTTACTTAAGTCTAAGTCATGTATAATTACCACTCTTTGCTTGAACAATTTAAAAGAACATTAAGATTAGCAAAGTTTTCATTCAAAGGTTCTCAAAATTCTAATTTTGACTCACTGAAACTATGAAGTCCTTCCCTCTTTTGTCCCAGAATCAAAGAATTGTCAGATTCAGTACAAATATATAAAGAAATGCAAAGACAAGAAAGGACAAGTGTGAGGAGAACAAATGCTACAGAACAGAAGGTCTTTCATCAACCACCAGCTGCCATTGCAGTTACAAGGTGAATAAACTGCAAAAGCAAATCCTTTGCACTCCAAAAATGACTGGCCAATACCAACCCTAAAATGGAATACAGATCAAGAGAGGAAAACACAATTTATATTGAGGTGATTTTAAAAGAAGAAAAAAAGCATTCTACCAAATGTTAATTATCTTTCAACCTATCACCAACCACTCTAATCTTCATTAAGTTAAAACTACAAAATACTAATGGGTATTTTTTAAAAGAAAAAAAATCCCTTCTTCTTTACAAGTGACAATAATGCAATGTGATAAATCTACTAGATCACATAAGCAGCTGAAGGAAATCCAAAGACCCTGGACCAAGTTCAATTTGGTTTTTTTAAAAAAACACTGTCATCTCTGGTGTTTCAATTGACCCAACAAACATTCTTGAGGAATGATGACAGATTCACTTTTAGATTATAAATACTCTATTGTTTGATGTTATAATTTCGTTCACAAAGTTTCATGGCATATTTTTCCAAATTATTATGAATTAATATGAGTTATTTAAAGAAGTTTTTGTGTGCGTGTGAAGTTGGACAACCCTCAAGACAAAACCTTTAAGATAATCATTGCCATCCTAGAGCAGTTGCAAAGAATTACTGATTTAATTACTGATTTAAAAATTCATTTGTGAGATTGGTTGGTTTCATTTAGTGAATGTAGCAAAATAGCTTCTTTTATCACTTCCATCCTACATGCTTTCAAAGTCTTCTACTCTGGAATCAAAGGTTTTCTCTTTTAAATTCCAATGGCACCTTTCATACAAAATATACCCTGAAGGGCAAACCATTAGTAATTTTGTATTCTTTTATTACTGGATTTAAACAAAATATTTTCAGTATAAATAACTGAGCTACTAACCAGATCTTCAAGCTTTAGGCTCACTTTAAGATTAATATAGTATAAAATGGTAAGACAATAGTTCATAAGAAAAAAAAGCTAGGATTTCAGTGGACTATTAGCTCAACACTAAATAACTCTGTAATAAGACAGACAAAAGAACTAATTCCACTTTAGGCTACATCAATCAAAGTCAAATATCCAGAGTGGAGGTAGTAATAGTACTGCTGTTTTCTGTTCTGGCCAGGCCTCTCTCTAGGATATTGTGTTTAGTTCTCACTATTGAATGTTATAAAGGACCCTGACATGCTGGAGAATATCAGAGTAACCAGAATTGTGAAGGGACTAAAGACAATGTCATAGGAGGATTACCTCAAAGCACTGGGGATACTGAGAAAAGAAGCCTTGTCGGTAGCTGGAGAGTCAATAGCAAATATCTGAAATGGACTTGTATATGACACCTCAGAAACCAGAACAAGGAACAATGGCTAGAAATGGTAAATGTTCACTATGATGAAAAAGCATATTCCTATTACTAATGAGACTACATCATGACTGAAAGTCCTGTTTTACTGGAGGATCTTCAAGACAAAAATGGATAGCTACTGTTGGGGATGTTATAGAAGGAATTCCTGTTTAGATGTGGGTTGGGTCTTCTATAGTTCTGAGATTTCAGTTATGTTCTCTTCCTGTCTATGAGGTCATATTTACTTGGAGGATTAATTTCTTTGGGGTGGGTGCTTCCCTCCACTGATACCAGGCACAACCCCTCTGCTTAGAAGAGTTCCTGTGGCTCAAAAATTCATTACCAAGCAAGATTTAGAATCAGGACACAGGTTCAAATTCTGCCTCTGTTGCACACTAGCTCTACATCCTTAAGCAAGTGACTTAATCACCCTAGGGTTATTTCTTAATCTGTAAAGCAAAAGAAAAAAAGAGGGGTTGGGGGGTAAAGTGTTGGACCAGACAACCTCACTTCAAAGATTCATTCTGGCTCTATACAGGATCCTACAGTTGGGGAAGTCTATTCCAACTCAACTAGGTTGGGTCCTCATTCCAAATATGTTGCATACCAAATATATTGCACTGGGCCCACACTAGAAACCTAGGCACTTCAAATTCAATGCAGTAAGCTTTTACTGTATAGTCATACTTGATCACCGAGAGACTACCACTATACTATAAGCTTTTACTGAACTTACAAGTCCAGTTCAGGGACGGTATTCTGAGGAATACAAAACTAGAGAGCACAGGCACTGTCCTTAGATCTCTTACTAAAGTATAGTTCTTTCTATTCTTTGAATCACTTTTATACATATTTTTTTTTATCTCACTTGATCCTCAGAAGTGTCATTTCTGTCCTAAAATATTTAGTCCCGTATCCCCAACTGCTCAACTCTTCTTCCTGGATGTCCTACAAACTCAGAATATCCAAAATTTAAGTTGTCTTCCTACTTAAATCTGTTCCTTTTCTTAACTTCCAAATTTCTATGAAAGATACCACTAGCCTTTCAGTCTCAAAACCTTGAATCATTCCATACCTCTCACATCTAATGAGAAAGTCTTATAATTCTACCTCAGCAGTATCTTTTGTCCTTTTCTCTATTCCCACTGCTACACATTAATTCTGATATTTTCCATCACTTTTCATGTAGACTTTAATAGTCTCCTAAATGGTCTCCCCCTTAGCTTTAGTTTCTTTTCCTCTTCTCCAGACCATTTTTCCCACAGCAAACTAAAACTGTCTATACCTAAGGCATAGGTTAGACCATGCTAGTCCTTTGTTCAAAAGTCTCCAAAGACACTCTATATTTACTCTGGATAAAATACAAATGCCTTAACCTAGCATTTAAGGCATTCCACAATCTGATTCCAACCTACCTTTCCAGTCTTATTTCACATTTTTTTGTCTTGAAGCATTCTATGTTCCAATCAAATTGGACTGTTATGCAGTTCCCTGATTTTATCTTGACATCTCTTGCTTCTATTTATTTAAGCAGGCTGTCCTTGATGCCTCCTCTGTAGGGTCCTTGATGAGAAGGCCTATGTCATTTTTTTCATCTTAAGCGTCCTCAGAACCTAGCATAAGTGCCTTTTACATAGAAAGCACTTAAATATTAGACTGAATGGAGAGATGGGAGCAGCCATTCATCTTCCTCTTTTTACATAGAAGGAACCTGAGGCACAAAGATGTACAGACTTCTTCAAGGTCACACAGCTAATTTATGGCAAAGCCAGAAATACTCTAATATCAAATCCAGCATTCTCTGAAACAAAGGAAAAATACTAAGGCAATATTCAGGCAAGCAGAGAGTGATAGCTATATAACATAACAGCACTTTTAGTGCTAAAGACTCAAAGTAAGATTATTGTGGGAGTAGCGTTAGTTTAATGGAAGTGAGCTTTGAGCTCAGCCTCCAAGGAAGTATAAGACTTGGTTTAGTAATGAGGAAGAGCACCCTCCTTGTGGTGACAAGATCAACACAGAATGAAAGAATGGAGAAAGAATGAACATTTGGGTGATGGGAAGAAAACCAGTTTAGCTTGAACATGTGTAATTTTGGAGAAGAGTGAGAAATCTGGAAGCATAAGGGGGGTTAATTGATGGGAAGTTTGGATATGACCTGAAAAGTAGCTGGGAATAATAGGATGAAATCAAATTTTAGGAAGATTAACATTACAAAGCAATAAATTTGCAGTAATTTAGATGGGAAGGTGAAGGCTTGGATTATGTTAATAAAATAAAAGTTGAATCTTCTATATGCAAGGAAGGAATGGCAGAATTTGATGATTAAAGAAAAATAAATGGTTAGAGATGAGTTTAAGGAAGTTCTAAGATTATAAACTTGAAGAATCAGGAGACTAAGTACTGAAAGGTTATTTCCCAAGGACTTCTTTTTGACACTCCTATTTCAGGAAGTCCTTTGGATCTAACTAAATTTTGTTTTTAAATAAGTAATTTTTTAACATATCCCTTGGCTCCCATACAAATCAAGACAGGCCTTTGCTGAGATTCCCACGGAAGCTTTTTCCTCCTTTTTCCTGGCAGTCTACACACCAAATCCAATCACAACAATCTTAGGGTATTTAATGATTTTCAAGCTCTGATGGCCTATCACTTGGAAACCAAATTTGACACAGAAAAATTCCTGAACAAAAGAACTGGGCCAATCCCTTTAAATTAGTTAAAATGGACCCTGATGTGACCTTCTGTTCTGTGTCATCTCTTCTTATGCCCTCCTTTTTATCCCAAGGCCTTAACTCCCCCCATATAAACTGCAATAATGCCAGATACTTTATTGATGTATTCTATTTTCCAATTCCCTCTGCCCCCTGAAATCCTAAGGTTCTTCCTTTCTCCCATGCCCGGTGTATTGCTTGTAGTTTAGGTAAGTAAGCACGGGTGTGCAGCACAACAAGAGGACGAGGGTGGCCCCCGGAACCCCCAGACACACAGCTGTTCCGGGTTTCTTTTCTTTCTTAGGGCCCGGCCTCGATTCTCTCTGAGGTCTGGACCACTGAGGGTCGCACTGAGCTGGGCGGTTCAGAGGTTCGCCGGCTGCCCCCCATACCCCAAAACTCTGCCCCTGATCCCACTCCCCCTCCCCAGGCCTAGGCTCCGGCCTAGCCCGGACTCCAGTATTGGGCCCTGCCCCTTCCCCTCCGCTGCCCCCCGCCCCGGCTTCCCGGGCCCACCCCTGTTACCCGGGGTCCGCAGGCGGCGCTCGCTGCCGGGCGGGGACGGCGGCGGCGGCTGGAGCTGAGGCTGAGGCGGCGGCTCAGTGTCCGGGGGCCGCAGGCCCGGCGCGGGGCCCGGCAAGGGGGCGCAGCGCCGCCGCTTCGGCGAGCCGGGGCTTAGAAGCGCTGCCTCGAACTCCATGGGCCGCTTTAGCGTCGCCCCGCACGCCATGCCCGGGGCCGAAGGACGACTACAACGAGGGCGGCGAGGAGAAAGGTGGTGGAGGCAGCGGTGGCGAAATGGCCCGACCTGCTACGGCGCCTCCGCTTGGGGCTCTCGGGCAGAGCCGGCTCCAATGGCGCCTCCCGCACCCGGCAGCGCCGCCGAGCCCCGCCCCTGTGACGTCAGGAGGACTGCTACACCACCCGTAGGGGGGAAGGCGGTCGAAACCATCCGAAAGTGCCTATCTAACCGAGGCTCAGCCGCGGGCGTCCCCTTTTGGGGAAATGGAACCGCCTGATGCCCAAGAAGGGCGGGGGTGGGGTGGGGGTGGGGGTGGGGAAAGAGAGGGCAGGGTCACCAAGCAACAGCCGGGTGGTAGACTCCCTTCCCCCCCTCTCCTCTTCGCCTCCTTCCTTTCCCCTTCTCCTTCCCCTCTTCCCGCCCCTCCCCCAAGTCTCGCCTTCTCTTCCCTACGTTTCTGGGGCTACTGGAGTCGGGGCCTCTTTGCTGGCTGCCAGACTCAGGGCCCGAGGGAGAAGTCACACTAGGGGATTAGGGCGGAGGTTCCCACGGGCGCCGTCCGGCAGGGGGCGCCGTGTGGCCGCCCTGGGGAGCGGGGGATGGGTGACCCTGACACATGCCCCGAGAGCCGCCACACCCCGCCCTCCCCACCCCCACATCTAGGGTCACCCCTGTCCAGGGGCGCGGCAGTGACGCCTGGTCCCGCAAGTCTGCACAGATTTAATCCCCCAAAGGACACCTTTGTGACATTTCCCAGCACCCCTCCCCCATTTTAGAGAGAAGGAAATTGAGGCTGAGAGAGTTGAAAGGCCTTGCTTTCTGAAGAGCTCTCAGTCTCTCTGAAGGTGCTGAGCAACTTCCTTCCTTAGAATGTAAACTCCTTGAGGGCAGGGGTTTATTTTAGGCTATGTCTACCGAAGACCTAACCCAGAGGAGCTTACTTAGTAAGAGTTTTAGCAAGTTGCATTGCATTGTGGTTGGGTGCATGATAAGACCCCTTTTCCAGTCTACATGATTCCTGTGATTCTCTTAGGTGGCAAAGCCCTGTGTGTGTTTTAATTCTAAATTCAGTGCTCTTTCCATTAGGGCCACACTACCTGCTGTAAGAGGCCTGATAGATGGATGTCTGTCTTATTTTTAAGAACCCTAAAAAACTAGGTGCCATGTTCTGTTGTTACCCTTACTTGGGAAGCTAACCAAATCCACCCTTGTTGCAGTACAAGACATGTTCTTTCTTTCCAAACTTTCTAAGTTTGTGTGATCCTGGGCAGGGTGACATGGTGCTCAAGAAGGCATGTAAGGAGTTTGGCATTTAATCCTTATAATTACCAGCTGTGGGGATCTGGGCATAGTCTCTCTGAGACTTCATTTTTTCTTTTGTAAAATGAGGAAAATGCCATTCGCACTATGTACCTTCTAAGGATTGTTGTGGTGGAAGCCTTAATGAAATGAGAATTGCTTCTGATCCTTTCAAATGAAATTTTGCCTGCCAACTTGGTAAACATTCATTATGAAGATAAGGTTGAGCATCAACCTTCCATTAAAGAATTCAATGCCTCTTTTAAGTGGAATGGAGGATCATCTCCTCAACTTCTTCATGTACTTCTGACTTTAGGTTCAGTTCTTTAAGCACTACATCATGATCTTCCTGTCTGTCTTTGTCTGTCTCTCTCTGTCCAGATATTACCCTAATTCTCTAAAACCTAGCCGTGAAGAACTCTTTTGAGCATCTTTGACTCCATTTTCCCTTGTCCCTCATTGTAAGTTACCAAATCATAATGTCTTTTATTATCTAGGCCTTTCTTTTCTTGGCCTACTGAACCTAAATCTTATTACCAAACTCCTGCATCCAATTTCTTTTCTCTGTAATCTATTCTGCATACATTTCCAGATTGGTTTTAACAAAAAATAACACACATCATGTCATTTTGATACTCAAAGAACTCTGATGACTTCCTCTTATCCACCCAATAAAGTCCAAATCTTTAATCGTGTATTCAAGGGCCTACTTGAATTGGCCCCAACATCCTACTTCTCTAAACTACTTTGTGCACTGGGCAAACTTCTTTACTTAATTTTCTGTAAAAATCTGTCTCCCACCTTTGTTCATGCTAGTCCATCTTTCTTGTTGACAATATGCCAATATATGGATTGGATTTGGAGTCTAGACCTAGCTTTTAAACCCAATACTTATTAATTATGTGGCTTTGGGCATGTCTAGTTATCTTTCCAAACCTCAGTTTCTTCATCTGTAAAATTAAGTTGCAATATATCTTTGGTGTGCCTTCCAGCTCTAAATCTTCTAATAGACATATACTTCTGCCCAAAAGTTAGGGCCAATTGCAATTTTTCTTCTTAGAAGTGATTTTTTCCCTTTTTGAACTTTTTGTATCTTGGGAGAAGATGAGAGGAAACAGATCCATCTATGCCCAAGTACCTAAGTAGCCTAAGTACATTTTTACCCTCATGATTTCATATTATTTTTATTTTTTCCACCTTTGATGCTTCACATTCAGTATACCACTCAAATAGCACTTAGTATACTTGTATTATAGTTATTTGTACTCCTGTTTACCATAAACTTCTTTGGGGCAAAAACCCATTTAAAACATTTTTTTTTACACCTTTTTACACCTGTAGCCCAGTTCTTTGGACAAAATAGATACTACTTAGAAATGATTGTTGGAAGGCAAGGATCCAGAACAACACCAAGAGACTCATGACAAAAAATGGATATCCACTAGTATAGAAGGAACAGAGATCAAATGCAAATTGAAATATACCATTTTTTAGGTTGTTTCCTCCATGAATTTTTTTCTAGTGTAAGCAAAGTGTATCTTCTTTTACAGCATGATGAGCATGAAAATATGTATTATATGATGATATATGTACAACCTATATCATAGTACCTGCCTTCTTGGTAAGGAGGGAGAAGGAGGAGGGAAACAGATTATAAAATAACAGAAAATGAATATTAAGAAATTGTATTGACAAGTAATCTAGAAAAAAATAAAATTTATAAAAACAAAAGAAAAATTTGTTGAATGAATGACTATGAAGCTTATTGAGAATGAAGATGGGAGAAAGCAATTTCTGGCACTGTATTTATTGTAACCTCTATCTCCAACTCAGGATCATAGAACTTAGAATCAGAAGGGACCTTATTATTTACAAAAAGGGGATACTAGGACTGTAAGGATAATTTTAGGGTTGTGACCTAATCTAAATTAATTTTAGTTGCCAGGGAATTTCCCAAATAAAATACCCAAGTAAGTTTGGAAATTTATGGTGGTTTAATTAATATAGAGGAAAGGAATTAAAGAGAAGGGAGAGGGTGTAGGATTTCCCATTCCTGGCTGGTGCCAGGAGAAGTTCAAAGTCTTCCGCCATGAGGTCTCTGAAGATTAGTGGCTTTCTAAGAGGGTAGTGTTTGGAAGGTAAAGGAGAAAGAATCAGCTTAAACTCCAATAGAGCTCAGTAAAGATGCCTCACCTAAATGAGGCTACTCAGTTTCTCCCAGTATAGTATCAAGAAAACTCACCAACAAACCAGACAATAGCTGCCGCCAAGCCAAGATGTCAGAACACTTAGCACACTCAGCAAGCTGCCACCAGCCACCTCTCCACCACCAAAAAAGCCGGAGAGAGGAAGTGACATGAAATATATAGATGGTTTTTATATCACTTTCCTGCATCTTCCAATGGTAGCTTAAACTTGACTTAAGACAGCCCAGGGTCTGTCAGTTGTTTCTGATTTACCATTTGCTAGCACATGTCTGCCATAGGCCTCCTCCTAAATACTTAATCCTTAAGTATGGGTGTAGACATTTCTGTTTTTGTTAGACTAAGTAGGGTGGAGTAATCTAAAGTTCACAGGGCCTAGAGAAGGAAGGAAGGAAGGAAGGAAGGAAGAAAGGAAGGAAGGAAGGAAGGAAGGAAGGAAGGAAGGAAGGAAGGAAGGAAGGAAGGAAGGAAGGAAGGAAGGAAGGAAGGAAAGAAGGAAGGAAGGAAGGAAGGAAATATAAGCATTTATTAAGCACCTACCACGAGCTAGGCACTGTGCAAAGAGCTTTGCAAATATTATCTCATATGGTCCTCACAACAACCCTGTGGGCTATGTACTTATTATCTCCATCTTACAGATGAGGAAACTGAAGCAGAGGTTAAGTGTTTTAGGCCAGATTTGAACACAGATCTTCCTGACTTCAGGCCCTGCCTTCTATCTATTGACTACTTTGCTGAGGGAAAGGGCCTGGACCAAACCCATACAGGCTACAGGACAGCTGGGAGGGGACATGGATGGAGTGTTGAGCCCTGAGGCCAAGAAGAATTATTTTCCTGAACTCAAATCTGGTTTTAGACACTTCCTACCTATGTATCCCTGGGCAAGTCCCTTAATCTTGCCCTTGTAACAAATATTTAAAAAGGGAAAAATAGCAGGTCAACAAAAATAATGCATTAAGCATGTCTGACAGTATTATGCTATTCTACAACCACAGGAGCAAGCTTATTATAATTACTGGATGTTGAGTTGGAGATGGAAGAGTTGGGTTTGGTATTGTTCTTTCGTTTTATAATATAGTAGTTGTATATATGTATATGATATAGTAGTTGATTGTGTTCCTGGTTCTCTTTATTTCTTTTCTGCATTGGTTCATAGAAGTCTTCCTATGCTTCTCTGAATTTTTCAAAGTGATGATTTTTTTTTAACAATACAGTAACACCCTATTGTGTCATATATTATTATTATTTTTTTAATTTTTATTTGGTCATTTCCAAACATTATTCATTGGAAACAAAGATAATTTTCTTTTCTTCCCTCCCCACCCTTCCACCACCTCTCCCATAGCCCATGCGCCATTCCCCTGGGTATCACATGTGTTCTTGATTCAAACCCATTTCCATGTTGTTGGTATTTGCATTAGAGTGTTCATTCAGAGTCTCTCCTCAGTCATATCCCCTCTACCCCTGTAGTCAAGCAGTTGCTTTTCATCGGTGTTTTTACTCCCACAGTTTATCTTCTGCTTGTGGATAGTGTTTTTTAGATCCCTACAGATTGTTCAGGGACACTGCATTGCCACTAATGGAGAAGTCCATCACCTTCGATTGTACCACAATGTATCAGTCTCTGTGTACAATGTTTTCCTGGTTCTGCTCTGCATCACTTCCTGGAGGTTGTTCCAGTTCACATGGGATTCCTCCAGTTCATTATTCCTTTGAGCACAATAGTATTCCATCACCAACATATACCACAATTTGTTCAGCCATTCCCCAATTGAAGGGCATCCCCTCATTTTCCAATTTTTGGCCACCACAAAGAGTGCAGCTATGAATATTCTTGTATAAGTCTTTTTCCTTATTATCTCTTTGGGGTACAAGCCCAGCAGTGCTATGGCTGGATAAAAGGGCAGTCTTTTATCACCCTTTGGGCATAGTTCCAAATTGTCCTCCAGAATGGTTGGATCAATTCACAACTCCACCAGCAATGAATTAGTGTCCCTACTTTGCCACATCCCACTCCAGCATTCATTACTTTCCATAGCTGTTATGTTAGCCAATCTGCTAGGTGTGAGGTGATACCTCAGAGTTGTTTTGATTTGCATCTCTCTGATTATAAGAGATGTAGAACACTTTTTCATGTGCTTATTAATAGTTTTGATTTCTTTGGCTGAGAACTGCCTGTTCATGTCCCTTGGCCATTTATCAATTGGAGAATGGCTTGATTTTGTGTACAATTGATTTAGCTCTTTGTAAGTTTGAGTAATTAAACCTTTGTCAGAGGTTTTTATGAAGATTGTTTCCCAATTTGTTGCTACCCTTCTGATTTTAGTTACATTGGTTTTGTTTGTACAAAAACTTTTTAATTTGATGTAGTCAAAATAATTTATTTTACATTTTGTGACTCTTTCTAAGTCTTGCTTGGTCTTAAAATCTTTCCCTTCCCAAAGATCTGACATGTATACTATTCTGGGTTCACCTAATTTACTTATAGTTTCCTTCTTTATGTTCAAGTCATTCACCCATTCTGAATTTATCTTGGTGTAGGGTGTGAGGTGTTGATCCAAACCTAATCTCTCCCACACTGTCTTCCTGCCTTTTCTTCTTTCACTATTTCCTTCTACACCAATGTTTGCTTTTGAACAGTCCCCCTTGTTCCCACCCTTATTTTACTTCCCTTTCTACCCCCCTCCCTATTTATCCCCCCCTTATTTTCCCTGTAGTCTTTCTAAAATTAACCATCCCCCCACCCACACCCACCCCCGCTCCCCCTCCCTCCCTCTCTTGTACTGCTTCCCTCCCCACCAGACTGTTATCCTTCTACTCCCCTATAGGGTGCAAATCTATTCTCTGCTCCCAATGGATTGGATTGTTTTTCCCTCTTTGAGTCACTTTCAAAGCATGTAAAAGTTGAGTATTTCCTGTCTCCGACCTCTTTACCCTTCCAGTATTTTGATGTTCTCCCCCCTCCCACCATGAGCTTCTTTATGACATATAAATTTACCCCCATTTGTTTCTTTTCACATTTCTTTTAATATTAACCTATTTTTAAGCTCTAGTTATATATATATATATGTATATATATATATATGCATACTCATGAGTATGTATTTTTGCATGCATATATCTATATACCTATTTAGGTCTTGTCCTTTCATCCTATACAGTTTGTCACTGTTCCCTCTAAGTATACTTCTTTTTGCTGCCCAGGTAATAACAACAGTTTTTAAGCGTTACCGATGACCTCTTTTCTTATAGGGATACATATCATTTTAACTTATTGAGTCTCTTAAAAATTTTTTTTGTTTTTCTTTTTTCCCCTCTTTTTTAATTACCTTTTGATGATTCTCTTGAGTTCTGTGCTTGTACATCAAATTTTCTGTTCAGGTCTGGTCTTTTCTTTACGAATTCTTGAAATTCTTCTATTTTGTTGAATGACCATACTTTCCCCTGAAAGAATATAGTCAATTTTGCTGGGTAGTTGATTCTTGGTTGTAGACCTAGTTCCCTTGCTTTCCAGAATATCGTATTCCATGCCTTTCTTTTTTTCAGTGTGGATACATCCAGATCCTGAGTTATCCTCACTGTGGTTCCTTGGTATCTGAATGACTTCTTAGCAGCTTGTAATATCTTTTCTTTGGTCTGATAGTTCTTGAATTTGGCTATAACATTCCTGGGTGTTGTCAGAGTACAGGAGGTGATCTGTGGATTCTATCAATCTCTACTTTTCCCTCTTGTTCAAGGATTTCGGGGCAGTTTTCTTTAATAATTTCCTGTAATATAATGTCCAGGCTTTTTCTTTTGTCATGGTCTTCTGGTAGGCCAATAATTCTTAAATTGCCTCTTCTTGAACGATTTTCTAAATCTTCTGTTTTGTGAATGAGCTACTTCATATTTTCCTCAATTTTTTCATTCTTTTGGTTTTGTTTTATAGTGTCGTGCTGCCTTGTGAGGTCACATGATTCTAGTTGTATTCTGGTTCTTAAAGACTGGATTTCATCCTTAGTTTTTTGGTCTTCCTTTTCCTTTTGGTCAGATTTTCTTTGGAGGTCATCTTTCATCTTCTTCACCTCATCTTTCATCTGCTTTGCCTCATCTTTCATCTCCTTTGCCTCATTTTCCAGATGGTTGATTTTGGCTTTCAAGACACTATTTTCTGTTTCCAGATGACTTATCTTAGTTTTTAAGTTCTTTTCCCAATTGTCTTCAGCCTCTCTTAATTGTGTTTTGAATTGCATTTTGAGTTCTTCCAAAGCCTGTATCCAATTTGCTGGGATTTCTGATTTTTCCTTTGCTGGGTCCTCCCCCTCTGTTTCATTCGCTCTTTGCTCACTACCTGTGCAGAAGCTGTCTATTGTAATTTCTTTCTTCTTTTTCTGTTGTTTGCTCAAGTTTACCCCTTCTTTGCTCCCCGTATTTGGCTGTGCTCTTGCTCCTCTCATTTTGTTTTAGTTTTGGGGCTGTCAGTCTCCCCTCTTAGAGCTTTGTCAGATCTCTTGGTTCAGACTCTAGGGGAAGAATGTTAGCTTCCCTGTCCTCTGGGGGCTTTTGATTGGATTGAGTTCAACTGGGTCTGGCTGTATGTGGTATGAAGCTCTGAGGCTCTGAAGACTCCTGGAAGGCTGGGCCGCCCAGGCTCTCTCCAGTTGCTTCTCCGCTGTGGCTGTCTGTGGCAAGTCGATGGCAAGTGCCTTTGAGGAGTTCTGATGGAATTATGTTTAACTGGATTGGTCTGGATGTGCCCTGAGGCAATGGTGAGACTGGAGCCTGATGGAGGGACCCAGCCAAGGCCCGTTTCTCCCTGGCTTCCTCCCCACTGTCCAAGTTGGATGCTCCAAGCCTGGCGCCCCACTGCTCACAAGGTAGACCCTGCAAACTAGCACCTTTGCCCACTCAGAGGTTCCTGCTGCTGCTGGGGGCTCAGCCCTCTGGGTTGTGGGGGAGGGGTCCTGGGACCTTCCCTCTGCCTTCCCCTTAGCCCTGAGTATTCACAGATTCCGGCTTTTGGGGGGTGTACCTTTTGATTTGAGTCCAGAAGGAAGGTTCCCCGCTTCTGTCCTGTTGTTCAGCTTGAATTTCGGTGCCCTAGGAGCATTCAGTCTGTATCGGTAAGGAAGGGTCTTCCAAGAGGTCTGAACTTTTGCTGCCATCTTGATTCCGCCCCCTCATATATTATTTTTGATGAGGAGTAAATAGCTTCTCCTCTCCCCCTAGTTTTTTCTGGGTAGAGCAGGCTCCATGACTCCAGTTAATTCCACGTAGTTCTCTTGTTTTAAAACTAGCACCTCCAGAATAAGGGAGTTGATAATCCTGTTGTACTTGGTCTGGGTCAGACAGCAGCTAGAATACTACTATATTAAACTCTGAATGCCCTATCTTGGGAAGGGCATAGATGAGTGTGTTTAAAGGGGAGGATGGATTAGTTTTGTTCTGTTTAGCCCCAGAAGACAAAACTAGGATCCATCGTCCTGGGAAGGGGGAGAGAGAAGGGGATAAAAGTTGATATTAAGGAAGTAATTCCTGACAATGAGAGCATTTAGGAAATGGAATGTATGACCTCTAGAACTTTGTTTACTGTCACTGGAGGGTTTCTGGGAGAGTTTGGATTTAGGCTGTTTTTGAGTGGATTTCTATTCAGGGATTAATTGGATTTAGAGAGGCTCTAAGGTCTATTCATTCCAACCCAGAGATTTGGTAAAGGCAGAGGCTCAGAAGTAAAGGGCCTTAACCTAGTTAGCATCAGAACCAGTATGTAAACCTCAGTCTCTTTGACGTTAACCTGGCTCATGTTTCCTTATACCACTTAGCCCCTTGTTAGAATCTTCCCTTTTCAAAGGAGAAATCAGAGAAGTCAGAGAGGAACACAAAAAACATGCTCTTTGGCCACTTCCAAAATCCTGTCCCATCCCCTCTCACCTTTCATCCAGAAACTGGTTCTTACCCTGATCACAAAGGGAAGAGTCACTTATTTTATTATACTTAATTTTCAGCAGGATTTGGGGTGGGAAGGAGGATAAAGAGATTCTGGCACAGGCATCAAGTGAGTGAACAATAAAGGGAGGTGGAGAAGACAGAGTAAAACAGTAACCCATCCAGGGAGGGGGGATAATTAATACACCTATAGATGAAAAGTAGGGTTTTGCCAAGTCCTTGCCCAGCCTCACAGGAGGGAAGGACTTTCCTTCCAGGATTTCTTCAGGGGGATTTCCTTCTGGGATTCCCTCCCTCTGGTCTAGACAAGTTTGGCAGCCCTTCTGGACTCTTCCAATTTTGCAGTTTGTTTAGGGAGGGACTTCCCAAGTTCCTCCAAAGGGCAGCAGTTTCAGGAAAGGGAGAAAGAGCACGAGAGACTATCCCTTTCCTGCCTCCTTCCTGTCCCTGAACATTTCTGACCTTTTCTGTGGGTTTTGGAAACTAAGGACACTAAAACAATGACCCTTCCTTCCCCTGGTTGTCAGGGTAAGAAGGCTGTGTCTGAATTGATGCTTGGGGAAGGGCTTCAGTTGATCTCAGGAGAAAGGAGCCACTGGGGCAATCTCCTAGGAGTGGGAATGGAATGAATATGAGGGAGGGAATTGGTGCTCTAAAATTTGCTGACCAGCAGGCTTGGGAGGTTTGTTGAGAACACTCCTCTGTTTGTGGTGGGTTATTGTCCAGGTGCTAGGTTTGAAACCTTGGGAAATTCTCTTTAGTTGGAAGTCACTTATGGTTCTGAACAGGCTAGATCTTTAGCATATGCAATTTTTTAATGGTTCACAGGTCCTCATAGACCTTTAGAGCTAGGAAGGAACTCAGATTGTGTGGTCCAATTCTTTTATTTTACAGATTTGACAAACAGACCTATAGAAGTAATTTGCCAAAAATCTCATAGTCAGTAAACGGTAGAGCTCCAAATCCCATCTTCTAACATTCAGTCTAGGGTCTTGAGTGTCATCTCTTTTCATTGAGTGTTCCCAAGAAAGGCTCTGATTAAATTCTGTTCACCTTGCTCTTTTTTTCCCTATTATTCACTAGCCTCCTCTGAAGAATAGGTTTAGGGCCCTGAAACCTGGATCACATGCTCATTTATCCCTTGGTTTTCCATGAAATCTTCAAATGAACCAATTAATATTTTTCTGGTGAGAAATCCCCTAGTCCTAAAGAAAACAGAATTTTTTTTCTTTCCTTGATTTACAGATAGGTTCATCAGGATATTCTTTGGGCCCTTTCTTCTCACTAGAAACAAAGTTTCCAGAATAGGAACCCGACTGCTTTTTCTTTGAAGGCTCCTTCTTTTATTTGCTTCCTTTTTCCTGGTCCGTTTCTTTGTAGGAAATTTTTATTTTTAATCACTGCAGCCAATTGTTTTCAATAGACTGCAGAGTAGAATCATAGAATTGTTAGCGCTGGAAGAGACCTTAGAATACAAACTGTTAGAACATAAAACATTAGAGCAAGAAGAGACCTTAGAGCACAGAATGTGAGAACCCAGGTGGTCAGAGAACAAAGGGATCTTGGAACATACTGTCAGAGTTTTAATGGGCCTTAAAACATAGAACCTGGAATGTCAGAGCTGGAAGGGAGCTTCTTAATAATCTGTAGTTCAATTCTTTTCATTTCACAGATGTTGAAACTCAAGCCTAGTTGTCCAAGCAATCACACATGGAGCATATACAGCTGGGCCTGAGACCTAATCTTTCTGACTTTCTGTCCAATGTTTATTTCTCAGTGTTATGCTACCCTAAAGCTTTGGGTAAGAAATATCTTTAGGCTAGGCTTATCTAAGATTTGGAGAAACAACAAAGATGATTTTAAAGTGATTGAAAGGTAGTATTTGTAATTATAATAATGTCATTTGTAAACAAGTTTTAAATTTTAGCACTTTTGTAGAGGCAAAGAAGGCCAAATTGACCTATAGAACCCATTTCTACCTACTGAATCCTTATACCCTAGAGAGGACACTGATTGTGAGGCCCAATAACTCTAATTCTTTACTTTCCTGTTACCATGCCCCAAGAAAGGGATCATTTGTCCCTTAACTCTTAGCTTTGTATTAGTCAGACCCTGCAAAAATAGCTGGGTAGGTTATTTCTTCCAGGCTTAAAAATTGATTTTGGGTCCCAGAGCTAGGCAGGTGCAATGCTGGGAGGTCTTCGAGATAGCCTTACCAGTGGTTCCATGATTACTGGCTTTATTTGCATAACATGGCCCCATGCTAGGTGCTGGGGCTAGAAAGACAAAAAGGTTGCTCCTTGCCCTAGTTGTTATTCAGTTGTGTCTAACTCTTCATGACCCCATTTAGGGTTTTCTTGGCATAGTTACTAGAATGGTTTGGCATTTCCTTCTCTAGCTCATTTTATAGATGAGAAAACTGAGGCAAACGGGATTAAGTGATTTGCCTAGGGTCACCTAGCTAGGAAGAATGGAGGTCTAAATTTGAACTCAGGACCTAACATTCTATCTACTATGCCACCTAGCTGCTCTCAGGGAGCTTGTTTCAGGGAGGGAAGATATATATACTTCTTCTTTTTTTAAACCCTCATCTTCCATCTTAGAATCAATACTGTGTGTTGGTTCTAAGGCAGAAGAGTGGTAAGGGCTAGGCAATGGGGGTCAAGTGACTTGCACAGTTAAACAAATGTACCACCTCCTTGTTGAAGAATTCTGAAGTCTGGGGCAGCTGGGTTGCTCAGTGGGTAGAGAGTCAGGTCCTAGGTTCAAATGTGGCTTTCACACATTTCCTAGCTGTGTGACCCTAAGCAAGTCATTTAATCCCAATTGCCTGGCCCTTACTGCTCTTTTGCTTTGTGCAATGGGGGATTTGGGGAGATGGGATTAGATGGGATTAAGTATGTATTTTGGGCCAGTAACAGGTTTCTACACTGTGGGTAGAAGGGTCAAACAGATAGGGGTCTTTCTGTTGTTTCTGCACATGTCTGTTGAAGGCCATTTCCTCAGATACTTAATCCTGGAGTATGGTGCAGACATTCTTGACCTTGTTAAACTGTAGGGTGGAGCAATGTAGAGTTCCCAAGACCTGATTCTGTTAACCCAAGTATCTCCATTGTTACTAATCAGGAAATAGCTAAATCAGATCTTCTAAAGTATGGTCTGAGTAAGGTGGAGTAGTTTTAAATTTCACATCACTTAACTCCCATTACCTAGCCCATACCACTCTTCTGCCTTGGAACCAATATATAGTATTGATTCTAAGACAGGAAGGTAAGGGTTTAAAAATAATGAAGTAAGTAAGTAAATAAATAAATAAAAGATAGGGTCAAATCCTCCGGACTCAGCATCCACTTCTCCAGGTTCAAATCCAGAGAGAGACAGACAGCCTCTAACAGTCTCTGAGTTTTCAGCTTCAACTCCCCACCCCCACCCCCCTTGCAGCATTCCAGGATCTTTTCCTGATGGTCTCATGCCTCTGTGTTCTGCAAACCTAAACTTATCTCTTCCTTATAACACTTGGAACTGAAAGGTATTATTGATTCTAAGAAGGTAAGAGTTCTTAAAAGAAAAAAAAAAAGAACTGTGAAATTCTCTTTTTTGACTGTTAAGCCTACTTTTTGTTTTTACTGTGACCACCATTCCGTTGACTCCTCCATTCTCTCCCAGGCCATCTCCCCTGCACTAGTCACTCTCTCATCCTCTCATCCTCTCATTTTTTGACCCCTTGGTCAACTCTATAGTCTTCTCCTCTCTTGACTCACCCTCTTATCATATTGCTGATTATACAAAGAACTAAGCCTTAGCCTTGGATCACTCCTGCCATTTGTCACCTTGATGCCTACACACATGCTGGTAAAAGAAGGTGGGGTTAATCATGAAACCATTCAGACTGGATCTACTACTGTGTTAAAATCTCAAGGGCTAATTGGTCCTGCTTTACCTCCCTTCGCATCTCACTCTACAGTGGCTCTTCCAAACCCTTATGCCCCTCCTCAAGCCTCCCCCCCCCGCTCCCCCTACCCCCCTACACTCTCCGCTGAGAACCCTGCCTCATATGTACATATATTTAACCTGTAGCTTTCGTCTTAGAATCAGTTCTGTGTATTGGCTCCAAGGCAGAAGAGTGGTAAGGGCTAGGCAATGGAGGTCAAGTGACTTGCCCAGGGTTACACAGCTAGGAAGTATCTGAAGTCAGATTTGAACCCAGGACCTCCCATCTCCAGACCTGACTCTCAATCCATTGAGCCACCCAGCTGCCCCTCTGCCTCATATTAAAAAAATTTGAGGCCATTTGTCATGAATTCCCTCTTCTTCCATCTTCCTCACCTCCTATCACTCAGCCTTCTGCCACTCTCTTCTTTCTCTTCTGTCTCACATGGCAAAGTGACCTGACTTCATACCGAGACTAAGCCATCAGCTTGTTCAAGCATCCCTCTCCATCCCATCTTCTCAAACAAATGCCCCTTCTGCCTTACTCTTTCACTTAATTTCATAGCTCTCCCTCTCTACTGGCACATTTCCTAATGCCTATTAACACGTCTGTCTGTGTTCCCCATCCTGGAAAAAAAAAACACCCTTCCTTGATCCTTCCATCCTGACTATCATCCTGTTTCTCTTTGCCCTCTGGATAAGCTCCTCCATAAGGTTATCTACAAATAGATGCTTCACTCTCTTTCATCTTTTTTTCTTGAAGCCTTACAATCTGGCTTCAGACAGTAACATTCCACCAACACACTGCTCTCTCCAAAGTCACTAATGATCTCTTAATGGCCAGCTCCAATGGCTTTCCTCAAACCTCAGTTCTTCCTGAGCTCTCTGCAGCCTTGGACGCTGTTGGTCACTCTCTCCCCCTGGATACTCTTTTTTTTCCTCTAGGTTTTCTGGACATTCCTCCCTCTGGTTTCCTGATCTCTGGAAGATCCTTCTTTGCCCCCTTTGCTGGATCGTCATCCAGATCACGCCCTCAAACTGTGAGTGTCCCTGCAGGGTTTTGTCATATTTCCTTTTGATAATTTTCATCAGCCCCCATGACTTTAAATGACCTTTTTTGTGCTGATGATTTTCAAATCTACCTTTCCTGGCCCATCCTCTCCTCTGACCTCCAAGCTCGCATATCCAACTGACTCCGACATCTCAAAATGGAAGTCCAGTAGACGTCATAAACTTGATGTGTCCAATTCATTCTCTGTTCTCCAAACCCTCCCCACCTCCTACCTTCCCTATTACTGTAGAGGGCAACATCATCCGCCCAGTTCTGCAGGCTCACAGTCTATGAGTCATCCTAGATTCCTCTCACCTCCCTTTCCCTACCCCCCAACCCCCCCCCCCCAAATTCAAGCTGTCCCAAAGCCTGCTCATTTCGCCTTTGAAATATCTCTTGATCTCTTGGATAAGCCCCCTCTTCTCCTCTGACCCTGCCACCACTCTAGTGCAGGCCCTCATCACCTCACACCTTCATTACAGCAGGAGCCTGCTGTGGGGTCTGCCCGTCTCAACTCTCTCCTCCCCTATCCATTCCTCCATTCAGCCACCAAAGTAATTTAATTAATGCAGGTCTGATCATGTCAGCCACCCCCACCCCACCCCCCCACCCCCGCCCCCCATCTCAATGAACTCCTGTGGCTTCCTATTGCCTCCAGGGGCAAATACAAAATCATCTGTTTGGCATTTCAAGCTCTTCACAGCCCAGCCCCCTCCTACCTTTCTAGTTTTCTCACAAGTTACTCCCCTACAGGTAGTCTTTGAATCTCCTGGCTGTTCTACTCCCTCTCTCTCTCAGCTCCAGGAATTTTGTATGGCTCCCATTCCTGGAACATTCTCCCTCCTCACACTGACTGCTGACCTCTCTCTCTCTCTCTCTCTCTCTCTCTCTCTCTCTCTCTCTCTCTCTCTCTCTCTCTCTCTCTCTCGATCTCCCTCTCTCCTCTCTTCTTTCTTTTCTCTTTCTCTCTCTTCCCTTCTCTGTTTCATCCTCTCTCTCTCCCTTTCTCTCCTTCTCTCTCTCCCTCTCTCTGTCTCTTCCTCTCTCTCTCTTTCTCTTTCTCTTTCTCTCTCTCTCTCTCTCTCTCTCTCTCTCTCTCTCTCTCTCTCTCTCGATCTCCCTCTCTCCTCTCTTCTTTCTTTTCTCTTTCTCTCTCTTCCCCTCTCTGTTTCATCCTCTCTCTCTCCCTTTCTCTCCTTCTCTCTCTCCCTCTCTCTGTCTCTTCCTCTCTCTCTCTTTCTCTTTCCCCTTCTCTCTTCTTCTCTCTCTCCCTTTTCTGTCTTTCCCTCTCCTTCCTTCTCTCCCTTTCCCTCTCCTCTCTCCCTCTCTCTGTCTGTTTCTTTCTCTCTTTGTCTCTCCCTATCCCTCTTCCCCCCCTCCCTCTCTCTCTGTCTCTTTTTCTCTCAAACTCTTACCTTCCATCTTAGAATCAATACTGTGTATTGGTTCCAAGACAGAAGAGCAATAAGGGCTAGGCAATGGGTGTTAAGTGACTTGCCCAGGGAAGATACAGCTAGGAAGTATTTGATATCCGATTTGAACCCAGGACCTGGCTCTCTCTCCACTGAGCCACATAACTGCCCCACTCTCAACCTCTCTGTATTTGAATATCTTCTTTCTGTTTCTCATTATCAGTTGATCTTCCATAGAGCTTGCTTTGCACACAGAGTGTTTGTTTGCTTATCTCCACCATCAGACTGGAAGCTCCTTGAGGTCTCATGCCTCTCTTGGGATCTCCAGAGCTTAGCATGGAGCCTGGCATATAGTAGGTGCTTAATAATACTGAACTGAAGTGAATTAAATGTTCAGAGTAAATGTAATAGAAGGCAATTTAAAGAGACAGAACACTAGTATCTATGGGAAGATCAGGAAAGGCTGATCTGAAACTCAAAGGAAGATAAGGATTCTGCAAGGCAGAGAGCAGGAGGTAGTGCTGGGGCAGATCTTCCTGCACCTTTCCTTCATGTGATAGACTTTTAGAGCTCCATGCAGTAGGGGGTGCCAAGATGAGGATGCCTGGGTCCCTGTCCTTAGAAAAAATGAGATTTTTTTATGGGGATGATGTTGGGGAAACCAAACTCAGGTGGGATATCTTTCATCCCTCTGACATCTGGGAGGCAGCTGGTGACGTTGCCTGGGTGACCTGGAGAACATCTCCATCTTCTGGGGCCTCATTTGTAAAATGTTAACTATTTTGAACTTGATTTTTTTTTCTAATCCTGTAGTACGGGGTATCCCCTGCTACTTATCATTAAAGTTCTAAGTAGCACTAAGGCTTTTAGGGATACCCTGAATAAGGGAAAGAGAATGAGACAGAAGACACAGGTGTTAATCCTAGCTCTTCCCTCCATTCTCTGCATAACTATTGTTTTGTTGTGTCCAACTATATGATCTGATGGACATTATCCATCTTTTCTACTGGCATGGTTTACCATTTCCTTCTCCAGTGTGTCCTCATTTTACAGATGAGGAATTGAGGCAAATGGGGCTAAATGACATACCCAGGGTCACACAAGTAGAAAGTATCTGAGGTTAGATTTGAACTCAGTTCTTCCTGACTCCAGGCCTGGTGCTTTAACCGATGAACCACTTCTCTGACCCTATGTGATTTAAGCACATCCTTTCTTCTCTGGATCTCAGTTTCCCTATCTGTCAAATGAGGGGTTCAGCAAAGACCCTTTTGGGAAATGGGTAGCAATAGGTAGAGAATTTGGAGATGAATTTTCACTGGACAATAAGTAAAGACCTATGGCTTAGTCGATAATAGGTACAGACGCAACATGCATCTTCAGACATGACTTATTTTTATTTTTTTATTTTTAAAACCCTTACCTTTCATCTTGGAATCAATACTGTGTATTGAACTAGGCAATGGGGGTTAAGTGACTTGTCCAGGGCCACACAGCTAGAAAATGTCTAAGCCAGATTTGAACCTAGGAGCTCCCCTCTCTAGGCCTGGTGAGTCATCTAGCTGCACCCTAAGCCTGAGTCTTGCAGGGAGATGAAAGGACTGGCTTTAATTGGGATTAACTGGGGTAGCAGAGCTGGAATTTGAACCTGGTCTTCCAAATTTAGCATCACATCCATATACCACATACGCAACTAGAATCCAGTCTAATTTGAGGAGTACCTCCTATGTGTGTGTCATTGGGCTAGGGATCGTTTCTGGCACTGGAACTGTGATGTGATGGGTGTAAGAATCTCCTACGGTGAATGCCAATGCCTAGCTATGACCATTCAGTAATCTCTGCTCAGGGAGGCTTAACTGACTTATCCAGGGTCCCACCGCCAGGATGGTATCAGGATTGTCTTGCCCCCGTAGGCCCTTAATATATATTTGCTCTGTTGAATTGAATGAATGAATGACATTCACCCACATGATGAAATAACAAGTTTAGAACAAAAAAACATTGGGTGAGGCACCCCATTAGGTGTTGAAGATACAAAGAACAATCCCCCACATTTTACTGAAGAGTTACCACCTGGGCACACATGTATACACAGCTGCAAAGGTCTGGGACTGTGGCATAATGTCCAGAGTGCTGTTTGGGATTAGGGGGACTGAACTGGGTTCTGATTCTGCCTGACACTCTCTGTGGGTGAATCACAGCCTCTTGGAGACACACTCCATGATGGAGAGCTGAATCTAGGTGGGTAGAGGGAATTCCCACACTAGGAATTTCAAGAATTTCAAGAGGGAGAGAATAGGGCTGCCAACAAGTGGGGGGTCAGGAATATCTCATGTGGGAAGTGGCGCTGGATTTCTGTTTTGTAGGGAGCAAGGGATCCCCCAAGGTTTCAGTTTGTGGGGTGTGGATTCCAGATCTGGATGGGGGACCACCTATAGAAAGTCACAGAGGAGGGAAATGGAATGTCAAGTATGGGAAGCAGCTTGGGGACCAGTTCAACCAGAGTGTGAGTGAAGGGGAGTAAACTGAAATAAGACTGGATAAGTCAATAGGTGCCACCATGTGGAAGATTCTAAGGCTGGCCAGGCTGAGGATTTGGTATTTCATTCTAGAGGTAATATGGAACCAAGGATGATTTTGAGTAGGGAAATGACATTTGTTTATTCCATTTTTTTTTTGGACCCCTTACTTAAAATTTTTTTTTTCTTAATTTTATTTCAGTAACAAATCTACACATAAATTTTCCAACGTTACATGATTCATGTTATCTCCCTCCTGTCTCACCAAGTGGACCAGCAATTCCACTGTGACCCTTTACTTTCTGATTTAATAGCAACTCTAAGACAGTCACACAGATAGGAAGTGTCTGAGGTCAGAATTGAACCCAGGTCCTCTCGGACTCCAGACCTGGTTCCGTATCCATCGTGCTGCCTAGCTACCCTGATGTTTATTCATTCCATGAGTATTTGTTAAAGGCCAACAATGTGTATATTAGGCATTATGCTCACCCCTGTGGATATGGATATAAAAACAGAGACAGAGGGTTTTATGGAAAGAGCACTGAATTAAAACCAAAAAGACTTGGGCTCTAATATCAGCTCTGCCACTTGTATGCCTCTGCACAAAACATTTCATCTCTTCTCTAAATGAAGGGCTAGGTGGCTTCCAGGTTCCCTTCTAACCCTCCATCTGGGATCCTATGTATGTTTACATGGACAATTCAGTATAAAATATGTACAAAATAGACATAAAACAATTTCCTGGGAGAGGGCACTAGCAACTGGGATGGAATCAAGAAAGGTTTCCTAAAGGATGTGGTCCTTGAACTGCTCTTTGAAGGAAAATAGGGAGCTAAGAAAGCAGTTAGGCATAGAATGGTTTGCCATTTCCTTCTCTAACTCATTTTATAGATGAGGAAACTGAGGCAAACAGGGTTAAGTGACTTGCCCAGGGTCACATAGTGTAGTAAGTGTCTGAGACTGGATTTGGTCTCCTGAATCCAGGCCTGGCACTCTCTCCCTTGGGTCACCCAGCTGCCCTGTAGGCATAAGTTAGATAAGGGCAAATGGAGGTGGGAGAGAGAATACTGGGGTATGGAGGAGACAGCAATGGAATGAGTTTGACTACAGTTTTGAGTATATGAAGAAGAGTCATGTGAGCTCAGTTTGGAAATATAGGCTGGAGCCATATTGTGAAGGACTTTAAATGCCCAACAGAAGTGTACCACCTTCTACATGAAGCCTTCCTTGATCCCCTTATCTGCTAGAGCCTCCCTCTAAAAGTACCTTGCATCTAACTGCTTCATATTTATCTGGAGTTAGTCTGTTTATAAGGATCATTAAATGTTGATGTAGACAGAGAACCAGATCTGGAGTCAGGACGAGTTTAAATCTCAGCTCAGACACTTACTAGCTGTGTGACTCTGGGTAATTCAGTTTACTCTGTTTGCCTCAGTTTCCTCCTTTGCAAAATGAGCTGGAGAAGGAAATGGCAAACCTGTCTAGAACTTTTGTCAAGAAAACTCTAGGGGGCAGCTGGGTGGCTCAGTGGATTGAGAGCCAGGCCTAGAGATGGAGGTCCTAGGTTCAAATCTGATCTCAGACACTTCCCAGGTGTGTCCCAATACGGAAGGTAAGGGTTTTAAAAAATAAAAGAAATAAAAAAAAAGAAAACTCTAGATGGGGTCATGAAGAGTCAGACACAACAGAATAACAACAAGTTTGTTTCTATTTATTTTTATACATTTTATTATTTTTATGTAGTTTTATTATATATTTTTAATATATTTTTCTGTCTCTCCATCAGCATGTAAGCTTTTTGGGACTAGGGGTTGTTTCACTCACAGTATTTATCTCCCTAGTGGCCAACCCAATGCCTGGCACACAGAGGACAGCTGATAAATGTTTGTTGATTGATTGAGTCATTGCAGTTTCTCATTGAGCAGGGGAGTGAGCTGGTCAGTCCAGGGCTTGGGGAGTATCAGCAATTTGGCCATTGTATGGAGGGTGGGATGGAGAGAGGGCTGAGCCTGGAGATGAGCTAAGAAGCTATTACAACAATCTAGGTGAGAGGGGAGGAGGGCCTGCACTAGGGTGCTGTCTGGGATGTAAATTGCAAGAAAGCAACAGAAAAGAAAAATTTAGTGGTTGTAGAGATGTGACATTGGAAGTGAGGAAGAAGGAAGACTTCAAGGTTGTGAAGGTGGATGACTTTATTTTATTTTTTATACCCTTATCTTCTGCCATAGAATCAATACTAAATATTCATTCCAGAGTAGAAGAGTGGTAAGGGCTAGGCAATGGGGGCCAAGTGACTTGCCCAGGGTCACATAGCTAGGAAATATCTGAGGCCAGATTTGAACCTAGGACCTCCCCACTCCAGACCTGGCGGTGCTCTATCCATTGAGCAACTTAGCTACCCCTGAATGTGGATGACTTTAAAGATGTTCCTGTCTTCAGAATAAATAGGGACATTAGGAAGGCTCTGGGGTGGGGGTGGTGGAGATAATGACAACTGCATTATTTTATTGATGATGAAACTGAGGCCCAAAGAGGGGAAGTGATTTGCCCACCATCCCAAGGGTAGTTAGTGTTAGAGGTATGATTTGAATCCCTTTATTTAGGTACTAACTCCATATTGAGTTTGAGATGCCTAGAGGGCATCCAGTTGGAAATGTACATTAGATAACTGGTGATGTAGGCCTGGGGTTCAGAAGAGGGCTGGATATATAGATCTGAGAGTCATATTAGAGAAATAATAGTTAAACTCCTGAGAACTAATAAGATCACACAGAAGGGAGAGAGAAGGGAGCTGAGCACAGAGCTCTAGGGGATGTTCTTAGGTACAGGTGAGATATTAGGGATGGAACA
Source organism: Monodelphis domestica (assembly GCF_027887165.1). Taxonomy (NCBI): domain Eukaryota; kingdom Metazoa; phylum Chordata; class Mammalia; order Didelphimorphia; family Didelphidae; genus Monodelphis; species Monodelphis domestica. The sequence continues at coordinate 366,136,907 of NC_077230.1, read as the reverse complement.
ACAAAGGTAAATGAGGAGTGGCCAATTCTCTCAAAGGCAGGAGAAATATAGGGGTGTCAGGAAAACCCAGGTAGGAGAGAATATTCAGGAGGAGAGAGTGGTCTCCAATGCAGCAAAGAGGCCAAGGACAAGAACTGAGAAAGGGTATCTGATTTGGCAATGAAGAGATTGTGGATAACCTGGGAGAGAGGAGTTTCATTTGAGTGATAGAGACAGAAGTGAGAGGGCAAGGGATTGAGGAGAAGTTTCTAGGAGGTGAAAAAGGGGAGACCATAAAAGTCAACAACTTGGACATGACCTCCACTTACATTATAGGTGTCTTGTCTGTACAGGCGGGCTGTTTCCTCCATTAGGATATGGGCTCCTGGAAGGCAGGAAGTGACTTTTTTGTTTGTTCTTTAATTTTATTTTTAATTATCATTTTATTATCATGCAAAACCAACTTCTATACTGGTTATTGTTGTAAGAGTACACTTGCATATAACCAAAACCCCAAAATAAAATTATAAATATATGAATGTGAAAGACAATTCCAATAGTTCTTTCTCTGGAGGTAGGTAGCATTCCCTGTTGCAAGTCTTTCCGGATTGTTCCAGATCATGGCATTGCTGAGTGGAGCCAAGTTTTCACAGATGATCATTGTCTAATATTGCTGTTATTGTGTTCAATATTCTCTTGGTTCTGCTTATTACTACAAATCTTCCCAGCTTTTTCTGAAATCATCTTGCATATATTCCATCACCAATATGTGCCACAATTTGTTCAGCCATTCCCCAATTGACAGGAATCCCTTTAGTTTCCAATTCTTTGCCACTATAAAAAGAGAAACTATAAATATTTTTGTTAAGTAGGTTCTTTCCCCCTTTTAAAACGATCTGTTTGGGATACAGAATTGGTAGTGATATTATCGTCTCAAAGAAGGGTATACACAGTTTTATAGCCCTTTGGGCATAGTTCCAAATTCCAAAGGTTGGATGGTTGGATCAGTTCACAACTCCACCAACAATGCATGAGAACTGACTTTGTTTTTACCTTTACTATTCCTAGTGCCTAGCACAGTGCCTGTCACATGGTGGGTGCTTGATGAATGTGGAGAACATGATAATTTCAAATTGGAGGTTGGGTTCTAAGTTTCAGAGATATCAGATGCAGACTGGGGAAGAGGACAAATTGGACAGTGGACAGCCTGGAAGCAGAGAGAGCTCTAGGTGCTGGGCTCTGTAAGGAAGGAAGAGATTTAAAGAAAACAAACAAAAACTTCTTGGTCCATCCGGAGACCTCAGCTGGAAGTTCCTTCCATCTCTGCAGCTCTTCTGGAGGTCTGAAATTTGATTTTGCTTCAAAAAGGTCCACCACCTGAGGCTTATGAAAGCATCTAATTGGCTTTTTATCTCTTGCACATGTACTCAGAAGACCAAAATTGATTCTTAGGTTGCAGTTTCTGTAGGGGAAAAATAGCCAGTTGAAAAGGCCAATTCTCCATCTCCCTAGCTAAAAAAGCAGCCTTTCAAACCACAACCACAGTGATTGCTGGGAGACCCTGCCACAGGGAGGTAATAACAGTTTCTAGGATGGCAAATAACTCTGTTAATCTCTTTGGCCCTGAAGCCCAATTTGTAGTCTGTACAATTCCTCTGGCTGCTTAGCAACACCACCACAAGCCCCAGGGCGAAGCTGATCTGGGCAGCAGCCGGAGCTTACCAAGCACTGCCTGCCACCCAGCTGCTGGGACCAGAAACCCACATCAAGTGTCCATTCAGGCCGGACAGAGCCCCTTTGGTGGTGGCTGCAGGGTGGGGTCCGCAGGGAATGACTGGGTTTGTTTTTTTTTAAATGGAGGTTTCCTGTCACTTTAGACTGAAAGGTCTCCTTGTTGGTGTTTCTCCAAGGAGGCAGAGCGGAAGACGCAAAGTCGAGGCCATTAACGGAGGAATCTCTCCAAGTTGGTGTCAGGGGCAGCAGGGAGGCATCCCTTCCTCAGGAGGTTCCCAGCATCCTCTGGAGGACCTTCCTCCCTCCCCAGATCATTCTCCTCATTCCGCATGTCCTTGGAGGCTGCCGGCCAGTGAAGGAGCCAAGCCAAGCTAAAGCTTGGATGCTCCGGAGGGATCCCTGCCCCTCGCCCCACGTGGAGATCTCCTCCTTTTGTCATTTTGTCCTTTTGTCTCGGGGCCTGATGGTCATTTCCCAGTGGCCAAGGCTCCCCTGGGCGCCTGATACTATCTGTCGACCATCGGAGGACTGTAGTGTATTTGGGGGAAGGACAGGATGATCTCTGCCGGACAGACAGACTGCTGGCTTGCATTCCCCGTCCTTCCCCCACCCCCCTCTCTCTGGGGCCAGAAAGCCCCAGCAGGATCCAATTTTTCCATGTTTCTTCAAGGAATGGATTGAGACCAAGAGGGACGGGAGTCGGGGCAGAGGCAAAGGGGGCAGAGGGAAGCAGCGCCTGATCACAGGACAGTTACTTTGGAGTAGGTTGTCTGTCAGTGAGTTGATAAATATTTTTACCAGGCACTGGGCTAAATTCTGGGGAAACAGAGAAAGAAAGAAGACAATCCCGGCCCTCCAGTAGTCTACAATCAAATGGAGGGTGGGGAAAGTCACACACAAATGAGGAAGAATGAGGAGCAGTTAACATTAATATGATGACTAATTAATTATTAATAAGCAAACAACAACAATAATATTTTTATTTTAAACCCTCACCTCCCAGCTAGGAAGTGTCTGAGATCACATTTGAACACAGGATCTTCCATCTCTAGGCTTGGCTCTCAATTCACTGTCCCCAAGAATCAATAATTATGATATATTATTATTTAATGTTATAAATTATGTAATACATCAGTTAAATAAATAATTAAAATAATTAATAATATTAATATATAATAAATATAATACATACTATTCTAGGACTTACAAGTGTATAAAGTGATTTTCTGACAATGCTGGGAAGTAGATAAATCAAACATTATTATTCTCCTTTCCACTCACCCATTTTACAGATGAGGAAACTGGAGTTCTGAGAATTGCCTTTGCAGCTACCTAAAGTCACATAGATTCAGGAAGTGGTGGGGAAAAGTACAGAATTTAGACTCTGAGAGCCTGAACTAAAATTCCAAATCTACTGTTTACCTGTATGGTCTTATTTATATTACCATGGGCATATCACTTAATTTTCCTGTATCTTGGTTTCCTCCTCTGTAAAATGGGGGCACAGGACCACATAGTCTTTCGAGTTCCTTTCCAGCTCCAAATCCAACAATCTTAGTGAGTTGTGGAAGTAGATTTCGAACACAAGGCTCCTGCCACCTAAGGATTAAATAAGAAGGAATGGCCAGACAATCAATCCATAGTTGTTGTTGTTGTTTTCAGTTTTCTTTCTCTTTTAAAAAAGTGTTTATTTTGGACTTCCCTATTAGTGGCAGTGCAGTGATCTTGAACAACTTGATGAGAAAAAACACTATCCACATCCAGAGGAAAAATTGTGGGAGTAGAAACACTGAAGAAAAACAACTGCTTGATTACATGGGTTGAGGGGATATGATTGGGGATGTAGACTCTAAATGAACATCCCAGCATGGAAATAGGTTCTGATCAAGGACACATATAATACCCAGTGGAATTGTGCATGGGCTACAGGAAGGGTGGGGATAGGTGAGGGAGGGATAGAATAGGATTCTTGTAACCAAGGAATAATGTTCTAAATTGACAAAATAAAATTAAAAAAATTAAAAATTAAAAAAAATTTAAAAAGTGTTTATTTGTTTATTATATTAAAGTTCCTAGATATTTCCTCCTTCTTCTCCCTGCAATAAAGACATAATTTTATTTTAACATTTAAAATTTAAATGTTAAAATATTCTTAAAAATTATATATGTATGTATGTATAAATGTATAATGTATAAATGTATAAAACTGTCATATTTTTCTGTTTATCAATTCTTTCTCTGGAGGTGGGCATACACCAGTCATTCTCCAAGTAATATTTCTGTTGCTGTACATAAGCCTCTCTTGGTTCAGTTCAGTTCAAGCTCCATATTCATTCTACATAACTTCTTCTGGTCTTTTCATGTTTTTAAAAAAATTAACCTGCTGGGACAATTCTGGGGGACTAATGACAGAATGCTATCCACCTCCAGAGAAAGAATTGTTGGAGTATAAACACCAATGAAAATACATGATTTATCACTTCTTTATATTGGTATAGGATGTGGGGTTTGGGTTTTAAAAGATTATTACAAAAATGAATAATATGGAAATAGGTATTAAGTGATAATACATGTATAACCCAGTGGAATTGCTTGTCAGCTCTGGGAGGGGAGGAGACAACATGATTCATATAAATTTGGAAAACTTATGTGGAGATTTGTTATTAAAATAAAATAGAGATAAAACTAATGAATAAACAAATAACCTATTCATCATTTCTTATGTGTAGTAATATTCTATCACAATCATATGCCCCAACTTCTATAGCCATTCCCTAATTTAGTGTTGGGCAACCTTTTGAGCTTGGTGTGTCAAAATTTGCCAAAAAACTGAGCATAACTCGAGTGGTATGTCACTTTGAGAAAAAAAAAAAACATAATTTTGCGATATTTATAGTTTGAATAACAAAAATGTATAATTGTAATATATAACTGTATTTAATAAACCAAAAACTAATTATTTAACTTACCTGCTAAGTGACTTCTTTGTTCATCTGTCAGTTGGTTTCTTTTGTTGGTCTTGATATTATTTAACTTGTGTTGGGTGCTGTGAAATAAGTGAAAGGGAGGGGGAATTCTCCCTCACTGAGGGCTTTTCCAAGCTGAGCTATGGAATGAGCAATGCTCAAACTTGCAGATATTAAATTTGTAGAGCCTTTTACAAATTTAAGGATGGAATTAGATTGGCTCTTATAAAGGTGTAGCTGCCTGAAAATGTATTCCTTCCTTTTATCCTCACTTTTTTTCAAGAGCTGGGAATGATTAGTTTCAAAATGCCTATTTATATTCCACATTCTGCTTACTACATAGAATGCAAAATGATCTGCCATTTTTTTCAACAATGTCATACATCTTGGTCCATGTCTCTTGAAAGGGTCAGCTACTGCTACTCCCACTTCTTTTACAATTATAGATAGCCTGTTAGCCCTGCAGGCAATTAGGGGTTAACTAGCCTAACTGACCACAAGATGGCACATGTCTTTTAGGAAAGGGAAGGGTTAGTAAGCAGAAATAGAGGTTAATAAAGATGCACAACAGTAATAGTGGTGACATGGAGTCTGCACTCTGCTGCAGGATGGCGTTCCTTATGTAAATTAAGATGGCTGTCACTATTTCTAATGGCGGGAAACAGCACCCATAGCACAGACCCTCACCTCTCCCAGCCTCCCCCTCACTTATTTCAGTAAAGATGATCAATTAGAAATCCATAACACCCCAGAACAGTAGATTGGATGATGGTGGCTGTGGTTATATGGTTGCTGGTCATGGAACATGTAGGTTCTTTTCCTTTTTCCCTGATTACCTTGGGAAACAGACCTAATAATGGCATTGCTGGTTCAAAGGGTATACATAGTTTTAGAATTATTTGGGCATAATTCAATAAACATTTATTAAGTGCCTGCTGAGTGCAAGGGCACTCTGATAGGCATTGGGGATATAAAGGAAAAAAAAGTAGTTCTTGACCCAAGAAGATTACATTCTATTGGAACATAAGATTTTGAATTCAAATGCTGCCTCAGACATTTATTAGTTGTGTGACTTTGGGCAACTCATTTCTCCTCCCCTCTCAGCCTTGGTTTCTTTATCTATAAAATGGGGATAATAATAGCATTTACCTTCCAGGGCTGTTGTAAGGATCAAATGAGATAACAGATATATAATCCTTTTCAAGTCTTAAATCTATATCATTGGCAGATTATATGTTTATATAAATCTAGTTATTTTGCTTGGGGGAGGAGAAGGAAGAGACTGTATATAGATAAGAAAAAAAATAAAATTATTTGTACTAAGTAAATACAAGGTGGGGAGGGCAAGAGCAACTAGGGAGAATCTCTAGAAAGGTCTCATGTGGGACTTGGAAGTTGGGTTGAGTCTTGAAGAGAACTGGGGATTCCAAGATGCTGTAGCAGGGAAGAAATTCATGGTTTATAGGGAACAGAAAGCATATCAATTTGTCTAGAATGTAGACTGTATAGAGGGGAGTAATATAAATTTAGTCTAGAAATATATATTGGAAATGGCAAAGAGTTTTCCATACCAAGAGTTGGTATTTGGTTCTAGAGGCAAGAGGGAGGCACTGGAGTTTACTGAGCAAGAGAGTGACATGGTCAGATCTATGCTTTAGAAATATCCCTTTGGCAGCTGGGTGGAGGATTGGATGGGGAGAGAGACTTCAGCAGGGAGGCCAATTAGGAGGCTACCAAAATAGTCCAAGTGAGAGGCATTGAGGACTTGGACCAAGGATGGTGGTTGTGTGAGGGGACAAAAGGAGAGAGATGGGAGTGAGTTTTAGAAGAGCCCTTAGAGATCATCTCTTCCAAACTTGTCTAATATAAAAGGGGAAAGACCTAAGGTAGGGAAATGACTTGACTAAGGGCACCAGCTAGCAAATTTTCTCATTCAATTTTCTGATTCCAGATCTAGAGCTCATTTCTCTGCATAATATCTAGCCAGATTAGGTTGAAACACAGGATACATCCTTTTCTTTTACTCCAAATGACAAAAAGGTTCCATATTCTTTTGTCATATAAAAAATGTCTCAAGGAGGCATGGCCTTTGTAGATGTTAAAACATTTGGAAATACTGAGTCCTTGGGGGGAAAATTATAGACATTTGGGGAAATGCTCATACTCATAAGAAATTTTTAAAAGCACTCCTTATAGATTTAAAAACCCTTACCTTCCACCTTAGAATCAATACATGTATCAGTTCCAAGACAGAAGAGTGGTAAGGGCTAGGTAATGGGGGTTAAGTGACTTCCCTTTATAGATTTTAAAATCATTATGCAAGCCTGGGACATTTAAGTGTATTCCAGCTGCTTCAAAAAGTGATAGGACCAGAGCAGTTGGGTGGCTCAGAGGATTGAGAGCTAGGCTTAGAGGAAGTCCTGGTTTCAAATTTGACCCCATACACTTCCTAGGTGTGAGCCCTTATCACTCTTCTGCCTTGGAACCAATACACAGTATTGATTCTAAGATGGAAAGTAAGAGTTGAAAAAAAGGAAAGAAGACAAGAATGAATATGTATGAAACACAGATAGAAATATGCTAATATTACTTGAAAATCAAGAATTCTTAACTCTTTTGTTTTGTTGCCCCCTTTTGCTGGTTGGTGAAACCTATTGACTCCTCAGAATCATGCTTTTAAGTCATTGAAGGAAATGCCAGACTTCAGTTAGAGATGAGTGAAAGTATCACTTTTCCCCACCAAGTTCACAGACCCACTGAAATCTATCCATAGAGGGTTGAGAACTCTTATTAAGTGGAAATTTTGCCTCAAACCAAATAAGCACTTACCAGACAACTTTGTAGCAAAGGGAATTTGGTTCTAGCAAAAAAGGAAGTATATGCATACACAACGTGCATACCTCCAAGAGGGAATTAGACTTTAGTAGTCACAGATCTAGAAGGAATCTTAGAACTCCTGTAATGACTTGTTCAAGTTTGCACAGTAACTAAATGGGAATGATGAATCAAACGGATGTTTTCTGACTTCCAGGCCAGAGTATTATCCCACTGCACCAGAAGGCCCTCTAAATTCTGCAGAGCTATTTCTGAAGCTTTGGAATATATGGCCTGTAGGCTATCAGTTCAAGGCTACTGCTGGAGGCCATCATACCCCCACTGGTTGACAGGGTCCCAGTTTGGGAAAATGAGGCCCCCACTGATCCCCCTCTGTGACTTCTCTCTCTTTAACTTCCCTTAATGGATGATTATTGTTCTCTCTCCAATATAAAAGAAATGATATAAGAGCAAAGACTTATAGAATAAACATATATCCCACCTTAATCCCCCCAGGTTATTACCCTAAAAGATTATATTCACAGAATTAAAACCTAAAGATCACTACCCATTACCTCATTCCTTTCCCTCTCCATAGAGTTACATTCACTCCCATTACAAGCCAGGCAAGCCAAGAACATCAATCATCAATCACCTTCAAGACACACTCCACTGCAGACAGAAACCAGGCAACAATGCCAGGTGCTTTAAAGTAACACAAGGAAAATAGAACTTGTAAATTGAGGAAAACCCCAAATCTGGTCTGTCTCAAATGACCTTCTAAACTTGTACCTAGCTATGAAATGTTTTGTTATCCATCTCCTAAGTAATTGTGATTGATTGTGAAAGCTGACCAAAAGTAACAATGATTCTCCCTGGGTCAAGAGGGACTAACCTCCAAATCACCCTACTTATGTCATTTATCTCTCTTTCTATTGTAGCAACAATGTTTCATTGACTATCTCCTTAGACTTTGCATCTGTTGTTAAGTTCTATGGAAACATGTATGTAGAAAATTGATTGTGTGCAAAAGAAGTATGTACTCACTAACCTATATAATAAACGAACCTCTGTGCCAATGCAGAATGCTGTGTGATGCCTATGCACATGGGCCTGAACACACAGTGTCTCTCACTCTATTATTTGACTGGATCATCACATTTAGGCAGAGGACCCTCACCCTCTGAGAGACTGCTGGCTTGGCACTCACAGAGCCACAGCAAAATTTTAAGTGACTATATGATAAGAAATACTAAGCAAAGTGGCCAGGGACATGAGAGCATACCCAGCTTCAAAAGAGGTCACCTTATCCAAGTGACAGTTTTTTAACAGGTGAGAAAACTGAGGCAAACAGGATATAGTGATTTGTTCAGGGTGACACAGCTAAGAAGTGTCTGAGGTCATATTTGAACCCAAGACCACCAATCTGTAGGCCTGTAGCTCTATCCATTGAGCCGCCTAACTGCTCCCTCAACGACTATTTATTAAACATAAATTCTGTATCATGAATCATGGTAGGCTATAGGGACACAAAGACCAAAATGGTGCTAGGTTTATGGGGCCACAAAGACCAAAATGGTGCCAGGCTAGGGGGCCACAAAGATAAAAATGAAACAAGCCTTTCTCTCAAGGAGTTTACATCCTATAGGAAGGAAACAATTTGTGCCAAGGGAAGTAAATACATGATAGATACCAACTAAATAAAAGTGCTTTATTTTTAGTCAAGGGAGGAATTCTAGTGGCATCAGGATAAGACTCATGTGCAGGGTTCAAAGGAAATTTTCCTTGTTTCTCTCTAGTTTCTGACCCCCTATGGCTCAGGTTTGATTTTAGGTATTTCTACCCTTTTTCTGCTCCCGGTGGAAGGAAGAGGTCAGTGGAGTTCCACAGAAAAAACTGCTTCTTTAGTCTAGGCACTGTCCTCCTGGGCTGAGCTTTAAGGATTCTCATGTCACTCTTTTTTTGTGGCCAATTTATGAGAATTCAAGAACTGAGATAATGGTTTGGTTTGGTTTTTTTTAAAGAGGTGACTATATTTTGTCCTTTGAGAAGTCAGGTAGATATAGAAAGTCTCTACTTTCAGAGAATTAACTGAGGAAGGTGATACTGGGAAGTGGTGGGTCAGAGGAGGAGCTTGAATATGCCTCACTGCTCTTTCCCAGACCCCAGAGATCTTCTTGACCTCTTGGCCCAGTTCTGTCTAGCTGTCCCCCTTGCTACAGCCTAGGTTGGCTCCTCTCTCCTCCATTATATTAACTCCTTTCACTCTTCCAAAATATGCTATCATTTGGGAAGAAGATTAGGTAGATTCTGCCTGGCATCATAGGACAGAACTTGGGGAGATTACAGCAAGGTAGATTTTGGCTTTGTAACTTAAGGAAAAATACCTGAACAATTAGGGCTGTCTCAAAGTATGAAGGACAGCTAGGTGGCTTAGTGGATTGAGAGCCAAACCTAGGGACAGAAGATCCTGGGTTCAAATTTGACCTCAGATACTGCGTAGCTGTGTGACCCTGAGCAAGTCATTTGATCCTCACTGCCTAGCTTTTTCTACTCTTCTGCCTTGGGACTGTCAACATAGAATCTAGAAACCCCAAACTTGTAGCCTAGTAAGATCTGATGAACCTCAAGTTTCAGTACTACATTGTAAGTTGGAGACCCCAAAGTTTGTACTTATTCCCTGTTCCTATGAGAATCCACCCTGAAGGGAATCTCAGGCTAGCAGTTTCAGACTGAATAATGAACCCCATTGTATCAGAGACCCTTTCCCAAGAAGACCCACACCTGGGCAGGGACCACCCTTTTAGTATCCATTGTAAGTAGCCCCTTCCCTTAGACCCTAGCTGTGGAGAGCCAACAGACCTCCCACTGGTTGACATGGTGTAATATTTTATGGGAGAGATAAGGATTGGAAAAATGGGGGATAAGGAAGGTTTGTAGCAGGGTATGGAGGAGTTGAGGGGAGAGGGAATATTGCTCAGTGAGGCAAAGGAGAGATATGCCCCCTGTCGAGAGGAAGCAGCAGGAGTCCAATAAGGACTGTTTGTTGTTGAATGACTGAACTGATGTTCAGCTCCCTCTATGCCCCAGAAAAGATAGTCCACTTATCTGACTGCGAATTCAAATAAGAGAAATTTTGATAACCAGTTTGGATTGGAGAGATATCAGGAAGGAGGGGCGAGGGATGTCTCTAAATAAGGTTGAAGTTTTCTCAGCTTCAGAGCTAAGGCCAGGCCTCACAGGCTGGTGGAAGGTTTCTCCCACTTCTGTCTACTCTATATCTGTCCTAGCTTTGCCAAATTCAGAATCTAAGCAGTAGACAGCAAGCAACCAAGGAAAGTTCTAACCTTAAGAGCTGATTGGGCCTGAATCTTATGACTGAAACAAGTAGAGGCACTCCATTCCAGACTGGGCTGAACGAGCTCCTCACTCCTCCCACCTCCAACACCAGGAAGGAAGTAAAGTCGGCAGGAAGGAAGTGCTAGTCACAAGACCCAACTTCCACTCCCAGTTGCCCCTTCCCCCACCAACTGTCAGTCTTGACAATTTCTTCTCTCTTGAAATTCCCACTGTTGCTTGTTCCAACACAGTGGCAGAAACTTCAGAACTTATTTCTAGTTTCCTTTCCACAATGGTCATAGTCTGGGAAGCAGGAACTACAAGGCAGACCCCCAAGAACAAAAGCCCCCCAATAACCCCCTTCTGTGACTTCTCTCTTTCCAACTTCCCCTACTAATTGACTTGTTATGATTATTATTCTCTCCCCAATACAGGAGAAATATTATGAGAACAAATACTTATAGGGTCAATACATATATATCTCACTTTAATCCCTCTAGGTTATTACCCCAAAAGATTGCATTTACAGAATTAAAGCCCAAAGTTTATTGCCCATTACCCCTCATTTATCTCACTCAAGCACAGATACACTTCAGGGCCATACTATAAATATTGGCCAAATGCTTGAGCACTATAATAAATCTTTCCTTACAGTTATCACATTCCAATGAATTTGTTGATGGACAGAAACAAAGCAAGGTTGCCAAATGCTTTAAAGTAACACAAGAAAAACAGAATTTGTAAATTGAGGAAAACCTCAAATCTTGTCATTAAATTGACCTCTAACCATGTACCTATCGAAATGTTTTGTTACCCATCTCCTAAGTAATTGTGACTGATTGTGAAAGCTGACCAAAAGTAACAATGATTCTCCTAGGTCAGGGAGAACTAACCTCTAGATCACCCTGTTTATCCCATTCATCTATAGCAACAATGTTTCATTGACTATCTCCTTAGGCTATGCATCTGTTGTTAAGTACTGTAGAAACACATATGTAGAAAATTGATTGTGTATCAAAGAAGTATGTAATCACCAATATAAAATATATAAAAACAAACCTCTGTGCTATGGCAGAACACTGTGTGACACCTAAGCATGTGGGCCTGAGTACAAAGTGTCTCTCATCTCCATTACTCCACCAGGTTGTCACACTTAGACAGAGAAAAAACCTCGGACCTTCTGAGAGACCACTGGATGGCTCTCCTTACCTAGTCTTTAGCTATGATTCTATTCACCAGCTTGATTGTATTCTGTCAGTATAGTTTGAACACTCCCATTTTCTTTGTAGCTAAAGTGATGTCAATCATCTTTCCCTGCCCCTGGATCCCCCAAAAAGTATTGTTAAATTTATGGTTGGACTGAATAATATTTTAGTTGGTCACCAGGGATTTAATTACTAAATCCCAAATGAATTACTAAAGTCAGAATGGAATTTATGGTAGTTTATCTTACAGTAGAGGGAAGATATTAAGGAAGAGAGAAAGAGAAGAAAAGGAGAGAGATAGCTGCTCCAGCTTCCTCTGAGCCAGGCAGGAATTCAGAGGTAGCAGCCAGGGGAAAGGAGTCCCAAGGCAATGGGCTTCTCCAGAGGCGGGTGCCTTCAGAAAGGCCAAGGGAAAGGGAGTCAGCCTTTACACTCCCTACATGTCAGTTCAATCAGCAGATTCTTTATCAACTTCTTCTTCATCAGCCTCAACTCCAGTAGAACTGCCAGTAGCCTCCAGCAGAAGTCTAGCAGAACTGCTTTTCACAGGAGGTTTCTCTAAGTGTGTGTCAAGTTCCAAATCGAACTCCACTTTTCTCTTGCATCACTTCCCCTAAAATTTTATGTCTTACAATCACAGAGGACACTCTGCTCCAGGACTGCCCACTCTTTCACACATGGGTCACAGACCTTCCACTCAATGTGTGAAATGGGTGTTCCCACTTTTTGTGATTAAATCCAAAATGAGTAGATCTCCATACTCAACTTTGAGTGCTGTGCTTATGCTTTGGAGATTAAATCTAAAAACAGACAGGGGATTACAATTTAATTTTCACAATCAAGGAAGAACTAAGTACCTTCATTCTTACAATCAGGGGAGAGCCAGATCCAATCTTCACAGTATATAGATTCCCCAAATTCTTTTGTTCATTGGAGTTGTCATCTAGCTTGGTGGCACTCCCAGGGACAATATCCCCAGAGTCCAGAGTGTTAAACCCTGTAAAAGTTGTGGTGCCAGGCTCTAAGTTAAGGGCCAAATATTGGACTTCTCCCTTTCCTGATTAAAGACTTGGATTTTCTGACTACTTTGGTAGTTTTGCGTTATTTCTATGTTAACAGGACCAATACAAAGTATTGATTCTAAGACAGAAGGTAAGGGTTTAAAAAAAAAGCTTAATATGTTGCTTAGAGAAGGTAGTAAGTTCCCTTAGTCAGTCAGTCAGTTAAGTTAGTTAGCTAGTTAGTAAGGTAAAGTGGAAATGAAGTCAGGAAAATCTGAGTTCAAATACAGCCCCATACATTTACTAGCTATGTGAAATTAGGCCAGTCATTTAACTTGTTTGTCTGTTTCCTCAGCTGTAAAATTGGAATAATGATAAGCCCCTATATCCCAGGATTGTGAGATATTTGTAAAGTGCTTAGTAAGTACTACTTAAAATGTCTATACCTTTCTCCTGTCAACATGGAATCTAGAAACCCCAAACTTATAGCCTCGTAATATCTGATGAACCCCAAGTTCTGGAACTAGATTGTAAATTGGAGACCCCAAAGTTTGTACTTGTTCCCTATTCCTGTGAGAATCCACCCTGAAGGGAATCTCAGGCTAGCAGTTTCAGACTGAATAATGGACCCTATAGTATCAGAGACCCTTTCCCAAGAAGACCCACACCTGGGCAGGGACCACCCTTTTAGTATCCATTGTAAGCAGCTCCTTCCCTTAGTCCCTAGCCTCTAGCTATGAGTCTTTTCCCACCTTAATTGTATTCTGTCAGTATAGTTTGAACACTCCCATTTTCTTTGTAGCTAAAGTGATGTCAATCATCTTTCCCTGCCCCTGGATTTCCCCCAAATGGTATATAGGTTCCCCAAATTCTTTTGTTCCTTGTAATTGTCCAATCTAGCTCCATTGGCTTTCCCAGGGGACAGTGTCCAGAATGACCAGAGTTCAATCCTCGGACTCTACGTAGGCATAGGTGTGCAGCTCTGTGTGAAGGCCTACTATTACACTGAACCCCTTTCCTTGATTATAGAGTGATTTTTCTGACTATTTAATAGTTCTGTGTTTTTTCCAAGTCAATACTCCCATCCCCAAGGCTAGAAGGTTGGACTGGAGAACTTTATGGCACGGTCATTCTCCTGAGTGTATCAGATCCTTTCCATTCTCTGCTCTTGTTAATCTATAAAATAAAGGGGGTAGGATTAGGTGACCCACAAAGTCCACTTTAGCTCTGAATCCTATGAGCTTATATGATTTTTATACAACTTTAGTTATACAATGGTATTTTCAGATGATTATGCTAATCTTTTCTGACATTTTGAAAAATATTCTGGTAAGTCTCCTCTATTATTTTGACCTACAGAGCCTTTTCATCAATAAAGTTTCTTATAGCAGAATAAGTAGAACCTACCATCTTTGCTTATAGATTAGAACAACAAGACCTATACTTAAGGGTTTGGAGATGTAAAGATTAAAATTTAGGGGAGCCACTGCATTGAGACCGTTCTTGCCGGTCCATCAATACCCTCCACTCCCATACTGCTACCTAAAGAGTAGAAGAAATAAAGGTTGATATATAGGGAGGATGAGGTTAGATGGTGGAGATCCTTGAATGCTACAGGATGAAGAGGACACTTGCCTTTAATCGCTTGGGTGGTAGCAGTGAACTAGCCCAATGGCTCCTGCCAAGAGTCCTTTATTTGGAGATGTCTTTGGAATTTTGTCACAATTATACACATGACAATGAGTCTGAAGAGATTATGAGAGTGTCAGGCATGTGGAGATCAGTTAGTTGCATCACCAAGCAGCCAGTTCTCAACTCAGAGGGAGAGGGAGAGGAAATCCAAACTGTAGCTGATGAACCAGGGGGAAAACCCTTGATATTCTGCCACAGAGAGTGCTGGCCAGTGTGCTGAGGCTATAGCTATCTATGGTCATCTGTTTTGTCTTGACGGGTCCCTATAATCTAGCAGGTGGTAGCAGGAGTCAGGAGGATGACCTCTAAAAATGCTGTCAAGATGGGGAGAAGGTATCTGAATAAGGAAGAAAACAAGGTAGAGAAAGAGAAGAAAGAAATATGGAGACCAAAGAGGAGAAAAAAGGGAACAATGCTTGATGCATGGTGTCAAAACATCCATAAACCCATCTCAAGGTGGATTCTTCCTGCAGATACCCGAGGAATCTACAGGCAGAGAGCCAAATGTCTCCCACCTCCTGTGTTCATCACCATCATCAGTACTATGCAGGTAGATGTGCTTATGGGGAGGGAAGAGGGGAAGAAGAGGAGAGGGAGTCTTTATATAAACATTCCTAGGGAACAGAAACAACCTCTTGCAGCCTACATCCACAAGGGACAGGGGAATCGAATGAACTTGGAGGAGAAAAGGCAAGTGATAGACAGACTCTTTACCAAGTAATGGCCAGAACACACCCTCTTCAGCTCATTTTTCAGACTTTTCCATATTTTTCTTTCTTCCTTCCCTTCCTAGTCCTGGCCATAATGCCTCTTCAGCCATCACTTTTACCCCCTCCCTCTATCTCAACAGTTCTTTGGTGAGGGTACTCTCAGAATTCTGCCCATTTAAAAATAAAGGTCAATTCTTTGCTACTAGTAGCAATGCAGTGATCTAAGACAATCCCGAGGAAGTCATGAGAAAGAGCACTATCCACATCCAGAGAAAGAACTGTGGGAGCAGAAACACAGAAGGAAGCATATGACGTATCACTTGTTTATAAGGGTATAGGATGTGGGGTTTTGTTTTTTAAAAGATTATTTCAAAAATGAATAACATGGAAATAGGTATCAAGTGATAATACATGTGTAACCCAGTGGAATTACTTGTTGGCTCTGGGAAGGGGGAGGGAGAGAAATGAATCATGTAAGCATGGAAAAATATTAAAAAAAATTTTAAATACAATGGAAATGTAAAAAAAAAATAAAAGAAAAGAAAGGTCAATTGATGTCTTTTATTTTTACCTCATAGTCAATTCTAGAATTCCTTTACCTCCCACCCAAGTTCTCAACACTGATCCCTCTCTCACAGTAACAACAACCATGGACAAATAAGCAAAAACCACTTAGAAAGTGACTTTGTTCTGACAGCAGAGTTCTTTGCTGAAAGAAGAAGGAAGCTGTTTCAAAATCTGTTCTTGGGCACCAACATTGGTCATTACGGTTACTTAAGAGTTCCTGCCCACACTTTTGCCAAGTTATTAAATGACATTTCTCAAAGGATTTAACCACAGAACTAGTGGTGATGCCATTGAAAATGACTCAAGGTTTAGACAAAGTAATTATGGAGCTTGTTTTTGCCATATGATTTCAAGGATGCTGAGACATCTTCCCTAGAACATCCTTCACCTCAAATCTGTTCAGGGATGCTCCATTTTAACAGCATAAATTAAAAAGAAGTTAAGTGCTTACTAAGCATGGCAAAATGAGATGAATACAATGTCTTATGATCACACTAAAAGGTAAATGACTGATAAATCAGAACAGATCCTGATAGAGATAGAGGAGATTGTTTGAAAAAGAGGGTAGGACTAGACAGAGAGGTGTAGAACAGAGAAGGTTGTAACTGAAGATATGCATTTGGGTAATTTCACAATTTTTTCCAGGGCTGGCCTTGACTTCACTGACCATTAACATCTAGAGGAGGAAGTATGATATAGCAAGGGGGAAGGAAGGGCATGAAATGGTCACAACCATCCATGTCTTCTTCTTATTTTTTTTTAACTCTTATCTTCTATCATAGAGTCAATACTGTATATTGGTTCCAAGGCAGAAAAGCAGTAGGGGTTGGACAATGGGGTTAAGTGACTTGCCCCGGGGCACAAAGCTAAGAAGTATCTGAGGCCAGATTTGATCCCAAGACCTTCCATTCCTTGACTATCAATCTCCTGAGCCACCTAGATGCCCTCCATATCTTGTTACTCTTGACCATCTATTGCAGGGGACCTTATTTAGCAGCTGCCCCATTTTAAATAAAGGCACCATCTATGGGTTGAATTGGGTCACTATTTAGACTTGGATGAAGTATCATTAATGTTATTTGTCACTGCTTGCCAGCTTGTTATCTTCATTTACTATGCCTTTTGGAAGCCCCTGGAAACCATGGAGATAGGCATCTGGGACAGTCCATTCATCTATCGTCCTGACAAGAGGCAAGAAGCTTGGAGGTTCCTCTCTTACATGATGGTGCATGCTGGGTAAGAAATAAGAGACAGGAATGGATACTATTATAAAAATATTTTACACACATATAATATGTTATTATTTATATATGTATATAGGTTAGCAGTTAGGTGGTGCACCGGATAGAATACCTGGAGTTAGGAAGACTCTTATTCCTGAGTTCAAATCTGGTTTCAGACCCTTCCTAGCTGTGTGATCTAGGGCAAGTCACTTTATCCTATTTGCCTCAGTTTCTTATTTGTAAAATGATCTGAAGAAGTAAATGGCAAGCCACTCTGGTTCTTTGTAAAGAAAATCCCAAATGGGGTCATAAAGGGTGGCTCAGGATTGAAAAATGATTAAACAACAACAACAACAACAATATATATATATATGTATAAATAAATGCATACACATGTAACATATTCACTGAGAGACATTACCATACAGAAGTTCCACAGTTCTGCTGCTTACTACATAGATGATTTGGGAGCAAATTATTTCTCTCTTTATTCCTCACTTTCCTTCTCTATAAAATGAAGACTTAGACTAAATGATCTCTGACGCTTCTTTTCCAGCCCTATATTTTAAGTCTTACAAACATCCAAACTAGAGGCTTGCTTTTCTCATTTTTTTAAATTTTCCCTCTGAACTGTGTTGAAGGTTATTCCTCCTGCTCTCACCCTTTAGAGAACCCCAATAAACCCATTTGCCCCATCTTTGAGAACACAGTAATATAAGCAGTCTTGCTTATAAGGCACCCATTTCCAATTACCTAGCTTTTCTACAGTTCTGAGTGCTTTGAGTAATCTTGTTTGTAAATCCTAGCAATTAACAATATGCCTACAAGAGTCTGTGCTCGAGACTGCAATACCTTGGAGGAACTTTCAAGATTTCAGGTAACACACCTTTGGGCCAGTGGCTAGCAATATCCACAGCCAGAAATAGGGTCTCGGTTTTCTGATCTCTTTTCCCATGAACTTGAGGTCACACTTACTAAGAAGAGCTGAAATTCTTCTTTAGACCCAGTTGTGTGAATATCATAATGAGTTCTGCTGAACACCCATAATGATTTTCCACCCATTGTGGGAAGTTAAAAAAAAAAAGATAAAATAAGCTCCTTTTTCTTTGAAAAAGACCTTCTGTCTTAAAATTGATATTGGTTTCCAGGAAGAACTTAGGGCTAGACAATTATGGTTAAGTGACTTGCCCAGGGTCACATAGTTAGGAAGTGTCTGATGCCACATTTAAATTCAGGTCTTCCAGGACTGATTTTCTATTCTCTGAGTCACCCAGCTGTTCCTATAAATTTCCTTTTTTTCAAGGATGATAGAAAGATTGAGGTGGGAAGAACAGCCTCACATAGTCCCCTTTGAAAACAAAGGATGAACAACAACAGCATTATAGCTGTAAGTAACAACCTGAGGCAGCCTGTGAACCCTGGTTCTGACACTAATGTGACTTTGGGCAGTCCCTTATCTAACTGAATGAAGGGGGAACAATGGAATCATGTGGAATGTCCCTATCAGCTGGGAATTACGTGATTTTATAATTACTGTTATAGGAGATATTAGATAAAAGGAAGGACCAACTCAGTATCAATGTGTTTAAGGCTCTTTTATTTCATCCTGGAGAGAATGATTACCTAAGAGCCAGCATTAGCAGTGTTACAGCCAGCAAGCAAGAGCAACGTATTGGAGCAGGCAGTCTCCATTATCATAGTCTTGGATGCAAAGATAGTCCCTCCTCTCATTCTCCATTGGCTGGTTACTTCAGAGTTACAATCTTACCAACAGGCAATTTACAAAAACCAATTATCCTAATTATTCAAGTGGGTTTTAACCAATCAACACAAGGACTGTTTTAATCCTCTCTGAAATGGGGCTTAGGTAGGGAACAGGAAACTTAGTTTGTTTTGATGGAAAGGTTCCCTGACTCCATCTTAGTGATTAATGGAGAGGAAGTCTGCCATCTTTCTGAACTTTATCTCCCACAATAGATAAAGGGAGAAACCAGTTTGGGAAGATTTCATGCAGGAGGGAGAAGGGCACTTAATAATATTAGTTAGCATTTATGTAAAATTTTCAGGTTTGCAAAGTGCTTTACATAAGCTATCTCATTTGATCCTCAAATAACCTTTCAAGATAGGTGCTACTATTATCCTTATTTTATAGAGGAGGAATTAAAGCTGATAGGTTTAAGTAATTTGCCCAGGGTTGTGTGGTTCAGAAGTGGAAGAAGCAGATTTTTTAAAAACCTTTCCTTTGTTAACTTGGAAATAACACAGAACTACCAAAGTAGTCAGAAAATCTAAGTCTTTAATCAGGAAAGGGATAAGTCCAATATTTGGCCCTTTACTCAAGAGTCTGGCGCCACAACTTTTACAGGGTTTACACCCCGGACTCTGGGGACATTATACCTGGGAGTGCCACCATGCTAGATGACAACTCCAAGGAACAAAAGAATTTGGGGAACCTATATACCATTTGGGGGAACCAGGGGCAGAGAAAGACTATTGATTGATTGACATTACAATGTTTACAAGGAAATAGGAGTGTTCAAACTATACTGACAGAATACAATCAAGTCTGGGAAAAGAATTGTAGCTAGAGGCTAGGGTCTAAGGCAGGGGTCCCCAAACTAGGCCTGCAGGCCACATGTGGAGCCCCCAAGGCCATTTATCTGGCCCCCACTACACTTCTTAGAAGGGGCACCTCTTTCATTGGTGGTCAGTGAGAGGAGCACTGTATGTGGAGGCACTGCAAAGTGTGGCGACGCTCATGTACAGTACTACTTCCAGTGACATAATCCTTTGCCTGGAGCCTTGTTCTGAAAGTAACTGAACAAGAACGAGGCGTTGCACAAAGGATTATATGGCTGCACAATGGAAGATGTCAGCATGGTGAGTGGCAGTCTTGGGGAGGGGATTCCACACTGTGTATACTGCTGCCTGGTATAGTGGTGGCAGTGATGGGCCTGTGCAAGGTGTGACAGACCCATCACAGCCAGTGCTGCAGCCTCTGCTATCCCAGACAGCTGTATACAGATTTGTTCATAGTTGTTTTTTTTAATAGTCCAGCCCTCTAACAGTCTGAGGGACAGTGAACTGGCCCCCTGTGTAAAAAGTTTGGGGACCCCTGGTCTAAGGGAAGGGGTTGCTTACAATGGATACTAAAAAGATGGTCCCTGCCCAGGTGTGGGTCTTCTTGGGAAAGGGTCTCTGATACAATAGGGTCCATTATTCAGTCTGAAACTGCTAGCCTGAGATTCCCCTCAGGATGGATTCTCACAGGAACAGGGAACAAGTACAAACTTTGGGGTCTCCAACTTACAATGTAGTCCTGAAACTTGGGGTTCATCAGATCTTACTAGGCTATAAGTTTGGGGTTTCTAGATTCCATGTTGACACATTCCATCTTGGAATCTAAATTAAATATTCATTCCAAAGCAAAAAAGGTGTAAGGGCTAGACAATGGGGGTGAAGTGACTTGCCCAGGGTCACTGAACTAGGAAGTATATGAGGCTGGATTTGAACCCAGGATCTCCCATCTCCAGACTTTGCACTTTATCCACTGTGTAACCTAGCTGCCCCAGGAGGCAGGATTTTAACTTAGGACTTCTTATCTGAACACAAGGTCTGGTACAAAATCAGCATTTAATAAATGCTTATTGATTGATTTCTGCCTCTAAATCTGATACTCTTATCTACTGTGCCACCAAGTTGCCTGATTTGAGTTGGATCCTGAAGGAATTGTAGAAATTAGATGAAAATCAGTATTGCTCTAAAAATGCAAATTTGAAAATTCCTGACTTCATTTTACCAGGAGGAATTAGGACTCCCCCCCCCCCAAATTAAATATGGCAGATGTTGGAGGAGATGTGGGAAAATTGGGATACTAATAATACACTTTTGGTGGACCCATTTTGGAAATCAATTTGAAATGATGCCCAGAGTTATAAAATTGGGTATAATCTCTGACCCAATAATACTGTAGAATTTAAATTAATACTTAAGTATTATATTTTATAAAGTTTATTATCTAGCAAAATAGAACCACGTGACTTAAGTTTTTCTACCTGTTCAAAAGTCCCATGTCCACAGCTGCCCTCGCAGGAAGAGAAGAGAGCAAGAGACAGAATTCCACAGAATTTATATCCTGTCTACCAGTGTAATGACAGGAAGACAGTGGGGTGCTGGGAATCATAGTTTTGCTGGGAATTGTAGTTTTTTTTTAGGGTAACAGATTCTAATTATACAACACCCCTGTTGGATTTGATTCCCAAGAAGTTCAGGGAAAAAGGAAAAGAACCTATATGTTTCAAAGTATTTATAGTAGCCGTCTTTATGATGGGAAAGAACTGGAAACTGGAAGGGAATGGCTGAACAAATTGTGGTATATGATTGTGATGGGCTACTACTGCATCCTAAGAGAAGATGAGCAGGTTAAAATTTTTTTTATACCTTTACCTTGTTATAAGGAAGAGAGGATTTGAGCATATGTGCTTCCTTATAACAACCTTTTATTTTGGAATCAATACTAAGCATTGGTTCTAAGGCAGAAGAGTGGGAAGAGCTGGGTAATTGGGCTTAAGGGATTATTCTGCCCAAGGTCATACAGAGAACAGCTTAAATTATTTATTTATTATTTTTTTTTATTACATGTAGAAACAATTTTAGACAGTTGTTGTCTGACATTTTAGGATTCAGATTTTCTCTTTCGCTCCTTCCTATACTCTTCCTCCCCAAGGCGTTAAGTAGTGTGATACAGGTAATAACAGTGCTTTCATGTAACACACATTTCTATATTGTTTATAACGTGACAGAAGACACATATCACACATACAACAAAAAAACTCATTAAGGAAATAAAGTGAAAGATGGCATACTTTGATCTGTAACCAGACTCCAACAGTTCTTTCTTTGGCTATGGGAGAGCATTTTCCATCATGAGTCTCTTGTGATTATCCTTTTTTTTGTTATTGTTATTCCAGAGTCCTTGATGACAGATTACAACAATCCCACTTTACAATTTCACAGTGCTTTGTACTTTTCAAAGCCCTTTTCCATGAGTTTTTTAATCTGATGCTTGCCATCATTCTATTAAGGAGGTAGAACTAGTATGAATTCTAGCCTTCAAAAAATCCTTGATTTCTTGTGGATATCTTAGGATCATGCTTTGCTGATCACAGTTTAGTCCTCCACCAGCAGATCATTGTATAATAATATTTCTTTTATTGTATACAGTATTCTCCTGGTCTCAAGCAGGTTCATTTTTTAAAAACTTGGAAAAACCTACATGAAATAATGAAGAAAGGAATAAGTAGGACCAAGAAAACATTATATACAGATATAGAATGAATCTTTGAAAACCAACTTGTGAATGAATGCTCACCTCCAGAGAAAGAACTGATAAATAAAAACAAAAAAGACAAAAAAGAAAAGAATGGAAGGATGGGATGGAGGAAAGAAGGAAGGAATGAAAAGGGATGAAAGAGAAACAAAGAAGGAAGAAAGGGAAAAAGAAAGAAAGAAAGAGAGAAAGAAAGAAAGAACGTAAGGTCAAATAGCTGTTAGAGATCTGAAACTTGAGTTCAATTCATCTGACCCCAAAGCCAGAGCTTTCTCTCCACTACAATGATAATTCCTTCTCACCCTTGGAATGTCATAAACTCGTGATTCAGTCTGCAATCTAGTGGGCTTGTACTTTATCCTCCAATAGTCCTTGGATTTACTTTTTCTATATTTATTCATTTATTCAAAAACACTAGGCAGAGCAAGGTAAGGGGCTACTGGATTAGGGAGAGACACCAAAATAAAGCATACACAGTTCCTGCCCTCATGGATTTTACATTCTAGTAGGACATATATTAAGATAAGCATAATACAAAATATACTCTAAATCCATAAGACACTTATAAGTAAGATGCTATAAGAGTTCATAAAAATGAAAGATCACTTCTTGCTGGGAAAGTCAATCAAAATTTGAACCTTATCCTTCCTAGCTGTAACATTTTGTACTTTTACAATTCATTTGAATATAGCAGGCGTTATTTATTTATTTTTTAAACCTTTACCATCTTAGAACTAAGTATCAGTTCCAAGGCAAAAGAGCAGCAAGAGCTAGACAATTGGGGTTAAGTGACTTGCATAGTGTCCCACAGTTAGAAAATGTCTTGGGTCATATTTGAACCCACGACTTTATATCACTAGATCTGGTTGTCTGCCCAATGAGCCATCTATCTGCCTCTGTAGAGGGTTCTTAACTTGGGGTCCATAAACTTATTTTTAAAATATATTAATAACTATTTCAATATAACTAGTTTCCTTTGTAATCCTACACATTTTCCTTTAAGCTATTAAAAACATGATTATGAGAAACCATCCATGGACTGCACCAGATGGTGGACGGAGTCCATGAAACAAAAAAGATCGAACCCTTCAGATCCAAGTCTCTTTGAAACTAGGATACATAAATCTCCATTTTATTTTTATTTTTTTAAAAATTATTTAATTCATTTAGAATATTTTTCCATGGTTATATGATTCATGTTATCCCTCCCCACTCCTGTAGTCAACAACCAATTCCACTGGGTTTTACATGTATCATTATTCAAAACCCATTTTCATATTATTAATATTTGCAATATAGTGTTTAGAGTCTATGTCCCCAATCATATCCCCATTGAACCATGTGATCAAGCAGTTGTTTTTCTTCTGTATTTCGACTTCCATAGTTCTTTCTTTGGATGTGGATAGTGTTCTTTCTCACAAGTCTCTCAGAATTGTCCAGGATCATTTCATTGCTGCTAGAAGAGAAGTCCATTACATTTTATTGTACCACAGTATATCAGTCTCTGTGCACAACATTCTCCTGGTTCTGCTCCTCTCACTCTGCATCAGTTCCTGGAGGTTGTTCCAGTTCACACAGAATTCCTCCAGTGCATTATTCCTTTTAGCACAATAATATTCCATCACCATCAGATACCACAATTTATTCAGCCATTCCCTAATCAAGGGACACTCCCTCATTTTTCAATTTTTTTTTGCCACCACAGAGTGTGAATATGAATATTTTTGTACAATACTTTTTCCTTATTATCTCTATGAGGTACCAACCCAGTAGTGGTATAGCTGGATCAAAGGGCAGGCAGTCTTGTAGCACCCTTTGGGCATAGTTCCAGGAATGGTTGAATGAATTCACAGCTCCACCAGCAATGCATTAGTTTCCTAATTTTGCCACATCCCCTCCAACATTTATTATTTTCCTTTGCTGCCATATTAGCCAGTCTTCTATTTGTATTAGTTGGTACCTCAGAGTTGTTTTGACATAATCTCCATTTTATAGATGAGTAAACTGCTATTGAGTGACAGAGATGGGAGTTAAGCTCAAGTAGTCTGAGTCCTACATTCCTCCCAGTGTACCACACTGCTAAATTTTCACTGCACATATTTTTATCCATTTTCATTAAAGATAATGCAGGGGGACATAAAGGGGTGACATTATAAGTAAATTAGGGGAAGATAGAATAGTTTACTTGTAAGATCTATTGAGAAGGGAATAATTTGTGACCAAAGAAGAGATAGAGAACATTTCAAGATATAAAATGAATAATTTTGATTATATTAAATTAAAATTTGAGGTTTACAGGTTTTTGTGCAAATAAAACCAATGCAACCAAGGTTAGAAGGGAAACAACAAACTGAGGGAAATTTTTATAACAAATTTTTCTGATGAAGGTCTCAATTCTCAAATAGATATAGAACTAAATCAAATTTATAAGAATATGCCATTCCCTAATTTACAAATGATCTAAGAATATGAATAAGCAGTTTTCAGATGAAGAAATCAAAGCTATTAGTAATCATGAAAAAAAATTCTAAATCTCTCTTGATTATAGAGAAATGCAAATTAAAAGAATTCTGAGGTACCAACTTACATCTATTAAACTAGTCAATATAATAGTAAAAGAAAGGAATAATTTTTAGAAGGGATGTGATAAAATTGGGAAACTAATGCGTTGTTGGTGGAGTTGTAATTGATCCAATCATTCTGGAGAGCATTTTGGAATTATGTTCAAAGGGCTATAAAACAATACATACCTTTTGATTCAGTAATACCACTATTGGATTTGTATCCCTAAGAGATAAAAAAAAATGGGAAAGGACCTAATTGTACAAAAATATTTATAGCTGCTGTGAACTTTAGATTACTCCACCCTACTTAGTCTAACAAAATCAGGAATGTCTACACCCATACTTAAGGATTAAGTATCTAGGAGGATGGCCTATGATAGACATGTGCTAGCAAATGGCAAATAAGAAACAGTTGACAGACCCCTGGGCTATCCTAAGTCAAGCTTAAGCTACCATTGGTACAGGTGAGATGCAGGAAAGTGATGTAAAACCCTCTGTATATTTCACATCACTTCCTCTCTCTGGCCTCATTTACGGCAGAGAGGTGGCTGGCGGCAGCAGCTATTGTCCAGTTTGGCAGTGAGTTTTCCTTGATACTATACTGGGAGAAACTGAGTAGCCTAGTTCAGGTAAGGCATCTTACTGAGCTCTATTGGAGTTTAGGCTTATCCTTTCTCCTTTACCTTCCAAACACTACCCTCTTAGAAAGCCTCTAATCTTCAGAGACCTCATGGTGGAAGACTTTGAACTTCTCCTGGCACAGGCCAGGCTGGAGAAATCCTACACCCTTTCCCTCTCCTTTCTCCTTAATTCCTTTCCTCTATATTAATTAAACCACCATAAATTTACTAACTGACTTGGATATTTTATTTGGGATATTCCCTGGAGACCAAAATTAATTTAGATTTAGGTCACAACCCTAAAATTATCCTTACACTGCTCTCTTTGTGGTGGCAGAAATTTGGAAACTAAAGGGATGTACCTTCGTTGGGGAATTGCTGAACAAATGGTGGTAGATGATGGTGATACAATACTATTATGCTAGTAGGAATGATAAACAGGATGACTTCAGAAATAGCTGGAAAGACCTACATGAACTGATGCACAGTGAAATAAGCAGAACCAGGAGAACATTATACATGGTAACAACAATATTGTGGAATGATCAAATATGGTAGACTTAGCTACTCTCAGCAATACAATGATCCAGGACAAGAAAGAACTATTGGAGTCAGAATGCAGATGAAAGAATATGATTTTTGTTTTTTATTTGGGTTTATGTTTTAGGGTTTTGGTTTTATATGATTTATTCACAACAAAAATGAACAATATAGAAATATATTTTCCATGATAAGAAATATATAACCCAGATTGAATGGATTGCCAGCACTGAGAGGGTGAAGGGAAGGGGAGGGTAGAAGGAGATAAGTTTCAATTATATGATTTGGAAAACTTATGCAGAAATTTATTATATATAATTAGTAAAAAAATAAAATTATTGGGGCAGCTGGGTGGCTCAGTGGATAGAGGGCCAGGCTGGAGTAAGGAAGATCTGGGTTTAAATTTGGTTTCAGACACTTCCTAGTTGTGTGAAACTGGGCAAGTCACTTAAGCCTCATTGCCCAGCCCTTACTACTCTTATGCCTTGGAATGAATACTCAGAATAGATTCTAAGACAGAAAGTAAGAGTTAAAATAAATATAGTACTGACTGTGCTTCTAGCTCTAAAAAGACAAATCAGTGACCAATAGTCCTTCCCCACAACATTTAGTGAGTCAGCAAGACTGCAGGGATGGATGTACAAAACTTGTTGAATAAATTGACTCTATACAAGCCCTACATCCTTCAAAATCATTAAGGATACCCCATGGATAAGAAAGCAATTTTTTGGATGATTCAAAAGTTGGTTCTTTAGCTTCACAGTGAGAGCTGTCCAAAAGTGGAGTGGGTTATCTCAGGAGAAGATAAGAACTGACATTTACAGAAAGTTTTAAACTTTTGCTACATATAGGTTTCCCTTTATTTTCATTTCACAAACTTTAACTTACAGCTTTTATAAAAGAAATTGTGTATATTTTTTATATTAAAAGATAAAATGCATTGCTATTGTACAATAATATACATACATTTTAACCATTTCTAAGTTTCCAAACTTTTTCTGCATTGTCTACTGCCTTTTAGTGTGTCCTCTGTGGTTGCCATTAAACTCCCAAGAATTCCCATTTAATTTCTTATGTGGATCCATGATATCTCACAACTGTGATGTGGATAGTTGAGATGTGTAATGTACATTGTCTGCAGAAGTGAAGCTTCATAACACATCTGTGCTGTAGATACTACAAATAGTATTATTGTAAATGGAGTCTTAAAGAGGTTAAGGGACTTGCCCAATGAGATAATTTAGGTGAAATTCTTTGAAAATCATAATGGCCCATATGCATGTTAGGGATGATGTTGACAGCAATGATGGTGATCTTTCTTCAATGGAGTCTTTCTATAGGTGCTAGGCTGGATGACTAGCTTGGGTTTGAATTTTTTGTGGAAGAGTAGCTAGTTAGATACAGGTTTGACTGGAAAACCTCTGAGGCCTCTTTTTGCTAGAATTTTTTTTCCTACAGATTCCTAAGCACCACACAACACAACACAATAAAAAGATATCATCAAATCTCAGCAATAACATTAATGGTGGCCTTTAGATTAAGCATTATTTATAAAGTCCAGACCAACATCCCAAACATCTATGTAACCCCTCTAAGAAAGCTGCTGAGGGATGGCTCAATGGGTTGAAAGTCAGGAATGGAGATGGGGAGGTCCTGGGTTCAAATCTGAACTCAGACATTGTAAACCTCAAAATTTCTCAGACTTATGAATGTTAGGGGTTTCCCCCATTGGGGAATCTTCTACTTAAAAAAATTCCCTAGCAGATGGTGAGAACTCTACTTGAGTGTGGGGGCTCCTAGCTATGGGAGTGTCCCTGCTCCACCCTACTTAAGACTGCTTTAGGACAGAAAACTGTTTGCTAAACAATGAAAGTACTTTGATCCATGCTTATGGAAGGGACAGGAAGTTCTTTGAGTCATGACTGTTTTAGAATTGATACAATGGGATACTAAGTACCTATAAAGGTGGGGCAACTTGTAAACTACTTAAACCTAAAAGGGTGATAACTTATTCAGAGGTTTTTTCTTAATGAAATTTGTCGACACAGCAGCATTTTTTTCTGACTTACTAAAGAGATTAAAACTACTCCACTGTGAATTCAAAATGGGCGGTCCTTTAGAAACATCTACAGTGATTGGTAGATGTAAGGACTTAGGGGAGGTGACAGAGGAAATTTTGCCCTTAAAAATAAGAGCTTGGATCTCATTCAGGAATCTCGATTTCTGATTCTCATTCTGGAGGATCTCATTCTGAGAGACTCATTTCCTTGAGGACTGATGCTTGAGGGTTCTTTCCTTGGAGATAGATCTCTTTGAGGAGAAGTGCTCTTGGCGGAAATCTCATTCTGAAGGAGAGCTCCTTGAGGAGCTCCTCTGAGGGGCTCTGTCCCTCTGCGGTAGGAGCTCTGGAGGCTCTTGAGAGAGGCCCTTTGAAACAATCTCTGGCTGGAAGACTCTTTGAGGAAGGACGCTGGCCTGGTGTCACTAGTATCCTTGTTTAGTCAGAACTTGTGGTGAGTGTTAAAAAACTGACTGATTTCTCTTTTAAGACTCAGGTCTAGGCCATATTGGCTTGAGGCCCTTCATACTTATTCCTTTCTTACTCTCTCTCTTTCTTTGATTACTCATTGTATTGTTAATTAAAATCTCTATAAAACCCAATTGACTTGGGTATTTGAATAATTGGGAATATTTCTCTGGCGACCACCTTATATTTGATTTTAAAACCCAAGACACTGTAGTGAAACATATTTCTGCAGTCAAATTTACTCACCCTCTCTTATATCTATCACAATTTATATCTTCCACTATTTTAATCACTATAGTTTAAGACCTCAACCATTTTAAATCTCACAACACTTCTGAGCTCAGTGTCCCTGGGCAAGTCACTTAACCCCCATTGCCTAACCTTCACTGTTCTTCAGTCTTGGAACCAATATACAGTATTGACTCTCAGAAGGTAATGGCTAAAAAAAAAAAAGAACTGCTGAGTGGTTTGCTAATGACATTACAGACATTACACATTCATACACTAATGATGAGAATATCATTTTCATCTGCAGGGTTCAACATATTAGTGGAAATGTACTTATGCAGCTTATTTTGGGACTTCCCTTGGAAACGGTTCACAAGGGCCGTCGAGTGGGGCTGGTGTACCTGTCAGGAGTGATTGCAGGTTAGTATTCTGAGGACAGTTGCATACTCAATGAATGGTATGATTGGTTGATTAATTGCTCCATCCAGGGTAGAAACAGTTAAATAACTAATTAACCAATGCTACACTGGTTCCATGAATGGGCTGATTTTTCCTTCATATCTAACTTGTATAAAGCTCTCCCAAGTTCAGCCTATAATTATATTCCCAAAGAATATTAATTCAATTTATGAAGTCAGAGAGTAAATGGATAAAAAAATGAAACTTTAAAGGATGTCTCATCATTGTCATTTTCTTCAATGAAATTAATTGTTTCTATGATTTGTTCTCTAACTGATTTTGGAGAATCATATTATTTAATTTCCAATTAATTTTTGACCATGTATCCTTACTGATCATTATTTTTATTACATTATGATCTGAAAAGGTTGAATTTATTATTTCTGCTTTTCTGCATTTATTTGCCATGTTTTTATGTCCTAGTACATAGTCAATCTTTGTGAATGTACCATGTGCTGCTGAAAAGGTGTATTTATTTTTCTCTATATATCTATTAACTCTAATTTCCTAAGATTTCATTCATATCTTTTACCTCTTTCCTATGTATTTTTTTATTTTATTTTATCTAAATTTGATAGTGGTAGGTTCAGGTCTCCCACTAGTATAGTTTTACTCCTTCAATTCCACTAGTTTCTCCTTTAGAAAATTGGATGCTATACCATTTGGCACATACATGTTGATTACTGATATTTCCTCATTGTCTATACTCCCTTTTATCAGGATGTATTTACCTTCCCTATCCCTTTTAATCAGATCTATTTTTACTTTGGCTTTGTCAGATATCATGATTGCAACTCCTGCCTTCTATCAGTTGAGGCCCAATAAGTTTTGCTCCAACCTTTAATTCTAACCTTGTAAGTTTCTACCTACCTCAGGTGTGTTTCTTGTAGACAACATATGGTAGGATTTTGGATTCTAATCCACTCCTATTTGTTTTCATTTTATGGGTGAGTTCATCCCATTCACGTTCAAAGTTATGATTGTCACTTGTGTATTCCCCAGCATTTTGATATCCTCTCCTGGTTCTCTCCTTTCTTCTTTTGCTATATCCTTTTAAACCAGTGGTTTGCTTTTAATCAATCCCCCTAATCCCTTCCCTTAATATGCTTCCCTTTTTGGCCCCTCCCTTTTTGTTCCCTTCTTATTTTTTTAGGATCGGTTAAGTTCCCTCCCCCATCTCTTTCCCTCCATTTTTGTACTCCCTCCCTCTCCCCTCCCTTAGTTTTCCCTTCTTACTTTCCCTGTAGGATAAGATAGAATTCAATGGATCTAGATGCTCTTCCCTCTCAGAATTTATTTCACCAAGAGTAAGGTTTAAGTATTACCTATTAGCATTCTCTTCCTCTCCTTCTTATAAGAGTATTCTTCTCATGTGTATCTTTGTGTGATAAAGATTATTCTATTTATTTTATTTCTTCAAGTATCTCTTGGTGCCATCTTCAATTCCCCCCTTTTCTTTTTTTTGCATATCATCTTATAGCACTTATTACTCCAATCTCTTCCTGTGAATGATTCTTCTAATTACTATAATAGTCAATATAATTTTTGAGAGTTACAAATAACATTTTCCCTATATATATATATATATACATATATATATATATATATATATATATATATATATAATTTGATCTTATTGTAGCCCTCAAAGAAGAAAGTTTGAATAAAAAAACACCCCCCCCCTTCCCTCTCTTTCTTATTTACCTTTTTATGTTTCTCTTGATCTTTGTGTTTGGATATCAAACTTTCCACTTAGTTCTGGTCTAAAAAATAAAACTAAAAAAATGAAAAGAGATAAAATATCCTTTTGTAAGCAAATAAAATATATTTTAACATGATAATTTTCTTTGTTCATTTATAGTTAGTTATTTTCTTGTCCTTTCAAAGAGATCTTTTGGGGTTGTGGCCTATATTTGGATTAGTATGACATGTATTTATTTTTTTAAACCCATACCTTCCTAGTATGCCTAATTAGTATCAATTCTATGTATTGGTTCCAAGACAGAAGAGCAGTAAGGGCTAAGAAATTGAGGTTAAATTGCTTGTCTAGAGTCACATAGCTAGGGAAGTGTCTGATTTGAGTCCAGGACCTTGTTTCTAGGGCTGCCTCTTTATCCAAATTAGCTACTTATCTGACCCAAATATGACATTTATTAAGCAATTGCTCTGCACCTAACATTGTGCTAGATATTTTAGGGGATACAGAAATGACAAGATATGGTTTTGCCCTCCAAGAAATAAGATGAATGTATCTGGAATCATTAGAAAAATCTCAAAAGGGCTTCATTGTGTGGTAGTGTTGAATAACTCCCATAACAGCTTGGGAGAGGGATAATTCAAGGTGGAGAGAAATAGGAGGAGGCAGGATTGATGCTTGGACTTCACCAGGGGAGAAGAGAGAGACTGTTATGTGTAAAGGTGTGACCATGAAAATGAGACTGGGAAATTGAGAAGATTTGAGGTCATCTTCCACCAGTGACTACTGGGAGAACGCTGGAAGGCATCAGCTTTAGGGGGTTCTAATAAGAATGCTAGAGTCAGGAGGTTCTAATTCTTAGTCAACCTGCCAGTCTTGGTTTCCTCTTTTGTCAAATGAGACCGATAACTGTTGTTAGGAAAGCTCTTTGTAAAGCACTATAGACACGGGCATGATTAAATAAGGCTGGATTGTATGAATGGGCTCCCTTTTTCTTTTTCTTTTTTGACAAGCAGATCAATTTGAATTTGATGTTAATGATTAAAGGGTAAGTTACAGAAGCTCAGCAAGAAATGACATGGGAAGAAAGCAGAGGTCAAGAAAGAGAATAGAGTATGTAGATAAAAATATATTCAGCATATACCATGGTGGTTGGTTAGCTTGAAGAGCCCTGCCTTGAGAGGTTAGAACTTTCTTTTATGTAGTGCTTCTATTTAATATCAAAGATTGGGAAAAAAATAAATCTGGAGTCCTTTGTTGCTGTTTAGCCAGAACATCTTGAATTTCTATTCTGTCTTACAGGAGTTTGGTTTTTAGTTAAATTCATTTATTAAACATTTATTAAGTATGGTGTGCCCAGCATTGTGTTAGGGGACATAGAAAAATAAGACTGGGTCCTTGCCTTCATATGGTCTGTAGTCAGGGTAGTGGGGATATGACACATATTCTCAAGAATCACAATAATGAACATAGAGGATTTGACATCTAGGATGTAGGTTCAAATGCTGATGCTGCCATTTATTATCTGTAGCTTTAGGTAAGTCATATAATCTCTTTGAGTTTGTTTTCTAGATGATCCTTGATTCTATATTTGTTATTCTTTTTTTTAATAACTTTTACATTGTAACAGGTTAAATTTTTGGGGTAGGAGTTTGAACAAAAGTCAGAAGAGCAGTTTCTTAAACACAAAATGCTTAGTTTATTATTAGGAAAGTGCAGATAGGAAATAGAAAGGAGGAAGGTGAGATAAATCTTATAGTAATTTATAACCTAACCTAAAATCCCAATCCTAAATGAAATTTTCTAAAAAACCCTAACTCTATCTTCCTTTAAGGGCAGTGTCTTCTGCCAGGGCCAGGCTCCAGCCTAACTTTTCTACTTTGACTATCTAATGCTTTACCCACTATCTATCCACCTATCTACCCAAGATTATCAACAATCAATAAGGTCATTAAGGCCTTAAATCCATTTCTCTGACTCCAACAGTCCCAGAAAGAGTGAGTCACACACTTCCCTTCTCAGGGGACCCAGAGACAAAAAGCCCCTTTCCAATTGCCAGCTGTAACTGACTTAGCCACACCCTTCTAACTGTCACCAACTGACAGTTTGCACAGCAAGGGGGCTCTTACTCAGAAATCTTTTTGCTCTCTTGCCTCTTAAATAGAAAAGGGAAGAAATTAAGAAAAACTCCTTTAATATATCTCCCTTCCCTGAGACCTGTTGAGAGACCAGTTTCCCCAATGGATCTTTCAACTAAAACTATATCCTATACTCTATATTATAAACAGAGAGAAATAATGAGAAAAGGAAAGAAAGCAAAGAATTCTTGCAACATTCAAGTCTCAAATAATATACAAATCCAAATATTTCTAGTTACAGAATCAAAAAATTCATACTATACTCTACATAAATAAAACCTATTATTATTATACTTTACAGAAATAAGAACCTATAGATATTAATCCAAATAATGGATTTATGGTTACTATACATAAAAAATTATATAAGAAAATTAAACAATCTTATATACATATTATATACTTCTAAAAATAAATAAGAACTTCATATACATATTAATAAACATCTAATATCCCCCTGAGGTGGATGTTGATCAACACTTATAACACTTTACCATTTACATATCAATGAGTTATTTTAACTTTTTCTATAAAAGTATATTATATCTATAACTTTTTCTATAATATAAAAGTATATTAATAATAATTATTTCTACTTAAAACTACTAAATCCTGTAACATAATATATATAATAAATAATATATAACATGATAAAACACCATAACATAAATTATACACTTACTTATTAAATCTTACTCTTCTATTTTAAAATTAAACCTTGATGTAAAAGAATATCAAACCTTTTTATTGAATAGAAAAGTATAAGTTCAAAAGTTCAATGTCTTTGAAAATAATGTCTTTGTAATTGTCTTTGTAGTCTTCTTCTTGATGCATGTAGTTAATCTTCTTCAAAGGTAGGTACTCTTTTCACATGTGAACAATGGATCCACGATGTCCTCTCTCCTATCTTGATTGCTGTAGGGGTTGTCAAAATTACTTCTCAGGCTGGTTGCATTGCTCCTGTTTGCTGAAAGTTTTTTACATAAATTGTATCTCAAGGATTTAAATCATGAAGAGAAAAATCTATAGGTCCAGCTTGCATTACAACTCCTGATTCATGTAGTTTTTTTATTTTGGTTTTTAGATCTCTTATATATGTCGTAATAGTTGCATCTCCTCCTAACAATGACACATATACCAGATTAAAAGGTTTTGCATGCATAGGTGGATGACCAAACAACGTCGCAAATGGTGAGATGTGTAGATCTCCCCTTGGACTACTTTATAAGTAGAACAATGCTAACGGTAGAGCATCAGGCTATTTCAAAAGAGTTTCAGTACATAATTTTCCTGTTATTGTCTTTAATTCCCTATTCTTTCTCTCTACTTGTCCTGAGCTCTGTGGGTGGTATGGCACATGAAATTTTGGTGTTATACCAAGGCAAGAATATATTTGTGATAAAATCAAATCTGTAAAATGTGTTCACCTGTCTGAATTCTTGCTGGTAAACCAAATCTAGGTATAATTTCTTTTAACAATATTTTGGCTACACATGCTGCCATTGCCTGTGCTGTTGGTAATGCCTCCAGCCATCTGGTTAGCTGGTCTACTATGATTAAACAAAATTTGTAATGTCCAGATTTTGTCATTGCTATAAAGTCAATTTGTAGATGTTCAAATGATGTGTAGGCATAATGGATATATCCCCCAAATGCTTTTCCTCAAAAACTTTGCTGGTTATATGCTTGGCAAGTTGCAAAAGCTCCACATACTTTTGAGGCAATGTTTGTTATGCCAGGGGCTATCCATACTTTCTTTATCAAATCTACAATAACTTGTGTTCCAAAAATGACCATTTTTATGAATTGATTGGCAGATTTGTTGATAAAATATTTTTGGATGCCACCCATATACCATTAACTTATTTAGCCTTAAATTTTTGTTTCCATTTCTTAACCTCTTTCTCATTATATGCAAAGGGACAAATCTGCTTCATTTATAATTGTCAAATTTAAAATCAATTCAGGGCCTTCCATAGCAGTGAGTTTTGCAGCAACATCTGCCCTGTGGTTTCCTTTCAAAATAGGATCAGTTCCACCACCTGTGTGGGCAGAGATTCAGGTAGTTGTAAAGCTGCAAGAGGTTCAGTGATAATTTTGGCATTCACAATGGTTTCTCCTGCTGATGTTAAAAAACCTCTTTGTAGCCAGAGTACCCATAGTGTGACATATCCCAAAGGCATACTTTGAATCTGTATAGATTGTTGCTTTTTTGTCTCTTGCAATCATCAATGTAATTTGTGCACTTAGATTTGATGGAAGCGAAGCTGACCACAGGGTTGCAAACTCTGTGACTACAGCTGCTCCAGTGTAACACATATCATTTCTCATAAAGGAAGAACCATCTGTAAACAAAATTGGATCTGCATTTGCTGATGGAGTGTCTAGGAGATTTTCATGAGGCTTTTCTGCCATAGACACTAATGATTCACAACTATGTAATGGTTCTCCTGAGATTGGTAAATCTGGAGGCAATGTATCAGGGTTAAGTGTTGTGCAGCATTTTAAAGTAATTTTTTTCATTGCCTGGTAAAGTTATTTCATATCTTGTAAGCCTTTGGTCTGAGAATGCCTGTGTTCTATGTCTTAGCAGTAATGCTTCCATTTCATGTGGGCACATTATTGTTAGTGGGTATCCCAACACTAAATATGCAGACTTTGTTACTAGTAGAGCTGTTGCAACAACACCTCTGAGGCATGGGGATGCGCCAGTAGCTATTGGGTCTAATTGAACTGAATAATATGCAATAGGACATTGGACAGATCCTAAAGCTTGTGTTAACACACCTGAGGCTACTCCTCTTCATTCATGTACATGCAGAGTGAATGGTTTCTTATAATCTGGGATGCCTAGAGCAGATTGCCTGCTTTAATTTAGTAAGCTCTGCTAGGTGTTTTGCAGCCCACTTAAGTGGTTCAGTAACTGCATCCTTTGCTAATGCTATAAGAGGTTTTGTGATTTCTCCATAGCAAGGAATCCATTGCCTGCAAAAACCCATTGTTCCCAAAATTGCTCTCAATTGTCTTTTAGTGGATGGTGCACTTAATTTTTGTATATTTTTAATGCATTTAGGAGAAATGAAACAAGAACCTTCAGATAAAACCAATCCTAAAATACCTTTCTCCCTTTTGGGGAGACACACACCACTGAATCTTTGTTTTGAGATTTTTTGTCTTCTTTTATATAACTCCAACAAGAGATGTTTACTACCTGCTTGGCATGCATCGAATTTGGGGGGCCAAGAGAAAAGAATACACAAAAGGCATTAAAGGCTCTCCTTAAACTCAGTATTTTCATCAAATCTTGTGTCAAAATTTGGGTAAACAAAGTAGGACTTTCTATATAAAGACAACACCACATATGTTGAGCTCCTTTCCATGTAAATGCAAATATGTTTCTAGAATCTTCATGGATGGGTACTGAAAAAAAGGATTAGCACAAATATATTACTGTGAAATATTTTGTGGTACTAGGAATAGAGGAAATAATAGTTGATGGACTGGGAACAACAGGATGTCTTTTGACAATGTGATTATTAATAGCCCTTAAATCTTGGACAAAATGATACATAGGTTTTTCATTTTTGTCTAATTTCATTTTTTTAATAGTCAAAATAGGTGTATTGTATTCTGATTTGCAGGGAATTATTATTTTCTGATTAAGGAATTTATCACTGGGCTAATTCCTTCAATTGCTTTTTTTGATAATGGATATTGATGTATAGATAGAGGTGGACCACCTCTCATTTTAATTTGAATTGGAACTGCTAATTTAAGGAGGCCTACATCAGTAGAAGATGTAGCCCAGAGAGATTTGAGTATATCTGTTGGTATTTTAAAGGCTGGAGTTTTATCCACCTCCTGATTATCTACTATGAACAATTTTAGAGATTCTTCAGGTAGTTCTAATGTAATATCACCATCCTGAGTACATATTATCATGGCTCTTAATTTACACAACAGATTTCTTCCCTAATAAATTCATAGGGGAATTAGGCATTAGCAGGAATGAATGTTCCACAGATAAAGGTTCCATAGACACCATTTGTGGTGAAAGCTTTTGGACTTCCAAAGGTGTTCAGGATACTCTGACAACACTAATAGAGCCAATAGAATTACAATTAGGATCAGGTGTAGTCATAAGCACAGATCTTGATGCCCCAATATTTGGAAGACAATCATATAACGTATTACCTACCTTTAGTGTCACATGTAGGTTTAGGGTTATCTAGAGGAGAATGGACTGGGATAACTGGTGAAGTATAACTGTGTCTGGAAAATCAAATATTTTACTATTTGATTCTTGGGAAGATTGGATTTAGCTATCTCCTGATTGTAACTATGAAGGTACTTAGCTCTTCCTTTATTGGGAAGATTGAATTGTAATCCACAATCTATTTTTAGATTTTAATCCCCAAAAGGTGATAACTCAGTATTTGAAGTAGATCTACCCATTTTAACTACAAAAAAGGTGTTAACTAACTACAAAAGGTTGAACTAACCAAAAAAAGGTGTTAAGTAACCAAAAAAAGTATAATCTAACCAAAGAAGGTGTGAACTAAAGAGTGGGTAGTTCTGGAGAGGAGCATCTGCTGTGATTGGTAGATGTGAAATTTAGGGGAGGTGACATAAAGGAAAAATATCTTTAAAAAGAGGATCAGAGGCCAGAAGAAGGGATATTTGAAAATTCGATTCAAGTTAGATCAAAGAACTCTCACTCGGAGGAGAGACTGGAAGATGGACACTCAGACTTGGCTGTGGAACTGGATCCCTGCAGGAGCTTGTGCAGGAGACATCAGATGGCTTTTCTTTTAGACAGTCAGCGTTGGTGAACCCTGCCTTTCTTGAAGGTACAAACCTCAGAGAAAGGCCCATTTCCTTGAGACTTTTTTCCCTGATTAGGCCCTTAGAATGTCTATCTGGCTCTGAGGAAGCCAGAGCTTTCTCTCCCTCTTTACCCTTTTCTCACTTCCTTAATATCTAACCTCTATTATAAAATAAACTACCATAAATTACATTTTACTTTAGTAATTCATTTTGGGATTTAGAAATTAAATACCTGGCAACTACCAATTTAAACCACAAATTTTAATATTAAGTCCAATCACAATTAAATTTAACATTCTAGAGTCCTTTATCCCCTGGCAAACCTTCATAAAGGACCATGTGCACCCCTCTGAGATTCTTCTTGTTGAGGAGGATTTACATTTTGGCGATTGCATGGATATATGCCCCATTACGGATATATTGTGACAAGTCATTTGCCTTAGTTTAGTTACTGTTTCTATTATCCCCATAATTTCCAAAATTGTTATTT
Source organism: Monodelphis domestica (assembly GCF_027887165.1). Taxonomy (NCBI): domain Eukaryota; kingdom Metazoa; phylum Chordata; class Mammalia; order Didelphimorphia; family Didelphidae; genus Monodelphis; species Monodelphis domestica. The sequence continues at coordinate 366,098,259 of NC_077230.1, read as the reverse complement.
TGGAAATTTTTTCTATTATTATTATTTCTAGAGTAGTTGTTTTTCCTAGAATAGTTATTCCTATAGTTCCCACCATTATTTCTAAAATTGCTGAATATTTGATCCAGCATCTGTAATTTACCATCAGGTGTCCCCCTTTCTCCCACAAGTAACACATTGGTCTCCAGTTTATATACTCTCTTTGGGTTGTATATTCTCACACTAGAGCCATAGCTAACCCAAAATTTGCATCTTTTTTTTTTTCAAGCCTTTCAATTTTCACCATCAGTGCTTTTATCTCCTTTCTTAATGTGTCCACTAAATCACTATCATCGGCATCTTTCATTTCATGCCTATTATAAACATAAACTACCATTCTCCTTAATTCCTCAAGGTCCATATTCATCCAGTTAGGGCAATCAGTTTTAAAATACTCCTTGACTACTTTGCAACAATTTTTTTACAAACTACCTTCTTAATTGTTTAATGTCCCTTTCTCTTGTCCAGTCAATATCTATGCATCTTCCTCCTAGTTCTATAAGTTTGTCCATGAACTGAGAAGTATTTTCTTCTATTTCTTGCTTTAGCTTTTCAAATTTTGTCCAGGTACCAGATCTATCTGAACATGCTCTTACTGCATTCAGAACTGCCTTGCTAGCATGACAACCTTTCATAGTCCTTTTCATTGTTAATGTCCCAATGAGGGTCATTCTTAAGCCAGTGAGCTATACCCCACTCCTCACTGGTAAGCTTGATAACTTTATCTTTTTCCCTTTTAGTTAGTAACTCATCTAGAAGATATTAAAAATCAATCCAGGTTGTATCATATTGCCTGCATATCTTCTCTAGCTTTTTTTTTTTTATCACATCTATTGGATCCTTCTCAAAAGAAGGAATGCTGCACTTAAATCCCTCCATATTCCGAGGGGTAAACAGTTTGTGGTGCCTAATCGTTATGAATTCTCTCTTCTTTGGTTTGAAAGTTGGTACTTCTTTTAAAAGGAATAGTAGGCTAGGGTTTATATCTCCTTTTTGGGGGGGTTTATTTTTAGCAGCCTTTGTGGGAGAATTAGAAACAGTAAGAGATTTAGTTTGAGTCAAGTGAGAGATAGTTTCAGTCAAATGAGAGATATTATCTTCAACTTTAGAGATAGTTTCAGTTTGGTGGGCAATAGTTTTAGTCAATTTAAAGATGCAATCTTCAAGATATACAACTCTAGTCTCCATTAATCTCTCTTTCAGTTGTCTCCTTTTCTTAGTAAGAATTAAACTAAATACTTGATACAGATGGTACCCTTGAAACAATGCAGACAGCACAAATATTCCCATAAGTGGTACTAATCCAACATTGTAATATTTAATATCTCAGTGAAGGTCCCAGGTATTGGGAGTTGTTTGAGGTAACTTGGCACTACCTCCTTCACTACCCATTCCATATCAAGCAACATGGTTATACATCTATCCTTTTCCTAATATTGGAAAGAACAAAAGATCAATATGTTAATCAAACTCCTAGCTGGTCTTCCAGGCTGTAAAGGGTTAAATTTTTGGGGTAGGAGTTTGAACAAAAGTTGGGGGAGCAATTTATTAAACGCAAAATGCTTAGTTTGTTATTAGGAAAGTACAGATAGGAAATAAAAAGGAGGAAGGTGAGATAAATCTTATAATAACTCATAACCTAACCTAAAATCCCAATCCTAAATGAAAATTTCTAAAAAATCCTAAATCTATTTGCCTTCAAGGGCAGTGTCTTCTTCTAGAGTTAGGCTCTGGCCTAACTTTTCTATTCTGACTATCTAATAATTTACCCACTATCTATCTACCTATCTACCCAAGATTATCAATAATCAATAAGGCCATTAAGGCCTTAAATTCATTTCTCTGACTCCAACAGTCCCAGAAAGAGCAAGTCACACACTCCTTTTCCCAGGGGACCAGAGACAAAAAGCCTCTTTCCAACTGTCAGCTGTAAAGGCACACCCTTCTAACTGTCACCAACTGATAATTTTCACAGCAAGGGGGCTCTTACTCAGAGATATTTTTGCTCCCTTGCCTCTTAAATAGAAAAGGGGAGAAATTAAGAAAAACTCTTAACAACATTCTGTTCACGTATCAATTCTAAGATGGAAGAATGGCAAGGGTCAGACAATCAGGGTTATGTGACTTGCTCTCAGGGTCATACAACCAGGTGTGAACCTATCACCCAATTCCCCATTCTACAAATATATGATAAAAACTGAGCTATAATATATCTGTGGATAGAAAAATGTCATTTCAACTTGGTACTATGAATGAGTATAATCAAGGAAGTGACTTTTGAGTTGGGTAGAAATGGGCAGATGGGCATTCTATGTGTAGAGAACAATGGGAACCAATGCATGGAATTGGGCAAAGTGTTCAATAGGAAGTTAAGAATCTGGGTTCAAATCTGACCTCTACCACTTCTTATTTGGTGATCTTGAGCAAATCACTTAATCCCACTTGTCTAGCCCTTATGGCTCTTCCACCTTGGAATGAACCCTTCATATGGATTATAAGACAGAAGGTAATATTTTTATTTAACTATATAATTTTAAATAAAATAAAATTTTAAAATTAGGTAGGGGGGAACCCTACAGAATGACTGGAATGTAGAAAGCAAGGCCAATGAGGTAGGACTGGAGGGAGAGGGAGATTAGGAATAGAACTTGGTTTAACCATGGAACTTTCTAAGATGGAAAAACCTTTGAAAACTTTTGGGCAAGGAAATTAGTGACAAGGTGTCAGGGTTATTATGCCTGAGGTAGATTCATTTGGTAGCAGGGTAAGCAGGAAGCCAGAAAAGGGAAAGCAGGGAGGTAGAGAGACTCATAAGGATGACAGTAGAATAGAATAGGCTTTGTTTGGTGCTTTCACTTCTGATGTCTCATTCTTTGCCTTTCTTTCATTTCTGTAGGATCTCTTGGAAGCTCAGTCTGGGACCCTTTCCAAGCTCTAGTGGGGGCTTCAGGAGGAGTCTATGCTCTCACAGGAGGTTATTTTATGAATGTTTTAGTGGTAAGAACCTTCTTTGGGAATAGAGAATACCCACTGGTAGATTTTTTTGTTTGCCTGTTTATTGGGATTTGTCCCATTATCATCATAATTCATTGAACATACAGATTTAGCTGGAGTGTTATACAAGTGGCAAAGGGTGGTTTCTAAACAGGGCCAAATCCTGAATAGAAAGCAACTAGTCATGTTTTTAAAATATAATCAGTTAGGGCAGAGAGATGGTTCAGTGATTAGAGAGCCAGGACTGGAGATGGGAAGGTCTTGGGTTCAAATCTAGACTCAGATACTTGCTAGCCATATGACCCTGGGAAAGTTGTTCAACCCTAATCGTCTATGCCTTAATGCTCTTCTGCCTTGGAACCTATGCTTAGTTTAGTCTTAGATTCTAAGATGGAAAAGGTTTTAAAAACACAAAATGCCATCCAAGGGGAAAACGGAATTATTATCAAGTACCTTCCAAATATGGAAATCTATTAGAACGAAAGGACATTTCCTTTTCTTTTTACTTTATTTATTTTAAAATATTTTTCCAATTTTACATGATTTATTTTCTTTAACTCCTCTCTTCCCTCCCCTGTCCCCCCTCCCCCCCAGCTGACAAGCAATTCCACTGGGTTGTACAAAGGTTGTCACTTGATACCTATTTCCATATTATTCATTTTTGTGATAGAGTGAAATTTTTAAGGCCCAAGTTCCAAATCACATACCCATATATACATGTAATAAGTGATAAGTGATGTCATATGTTTTGCTTTTGCATTTCTACTCCCATAGTTCTTTCTCTCAATGTGAATAGCATTCTTTCACTTCAGGAGTGTCCTGGCTTGTTGCATTGCTACTAGGACCAAAGTCCATTATATTGGATTTTCCCACAATGTTTTACTTTCTGTGTACAATGTTCTGGTTCTGTTCAGAGGTTCCCCCAGTTCATATAAAAATCCTCTAGATCATCAATTCTTAAAGCACAATAGTATTCCCATCATCATCACATACCACAATTTGTTCAACCATTCCCCAACTGAGGGACACCCCCTCATTTTCCAATGTGTTGCCACCACAAAGAATAAGGCTATGAATATTTTTATACACATATTTTTCCCTATTATCTCTTTTGGGGTACAAACCTAGCAGTGGTATGGCTAGATCAAAGGGCAGACAGTCTTTAAAAGCCATTTGGGTATAATTCCAAATTGCCTTCCAGAATGGCTGGATTAATTCACAACTCCACCAGCAATGCACAAGTGTCTCTATTTTGCCACATCCTTTCCAACATTTATTATTTTCCTTTATTGTCATGTTGGCCAATCTAGCAGATGTATGTATGTCTATTCCACTGATCCCCTACCCTTCTGTCCCTTAGCCAGTACCATATAGTTTTGGAGATCCCTGCTTTATAGTATATTTTGAGATCTGGTAAAGTTAGGTCTCCATCCTTCACATTTTTTTTTCATTATTTCCCTTGGTATTCTTGATCTTTTGTTCTTCCAGATGAACTTTGTAATAATTTTTTCCACTTCTATAAAAATGTATTTTGGTAGTTTGATAGGTATAGCACTGAATAAGTAAGTTAATTTAGGTAGGATTGTCATTTTTATTATATTAGCTCATCCTACTCATGAATAATTAATATTTTTCCAGTTTAGATCTAGTTTTATTTATGTGAAAATTGTTTTATAGTTGTGTTCATGTAATTCCTGAGTTTGGCTTGGCAGATAGATTCCCAAATATTTTATATTTCTGAGAGTGATTTTAAATGGAGTTTCTCTTTCTAACTCTTGCTGCTGAATTTTGTTGGAAATATATAGAAATGCTCATGATTTTTGTGGATTTATTTTGTACCTTGCAACTTTGTGAAAGTTTTTAATTATATTCACTAGTTTTTTTAGTTGATTTTCTTGGATTCTCTAAGTATACCATCATATCATCCACAAAGTGTGATAGTTTAGATCCCTCATTGCCTACTTTGATCCCTTCAATTCCTTTTTCTTCTCTGATTGCTACTGCTAGCATTTCTAGTACAATATTAAATAGTAGTGGTGATAATGGGCATCCTTGCTTAACTCCTGCTCTTACTCTGAAGGCATCTAACTTATCCCCATACTTGCTGATGGTTTTAAATGAATACTATTTATTATTTTGAGAAAAGGCCCTTTTATTCCTATATCTTCTGGTGTTTTCAATAGGAATGGGTTGTATTTTGTCAAAGGCTTTTTCTGCATCTATTGAGATAATCATGTGATTTTTATTAGTTTTGTAGTTGATATGTTTGATTCTGCAGATAGTTTTCCTAATATTAAACCATCCTTGTATTCCTGGTATAAATCCCATCTGTTCATAGTGAATAATCCTTGTGATAACTTGCTGTAGCCTTTTAGCTAGTATTTTATTTAATATTTATGTATTTATGTTCATTAAGGATATTGGTCTTTAGTTTTCTATTTCTGTTTTTGATCTTCCTGGCTTGGGAATCAGTACCATATTTGTATCAAAAAGAATTTGTTAAGACTCCTTCTTTGCCCATTTTGTCAGTTTGTAGAGTATTGGAATTAATTGATCTTTAAATGTTTGATAGAATTCACTTGTGAATCCATCTGGCCCTGGTGAATTTTTTCTTAGGGAGTTTTTGATGTTCAAATTCTTTTTCTGATATGGGATTATTTAAGCATTCTATTTCCTCTTTTGTTAATCTAGGTAATTTATATTTTTGTAAATAGTCATCCATTTCACATAGATTACAATATTTATTGCCATATAATTGGGCCAAATAGTTCTTAATAATTACCTCAATTTCTTCTTCATTAGAAGGTAAGATTACTTTTTTTCATTCATGATACTGTTAATTTGCCTCTCTCCTTTCTTCTTCTTAATTAGATTAACCAATACTTTATCTATTTTATTTGTTTTTTCAAAATACCAGCTCCCAGTCTTACTTATTAGTTCCATAGTTCTTTTACTTTCAATTTTATTAATTTCTCCTTTGATTTTTAGGATTTCCAATTTGGTCTTTATCTAGGTTTTTTTTTTAAACCCATAACTTCTGTCTTGGAACCAATATTATGGAACTTGGAACCAATGTTGGTTCCAAGGCAGAAGAGTGGTAAAGGCTAGGCAATGGGGGGTTAAAGTGACTTACCAAGGGTCACACAGCTGGGAAGTGTCTGAGGCCAGATTTGAACCTAGGACCTCCTGTCTCTAGGTCTGGCTCTCAATTCACTGAGCTACCCAGCTGTCCCCTTCTTGGGGTTTTTTCCTCATTCCTTTAGTTGCATACCCAATTTGTTAATCTCTTCTTTCTCTTTTTTGCTAATATGGCACTCAGGAATATACATTTCCCTAAGTATTGCCTTTTGCAGTATCCCTAAAATTTTGTGTTGTTTCCTCATTGTTTGTTCTTTTCAATGAAATCATTGTTTCTATGATTTTTTCTTTAACCAACCAGTTTTGGAGAATCAGATTATTTAATTTCCAATTAATTTTTGATTTGCCTCTCCATGTACCTTTACTAATTATAATTTTATTGCATCATGAGCTAAAAAAGTTACATTTATCATTTCTGCTTTTTTTCAAGAAATCCTTGCAATCCTATTAGGCTATAAAATTCTGGGGGGGGTTGTCTTTTGGGGATTTAATGTAGGGGGTGATCTATGGATTCTTTCAATGTCTATTTCCCCCTCTTGTTCAAGAATATCAGGGCAGTTTTCTTTGTTAATTTCTTGTAATATAATGTTAAGGCTTTTATGTTGTTCCAGGATTTCTGGTAGACCAATAATTCTCAAATTGTCTCTCCTGGATCTGTTTTCCAGGTCAGTTGTTTTTTTCAATGAGATATTTCATGTTTCCTTCTATTTTTTCAGTCTTTTGATTTTGCTTTATTAATTCTTGCTGTCTTGTGAGATCATTAACTCCTACTTGCCATCGTTAAAAACTGATTTTCAGCTATGATATTTTTGATTTTCCATTTCAGATTGGTTTATCCTGCTTTTCATGGTTTCCAGCAGGTTAATTCTGGTCTCCAATTTGTGGTAGAACTTCATTTGATTTTTATACCTCTTTTTCCATTAGGGTAATTTTGTTTTTTAAGCTATTTTCTTTTTTTTATTACTTTCACTTCCTTTTCCCATCAAAAGGACATTTTTGGCTTAAAAAAAAAAAACAACTCTTTCCTTCCATCTTGGAATCAATACTGTGTATTGGTTCCAAGGCAGAAGAGTGGTAAGGGCTAGGCAAAGGGGGTTAAGTGACTTGCCCAGGGTCACACATCTGGGAAGTGTCTGAGCAGCTGCTTTTCTTGCTGCATCTTCCCTGGGAACAGGGTTCTGGTTAACTTGAAAGAAAGAATTTGATTAAATACCCAAGGGTGGAAGCTGAACTTTGTCTTACTTTATACTCTTTCAGTAACTTAAACAATGTTTTCTTTTGCATATTATCAAGTCAGAAGCCCTGGGCCTGTGTTCAAGAGCAGTATACTATACTACCTCCTATTGTTACTTTGGGCAAATCAATCCCTATTTTTCTTAAACTTCTCATCCTTCCCTCTCCAGTGTGAATATCCATGTAGGATGAATAATAATATATGTATACACATTTAGTTGGACTAAATGGAAATAATGAATGTAAAGTACTTTATTTCCATAAAATTCTAGAGAAACATAAGCAATATTAAAGTTAAATAATAATTAATATGTAAAAGCCATGTTTTATGTCAATTATGAGGGGGCAATTAAACTAGATATATTCTGATTATATTTAGTAGCTTATACTTTTGTCCTTTTCTCTTGGCAAGAATTTTAAAAACATGGTTCCTTTATTTGGACTTTTCAGACTAGTGCTCATCTTATTCATTGGTAAGTATTTTATCTTTGTGGCTATTTTATATTTTTAGTTTTAAATGTTCATTTGTACTAAACCACCTATTAAAAAAAATTGAGGGGGCAGCTGGGTGGCTCAGTGGATTGAGAGCCAGGCCTACAGATGGGAGGTCCTAGGTTCAAATCTGGCCTCAGACACTTCCTAGCTGTGTGACCCCGGGCAAGTCACTTGATCCCCATTGCCTAGCCCTTACCACTCTTCTGCCAAAGACGGAAGGTAAGGGTTTAAAAAAAAAATGGAGTGTCTGAAGTATGCTGATATGGGATTCTATTATTGTGTTTTGGCTACCTATTCCAAATAGCAAAGCACAAATGATGGGCATGTTAAGTAAGAGAAAAATTTGATTTGTTTTCCTGGTATTATTTTACTATGAATAATAGATATTTCTTTAAACCTTTAATTTTCACCATTAAAAGAGATAGTCCATTAGAGGAAGCTTTTGATCCTCTGGAAAAAATAAATCCCTAAAAATACAATTTGGCACTTTTCTCACCTTACCATATCACATCATACATATCATTGTCTCCTGTATCTTAGGTTGGAATAAAAGACCCTTCCTTACCTAGTTACTAGGTGCTACAATAGAGAGACTGCTAAACCTGGAGTTAGGAAGATCTGGGTTCTAAAATAGCCTCAGGGTGCAGCTGAGTGGTTCAGTGGATTGAGAACTAGGCCTAGAGAATGGAGGCCCTAGGTTCAAATCTGGCCTCACATACTTCCAACTGTGTGACCCTGGACAAGTCACTTAACCCTCATTGCTTAGCCCTTACCACTCTTCTGCCTTGGAATCAATACACAATATTGATTCTAAGATAGAAGGTAAGGGTTTAAAAATAAATACCAATTATTATTATTGTAAATGCATAAAAGAAATTCAGACCCAGTGCTTGGTCTGAAGAGGGAAGGTTGTTACTATTGGGTAAGTCAAGAAGGTAGAATTTGATTTGGAATTGCAAGAATGGGATGGAATTGAACAGAATGGGAAGAACACTTCAGGCAAAAGGAATGGTATGATTAAAAGCTCAGGGATAGGGGGCAGCTGGGTAGCTCAGTGGATTGAGAGCTAGGTCCAGAGACGGGGGGTCCTAGGTTCAAATCTGGCCTCAGCCACTTCCTAGCTGTGTGACCCTGGGCAAGTCACTTGACCCCCATTGCCTAGCCCTTACCACTCTTCTGCCTTGGAGCCAATACACAGTATTGACTCCAAGACGGAAGGTAGGGGTTTAAAAAAAAAAAAAGCTCAGGGACAAACAGACCTAGTTTATGTTCAGAATACAGATTTTTGGCAGAGATTCATGGTGGTGTTCATCCATTTTTGAAGAGTCCCAACGACATCATGGGGTGATTTTAGAGGTGGGAGGGACCTTGGAGATCAGCTAGTCCAACACCCCCTTCCAAAGAGGTGATGTGGTATAGGGGCTAAATGAATGGCAGAGCTGGGATTTGAACCCATATCATCTGATTGGAATCCAGTCCTCTTTCTAGTTGCCTTTCATGGATCATGCTGGCCTCAGCACAGAGAGAATGGATGGGAAAGTTCTCTATGAAATAAATACCATAATCCTAAATCAGACAGCCTAATGGCAGTTTCCATATTGTAGTCTTTCATCCTTTATCACTGGAAAACAATGAAAAAAATGGCTCCAGGATTAGATTGTGCTGAAAGTATAGTGAGAATAGACCCCTGATGCTTCCCTGTGTTTTCTGTTCTTTGAATCCCTTTCAACCACAACAAAATATTTTGTGACTCCCCACGGTAATTTAATATATTACTTATAATATTGACTGCTGAAGGCACCACTGAAGAATTTAGAGTGACATAGTTGGACTCTTGTGAATCATTAAATGAGAATCACTGCCCTAGAAGGATAGGATTTGGAGGGGCAGCTCCTTGGTATAGGTTTGGAGTCAGGAAGATCTGAATTCAAATCCAACCTCAGCTACTTACAAGCTAGGTAATCCTGGGCAAGTCACTTAACCCAATTTGCCTTTAAAAAACAAAACAAAACCCAGATAGGATTTGGATTGGAGAAGGGTGGTGAAGGTGTTAAAGGAATTACAGGGTTAAAGAATCTGCCATTGGTTCTATAAGAGGTAGCTACAGGGCTGCAAAATCTCTTGGGAGATAATTTGAGAGATTAAGCTCTAGGGGAAAGTGTGCAGCACTTGGTGCCAGGAGACCAGGTTTTGAATACTGCTCCTCATTTCTGACAACCTTGGGCAAGTTGTTTTTTTCTTGCTCTGGGCTTCACTTTCTTCTTTTGTAAAAGGTAGATATAATGATATTTCTACCACCTACCCCAACAGGGTTCTTGTGGAGAAATGTCCTGTAAATCTTAAAATCCCCCAGAAATGCGCATTACTATTATATGATATTTCTTTCCAAAATTAGAAGAGAGGAGTGCATTACAAAGAAATACATTTTGCTTCTTGTTAGGGAGATCCATCAAAACTCAGGACTTAAACATATATCTTTGGATGGTATAGGAGTGGATTTCATTTATCTGTAGTTTCCCTCTCCCAATATGGGCTTAGCTTAAATAATAAACTGACTGTAATTGTGCAGAATTTTATTTTTTTAAACCCTTACCTTCTGTCTTAGAATCAACACTGTGTATTGGTTCTAAGGCAGAAGAGTGGTAAGGGCTAGACTCTATACAGAATTTTTAAAAAATCAGAAAGAAATATTTTTTTCCCAAGATATTTTTCAACTTTTCTTTAAGCAGCCACACAAGAGAATAGTTGTTGCTTTGTAACAGTTGTTTCTACAGATTGGTCAGAGTCTAAGCTCTTTGTGACCTTACACAACTTTTCCATCACACCTTGAACCAATGGTGTGTGGATGCAACTGAGTATAGTTAGGTAGGTATATAGTCCTATTTAGATCAGGGCAGGATAAGCCAGTCAGTTCTGGGTTTGGGATCAGAGCATGAGGGTCTAAATTCCAGCTCTGCTCCTTCTTACCTGCATGGCCTGTCTAGGTAAGGAAAGTCACCATCTTCCTCCGAACATCTTTCTTTATCTCTAAAATGAGAGAGGAGTTGACCCATTTCACCATTAAGAATCCTTTCTAGCTCCAACTGAGACTATTCCAGATCTTTCTATAGAGCAATTTTATTTTAGCTTATTTATTTTTACCAATTACATGTGATAACTATGGAGCAATTTTAAATATGAAAATTCATCTTCCCCACTTTTTAACTTCCTATGAACTTGTCCCTCAAAGTACATTAAACAAATTCTTGACTTTTACCACAGATGTGCTCTTTGCTCTTAGAAAAAGTAGCCCACAAATTTTTATTAGGTGAATCACATTTTTACAGACATATTTTTTTATCGTAGACATTGCTGTCAATAGAAAGAATCAAATACACATATATAACCTATGTTGAATTACTTACCAGAGAGGAGTCAAAGGAAGGAGGGAGATAATTAAGGACTCAAAATTTTAAAAAATTAATGTTAAAAATTATTTTTGCATGTAATTGGAAAAAATAAAATGTTATTAAACAAGAATCAAATAAATGAAATTAAGGGGCAAATCCTACCCATAAACCCTTAGTGTTTAAAAGCAGAGCCAAAAGAACAAAACAGGTGAATAAGGACTTTTCCCCTCAAGTTCGTTAGCTTTGGTCCTGCTTTCCTTCCTTCTTAATTAAGTCACATTTTAATTAGTAGGGAGAGAATTAAATTCCTTTTATAAGTCACCCAACATTTATAGATAATAGAATTTTGCAGAAATTTCAGTCTAGACTTTAGGGTTAATCCAATCTTTTACAGTGGAGAAAACTGAACCATAAAGCTTGGACTAGAACTCCTGGACCCAGCCTGAATTGCACTGTTATCTGTCCCTTCCTCTCTTCAAAAATTTCCCCTAAAAGCCAGAATCCCTAGTTTTCTATGTATACAGTAGGTACTCAGACTTTTTTTAATAGTGACAAATGAGGATTGATATGCAATTTCTTTTTGATTTTCTGAAGCAGTAGGAAGTTCTTATGGATTGTCTATTATGACAGAAAAAAAAGAGTAACCAACATGGAAATAGAAGTTCCAGGTTCAAATCCCAGATTTGCTTACTTTTACATTCTGTGTAACTTTGAGAAAGTCTCCCCTGGCTTTAGCCAAAGTCTCTGGCTTTAGACAAAATGATCGAATTTTTCAGCCCCTACAGCTCACCATCTAGTTGTGGTGTTGAGACCAACACACATAAATGTTAGTAAGATGAAAAGACAACAATTGCTGTGGAAATTTAGAGAATAAGAGTTTTTGGTGCAGTATGAAGTAGTCAGGAAAGTCTTCATGAGGGAAGTGGGCTAAGAGTTGAAAGTTGAAAGACAGGATGTTGAGCAGAGACAATCACCCTGGGTTTTTGTTTACTCATTTGTTGAATGAAAGGGGCCAGACACATGTTTAAATTCCCTTCTGCTAAAAAATCTCCTGCTTTTATGGTAGTATAGGATTGGATTAGGGGAAGGTAGGCACAGTGGATAGAATACTGGGTTTCAAATCAGGAAAACTCAGATTCATTTCAAATCTGACCTCAGACACTTCCTAGCTGTGGGACGCTGGGTAAGTCACTTAACTCTATTTGCCTCATTTTCTTCATCTATGAAATGAACTAGAAAATCATTCCAGTATCTTTGCCAAGAAAACTTAAAAAGGGTCAACAAACTGAAAAATGAATCACAACAAAAACTGTTCAAAGAGGGCAAAGGATTACTATGTGATGGCTTTGGTGATATTTCTCTGTGAATGCCATCTTCTATGTTGAGGGAAAAATGATTTTGTTAATTGGTGTCAAGGGTTTAATTATTTCTAATGTTGAGAATTACTAAGGGAACAAGGACAACTGTTGCAGAGGAGAGAAAGATTTTGGTTGGTGATGAAATTAAGAGCTACATATTCCTTTGAATGGAAATTAATATTTTAAAAACATTTAACAAAATCAATGTTTATTAAAACATTAATATTTTAAAAACAATTTTTCCTTGGGAGATAAAATTCCTCATCTGGATAAATTGTAAATTTTTGGCACTTTCATATGATTTCTTATGCAAAAAAATTTTTTAAGGCAGAATTTTTGTCAGGCAGCTTCTAGAAGTTAGTCCTTGCTCTTTTCTCTGTGCTCAAATCTAGTCTCAGATACTTCTTAGCTGTGTGACCCTAGATGAATGTGCTTCAGTTTCCTCATTTCTGTAAAAAGGACTTAATAATTAAACCTGCCTCCCAAGGTTGTGAGGATCAAATGAGATATTTGTAACTCATTTAGCATAGTGTCTGGTACATAATAAACACTCAATAAACATTAGCTATTATTGTTATTGTTATTATTATTATTAAGTGGCAGGCTTTGTCAAAGAACCAATTCTCAAGTTTTAGCAAGAAACCTTCTAGCCATCTGTGTTCTAAAGACTCAGGAGTCAAAGAACAGATGACAGAAAAAAGTGACTATCTTTTTGTCAATGGATGTTCAGATTTTGTTTTGTTTGTTGATCAGTTTCATTTTAGTCCAATCTGACTTTTTGTGACCCCGTTTGGGGTTTTCTTGGCAAACATAGTACTAGAATGGTTTGCCATTTCCTTCTCCAGCTCATTTTACATATGAGGAAACAGAGGCAAATTGGGTTAAAGTGACTTGCCCAGGGTCAACACAGCTAGTCAGAGACAGAGGCCAGATTTGAACTTAAGAAGATGAATCTTCCTGACATTAGGCCTGGTAATCTGTTCACTGTGGTACCCAGCTGCTCTGGATCTTGGCATCGCTTTTGGCAAAAAACATGTCCCTTTAGATTAATATATGGAACTATTTTTCTTTGAAGATAAACAAACAAACAAAACCCATTCCAAAGTCCACCATGGGGCTCTATCCAACCTTGTCCATTCCTTGTTACACTTGGGCTGAGTATTTCTGAACAAGCTGGATCCCTTGGAGATGGGGAAGGAAGTACCAACATTGCAGAAACTCAGGTTATTATAATAAACCAAGAATAATTAAGAAATGCAGAAAATATTTGAATTCAGTTTCCTTGAGAATTTTACTTTTTAATGGTTTTTGGCCAAAATTGGCTGTATCTTTTATTTTTGAAGTATGGAAGTGCCTAGGTTCTGCCTGTACTTTCCTCCTCCTTTCTCTATTTCTCTGTCTCCTACCTCACAACATAACATAACTGTGGAGAATATTTTAAAAGTAATTTAATGGGGGGCAGTGAGATGGCTCAGTGAATAGAGAACTAAACTTGGAGACAGGAGGGTCCTGGGTTCAAATTTGGCTTCAGACATTTTCTAGCTGTGACCCTGGGCAAGTCACTTAACCCCAATTGTAGAACCATAGTACTCTTCTGCCCTGGAACTCATACTTAGTGTTGATTCTAAGACAGAAGGTAAGGGTTTTTTTTTTTTTAATTTTATCTTTATTTTATTCCAATAACAAATTTACACATCAGTTTTCCAAAGTTTTATGATTTGTGTTGTCTCCCTCCCCTCTTCCATCCCCTATCCCAGAGCTGACAAGCAATCCCACTGTGTTATACAAGGTAAGGGTTTTTAAAAACAAAAGTAATTAATGGGCTATAAGTAGACATAGCCTCAAGATTACTAGAAGAGAAATAAACAAATAAAAAAAGAGATGGCTCTTTGTAAAGGCAAATAAGTCTTTTAAAATAAGAGCCTTACATTTTTCACATTTTTTTTTTAATTGGGAGTTCAAATCTTGCTATCTGTATGTCTGGGAGAAAAATAAATTACAAGCAAAGATTTAGGGAGAAGGGCTAGAGCCTCTTCAGAGCCAGGAGCAATTCAGGAGCAGCCTCTCTAAGGATCAGAAAAAGGGACTCACGGAGACCTAAGCACAGAGGGAGAGAGAACCAGGAAAGCCAAGTTACTAAAAAAATTAGGATATTCAAAGTGGCAAAGCCAGTTTGAGGGAGGGACTCTGTCCTTATGACAAAGTAATTAGGGTGTTTTCTTTCCAACAATTTGGCAATGAGAAGTTCCCAGAGCACCCATGTACTTCCCCAGGGCATCACCTTATACATATGGTTGGTTCCTATTTAATTAGTAAGGCCACTTTGTATTCTAAGGGTCCGTTGAAAGGCCAGAGGATACTTAAAATGACCACAATGACATATTCAATTTTAGATACAACATCTGGTATTCCATATCTAGGCTGACTGTAATGACAGAAAGGAGAATCTTAGTGTCCTGTTTTAATTTTATGACTGTAACATTGATGAAATACTTAAATTTAGGTTATCAATGACACAGCAACTGGATAGATGACATATTCCTTGGGTTTCGTCAGGCCCGTCCTTTTTACCTTTTGGGACAACATTGATCTGTAAAATAGACAAGAGAGGGGGACAGCTGGGTGGCTCAGTGGATTGAGAGCCAGGCCTAGAGATGGGAAGTCCCAGGTTCAAATGTGGCCTCAGACACTTCCCAGCTGTGTGATCCTGGACAAATCACTTAACCCCCATTGCTTAGCCCTTACTGCTCTTCTGCCTTGGAACCAATACACGGTATTGACTCCAAGGTGGAAGGTAAGGGTTTAAAAAATAAAATAAAATAGACACAGGGTACATAAGGACAGATGTGAATTGTTAATGCTGTATTTTACCAACTATTCTTGGGTGCCGGTGCCAGAATTCACCATGGTCTCGGGTCCCTGAAATAGAGGATGTGTGTGGACTTTAAGATGTCAAATGACTCTCTTTGTCTCCAGAAGCCTCCAGAATATCACACCCTCCTTCTGAGGATGGAACTCAGGACCTTCCTGCTACTTACTGCACCAAATCTTAAAGTCTATTGTTAGTCTTGAGACCAGTGAAGTAGGACCTTCCCTCAGGGAGGTACTCTCATGCGACAAGGTCAACCTGGGGTTTCTGTCTCCAAACTTAATAAACTGGGGATCACCAAATCCCTCCAAGCTACAAGTCTGGGGACCTCTGGATTCCACGTTGACAGTTCTCAATCTTTCAGATTCCCAAGTCTTAGCCCCTGGGATGCCAATGGGAAAAGAAGTCATATTGTGTGGCCATGTTGTTTCTGTTGGGATAGTGCTGGCACTTAAGAGAGAACAAAGAATGTTTGGGGGGTTATTTGGCTAATGTTATGTGGGCTTTCATGGCTTCACCAGCCTATTTTTCCTTCTAGTTGTTTTTGACATGGGATTCGCCCTCTACAGAAAATTCATTAGCCCTGAAAGTGGGCCCCCGGTGAGTTCTCTTTATTATTGTTGATAAATAGCTTACCTAATCTTGTGCCTTATCTCTTAGACTAGAAGATTTGAAGGTGGATAGATAGGAAGGGACAATGCTGGATGAGGCTTATTATGGCCTACGGATCACAATTTTCTAACATTTTGACTGCACCAAGTTCATATTGCTTGAAGATATTGTCTAGCCCCATGGATTAGGCTCAGCCCCCCCCCCCCGCCCCCACCCCCCTTCCCTTGAGCCACAAAATGACCACAGATTTCACAGACATAAATGATAGGGAATCAGCGCTGTTTCTACTTGGAACAATTGACAAATGTTAGGTAAAATGTGTCATTTGGTATAATAGTTGGATGGTTATTACAGATAGAGGAGAGGGAAGCTTTTCCATGTTCTGCATTCTTCAGGATTCTGTTCTAAAAATATGGTCTAGTGGAAAGAAAAAAGTCCCTTTATTTGAATCTCAGTTCTGTTACTTTTCACTTGTGTCCTAGGGCATGTCCTCCTCTCCAGGCCATTTTCCTTTTCTGAAAAATGAGGGAGTTGGTAGGGGGATAGCTGGGTGGCTCAGTAGATTGAGAGTCAGGCTTAGAGATGGGAAGGTCATGGGTTCAAATCTGAACTCAGACACTTCCTAGCCATGTGACCCTGGGAAAGTCACTTAACCCCCATTGCCTAGCCCTTATTGCTCTTCTACCTTGGAACCAATACATGGTATTGATTTTAAGATAGCAGGTAAGGATTTAAAAAAATTTTTTAAAAAAAAGGAGGGAGTTGGGTCAGATGACCTCTAAGGTCCCTTTTATCTCCAAAATCCATGTTCATTGTTGTTATGACTACAAATTTTTCAAGAGACTGATTTTGTATAAGAATATCAGTTTATTGGTTAGCTAGCATTTTAACCAATAAAGTGACGGGTCATTGGCCCATCGTGAAGGACCTCAAGGCAGACCTATGAGTAGAGTTTAGGAACTCAACATTCAGTCCCTCCCTGAACATTCCATGCCATTTCTATTGATAAATAGCTAATTAGGAAGTGGTCCATCAAACCCTGAGTCCTTCTCTAAACCAACTGGGTAATGGTTGTCACAGTTCTCAAAATCAAAGAAAAAGAATCATTTAAATATTCCTATTTGTCAGAATTTCTGAAAGGAACACATTTCTAAGGACATAGGAAATGCAAAAATCTGTAGATTGGATAGTGCCTGAGGTCCAAGCCTTAATTTATATAGGATTGGAGCCCCCAAATAAGAATTAATACTATATACATGCAAGGACTGGTATAACCTATGTCAGACTACCATCTTGGAGAGGGAGGGCAGGATGGGATGGGACAGGAAGGGAAGAAGGGAGAAAATCTGACTCCTAAAATGTCAGAAAACAATTGCCAAAAATTGTTTCTACATGTAACTAAAAAAATAAACTTGAAAAGTTAATAAAATTTTTAAATCCAACCAAACAAAAAGGAATAATATAGTATACAAATTTTTTTCACACAATGATAATAATTTTGGCTCTGCTCTATTTAGCCTGCCCAAACTTGAATAAACAATCTCCAATCCACTCAAAAATGGTCTTTGAAGATAACCAGTATCACAGATGTCTTTACAACATTTTTCTTCTGTATGTATGTGTGGTTATATCCCCCTATGACTGAGAAGCTTGACACTATTAATGCAGGGTTGGCTTATATAAATTCTTGGGTCTTGGGGCTCTTGGTTGGAGAGGCTAGGGGGGCAGCTAGGTGGCTCAGTGTGGATAGAGAGATGGGAGTTCCTGGGTTCAAATGTGACCTCAGCCACTTCCCAGTTGTGTGACCCTGGACAAGTCACTTAACCCCATTGTCTAGATCTTACTGCTTTCCTGCCTTGGAACCAATACACAGTACTGATTCTAAAATGGAAGAAAAGGGTTTAAAAAAAATGAGGCTAATGATCCTGGGATTCAGAGAAAATGGTTGCTTCTCTGCAGCAATGCCTCCTGGACAATGGGCCAAAGTGACATTAGTGGTCTGGGTACAAGAGGTGTCCATGCCCACCCAGCTTTCTGGGTTTCTCTCTGATGTTTGTCTGTGCTTGGCTCCCCGTGATTAGGACTACAAATAATACAGAATGTAAGTTTCTTCACTTATTTCTACTATTTTTTTCCTCCCAAGATATCCATTGTAGCTCACGTTGCTGGTGGTGTGGCTGGGATGACTGTAGGTTTCTCTGTATTTAGCTGCTTTCAGAAGGAGCTGCTGAAAGACTCGACGTTCCGCCTCGCAAGCACTATTTATTTTGTTTATGTTTTATCTGCCGTGTGTTTCAACATCTTTTTGTCTCCAGTAAACTGAACTGCCCCTAAAATTATCCAATAAACAAACCAAAACACCTGTGGGAACACGGAGGCACCTTTGAAGGGCAAAGAGGAGGCATCCCATTGACTGTTTACTTTGTATCTTTCACCTTGCTTGTTCAGTGGGAGAATCTCCTGCAAACCAGGGTGAGGCTGTATACATTTACATCAATAAAGTGCGATGATCAGTAGTGAATGGCTTAACTGTCATCCATGAGGCAAGCATCCAGGACTATCCCAAGATGAAAAAGCCCTCCCCCAACCCAAAGAAGGAACAGATGGAGTCCTGGGGTAGACTGAAGCATGCCGTTCTGCCCTTTCTTTCCCCCATGAATTTTCTCCAGTGTAAGCAATATGTAGCTTCTTTCACAACATGACCAACATGGACATATGGATTGTATGATCACACATGCACCACCTGAGGTATCCTATTACTCACTATCTTGGTGAGAGGAGGGAGAGAGAGAACACGAATTGCAAAAATGTCAGAAAATGATTTTGTTTTGACACATAATCTGGGGAAAAAAACAAAACAAAACAAAACAAAAATAAAAACCCAGGTTGAAGGAGAGGCCTTTGGAAGGCAATATATAGAGGTTCCATGTTCAGGGAAGGAAGAATTTAGGGAGCTCCTTTATGCCTTTTTGGTGGCAGTATAATATTTCTTTGATGTAAAGGAGAAAAACCTTGCCATTAAAAGAGACATTCTAGAGATCCCAAGAAATAGGATACTATGGAGAGAGGAAAGCCTTTTGGTCCTCTTTTGGTTCTTTGCCTATTGTATTATTTGCTTTTTTTTGGGGGGGGGGGCCTGTATTTGCTTTTCATTTTTCACTTGGCTGCTTTCCTGAACTTCATTCATCATCTCCAGAAACTCATTATTCTGCAGGATGAAATCAGCTGGGAAACTCACACCTCCTCAGATCACTTCCCTGAGCCAAGGACCCTCTCTCCCTTTTTAACATCTCTTTGTGTGGCTCCTTAGGGGAAGGATTGTTGTATGCCTTCTTTGTAGCCCCAACACTTAGCAGTGATTGAGAGCCAGGTCTAGAGACAAGAGATCTAGGGTTCAAATGTGACCTCAGATACTTCCTCTCTGTGTGACCCTGGGTAAGTTACTTATTCTCTCCCCCCCCCCCCCCCCCCCATTGCCTAGCCCTTACCACTCTCCTGCCTTGGAACCAATACATAGTATTGATTCTAAGGCAGAAGGCAAGGGTTTAAAAAAGCAAAACAGAAAAACACTTAGCACTGAGCTTGGCACATAGCAGGCACTTAATGTGAATAGACTCTGATGAAGAGGTTATTTTTGAAGTGCTAGAATGTTCCATATTGTGACTCAGTTCTGGAGCTAGCTCAGTTCCCTTTCTAGACAATTATGGATCTAGTTCCAGTTTCTGTCTTGTAAGAAAATCTTACTCAATTATGGGAATTGTGAGAAAACTTTTTTGCATTATTTGAACCTGTCCCTGCATGGTTGGGCAGCTATAAGACCCCCTTTATCTTTTGCTTAGAGATCCTAAACTAAGGACCTAGGTTCTGCTGACAAGAAATCCAGTCACGTTCAAAGACTGATGCAAGTAGTGGCCTCATAAATATATATGTCAACTCATATGCCTTATCAGAAAACTGGCCCTACACTGGTCAATCAGTTACTGTTGTTCCTTTCATTGAATCCAGACACTCCTCTTTTAATAAAGATTTCCTATTTCAACAGATATTAAAGTCTTCAAAAACCTTTATGATTTCAGTTCAAAGGTCTGGCTGATGCTGGTTTTGGGGGTCAGAGGAGCTATTTATTCTTGGGAAGTGTAATGGGAACTGTATTACTATCATGCTCTCAACTCTAGGTCTTCTTTCATGGAAAAATCCTTATAACCCAACGTGGCTATTGAGCTCTCTTACAAGGCCCCTGTATGGAATTAATAACTGATAAAATACCTTACAAGTCATTGAGAAGCCTCAAATTCAGTACCCAGGCTGCTAACTGAAATATGGGCATTTAGATCAAATAAACATAGGAAGCACAACAGGTTTTGCAAATGGTAAGAATACTTTGTGTAACAAACAAATAGTATTTATTTACAAGAATCTCTTTATGTATGTATGTATGGTTGCTCCCTGAGAAGGGTGCATGAGAATCTGAGAATCTCAATATGAAATGAGAAAGGGCCTTTGAGTTCACCTAGTCCTGAAACATGAATCCTTACATCTCTTAAGAGTGGTCATCCAAACTCAGTTTGAATACTTCAAGGGAGAAGGAACTCATTTTCTTAAGAAGTAGTCCTTTTTATTTTAGAAAATCTTATTATTAGGAAGTTTCTTCTTACAGAAAAGCCAATGTCGCTTCCTTCGAACTTCTATTCATTGTTCTCTATAAAGATAACATGTGGGATAAAGAAGACGATGTGCAGTGAGATTTATAAAATGAAGAGATTGAATTAAATGAGACCCTTTTTGGATTTAAATCTATGGCCTTATAAATTTGCCCTCTTTTTCATTTCACAGTCTTTCCAGTATCTTAAGGTTGTGAATTTGTTCCTCCCAACTTTCCTTTTCTTCATGTCTAAGTGAGGTCCTTCAACCAATTAAAATATTTTTGGTATTTTGAGAAAATTAAGCTGGTGTTTGTCAGATAAATTCCTTCTGTTAAATTATGAAAGAATAGGAACTTGCTGGGCTTAGAGGTTTTGGGAAATGTAGATGTTTTCCATTGCCAAATTACCAAGCCATGACTAGAACAAAGTATGTTGCTAACGTCACAATGTTCAATAACTCTCAGCATGGTCACTAATGGTTAAACTGGACACTGGAATAGGATTTAGCTAAGCATATCAGATACAACCTACTGATTAGTCTTAATTAGAGGTTAAATGGAGAGTTGTGTCACATTTGGACCCTAAATATCAGGAAAAAGGCAACAAAATGCTATAAATCATTGTCATCCTGAATCCAGTGATTTTCCACTTATGGACTTGAGAAAGGCTCCAATGAGTCACTTGAAGAGGTCATGTATGTACATTCAAATCTCCCCTCTGCTACTGTGTCTTGGAATAAGTCATGCTTTCTCTGAGGGCCTGAGTTTTCTCATTTGTAAAACAAGCAGGTTGAATTCCATGGTCACTGAGGTCCCTTTTAGGTATACATGCACAAGCTGACCTTTCAGGGATATGGGGCCATGACCATATTCTGCAGAAAAGTAAAACTAATCTTTTATTGATTGTCAGTTTTAGGTCATAAAATTTTCACTGCACTATAGCATGGATTAAGCTAATAAGCCCTGTGCTACTGGGAAGGAGTAAACTCAGGATAAGCTGGGCTTAGATAACCAATTTGCTTAATCAAGAAACATTTTTAAATTTTTAGTTAGGAGTGGCTAATTGAAAAGATATGACTTTTTCATAAAATACTAGTGTTCCTTTGCAAAAATGGGGCTAAAACCAGTTTTTATATCATCTGAGAAGCAGGCTGATGGACTGGAATGGGTTTTTGATTGAATGACAAGAGACCTGGGTTCTAGTCCTGGCTTTGCTACTAACTAGTTGTACAATCTAGGGCAAGTTGCTTCCTTTTTCCAGGTCTGTTTTCCTCTCCATAAAATGAAAGTGTTGTACTACTTTTTTTTTGAGTGGTTATATTTATTTTGTTTTATTTATTAATTTTTTGCCAATTATATGGGATTGATTTCCACATAAATTTTCCCAAGTTTGAACTTATCTCCCTTCCTCCCTTCCATTCCCCCTCCAAGTGCTGGCAGATGATTTGTCTGGGTTATACACATACCACCATGCAAAACATTTCCATATTATTCATTTTTGTAAGTAATCTTATAGAAACAAAATGCCGAAACACAAATTCAAATAAACAATCGAACAATCATATGCTTTCCTCTGTATTTCTACTCTAACATTTCTTTCTCTGGAGGTGGATAGCATTCTTTGTCACAAGTCCCTTTGAATTGTCCTGGATCCATGTATTGCTGATAGTAGTTAGATACTTTCTAATAATCATTCTAGCCCTGAAACTCACAATCTGTGAAATTCACAGAATACCTTGTGAAAGTTAAGTTGAGTGATGGCAAAAGAAAGTCATAGAGGGTGAGAGAGGTGTGGGATAAGCATACGAAACACATAATAATGTATCTAGGCATGTGAAGGAGTCAGAAGGGAAAATAAAGAATTTGGATTCTGCTTGAAGTAGAGATTTGAGTGGGAAAAGAGTAGATGTTTAGAGACTGAGGCAATTTATGATAGAGTAAGAAAAAGTCTTTTGAAGATCATGGTAAGGCAACTATAAATAAGGTATAGGATAAAGAGGATACAGAATTGGCATTTACTATATGAAGTTAAAAGAGAAGAACATGTATCTTAGATCAATTTGAAGCAAGATTATTAGAAACCATTAGAATAAGTAAGCAGGAAGTTTGTTTGAAATTATGGAACAAAGAATGAAATTGGAACATTAAGAGAAAAAGTTTTCTCTCAACTATGAGTAGGATTTTTGCCATTTAAGACAAAAAGTTTATGGGAATTACACCTAATATTACTATGAGCTTAGAATTCAAGTGTGGCTGTCTGATAAGTGAACCATCATTGGAAAAGAACAAAAAGATACTCAGAAGACAAGTGAAAATCCTTATAGGAAATTGAGAGGATGATCTCAATCTGAAACTGAGGTAGCATCCTTCTGACTTGGTAAGGCACATGGGATTCTGATGGTCCCTGAGTGAAACAGTTATGGCATGAGTCAGTGACAGCTTTGACCTGTACATGAAATTAAACAGTGCTTTACTCACTCATACTATGTCCTTGAAAGAATTGTAAGGACAGTTAAAAATTCCCCCCTCTGCCTTTCTTTTGTGACAAATTCCTATGATCAATACAGGATGCAAATTGTGAGATGGAAAATTTCCATTTTCCAAACAAGCAAGTTGACTAGTAGAGAAAGGTTAGAACTAATTGATAGTTTTAAACAAGTGGGATTTTTTTTTTTTATAATTTGTATTTGGGATTCTATAGAAATAGGTAGAAGTAGTTATGAGAAGCTTTAAAGATTAGGAATTTCTGGATCTCCTACAGAACCTGAGGTAGAAGGATTTATTTCATAAAATGTTTGCTTTGCAAAAGAACTCTTGTTAGTAGGAGAACCCCTCCACCCTGAGATTTTGTAAGTAACCTGGCACAGAAGGAGCAGAGTCCAGAAGAAGATGATTTCTGAAGATGAAGACGAAGAGTGTCCAATTATACTTAATCGTTATTAGTTGTTGTTATTGCATATAGGGGAAACTGAGGCAGGTGAGAATTATACATCCCTGAAATTAAGAGGGAGGATTGTGTAACAGTATGAGATTCAGTATGTAATTCTCAGACTAGTATTTAGCTTGTTGTGGCCCCAATTTTCAAGACCTCTTAGTATTACTATTTCTTAGACTAAAACTGCCCCCCACCCCCACCCCTTAAAACTTTTTAGTTTTCCTGACCCATTTTCAGAAACCTTGAGGAGAGTTTATCTGTACCCTGGGAAGAAAGTCAACTACAAGATAAGAAAGAACAGGCAGTTTCAAAAGTTTCTTTTCTGTCCTAAGCTGGGAATTCCATGATAGACATGAGTTCTTGATCACGGGGGTCTTTAGGGATACATAATATAGAAAATCACACACTCAAGACTTAAAATATCACAGACCCCTCTTCTGTAGGGTTGGACAGAGGGAAGGATGAGAATCTTGAGTCGGGATTACTATAAAATCTATGATTGTACCTAGAAGAAAGGACATTTTTGCCCTAAGCAAGCTGCTTGTGGGGGCAGAATCTCTTTTCCTTCCCCTCTCTTCTACCCCTCCCTGCTGTCCGATGTTTTCTCTGAATAAAGCAGTTTTTCTCTGTCAGCATCTTATCAAATTTTCTGTCTGCTCATTAGAGTGATTTCTGGGGGTATGAGCAGCTCCCCCTCCCCCAATTCCACTCCACAATATCTAATTGGTGAAAAATATTTTTACAAAAGGAAACATTTTTAATGGAATTCTGGAACCCTTCCCACACTCACAATATCATTTAACGAATGGATAAGTAGAAGTATGAACCTCTTCCTAGAGACCAGGTTTCTTTGCTTTACTTTTTTATTTATTGCTGCCCTTTTTGAAGTTTAAAATTCTTCTGGGGAGGGAGTGGAGATGGGGGTGTGGGAAGAGAGTATATGTTCTAGCATACAGGTGATAATCTAAGGAGGAAAAGAACTTCAAAATCCAGGGGAAACTAAATGCAGTGAATTTATTTATTAAGGAACTGGTGAGGAATAGTATTAATATTCATAAAACCAAGGTTCTGAACTTCTGATACTTCAAATTGTAAATTTCAAGGACAATCTGAAGTCTGAAAAGACTTCTAATTCCTGCTCCATCTATCTGATATGTTAAAGGTTGATAATAATAACTGGCATTTTCTATAGCACTTTAAAGGTTGCATAGCACTTTACAGGCATCTCATTTGAGGCTCTGGACAAACCAATGAGGTAGGGCACTGAAGATATTCTTTCTTTCCTTCTTTTTTTTTTTAAAGATGAGAAACCTGAGGCCTGGAGCTCAGATACTTGTCCAGTCACCCATGTCAGTAAACCTCAGAGGCAAGATAGGAACTTAAAGAGGGCAAGTAGGTGATTCAGTGGATTGAGAGCCAGGCCTGGAGACAAGATGTCCTGGGTTTGCTTGACATCAGACATTTCCTAGCTGTGTGAACCCTGGACAAGTCACCTAATGCTGTTTGTCTCAATTTTCTCATCTGAAAAATGAGTATAACAATATCACTTTCCTCTCAGGGTTGTTGTGAAGATCAAATGAGATGATATTTGTAAAGTGCTTAAATTATCTGACATTTAAATAGACATTCTCTAAAGTAACACATTATCTGAGAAATATTGAACACTATATAAATGTTAGCTATTATTAGTATTAATAAAGGAAATTTAATAAGGCCAATTTATTTTGCACATATACAATTGATGTGTAGCTGAATTTGGGTCCACAACTGGCCAGTATATTTTATGAGTTTCACCTGGATGCTCTCTTTAAATGTCACAGAGACTCATGTCCAAATATAGCTGATTGCTTTGTAGCGAGGCCAACAGTAAAGACAGTATCTATATTATTTATGTGATCCATAACTCCTCTCTCTTTTAAAATGTTCTATATTAAAATGGGAAAGGTTCTCTTTGCACAAAAATATTTATATCTGTGGTGGCAAAAAATTGGAAAATGAGGGAACATCCCTCAATTGGGGAATAGCTGAACAAAATGTGGTATATGATGGTGATGGAATACTATTTTGCTATAAGGAATGATGAAACTGTAGATTTCTGTAAGAACTGGAAAGATCTACATGAACTGATGAGAAGTGAAATAAGCAGAATCAGGAGATCACTATACATAGTAACAAACATTGTGGGACAATATAATGTAATACACTTTGCTACTTATAGCAATGCAATGATCCAGGACAACTCTGAGGGACTTATGAGAAAGAATGCTATCCACATCTAGGGAAAGAACTGTGGGAGTAGAAATCTAGAAGAAAACATATGATTTATCACTTATTTATAGGGGTATGTGATTTGGGGTTTTGTTTCAAAAGATTATTTTATTACAAAAATGAATAATATGAAAATAGGTTTTGAGTGATAATATATGAATAACCCAATGAAATTGTTTGTCAGCTCTGGGATGGGGGAGGGAAGAAGAGAGGGAGATAAATGAATCATGTAAGTATGAAAAAAAATTAAAACTAAAATAAAATGTCCTATAGATTGGAGACCTAGGTGTGAAGATGATCAAATAGGGACTTTTAGGAGCAATATAGAACCAAGGATAAATGTGATTTGTGTGTGTGTGAGTGAATTACTGGGGGTGAGGGAGAAGAGTTCTGGTACCACAGTAGGAGCTAAAGAAGGCTACCGAGAAGGAGGGGGTTAAATGGTTCAGTCTGTGCTTTAGGAAAATCACTTCAGGGGCTGAATGGAGGACAGAGCAGGGAGACCTGAGGTAATCAGACCCACATAGGAATTAAATTAATGGTTTGACTAAAATATATGAAAATTACAAATAATAATGGTCCTTGCCAATCTAAAGTATTATTGCTCAAAGTCTAAATGACTTTTAATAGCTTTTATTTACAAAAGAGGTAGAAAGAGTAAAAGTAGAGAAATACAAAAAATTCTAAGATATTTTAGCCTAAATATTGCTCAGGTGTTCAATTCTACCAGGACTTTTTGATCCTCAACTGGAATTAAATTCTCTCCAGAAGTCAGGAAAGGAAACCCAGCTATTCACTCACCCAAGTTCTCTCCAAGAGGCAGGTCAAGACAATGATTCCAGCGGCCAACTTTCTTTCTTGAGCTGACCTTCTTCTTGTAGCTGACTTCCTTCTTGAAGTCCAACTCCTTCTTGAAGTCAACTTTTTTAGCTCCAGAAATTCAAGGCTTTTTATAGTTAGTGTCTTCTTGTCCCTTCCCTTCTTCACAAGGGCTAATCACAGCTTCCAAATTGCCCAGCACTGCCCAGGGGCCAGTGTTTGTGGAAACCACTTCTCACCTTCTGGAGAGGTGAATACTCATCAGAAGGTTTCACAGATTCCTGGCTCATTGAGGTGTGAATTCTCATTTTCTGGCTGATTGAGCTGAAAGAGTATCCACCTAGTGCTAACTAGGGTGTTCAAGTTTTTGTTGATTCAATTCAAAAGTAGTAATCCTGTCTTCGAAATCTAGTGAGGTACTAAGTAGGGATATTTAAGTTATTGTTAAACAAGTGTTAACTCAAAATAGTCAAGGGAATGAAGGATTCCCTTTCACAAGTGTAAACTCAGAATAAACAAAGAGAACAAAGAATTCCCTTTTCACACATCCACCAGCAACAGAGTGGTAGCAGTATCTTTGATAAATGGTTAAAAGGATCTGGCTAGGCATTTTTCAGAAGAAATAGAGGCTATCAAGAGATATATGAAAAAATGCTCTAAATAATTAATAATTATTAGAATGTGAAATAAAACAACTTTAAAGTATGACTGCATACTCAACAAATTGGCTAAAGCAACAAAAGGGAAAATGGCAAGTGCTGAAGGGGATGTGGGAAAATAGCTATACTAATGCACTACTGGTAGAACTGTGAACTGGACTAGCTATTTGGAAAGAAATTTGGAAGTATGCCCTCAAAGCTATTAGCCTACACATACCCTTTGATTTGGTGTTGCCTCTATTATAACCCAAAGAAAGCAAAGAAAGAGGAAAAGGACCCATATATACAAAAATATTTATAGTAGCTCTTTTCTGTGGGGGCAAAACAATTGTAACCAGAGGGGATGCCCATCAATTGAGGAATTGTTGAATAAGTTTTGACATGAATGTGATGGAATACTATTATGCTATAAGAAATGATCTTAGGGAGGGTTGGAAAAATTGAGAAGACATATAATACAAAGTGAACAGAGACAAGGGAATGGGGGGGCAGCTGGGTAGCTCAGTGGATTGAGAGTCAGGCCTAGAGACTGGAGGTCCTAGGTTCAAATCTGGCCTCAGACACTTCCAAGCTGTGTGACCCTGGGCAAGCCACTTGACACCCATTGCCTAGCCCTTACCACTCTTCTGCCTTTGAGCCAATACACAGTATTGACTTCAAGATGGAAGGTAAGGGTTTAAAAAAAAAAAGAAACAAGGGAATGATTTATACAGTAACCACAATAGCATAATCAACTTTGAAAATTTTAATATCCCTGACCAACACAATGACCAATCACAGTTCCAAAGGGCTCATGATGAAACATGCTATCCACCTCCAGATAGAGAGATCTGGTGAACTTAGAGTGCAGATTGAAGTATATTTTCTTCTATTCCTTTCTTTTGCTTGCCTTTTTCTTTTTTTGGGGGGGGGGAAGGGCATAGCTAATATAGAAATTTGTTTTGCATGACTACACATTTTTATAATGGGTTTTATTTTTCTTGCCTTCTCAATGGATTCCTGAGGAAAGGAGGGAAGGAGAAATTTTGTCATAGAAAATTATTTTTAAAACCCTTATGTTTTATTTTAGAATCTATATATTTAGAATACTGTATATTGATTCTAAGGCAGAAGAATGGTAAGTGCTAGCCAATGAGGGTTAAATGATTTGCTCAAGTCACACAGCTAAGAACTGTCTGAGGCAACATTTGAACCCAGGATCTCCTGAATATAGGCCTGACTCTTTTATCCCCTGAGCCACCTAGCTATATCACCCATTAGCTATTTTTAAGATGCTATTTTCTTTTTGTATTATTTTCATTTCTTCTTCCTACTTTTCTTTCCATTTTTTTCTATCTTTCTTATTTGGTTGTTGAATTCCTTTTAGAGTTCCTCAAGAGCCTGTGACCAATTTCTATTTTTGGGGAGAAAGTTTGGAGGTGTTCACTTATTTGTTAACTCTCTGCTATTGCTTCTGCACTTTGTTCTTTTTCTCTATAGAAATTATCCAGGGTCAAGAGGTTTTTTTTTTTTGCCACTGCTTATTCCTTTTGCCAGTAGTGGATTGGGGTTCCAGCATGTTGACTGCTTTCTTAGTTTCTGTCTTGCAGGGCTTTGCCTTGGTAGTATTTTCCTTTCAAAGTCAGATGACTCTGAGAGGTCAGGTAGATCTATGATATTCTTTGTGTAGTGAGTTTTTTAAAGTATTTTGCCCTGAGGCTATCTTTCCAGTGAGCTCTGCTGCCTAGGCTCTGCACTCTTCAGCAGGAGTCTCAAGTCTTGCTGTCAAGGCCTTGCACTACCCTCAGGGGTAAGTCTGGGTGTTTTCAGTCAGCACCTGAGAATTTAGAGATTTTCCCAGCCTTCACTCTGACTCTGGCTTGGTAGGTGGTGTGTGTGTGTGTGATCAGCTTGAGTTTGAATTAGTGCAGTTTTGCCCTCTTACAGCATGGGAATTGCAAAACACTGCTTACTTTTAAGGCTGTATCCAGAGGGATAGCCCTTTTACTTGTCCAGTTTTGATTTCTGTCCCCCCCACCTTTTTTTAAAATTTCTGTTCTTTTGAGACGCTTTGTATTGATTGGTTTGGAAGGAGATTCAGAAGGCTCCTGCAACTATGCAACCATTTTGGCTCCACCCAACAGTGACTCTTAAAGAAAAAAGTTAGCATTTAAGAATCAGTCAGAAGCACACTCCATTAGCTATTTAAAAAATAGCTATTAAAAATAGCTTCAAGGTAGAGTCAAGATGGTAGAAGAACAGGAAAAAGTATAACTTAGTTCTCTCACAAACTTCTTCCACAAATATCTAGAAAACATGCTCAACTAAATTGTTTGGGGAATCCAAGAAAAAGTCACAGTAAGCCACTTTTTCTGTCTAGATTTGTTTAGGGGACAGGCCTAGAGGTCTGCAGACATAGGGACCAGGGGGCAAGGTTATAGGGCATGCCTGGGGACTTAAGAGAGGACAGAGAATTTGGAATATTGCAAGAAAAGATCCCTGAGGTTCCCTGAACTAGTGCAAGGTGCAGCAACAGGTGCTATCTGGCAGTTCTGACACCTACTATTCAGGTCCAGATCACAGACCTAGGGCAGACTGAGGAAGAGGTTTAGGTGTGGCAGAGAGAACTTGTGGTCATAGACCCTCACTTTGTATTAAGCAAGGAACAAATTCAGAAGCAGACAGAGTCTATATGGCTTTGATCCCAGGTGCAGAGAAGAAACTCAGTTCTAACCTCTAATCTCCACTGCAAGCCTAGGTTGGCAGGGTCCCAGACCCCCAAGGGGAAGCCAGAAGTTCAGTTGTTCTGAATATGCTGCAGAGTTTCCCACTGGGTTAACAATGGCAGAGTCCAGTGGTAATCTACAGAAACTTTTAATTAGTAATGAGATGACAGACACAAACCTGGGTCAGGAACTTATAGGACTCAGACAAGAAGGGCAGGGAGCAGACCTTGCCCTGGATCAGAGCACTTTGAAAGCATTGTAAGCTTGTGGACCCTGTGACAAGGAAATCACTTTAAAAGACTGATATATATTAATTTAAGGTCGCCAAGGAATTCAGCTATGTAATTCCTAAATGAAAACTCAAGTCAGCAGTCAACCTTTTATGGAGTTTAATTACAAACAGGAGGAAGAAAAGTATTAGAGATAGAGATAGAGAAAGAGAGAGAGAGAAAGGGGAGAGAAGGGAATAGGGCTTAAATACCCTCTCTGTTTAGCCTGGGCCAAAAGGCCCAAGCCCTTAGATAGCTGGGGCAAAGAAAAGAGATCAGTCCCTATCACTCACCTGACCAAAATGGAGAAACAGTCTCAGGGGCCTCCACCTCCAGCTTCCTTCAGAGCAAGCTTCTCAGAGGACAACCTCTCAGAGCAAAACCTCTCCAACCCCTCTCAGTCCTCAGACCCCTCTATCTTTAAGGAAACCATCTCAGTTCCCTCCCCTCAGTTCTCACATCTACCAATCACTGTCTATGTCTTCCCTGTGCCAATGGTGGCTCTAGCTTAACCCAGGACCGCCCAGAGGTCTGTGGCTTTGCACATGTCTGTTGAAGGTCATATTCTCAAATAATTAAATCTTGATCCTTTGCTGCAGCCCTTCCTAAATCCTGTTACCCTGAGTAGGGTGGAGATTGGAAGTTCCAAGACCTGGTTCTGTCATTCCAAGTATCTCTATTGTATCAATTCTAAAATCAATCATGACTCAAAGAACTTCCTGTTCTATGCTTAAGCATAGGTCAAAGCCCTTTCCATTGTTCAGCAAAAGGTTTCTGTCCTAAAGTAATCTTAAGAAGGGAGGAGGAGGAACCTCCCATGCCAATGGGGTTCACATTCCAATAGAGTTCCCACTCTCAGTAGGAAATTCCATACAAGCATGAAACCTTCCAATGGTGAAATTTCCAACATTCACAAGTCTAAGAAATTTTAAGGTTTACAACCCTAGACCAAACTGTGAAAGTGGCAGGAAGATACAAGGGAACAGAAGTTCAGGCTAGACATGCCTTTACTAGAAACATGCAGAGTCCAATCCTAACAAGGTCCAAAGTCAAGAAGCAAGGCTGGATGGAGGAAAGAGGAAAAAAACCCTCATAATCCTGCAGTAAAATGCTATTATGCAATAGGGAAGCTTCAAACCACAAACCCATCAGAAAATGACTTGAAAACATCTACAAGAAAAGTCTCAAAGAAAAATGCAGAATGAATATAAGTCCAATAAGAATTCTTGGAAGCAATAAAACAAGAGTTTAAAATTATACCCTAAAAAGTGATTTCAAAAACCAAAAGAGAGTGATAGAGGAAAAAAAAAACAGAAAAAGAAATGAGGGAGAGAAAAATCATGATAAGAAAAGAGAATTACAACTTGAAACAAGACATACAAAACCTTATTTAAGAAAATAATTCCCTGAAAATTAGAATTGATCGAAGAGAAGCTGACTGCATAAAACATCAAGAAATATTTAAGCTAAAAGACTGGAGAAAAAAAGAAATATGAGGTATATCACAGGAGAGGAAAAGTTTCAAATTTTATTTTAAGATTTGACAAACAAAAATTTAAGTGGGGGGGAAGCCAAGTTGAATTACAAGATCACTAATGAAAGTAAGACTATGAATAATAGCTGAAGAAACTGGTACAATATAAAATATAAGACTTAGAAGAAGGGCATGATAGGAATCTATAAATATCTAAAAGTTTATATTTGGAAGGGGGATAAGATTATTTTTCTTATCTCCCCAGAAAAGAATTAGAAGAGGAAGAGAGGTAGGGAAGAATTACAGGGAAATAAATATTTATTAAATATAAGAGCTGAACAATTAATTTTGTGCAGAAATGGAAAAGACTATCTTGTTAGGTAATGAATTCTCTCAAATGAAGGTGATTCAGGCAAGATAATCTTGTTAGCTGAAGCCTGTGGGAATTTTAGAAAGGGCTGGAAGGCAACTTGGTATCAACATGTGACAGTCTGGAATCCAGAACCAGTGAAACAATGATGTCTTGAGAAGAAGTAACCCAGAACCCCACCCACCTTTAGCTGAAAGATTTACTCAGCAGAAATGCTGCATATAGGCTTTTACTTGGTGAAATTGATACTATTTGCTTCAGGTACTTTTGGCTTTCAGCTTGGAGAGAAAAAAATTGAAGATGTCAACAAGAAGCTGACTTGAGAGGAGCTGGCAGGGCCCATCATGTCCCTATCCCTAGTCTGCCATACTGGGTTAGATCTCAGTTGAATTGAGTTACCTTCCTCCTAATATAGGAACTTCTTTGTAGTTTGTAGTCAAATCATGGAAATTTTTGGAGGAATTACAACAATCCTTAGGTAGAGGATGACCTTGCACCTAGGAAGACCTAGGCTGAAGTTTTACACTATGTAGAGATATAGTACCATCCATATGATCCATGGACATAGCTGGTTATGTTTTTTTTTTTAAGTATTCCCAGTCAATGCCAATACCAGTAACACTGATATTGAAAAAAAAAAGGAGGGGGCCACTAAAAGCTTTTAAGTATGGGGTATATGAACCACAGGATTGGTAGTTTAGATAAGGTATTTAGAGCCTGAATTGGGGAGATAGGGAGAATGGAGAAATTAATAGGTGAGAGATTCTGAAGGGAGATGTGGTTTGACACATGTGAGCAATAAAGGAAAGGGAAGAATTGGAAATAACAAAAAAGAGCCTAGGTGACTAGATGACAGTGACACTGGAAAAAAGAAGGAATACAGTTTGTGAGGAAGATGAAAAATTTAGTTTTGGAGATGTTGGACTTCTATTACCTGAGACATCTAGGAATGTTAAACAAATCATGAAGAAATATGACCCTTTAGCTTCCATCTGGGTGCTATTAACCTGAGGCATTGTGTTTAGCAAATCTTGAATTTTAGTATTGGTTTTAGAAAAATAAAGTTTCATAAATTTTTCATAGAGGAGTTTGACTAATAATTTTATAATTAAAAAAAAATCCTTACCTTCCATCTTGGAATCAATATTGTGTATTGGTTCCAAGGCAGAAGAGTGGTAAGGGCCAGGCAATGGGGGTCAAGTGACTTGCCCAGGGTCACACTGCTGGGGAGTGTCTGAGGCCAGATTTGAACCTCCCATCTCTAGACCTGGCTCTCAATCCACTGAACTATCCAGCTGCCCCCTAATTTTGTAATTTTATATATGCTATTTAGGATTAATAAATATGTATTCCATTCCTTGGAAATATGGATACTTTTCTTCTTTCTTTCCCAAATGTTGACCTATCAAACAATCCTCATGTCTTAATTTATCTTCTTTTACTTCATACTTCATTTCATTTGTAGTTTTGTAAACATAAAAGCATATGATTATATATTTGATGAACATGATGGTTTTTCTTCAATAAATCATCATTCAACAGATTTGAAGATTGGTTTTGTTGGCTTCATTGCTCCACACTGATTTCCTGTATCTATTTTCACCATTGCATTAAAAAAATTAATAGATAATTGTCATTTTGCCATTTCATAGATCAGAATTTGAAAAATATTTTTATATTGTGTTATTTAAATTCATGATACCTTTTGGGAGTCAATGTAAAAATTTGTTAATGATTTCTTTATATAACTTTGGAAAAACAAATTTTAAGCTAAAATATTTACTTCGTTTTTCAGTTTATACCTATCACTGCTATCATATATGACTTGCTATTTCCTGTAATAGCCACCATTAGTTTTTGTTATTCTATCACCAACAATAGTATAAAAAAAATACTAGAAATACTTGATTACTATTCGATTTAGCAAAATAGTAGATCTCATCACTGATGAATGATTATAGCTCTGACCTGAATGTTGAGTTGATAATTTTAACTTTCTTTTTTTTTAAACCCTTACCTTCCATCTTGGAATCAATTCTGTGTATTAGTTCCAAGGCAGAAGAGTGGTAAGGGCTAAGCAATGGGGGTTAAGTGACTTGCCCAGGGTCACAGAGCTGGAAGTATTTGAGGCCAGATTTAAACCTAGGACCTCCGGTCTCTAGGCCTGGCTCTCAATCCACTGAGCTACCCAGCTGCCTCCTAATTTTAACTTTCTTGAAATAATGACATGCTGGAATTTCACTCATTTCATCAATGATATTACTGACTTTTTTGCTGAATTGGATAAACTTTTCTGAATACTGGAAGAATTATTTCCTTTTTTGTGTACATTGACAATAAATTGGCTACAGCCATGCTTCTAGATTTAATCTGTTTTTCTTACATTTTTCCATTATTTTACTAAGTTTAGACAATTAGTAAGAAAATAAAATTAAGCCCTGCTTTATAGTGTTTGATTTCTATAGTGTAAAACTCCCACTATGGCTGATTAAGTGACAATGTTACTTAATGAGGAGTTGGGAACAGATTTGCCATTATAGACTATAATATGGAATCTCCACTCTACAGTTACAATGGATACTATCTCAAGAGCATAATAGTAAGATAATTAGGAAATTATGATTTTGAGTAATAACTTTTGTTTTTAATGTCATTCATTTAGTTTGTAGATTTATATATAATTATTTAATATTGGCTCTGCTTAACACCCTGCTTGCAAAATTCATGAAGATTTAACAATTTGCTCCAAGAAGTGTTGGCATACCAATGCTATAGTAATTTGCTGTTCCCTGAAGAAATGCCATTTCCTGCCTCTGGGCATTTTTATTGGGCATTATTATCCCATGTTGGAATGGTTTCTTTCCTTCTCACCACTTACTGGCTTCTTTGGCTTTCAATGAATTTCAATGAAAATCCTATCTTCTACAGGAAGCCTTATTCAAATTCTCTTAATTCTTGTATCTTCTTTCTGTTGGTTATTTCTTATTTATGATGTATATAGCTTGTTTATACCTAGTTGTGTGCAAATTATCTCCCTCATTAGATTGTGAGCTCCCTGAGAGTGAGGGCTTTGGTTTTCCTTTATATCCCCAGAATTTAGCACAGTGTCTACCACAGGGTAGGAACTGAATAAATTACTTATTTGTTGACTATACCCAATTGTATTTTTCACTTCTGAAATAATACCAATTTGTACAGATTCTACTGCACTTTCACAAATTATCTCTCATCAATCCTATTATGTATGTTTCATGAAGCCATATAACATGTGATCTCACAACTCAATGATGAATGAATGCATGTCTTTTAATGCTTTTAAAATACATTTTTAGCAGTCATCTTGTAAATAAAATTTTAAAGCCTGGTAGGTGTTACCATCCCCCTTATCAAACTCTCCTGTAGATCTTAAAACTACACAAGGAAATGGTCAGTCAGATGATTTGGTTCTAGACTCTCTACCTTTTTCTATTTTTAGCAGTCCCAACTCTGAAAGGTCACTGGACTTAGCTGAAGTCAGAACTGCTTAATTAACTCTAAGTCACAGCTCTCCATTAACTGCTAGAGGTCAACTAAAAAAACTTGTGGCACTTTGAGAAAAAGGACATAATAGTAGCTGCATTATATACCTCACAGATACGTGGTGAGGAAAGCCCTTTCTTTTGTCATCTGTAAGGCACTATATGAAGGGGAGGTGTTTGGACCCGAAACAGCTTCCCAGGAACCTTCAAGTCCTCCAAAATGCCCTACACCCAAGCAATGAGCCTAAGGAAGCCAGCTCACTAACTTCAACATCCCTCTGACGATTAATGTAGCTCCTAGTGAGTGGCCAAGTAGATCAGAATACAAAAAGGGAAGGAATACCAGGATAGAGTCAGACTCCATCTTCACTTTCACTGTATCCAACAGCACTCTGCTCTCATGGTATGTGTGTATATGTGTATAAGCATGCATATAAGCATGTGCCACTCTCCTCGAGGCCCTCTCTAGGGATGGACAACGTGGCTCCTAACCACTCAACCACTAATCACTTCTTTCACTAACTCCTTTCAATTAGAGCGAGTGAGGTAGCTTGGTTGACCACTACTTCACCAGTCGGCTGGATCCTTAGCTAGCTCTCTGGGCCTCAGTTTCCTCGTACGTACGAGAAGAGGGGGCGGGACTAGCCAGGCACGTAGGTCGTCCGCAGTTCTGGCACAATCCCCAGAGTGCACCGGGAAAATTCGGACCTGCCCCTCAGCCTACCTCGGTTTAGCCTCAAAGGAAACTCTGCCCCACCCACCTCCCGCTTGCAAGCTCACCTCACCTCCTCCTCGCGATACCAGCAGATCTAGTTCTAGGTTCGGGAAGAGTTGCCCCTCCCTCCCAGCTGCTCCTAACCGCTTTGGAGGGCAGACCGGAAGAGGAAACGAGGCACGGGGGCGGGCCTACAGGTCTACGCAGACTCCCTAAGCACTGGGGCTATGGAGGCGAAGGGGGGGTAAAAACTTACAGCGTCTCAGTCACCATGAAAACAGACCACGCCCCGGCGTCCCGGGCTCGTGGGTCCCCAGTGCGCAGGCTTACGCGCCTCTAGGCGCACGCGCAGTTCCTTGCCCCAGGAACCCGGCAGCCACGGTGTGGGGCGCGCAGGCTACGCCGCCCGCTGCCGCTGTCACTATGGCCCATTACAAAGTGAGGGGACACGAAGGGGAAGGGACTGGGACTCGGGGCGAGAAGGGTCGGGACCTCCGGGAGCCGGAGGCTTCGGCATCGTATGGGGCGCCGGTCTGGGTTTGAGGGAGCCGCAGATGGAGCCGGGTTGGCGCCGAGGGACGAACTGGCGCTTCCTCGGCCCCTCCTCCCCGGCCCCTGACCCTGACCCTGACCCGTAGTATCTCCTCCTCAGGCCGCCGACTCGAAGAGGGAGCAGTTCCGGAGGTACCTAGAGAAGTCTGGAGTGCTGGACACGCTCACCAAAGGTGAGCTGAGAGGCCGAGCCGGCGCCAGAGAGCTGCGCCCCAGCCCCGGCCCACCCGGGGCCCTTAGCTCGCTTCTCTTGGGGCCTTGGTTCCCCTTTCTGTAGAAGGGTGGGGGTGTGGGGGTGCCCCACAGACTCAGAGTCTTGTAGCGCGCACTTCGGGTTCTCTCATTCCCAGAGCACCGGTAGCACTGCATCCCCCTGTTGAGTCCCTGCTGGGGGATGCCCGGGAGAGGGTAGGAGAGGAGAGCGGGGGAGGGGAAACCAGAGCAGGTACGTCTCCACCTGCGCGGGGGCCGCTTCTGCTGGGCTCCACGGAGGTTGCCCAGTAAGCCGCAAGCAGAAAAGAAGACGACCACTTTGCTGGACTCTGAAGCTCAACCGCCGCTCATTGTCTCCAGTCCCTCCCCTTTATTGGTCTCAGCTTTCCCCTTTGCTGGCCTGGGAGTGAGTAGCGATCGTTCTCCCATTTAGGCCGGAGGGAGAAAAATTAATTTCATTGGTTGTTGCAAATCAAATAATTGACTGGTCTGAGAAGAGGTGTGCTCCCTTCTCTCCATCTCCCTACGAGTTTGTCTTAATTCCACTACGCCTTAATCTGGAAAACCTGAGGGTAGGTACAGGTTGGAATTTAAGGTGGTTAATTTATGGTTAGTTTTTAAGCTGTTGAGCGTGACTTAAGTCACTTGACAATTTTTTTTAAGGTTACACAGTATAAAAAGTTTAAATACAAAGTAGTATTGTGACCGGAAAAGCTTTATTCTAAAGTAAAATTATTGAAGACCGTGGGTGTTTAGCCATCGCTAGTAGACTGTTAATTCTAGTCTGCTAAAATCATATCTTTTACTTTTTTGGGGATGTCTATGAAGAAACCACCGATTTCTTTCTTGCAAAATTCTTAATTTAAGGAGTTTGGGGTGGTGGTGGTGGAGTTATAAAATTGTTATATTGTTTCCAGTTCATTAAAATGGAAGACTTGCTACTGTGTACTTTCCCTTACCCTAGATGGATTTAAGATTGAGGACAGAAGTTAGATATGGGAGCAATGTAGTAAGTGGAGGGGACAAGATCAGAAAGTTGACTAAGGCATTTAGTCACTTTGGCATCTTTGATTTTCAGTGTGAAGAGGAAGAGAAAAAGTTAAGAGTAGAGAAAATCAGGGCAACAAGATGGCTCCATGGATAGAGAGCAGGCCTAGAGACCGGAGATCCTGGGTTCAAATATGACCTCAGACCTACTTCCTATCTGTGTGACTCTGGGCAAGTCACTTAACACCAATTACCTGAACTCTTGTCTTGGAAACAATACTTAGTATTGATTCTAAAAAGGAAAGTGTAAGGGCTTAACAAAAAAAAAAGAAAACTGTGCATTTGTAAGATTTACCCATTAAAAAAAAGAGAGAGAAAATTGTGCATTTGTAAGATTTACCCATTAGGTCTAGATTTTAGAATCTGGTTCTATAGAGTTTCTATCCTGAGCATCAGTCCAGTTCCATATCCCACAATCTTTTTCCTTCTGTTCCTCTTTACTGTTTCATAGATTCCCTACATTTTTCTGTTAGCTGCCTGGGGGAGGGAGGGAGGAAAGAAAGAAGATATTGTCTAAAGATATTTCTGAAGGTTTGTAGTGGGGTGTGTGTGTGTTAAATTTGTTCTTTTGACCCTGCGGGTCAGAATTAGGAATACTAGGTAGAAATTGCTAAGAAGCAGATTTTTGGCCCCATATCTGGAAAACCCTTCAGAATGACTCAAGATTTGCAAAATATAATTTATTGTCTTGGGAGGTAGTGGGTTTCCCTTCATTTGGAAGTCTTCAGGAAAGGGTGATGGTTACTTGTTGGATATGTTAAGGGAATTCTTGCTCATTTATGGGTTGGACAAGATGGCTATGATCCCAATACAGATTCTGTCATCTGCATTCTGTTCCCTAATTCTCCAAACTTTCCAATATGTGCATGTTTTCTAAATGCTTGAGACACTTGTACCCATATCTGCTGATATGGGCACATATGTAGCTTGCCAAATTTATTCAGCTTGGGTACTTTTCATAATTTCTTCTATCCTATTAATTGATCCAATTCTACAAGTTTATTAAGTGCCTCCAAAGTGTGAGG
This sequence comes from Monodelphis domestica, assembly GCF_027887165.1. Lineage (NCBI taxonomy): Eukaryota > Metazoa > Chordata > Mammalia > Didelphimorphia > Didelphidae > Monodelphis > Monodelphis domestica. The sequence goes on along the minus strand of NC_077230.1, from coordinate 366,058,942 downwards.
TGCTGGGGATACTGAAAAAAAAAAAGAAAAGAAAATAGCCTCTGCCCTTAAAGAGCTTAAATTCTCCAGGTTTATGAATTCCTTATTCCCATCTTATCAGAAGTGCCAACACTTAACCAGTTCTGTGTGACCTTGGGCTAGTTCATTTTGCTGAAAATGGTAACTTGGTACTTTTTTTCTTGACCGATATATCAAGAGACTGTGCCAATTCCTATCTTGTGCACCTTTCAGAATTACAGGTAGAATTCCAGTTTAAGGAGTCCAGTCTCTCTTCCTGCCTCATGGATAGGCATCTTGTCAGTGGAATCAGATCTGAGGACCTGAACACCAGAGTGAGCACCGACAGCCAGAAAGCACGCTTTATTAACTTTTTTTTTAAGCACTTTTCCTTTTTTCGTGAGATCACTGCATCACATTTGGGGAAAAAAATGAAATTTTTATATTGACTATTGTATAGGTCAAATAGTTGTATAAATATTATGCCAAAAAGAATTGTGAATAATGTATCTTACATAGGATTTCAAATTCAATTTAATTTATTGTATCCACTCTAGCATGGTAGTGGTAGTACAGATCTAGCATCTTGGGAAAGATGCTGAGAAAGAATCTTACTCTCTGCAGCAGGATATACTATTTGTTGAGCTGTCCTTAATTGAGCATGTTGATTACTAGTTATATGTTTAAGTTTTTTATTAAAAGTTCCTAGTATTTCTTGTATTGAAATTTTACTCAGAAGAGTCCTTGATTCTTTTAAGTACAAGGCTTCTTCAAGTAATTTTTGGAAATTTTTATTAAAACTAAAAACCTCAGCTAATAATCCTTACTATAAGTTTAATTGCTACTTTTTCTACTTTTCGATTCACAGTGTTGGTAGCCTTGTATGAAGAACCAGAAAAACCAAATAGTGCTTTGGAGTATCCTTTCTATTAGAGATATTAGTCACTCATGGTAGTTGTGGGCATTTTTTTCACATAGAAAACCCTTTTACATGTTTAGGAGAAGAATGACTTTACAATGTGTTCATTCCAGTTTCTGAGTTGTGAGTTGGTGTGATAGTACAGGGTTGTTCTAACGGAGATTACATTGAAGGTAGCTTGGGATGGCTAAAAGAAGCACTGAACTCAGGTATCAGATATGGGTTTGAAGCCACTAGTTCTGTCACTTACTACATCTATGACCCTGAACCTCTCTGGCTTCTCAGTGGAAACGAATGTTGGACAAGATGCCATCTTTAGGGGCCCTTGTAGCACCTACTGTGTTCTGAACAGTATGCTAAGTACCCAAATAGGTACTGTTAATATCCCAATTTTACAGTTGAGGAAACTGAGGTATATAAGGTGTTAATTGTCAGAGGCTAAATTTGAACTCAGTACTTCCAACTTCAGCGCTCTCCCCACTATGTCACTTACTAGCTAATAAAGAAAAGGTTCCTTCTCTGTGATCTCTGATTTCCTTATGGAGACAGGGCTATGAATATTGAATAAAAAATCCATCATTTTGAGATCTCATAAATGAGCTCAGATTCATAGAGCATGAAGATCTGTAAAATATTTCCCCCATAATACTCTTGTAAGGGAGAATGGAGGGTATTCAGTATCATTTCCCCCACTTTAAAGAAGTGAAGAAACTGAAGCCCAAGGATAGGACATTGTTCACCCAATCTCACATAGGTAGAACTCTTAAGAGTGGGAATTTTTACTCAGGTCTTCTGATTTCAAATTCACTAATCCAGACTGCTTCACAACACACAGTACCATTATACTAGTCATTACTGGGGGACATTGGCACCTTCACTGCAGCTTTCCTCAATATTTTAAGGTAAGAATATTCTTAACTCCACTATTAGTTTTCTAAAGCATCACTTAGGAGCTTCAACTCCAGAAAATCCAGAAATAGAGTTGCTTCGCGTAGAACTGGCAGAGACAAAAGAGAAATATGAAGCTGTAGTAGAAGAAAACAAAAAACTGAAAGCAAAGGTAAATATGAAATTTTAGAGCAACTTCCTTCCTCCTTGTTGATTTTCACTATTTCTGATTACGATTTGGTAAAATCTCACTATTTTAGACTTCCCGAAGAGAGGGTATTCCAAGTCGGTTTAAAAACAAAAAGAAAGAAAAAAGGCTGAATTATAGATTGTTAGAAAAAGATAAAAGTTTTACTATTAAGTCTATGCAAACAATTTGAGGTTTAGAAAGTGTGTTAAGAATAATGACTTCTATAAAAGTAGGCACTTAATGTTGAACAAAAGAAATTCTTGGGGACCTACTTTATTGAAGATATGAATGACTAATAATTGGTATTCTTTCTTGATAAATGTTTATTTACAAAGTTATTTTGATGATTTCTCTAAAGTAGGCCAAAGTACTCCTTGGAAACTTGTACTCTTCTTATGTTGAGCAAAATCTTATTTTCTGAGCATAATGATAAATCTCAGCCTAGCTCTTGTCTTAATTTTCTTAGCTACCAAATTAGTGTTGTCCAAAGCAATGAAATTTTTACTCCATTTTGAATTTGTAATATGCTTTTTACACAATTATAATATTTGTTAAAAAAATTTTTTTTACTTACACATTTTGTCAGATGTTTATTTCCTAATTCAAACCCAAATTCCAAAGCTAATCAACAGAACTCAGGTCTTCTAAATCTTGCCCCAGTATTCTTTCCATAGAACAGTTCATCAACCTAGAAAGTATTCTAGGGACCACCTGAGATTCTACAGTGTCCTGAAGCCAGTTTGTAATTTACTTTTTTTCAAGTCAAGAGTGCTGGTAAATCCTTGTGAGGTCCATTATCAGAAGAGTGTACATATTTTCCCCTCTACTTTAGGAAATTTCTCCTGATAAACCATTTATATCTATAGATTTGGCAGGGAGAGGAAAAGTTTGACTTAATGCATGTCACAAAAGTGTCTAATGTGATGAAAATGATTTCTTGTGAGATTCCTTAAATTTTGTCCTTAAGGGAAAAACAGTAATACACTTGAAGTAGTGCTGCCAAAAGCTGGGCATGCTTTTCAGTTTGGTAAATGAAAAGATTTGAAAATGTCAGCACTAAAATATGCCTCTAGTGGATTTGATTCTATTAATCATAGCTTGGAGTGACTTTAAAAAAGAGGCTTGTTTGGTGCAGGAACTTTAGCTAATGTATGTAAGTGTGCTGCTTCCTAATTAGATCGAATATAATCAAGTTATTGCTGCTGGTTTTGTTGCCTTTTGAGTTGCTTTTTTACCTAGTTTAGAATAAAACTCACCAAAGCTCCTCTGTCTTTGCCCCATAGCTTGCTCAGTATGAACCACCTCAGGAGGAGAAGCGTGCTGAATAAGATTCTTCTCAGTTGAACAGGCACTGAAAACTGGCTTTGTACAATTTGCATAGTTTGTATAGTATATAATCAGTCTTTTATGGACAGATACTATAGAACTCTTCTTATATGTTAAATTCACTTATCACATTTAATTGTTATAAAAACACTTAGAATCACTAATAAATAAACTTAATATAATTTTCTTTGGCTCATAAAGCAGGAAAATCAAAAGTAAATCCTGTGGAATTCTAAACAACAGCCATCCAAATTGTTTTCATTACTTTAAAATGTAAGTTATCTGTCGTTTTCCTAGATTAAAAATGACTGTACTGTTACATTTTAACCAAGCAAAAATTAGCTTGGTGCTGCCTTGATTTGATTGCAGTTTGGAAGCCCAGCTAGGCCCATGCTTTGTAAAGCTGACAACGTTGTAGTTGTGAGGGTCCCCTAGGAGCCTGGCCTGTAGCTGAGGCAGCCACAGCCTTGCACATGTTGCCCTGGAGCTCTTATGGGCTCTTTGTCAAGATGCTGTGCTGTGGATGCCATCTCGGCTTTCTTTGTCTCCCTGGCCCTTACTCCATTTTGCTGTTGTGATTGTGTTCTGGCTGCTGGCTCTTGTGGTGCTTTGTAGTTGGCTTCCCTACGTTCTTCTTGCACCTTGGCCTTTGCATATTTGTTTTGCAGCTTGCTATACAACAGCATTTCCTGAGCCAAAGTTCATGGAACTTTAAACAGAGCCAGACCTGCTGCTACTGCTGCACTGTGTAGCCTTGAGCAAGTCACTTCCTCTCATCAGGTCTCAGTTTTTGGGAAACTGAGGGGCTTGCTCTCAGTGGTCTCCAAGGTACCTTCTAGTTCTGATGTTCTGTGATTCTTGTGCCCATTTTTTCTCCTTTAAATTTGCTTATTTATGTTCAGCACTGATCAATGGCAGTTTTGAAAGGAGACTGTCTTAGAATCCTGGTACCTGTACTGTAGTACCTGGTCATTTGTAGAGTGTATTTCACCCCTGAAGTATTTACTCCTTTACCCTGTTATCTCATCTTTAATAATCCTATGAAGTAGGAAGGGCAGGGTTGAGGGAAGAAACTTTTTATCTTCTCCCAGAGGCCTCTCTAAGCCTAGCTCTGAACCCACAGAGTACTTGTGTGATCTCATTTGGGGTCACTTCCCTTCTTGGGTTGCCCTCACTTTATCATCTACAAAATGAAGGGGCCAGACTAGATGACCTGAGCTACCTTCTAGTTCTAAATTCCATTGCTTATATTTTATTTTCCAAATTGTGCCCTTGTCAATGGTAGTGTTTTCTAATAACTACTGGGAGTATAAAAGGGTCTCTTCTATTAAGTTAAGACTGGTTTGGTTAGTAATAACATATTACAACCTCTGCTGAAAGCCATTCCAACTTGATGGTACTAAATCTAGTTAATCCAATGTGCCTTGCTGGTCCCACTCTTTACATCTGTGGAGGTGGTTTAAATGCAATACTGTCAATTCAACTTTTTTATGAAGCATCTACTAAGGGGTAAGGTGCTGTGGAATACACAAAAATGAATTCAATCTAGTAGGAGAGATAAGCTACCACTAACTACATTACCAGACCCTGTATAAAGTGCCACAAGAGAAGGAAAATGAGGTGTTAAGTTCAGTTGGAGACATCACTTTCTCACCCTTAGGGGAAAAGTGGGGTGAGGTTAGGGTAAGCAAATCACTTGCATTTAACTAGTTTAAGAAAATGATATAAAACTCCTTGGATGGGTTTGGATAGGCTACTGCCATTTCCTTTTGTGAAGGGGGGGTTACTAGGATAGCAGATGTAGGGTATAATCTTGGACAAAGTTTCATGAATGCATAGCTTGAGGATCCACAAATTTCCTCAGTATAATGCTCCCTCCACCAACACAGATTTCTATAATATTAGGTAGCCTCTGAGAATTGCTGTGGCTGAAAAATCTGATATTCTGTGACTGATCTTGAAATTTAGATAGATTGGTCTTCACACGAGATTACAGTCTGTCACTGGGTTCCTACTTTTAAGAACCCAGGGTCACCATCATCAGCATTTACTCTACACTTGTGTTATATGGTAAAATGTGGGTTGGATGGGTGATTATGTAGCTAATTAAAGCTGGTTGAACTTTATCAAATAGTGTGGATTTAATGGCTCTATATCAACTTGGAGGGTGGTCTTCATTGGGCTCTATCCTTTTGTTGGTGTTTTCATCAGTGACTTGGATGAAGATCTGAAGCCATGCTAATTAAATGCAAAAGTGACTCCGGATCTTAAGGGCTAACTACTGCAAATGCCCTCAAGGAACTGGAATGTGGGGCTGAAACCACTAAGCTGAAATTTAACAAGATCAATGCATACTTTTCAAGGTTTGAGAAGTCAAATGCACAAATAAAAGCACAAATGCATAATATGATAGAAGTCTAATTTGTGGGCAGTGTGTAAAAGAACTGGGGATCTTAGCTGACCAGAACTTCAAGATGATGTTTAAAAAAAAGCAGCTGTATTAGAAATCATGTGCATCTCCTGAAGTAAGTTACGAGGTTCATTTCTGGGCTCCTGCTTTTTAAGAGAAACATCATTAAGGAGGACAACCAGAGGGCTGAAAATCTTGCCACATGAACATTTGGGAATGTTCAATTTGAAGAATTTTAGTTTAATATTATTATATATATTAACATATATAATATATATTAATAATTTAGTTTAATAAACTAATAATAGTTTAATTTGATTCAACACAATACTATGGATGGGAGGAGAATAAGCTCACTAAGGGCTAATTCCCTTCCTCCCACCCCATCTCCTATTCATTATACAGATGAGGAATGTTGAGTTCAGAGCCCTTAAGAGTGTCATTTTAGACTAGGGATTCGGACTCAAGACTCTTGATAAAAAATTCAGTGTACTGTTCAACAATTGGAAAGGTAGCCTTACATGGTAAACTGCTCTTTGCCGGTATTTTAGGGATATTTTTATACTGGGTCAGGATGAATTAGCTGCACTCTACGATTCTAAGTTATGACACTAAGTTATGAGAGTGTTCCAACAACCCACATGAAGGTAGTTCATCTCTTAAAGACTGGCACAGTTCATGTCTCCTGCCTAATGATCAAAGTATCAGGGAGAACACTACTTGTCCAAAAAGGGAAGATCTGATAGGATCCATAAGTGCTTATCCCATTGTGTCCCATCCTGGTTAGGGAGAAGAAACAACCTTTTAGATAAAACTGAATTAGGAATTTTTAAAAACTAGTTTCAAATTCATTCTGGCTAGAAAAAAAACTTGATTTTTCCTCATAACAACCAAGTCTCAAAAGTAATTTTTTGGACTGGAGATAGACTACATTGAAGTTCTAGCATAGAGGAATAGTCAATCCAGAATCATCCTTTTATTTCCTAGGTTTAGTTACATCCTTTCATTAGGATTGGCTTGGCTCTGATGAAATGTTAGCACCCACACATACACAATAACTTCCCAATTACATGGAACTTTGAGATTTTAATGCAGAATTTTCCTTACCACATTGTTCTGTGAGGTGGGCAGGCTCAGACAGGTGGTGACTTGCTACAGTTATGAGGAGCCAGGATTCTGCTGATTCTTTACTCCCCGGCCCCTGGCTTATCTCCTCTGCCTATCTATAGATTACACACCGTGGCAGGCACATTTTCCAATGCCCCTTCATTCCTGCCCATCTTGTGCCACCTTTTCTTTGTCCACTCATTAATTTGGTACAAGGTGGGGGGGAGGATGGATACCCTATGTACCAAATGCTCTTTTAAGGGAGAAAAGGGTATTGCTGGATTTGGGGGTCAGGCAAGGTTTCTGGCAAAAATGGCTTTGTGCTGTTGGCATCTCCAAGGCTATATACCATTGGAGCCCAAACGTTTGACAGGTCTTACCAGGCAGGGAGGGGTTTTGAGCACAGGCCTAGACAGGGGTCGGCAGTACCAAGTGCTCGGCCAAGCGTCCGCGAAGGTGGAGAGAAGGGAGTCAGCTGTGGGTCCAGTGCGGCTGCAGGAGATCTCTCGAAGACCGATCTTCTTTGGAAGCCGGCCTTGAAGGCCTGTCCAGCCCCATTCAGCCAGCCCAGCCTCCTCTCTTAAGTGGGTGGGGGTTCCTGGGCCAGTGCTCTCATACACTGCGGGCCTGAAGCTCTCCCCTCCCCGTTCACAGGAGGCTACAGGGAGAAAGGAGATCAGGAGGCAGAGGCGAGAGTCCCACCAGGCCTAGGGGCGGGGGTATGCGCACACAGCTGGTAGAGGCCACGGCCACGGCCACCGCCACCGCCGGGGGGGGGGGGGGGGGGGAGGAGAGAGGGAGTGGCCTTGGGCTCTCCGACCGCGCTAGAGGGAAGGGAGGGGCAGGGGCCGAGTTAGCCCGACCAGCCTCCTAGCTCATCTAGGGGAACCCTCCTCGTGACCCTGCCCTCGTCTTCCTCCTCTTTTCTCCTCCACCCCTTTTCCTCCCTCCCGCAGGGTCCAGTCAGGTGACGTAAAGCACGTGATGCGGCACCGCCTACCTAGCCCGCGCGGAGTGGCAGCGGCGTCAGCCAATGAGAGGGAGTAACTCAGGCGTCGGCCCAATGAGCGAGGTGTGGGGCGGGAAGAGTCGGGGCCGGTCCGGGCGGCGGCGGCGGCGGTGGCGGCGGTGGCAGCGGCGGGGGGGCGGCTGGCTGGCAGGCAGGCAGGCAGTGGCAGGAGGGGCGGCCTGGCCTGGCCTGGGCTGGCTTGTCCTGTCAGGGCGCGGGCGGCGGCTTCGGGACGATGTCGCTGCAGTATGGCGGGGCGGACGAGGCGCCGCTCTCTGGCAGCTACGGCGCGGCCGACTCGTTCCCCAAGGACTTCGGCTACGGCGTGGAGGAGGAGGAGGAGGAGGCGGCCGTGGTGGCGGCGGCAGGCGGTGGCTCAGTTGGGCCCGGCGCTGGCGGAGGCTGCGGCGTGGGCGGCGGCGACAGCTCCAAGCCGCGGATCCTGCTCATGGGGCTTCGGCGCAGCGGCAAATCATCCATCCAGAAGGTGAGGCCAGGTCCCTTTACGCAGCCCCACCTCGGACCCCGGCCCAGGGCAGGAGGGAGGCTGCGAGGCAGGGGGCGGGCCCGAAGCCCGGCCCCACCCCCCGGGAGGTCGCGGCCCTGGCAGAGCCTCGATGCCCACGCCCTGTCTGCCTCGGGGAGGGAGAATGGACTCGGGGTCAGCTCGGGTCCGGAGACGTCAGAGGGAGCTCCTCCTTCCCCTCCCTTCTCCGTTCTCCCTGAGTGTCCCTCCTCCCTTCCTCCTTGACCTTTCAATACCTCGATTATCCTCATCTGTAAACTCAAGGGACTGGCCTCCTGGATAGTCCTTTCATTCTTAGATCAGTGATTCTGGGGACTCCCTCGGGGGCAGGAGGCCCAAGAGTTAGGAAAGAACACTGAGGCTCTCCAGTCCATTCTATTCGTTTTTACAGAACGGGAAACTGAGACCCGGAGAAAAGGATGGGGTCCTGAGTCCTTAGCAGCTCAGCTAGGTCTAGATATTATGTACTTTCGTGTACTGCACAAACCCTAATTTCGATATCTTCTGTTGCTGCCCCAGACCAGAATCTGGGCCTCTGCTGCATTACCTGTATGACTTGGTGTAAGTTTGGGCCTCCAAATTAGTCTCAGAAAGAGGAGCTTGGACTAGATAATCTGGAAAGGACCACTTCTTAGCCCTCAAACCTAAATCCTTTTTTTTCTCTGGGGCTTAATTTTTTCATTGAAAACCAAAAGGAGGAGATGGACTTGATCTCTCAGTTTGATCCTGATTACTTCCACTTTGAAGTTCTGCATCTTTGGGCATCTTCCTCCTGAAAGCTGATTTAGGTTTGAAGGGCTTCTGTAAAAGTTAAGATAAATTTGGTTTGATCAGATTCAATCTGGTTAGGTGAACTTTTTTTTTACTTTGAGGTGTTAAGTTATTATCACAGGACTGTTTTAGGATTGGGAATGGCGATGTTAAGGATATAGTTATTTGATTCCTGGCCTTATTTTGTAGAAAGATGTGAATTCAGTTATATTCATTATTATTGAGCCAGTGAGGAAGTAAAGGGTAGATAACTTCAAATTTACTTAAAGAGTTTTATCCACTCATGGTTTTGAATTGGAAGGGATGTTAGAGGAAATCTAGCACAACTCCTTCATTACAGTGATGAAGAAACTGATCCCCAGAGTGCTGGAGTGACTTGCCTGAGATCACACAGGGAGGAAGTGTTAGAGCTGAGATTCAAACCCAGGTTCTTGGATTCCGAACTCAGTGAATGTAATCTTTATTGGACTGTGCTGCTAGTTGCATAGCTAGTCAGGTTGAACTCATAAAGGACTGGACTTCTTCAGACACATGGCTTATTGCTATTTCTACTATATGTGGCAAAGAAGGTAAGTCTGGAAGTAAATTTGATATACTGTATGGTGATTATTTTGTAATTTTGGTTTTATATCCATCTCTTCTCTGAAAGTTCTGCCAACTATGTATAGGTTTTCTTTTTTCTTTTTTTTTTTTTAAATTAAAACCCTTACCTTCCATCTTGGAGTCAATACTGTGTATTGGCTCCAAGGCAGAAAAGTGGTAAGGGCTAGGCAATGGGGATCAAGTGACTTGCCCAGAGTCACACAGCTAGGAAGTGGCTGAGGTATGTCTAGGTTTTCTTAAAAAATCTTTTGAGTTTTTATATTATAGAAGCTTCCCAACTGGCTTTTGTTACCCATCCTTAGTTTGTTCAGCACCTTGCTCTAAGGCTTATTTTCCTGATAGATATCTTTGATCTTGTTCTTCCAGAAGTTTGACTTGTCTTTCTTTCCAGTCTTGTATTATATACTACTTTCATAGGCTCATAAGTCTAGAACTGGAAGGCACTTCACAAGTCATCTGGTCCAACTCCCTTATTTTAAAGTGAATGAAATCAAGGCACACTGAAAGGTTAAGTGACAAGGTTGTACGATTTGAACCCAGATTTCCCTGACTCCAAGTACAGAGTCTTAAACTTTATACTCTGTTGTCACTTTATGTAGAATATACATTCTTTATTCTTTGGGCTAGACATGTCTTCATTTTAGGCACATACCTTGTGCTGCTACCTGTGTCTCCTTATTCTCTGCCTTGATATTGGCAATGATCCTGCCTTGTCTTTGCTTGTTGCAGGGTGGGTGGAAAGACCCCTTTGACTGGAGTCAAAGAATAGGTGTTTGAATATTGGCTGACCAGAATGCTGGCTACCTTCATGACCTTGGCCATGTCCAAATTAAGGGATTGCATTATATCTTTTAAGGCCCATGTGACTATTCAGATCTGTTATTTTAAGACCTTCCAAATTGGTAAGATCAAAACTTAGTTGCCACTTCTTATTTAGCAGGGAGTGATTTATTCCTTCTCAGTATTCTCTTATTACTTTGTTAACTCTTCTGTGCTTTTATGTTCTGTTTTGTATTATGGGTATTTGGGAACATGTCTATTCCCCACTAGACTTTGAGCTCCTTGAGGATAGAGACCATTTTGATTTCTCTTTGTAGCTCCTCTAGTGAATAGCACGGAGCTTTGTATGTAGTAGGGGCAAAATGAATGAGAGACATTCCCTGTAGTACAGTGGGAAGAGTCCTGTTTTTTTAAAATTTTTTAAGCCTTACTTTCTGCCTTAGAATTGATAATAAGTATTGGTTCCAAGGCCAAGGAGCATTAATGGGCAGGTAGATGGGTGTAAGTGACTTGTGCCTGAGGTCAGATTTGAATCTAGGACCTCCCATCTCCAAGCCTGGCTCACTCTCCACTTGGCTACTTAGCTGTCCCAAGTGCTGAGTTTTGAGAGAATCTGGGTTCAAATTCTTCCTCTGCCACTTACTTTGTGGGCATCCAGCCTCAGTTTCCTTATTTGTAAAAATCAGGCTTTGGACTATATCTCTAAGATCTTTTAGCTCTCAACCTATGATCCTATGAAATATTGAACATGTATAATGCTTTCAAAAATACTTTATGTTCATTGGAATGATGTCACCTACCCCATTTGGGTTAATATTGGATTATAGTATTGTCTTTACATTGCCTTTTTATCTCACATGTTCAAAATGCTCCAAATACCTCCTCAGTTAATACACATTGCCTCAACTTTAAGGATCCCCCCCCCCATTTCCTTTTCCTAAAAAGGAATAATTTTAAGTGTCAGACAAAATCCCTTTCTTTGAGATGTTGCTTAAATTGTCTTAATTTGTAGCAGTATTTTAGGATTTGTGTTTCTTAAACTAACAGAGTTCCTCAAATCTCAAGAGTATTGCTTTATGTAGTCTCTAAGTGGACTTTGGTCAACATTTTCACCATATAATTACTAAAAGGTTCTTAGGATGTGGGCATAAAGTGTAACAATTATGCTTATTAAAGTTGGGCAAAAAAAAAGTGAAGCAGGATATAATAGCAATGTGGTATGCTGGAAGTCAACAGACCTGGTTTCTAGTCCTAATTTTGCAACTGATTGTCTTATACTCACCACTGAGGGCAAAACCCTTTAACCATTTTGGACCTTGCAGTCTTCATCTGTGAAAAGAAGAGATGAAATCTAAAGTCACTTCTAGCCAACCCTCTCTCCCAAATCCTATTAGCCCATAACTAAATGTTAAATTATTTATTGGGTCAGACCTTTAAATAGAATGAAGAAAAAAGCAAACATTTTGGAGTTCCCAATTTGCTTTTAATGGATAATCAGTAATTTAATGGTGCCTCTTTTAGCAAAATTAAAAGAATAGTGATTAGACCCTACAGAAGGATCAATTTAGGCCCATTAACTGCTACTAGAATGTCATTCTTCTTGCATTTCTTTATTGGTTCATGCTTTAGTTTTTTGTTTTTAAACTAATCTAGGGCTGGTTTTTGAATGGTGTATACCAACTTTGTAATCAGTAGTAAGATTGATCTTTTATTTCTTTTAACAGGTGGTGTTTCATAAAATGTCACCCAATGAGACCCTCTTTTTGGAAAGCACCAACAAAATTTACAAAGATGACATTTCCAATAGCTCCTTTGTGAATTTCCAGATATGGGACTTTCCTGGGCAAATGGATTTTTTTGACCCAACCTTTGACTATGAGATGATCTTCAGGGGCACAGGGGCATTAATATATGTCATTGATGCACAGGTAGTTATAAACAATCAGATTTCTTTTTCTTTTTTAAATTGGTTGTAAAAGAACAGGAAATAGGAAAAGATTTACTTTCTCTGTCCTTTGTTTCTCAAAACTTGTTTATGCTAATTGTCACTGGATTGGTTATCAGCACTCTAAGATAGAATTGAGGAAGTGAGTGCCACATGAGGAACTTGACAATCTTTAGGTATAGAAAGGCAAGTGGTTGGGACATTTGACATCCTGAGGTTTTAAGATCTTTGTTGTATTTCCTTTTTTATTGGCTAACGATGGGTATTTCAGTACCTTTTAGTACCAGATGCTAGAATGGATAGTTTTCTTATTTGACTGAATTATGAAACTATTTTGAGAATGTTTGAAATAATATGGGTTATGGAACACTATACCTAATCTTTGTGTGTGTGTGTGTGTTTGTCTGTCTGTCTGTCTGTGTGCCTATCATGCGTGCACACATGTGCATGTGTGTGTTTTCACAGTGAATGCCATATTTAAATTTGTTTGAAAATTGACAGTCAGAAAACTTTAATGTATTTAGTATTGATTAGAAAGGAGATATTTATTTATTGGTTTAAAATCCTTTCCTTCCATCTTAGAATCAATACCATGTATTGGTTTCAAGGCAGAAGAACAGTAAGGGCTAGTTGGTGGAGGTTAAGTGACTTGCCTAGGGTCATCCAGCTAGGAAGTATCTTAGGGCAAATTTGAACCCAAGACCTCCCATTTTCTAGGCCTGGCTATCCATTCAGCCACCTAGCTGCTCCATATATATTATTTTTAAAGAATTTGTAATTATCAAAATCATATATACTTTAGGATAAGTATAATTATGTTATCTTAATGGAAAGAGAGGAGATTTTGAGTCAAGGAGATTTGAAAGATTTTTTTTGTTTGTGTAATTCTTTTGTTTCTGTTTTATAGGATGACTACATGGAGGCTTTAACAAGACTTCATATTACTGTTTCTAAAGCCTACAAAGTTAATCCGGAGATGAACTTTGAGGTTTTTATTCATAAAGTTGATGGCTTGTCTGATGATCATAAAATAGAAACTCAGAGGGACATTCATCAAAGGGCCAATGATGACCTTGCGGATGCAGGACTAGAAAAACTCCATCTTAGGTAATTGGGTGTTCTTGCTTTAAGTACCCTGGAAAAAATAAGTACATTTTTGTCAGTGCATATTCTATGATTTCCTTTGGTGTGATGTTCCCTCTCACAGAGCCATTTTTTCTATCTTTCTCTTCCCCTTCTCCCTACTTTTACTAACCATGACTTTGCAGAGCACTATATGATTTGAATCATAGCAAAATGACCTACGTATATATTTTCCTGGCCACCAGTCACCTAAAGTATTTTCACCAAAACTTTTCTCAAGTGATTTAAGTCAATGTTTTCTGTAGAAAAAAGTCTGGTTTGAGACTTCCTTATCTTGGCCTAATAAAATCTTCCTGATTCAGTGCAAGGAATATCTTTCTTAGCATTTGGATGTTTTATTAGGTGATTAGTTGCAGAGCATTCTGCATTCTGACCGTCATTCACCTCCCTCATTGAAGCTGTTTATTTGAGAGAGTTAGAGTTGAGCAAAGTAGGAGCATGATTGGTAGAGAGGCTTTGAAGGGACAGGGCAGAGTAGGTCTTCAAGCTCTGGTTGGCTCTAAAGAAACTTGGTTCTTTTCTGAGGTGGGTGATGTTTTTATGAGCCTTTAAAGTTAAGGGGGCTTTTAGTCTGGGAAGCCTAGGACTATAAACTTCACAATTGAAAGGAGAGCAGCTGTTGGTTTATGATTATTATTAAAGAAGAGTATCTGTGAGGTGGGAAGCATGATTCTTGATTTAAGCATTTGCTTTATTGTGCTTTTGGGGAATATTTCTCCCCAAATGTCAGCAATCTTTGTGCTGCAGATGGAATTCTTTTTCTCATTATTTATTTTGCAGTAAATAGTTTTTCATTTTAAAAATGTGCTCAGAAGTTCCTCTTAGTAAGCATCTCAACATTAAAGGGAAGAAAAGTCCAATGCAATGTCGCCTCTACATATAACATTCTCCCCACTCAGAAGGATAAGTCAAGCTATCATTACATTTATTATTTAACAGATGTCACTGATGTCTTCTCTGGATTGAGCTTGCTTTTGGTTTCCATCTGTGACCTCTGCTCAGTTTTGTAATTGAGAAATCAAGCCTTTTGGATCAGATTCCAAAGACTTAGATCCATGCTCATACAACTGCAGTCCCAAATCCCTCCCTGGGCACAACTTCAAATGTACATGGTGTGATGGTGATGGAATGAGACTGATTTCTGTATATGAGAATCAGTCTCATTGGTTTATAATCATGCTGTGTACATTGGACAGTGGGGATGACAAAATCAAGTCTTCTGCTCAAGACTTAAAGATTCCAGTAAGTTGAAATTAAGTATTTTGAAATTTAAAATTTTACATGTTACTATTGATAAGATACTATGTGCAAAATGTTTTTCAGATTAATAAAACTGGGTTGTGTTTTCCAGCTTTTATTTGACTAGTATCTATGACCATTCAATATTTGAAGCCTTTAGTAAGGTGGTGCAGAAACTCATTCCACAACTGCCGACTTTGGAAAACCTATTAAATATCTTTATATCTGTAAGTAAGCTATTTAACTCATTATTCTAGTTGTTGAAGAATTATTAGAATACATTATAGTGTTGTCGTAGTCTCAGAATGGGTGCATGTCTTACTTGTCTAAGTATTTTTCTTGGTCTTTTCCCATTCCTAAATAGTATTTCTTTTTCCTTTTTTTTTTTAAATAAGTTTTGAGCCAAGTTTTCCCTCTGTCTTTCATCCCTTCCCTCCTTCCCTCTTTCACTCTCCTCTATGCCCCTTCCCTGAGACGACAAACAAATAGAATTTACTTTTATAGTTAATAAAATGCTGAGAAGAATCTTTATATTCTTCTTAAAGGGGAAGGGGATTAGCATTTATGTAGTACCTACTGCATATGAGGTCCTTTGCCAAATGCTTTTCAAATATTATCTCATTTGAACCTCACAACAACCCTGCTTGTTTGTATTGGTGCTGTTGTTATCCTTATTTTACCATTGAAGAAACTGAGGCAGAGAGTTTAAGTGACTTACCTAGGCTCATATAGCTAATAAGTTTTCTGTGGTTGAATTTGAACTTAGTTCTTCTTGAACTCCAGTTCTAACTATCCATTGTGCCATCTAGCTGCTTCAGTTAGAACATGATCTGCCTGTACTTAGAAAATGTCTTTGAGATGTCAAAGAATAGTAGTATTTAGGGAGACTTTTGAGCTCACAAATTAAGCCTTAATTCTAATGGTATATTGGAAAGAGCACACTAAGCAGGAATTTGGGAAGCATTGAGTTAATTGAAGCTCTGCCTTTCCCTGCTTTTGTGACCTTGGGCAAAGGGTTTCATCTATTTAGTCTAATTTCCACATCTTTAAAATAAAGTCTTTGAATGAAATGATTTTTCAAGTCTTGTACTATAATTTCTGGCTTATATAAAATATGATTTTCAATCTAAAACCCTTCTCATTCTCCCTTTTAATTCAAAGTGGAGTCTTAGTTACTTATCCAGCCTCACTTTCTGTTTTAAGGATTCAGTTCAGGAAGGTAGGACATGCTCAGTCAGATTGGTAGGTTAGCCGTTATGTTGTCTAATCTAGTGATCTTAAATTGGCCAGCGACTATCTTTGTTGCATGTAGCTTATGTCATTTGATGTAGAAGCAAAGTTCTGATCTTGTCAGATTCTGCAGCAATTGATGTTGTGTCTTGAAAATTGGGTTAATTTTGAGCAATTTTGGACTTTTAAAAGCCACAATGGCTAGAATATTGGGGAAAAATGTTTGCCATTCTGTCTGGCTTTTCAGTGGTGTCCTCTCAGAGGACTGCTAGTTGGTGCAGTGTATTGAGCACTGGGCCTGGAGTCTGGAAGGCCTGAGATCCAATCTGACCTCAGACGGAAGCCCTTTCCTGGGCTTCATGCTGGGCAAGTGACTTAACTCTGTTTGTCTCGGTTTCCTCAACTGTAAGATGGGGATAATAATAGTACCTAATTGGCATGGTTGTTAAAAGGATCAAATGAGATAATCAATTGTTGGTGTATAGTATTTGCTATTTAAATGTTAAGTATTCTTTTTTTCTTGGTAAAATAATGTTTTTCAATGATAGATGGCAAAGGATATGACAGAGTAAAATTTTGTGATATCATTATACTGGTCATATTTAAAACAGTAATTCTACTTTTTTACTTCAGATATTAGGAATGTTTTCTTACAAAGGGCTACTCATTTCAGAACTTTGATGTGATTAAGTAATCCTCCATAGATCTTGTCTTGTATAATTTATGGTATTTAATAAGAACTTAACACTTTCCTAACTTTGTTTTTTAAAGAATTCAGGTATCGAAAAAGCTTTTCTCTTCGATGTTGTCAGCAAAATCTACATTGCAACAGACAGCTCCCCTGTGGATATGCAGTCATATGAGCTGTGCTGTGACATGATTGATGTTGTAATTGATGTGTCTTGTATATATGGGTAAGTGACATTTTTGAGGCTTTCTTCCTTTTGAGATGGGGAGGTTAGAACCCTTCCTGGGTTAAACCTGGACCTACATTTCTATTATCTCCTATCAAGAACCCAGTGAGGCAGATTTGGTTTGGCTCATATTATTGAAGCATAGAGATTGTTTCCTTCCTTTTTGAGATGCTGTGACTATCTTGTAGAGATAGCTTTGGGAGCCACGTCTTTTAAACTCTTTGTAGGGAGTCCTTGTTTCACTTAGGAATGGTGGTAAATTCATTTATTTGATTATTTATTAAAACCCTTACTTCTGTCTTAGAATTGATAGTAAGTATGGGTTCCAAGACAAAAGATCTATAAAGGCCAGGCATTGGGATTAAGTGACTTGCCCAAGGTCACATAGCTAGGTAGCATCTCCATTTATTTTTTAAATATGTGTATGTATGTGTGTAGTGCTATTTGTAGTTATTATTTCCACTAGAACCAAATCAGGCTGGTCTGGCATTATTAAAAATTCTTAGGACAGCACACCATGTGCTAGTTCCTAGTAATATCTTTAGGCATTGGGGAGAGAGGAGGTGCTGACTTTTCAAAGAATAAAGCAAATGTAACCCAATGATTTTGGGAGTCAGATTGTGTGTCTAGTAAAAAACCAGACTCACTCCAGCTAAGGTTAAACAAATGCAAACTTCTTCATAGCTTGTCTGAATTTAATGGGTACATTTTTTTTTAACCCTTACCTTCTGTCTTGGACTCAATCCTGTGTATTGGTTCCCAGGCAGAAGAGTGGTAAGGGCTAGGCAATGGGGGTTAAGTGACTTGCCCAGGGTCACACAGCTGGGAAGTGTCCGAGGCCAGATTTGAACCTATCTCCCATCTCTAGGCCTGGCTCTCAATTCACTGAGCCACCCAACTGCCTCCTTCATGGGTACATTTTTGAAGTAAAAGTTCAGTTAGTGAAAACAGGTTAGGTTTACAGAATAGCCATAGGAGGACTCTTCCAAACTTTTGGAGGACTGATAGGCTTCCCAAAGGCCAATGACCCTCTGCTTTGTCAAGAAAAGTTTGTTGTTAGTAAGTTAAGTATAACTGTAAGAAGTGGTATTTCTGTATCATTTCAAGCTCCCTTGTCTCATTGACTGTCTATTTAAGATCCATGACAGAAATGCTTCCATGCTTCTTTATGATGATGACTGACCCACATTTTGCAAGTGTTGGGGTTTAGCCCCTAGACCTTGTTAATAGACCTCAATTAAGAGGGTGGTAGATATAAGTCTGCACTGCTGACTCTTGAGAACTGTGCTTGCTCCTCCTCATGACACCATTTAAAAAATTCCACCTTCTTAAAGTGAGAATGGGTGTCTAGGGTCCTTATTTGTCTTATTAGTGAATAAAATGTTTGTTCTAGCATTTTAAGTTGAAAAAAAAGAGGGTGTGTGTAAATAAGAGGAAATACCAATTTTATGAGCTGACTTATGGGGATTTGAGTAAGGTTTCTACTACTATTTGTGCATTTGTAAAATATTTTCATATTATAAATTTGTAGTGTTATGATTTGAGAAAAGTTAAATTCCTTGTTTGGGAATGGAAATGAGATAAAAAAAGGAGGAAGAGTTAGGGTTAAGAACTCAAGTTTTATCAGAAATATTAGATCTAAGTGACTAGTAAATATGCTTTAGCTGAACCCTGAGAGGAATGGATAGGATTGATAAGAATTCTAGGGGCCAACGTGATAGAAACTTATAGTTAGAATAAAAAAGGTGATTGTAAGGTCAGTGTAAGGTGGCTTGAAACCCAAGAGAAGAGTATCTTCTGATATGAGCCTGATATGAGAAGTGCTTTCTTTTCCCTGGAGGCCAGGGCTCTGGGCAGGATCTAATAGAACCGAGCTCAGCTACAAAGCAGTAGTTTTATGTTAGAGGGGATCACCAGGGTCTTGTAGGTGGCAAGAAGCCTAGGAGCCAGTTCTGGAAGGGGCCTAGACCCACAGGAGCAGCTGAAATCTCTCTTGATCAGGAGCCAAACAGTTTGGTCTGTGTCAAAGTCTGATGGGGTGACCTGTTAGATGGTGCCAGTGAAGGTGATTTCTGGCAAGCTGAGACCCAAGTTAGCATAAGAAGTCAGTGTTCAAGAGATAAGCTGGGATGAGGGAGATGTCAGCTAAGAAAGAAGCTGGAGATATATAGCCTAGAGAAGAGAGGTGGGGAGAGAGAGGGAAAGAGGTAGTTGGGGCCAGCTGCTTTCAGATCCTGAAGGCTCTCATGCAGAGGAGGGAACACTGGGAGGCATGCTTTAGTTTGATATAAGGGAAAACTTCCTAATCATGAGAACAATCTAAATGTATTCTAGAATGTATTATTGTGATTTAGGGCCAGAAGACTATGGAGTCCAAACCTCTCATTTTAGAAATGCAGAAACAGGCTCACAGAGGTTAGGGGACTTTCCAAGGCTGACATAGGTGGTAAGTGGTGAGGCAGGGACACCCAAGGCTAATTCATCCCCTGTGACACCTCTTAGTGGAATGAGTTGCTTTGGGAGATGCTGAGAATCGTCATCATTGGAGATAGCTCAGTGGCAGAGTGGAACTTGGAATCTAAAAGACCCAAATCTCACTTAATCTTTCTTGCCTCAGTTTCCTCATCTGTAAATTTGTGATAATAGCACCTACCTCCCAAGATTTCTGGGGGGAACAAAGGCGATTATCTTCATAAAGCACTTTGCAAACCTTTAAGCACCATATGAATATTATTATTATCATCATTAGGATTGTTTTTGGAGATCTCATATTGGATGATTGGCTAGAAACTCAGATATGGGCTGTGCTTCCTTCATGTTGAATTTTTATGATGTGAATCTGGGAAAGATCAGGCATAGATATCTTGATATTTAGTGATTCAGAGGTGCCATCAAGTAAAGAGTTTTAAGACTTTGTAACTTTCTCCTTTGAATGCGTTGCGTTGTGTTTTATCCATGTTTCCTGGAGCCACTAGTCGTTAACTTGGGAAGAATACATAGGTCCTTATTTAGAAGATAACAGGAATAACAGATAGGGACCTTTGCACAGGGAGTCTGGCTTGGGAAGAATCCTAGGTGAAGAATCCTAGGTGAGGAAATAAGGGTGATGTCATAAGTAGGCAGGATAGATCTCTGAGGCCTGTAGGAGTGATGAAAATGATAGACTAAGAATTAGCTCCTGGGTTTGAACTTTGGCAGCAAATCCCATGTGTCACCATAGGAATGTTTTCACTCAGAAAAGGGAAAAAGGAAACTAGTAGTGGCCAAGGATCATTGAATTAATTTGCCCCTTATGTATGTTTGGCTCTGGATTGATTTTTTTCTTGTCAGTCATGGGTGCCTAATTTTAATAAATTAATAAATAATCAATATTTCTATTTTAATTAAGGTGAAAAATTCAATGGATCAGAGGAGATGTTTGATTTTGATAAGCAAAGTAGTTTTCAATTCTTGCAAAGGCTATTGTGCATTTATCAGAATTTTTCAGCATGTTCATGAGACAGATTCTGAGACTAGTCCTTCTTTAAGGTTTTTTTTTCTACTTCGTGCCCTACCATGTAAAACATTGTTTCCCAAAGTAATTTGTCCCAAAGACACTTTGGGGCTTGGAAATATACTGAAAGAATCTGCAAATGCTGATCTGGCTGGCCTGAGGATATGGAGTAAGCAAAGAATGACGAAACAGGGGGGCATCAGCAAAATCGTGAATTAAAAGAGTAGAAATCACACCTCTTCCTACTGTAAATGCCATGCAAGTTTTGATATACAATTTCATATCTGATAGTTTAGAAGGGAAAATATTGATGGCTTTTGTTTAGGGAATATGCCAACAAGTGTTTAGATTTAAGTATTTTGAGAGATTTCTTTTCTCCAGAGATTAGGACAAGTTATTATTTAAGTGATGGTTGATGTCTTTTGAAGGCTTGGTATCTTTTCTTATAAATTAATGTTTATGAGTAATCATAGGATTTAGAGTTCCCTAAAGCTTGCGTATCTGTACCACATTTTTACTCATCTGAGCCTCTCAAGTACCTGCTAGAGGTCCACTTGTTCCCATTCTTCTGTTACTTTCCATCAGCATTTTAACCCAAGTCCAAATACATTACATTGGGTGGTTTAAACTTGAGGTGATTCAAATGGCCAGGTTTGCTGTATTGTGGCCAGAGCCTTTTTAGTTTTATTGACTGTACAACAAGATGACAATTGGAAAAACTCTCTGGCCTTGTACAGTTGTTGTTTCCTTTTCCCCTGAGGACATTTTGCTCTCACTTCTGTAACTATTTAGGTGGTTTCTTTTTTCTTGGTTACTTTTACTGAGATTAGGGTATGCTGTTCCAAAATAGTGTTGCCCCCACTTATAGTTACACAGTCTAATCATTAAAGCTTTTGCTTGAGATTCAGATAAGCATCTTTTTTCTTCCTTAAAAAACAATCACTCTGTATTAAGGTGGTTAAACATAAACAACAATACCCTACTTTAAAAAAGTGTTAGATTATGATAAACTGTCTGATTTCCAGACAAGCTGGAAAGACTTCCATGAACTGATGCTAAGCAAAATGAGCAGAACCAAGAAAACATTGTACACAGAAATGGAAACATTGTGAGATGATCAAATGTAATTGACTTTGCTACTAATAACCATGCAATGATCCAGGACAGTCCCGAAGGACCTATGAGAAAGAATGCTATCCACATCAAGAGAGAGAACTGTGGGAGTAGAAATGCAGAAGGAAAACATATGATTTATCGTTTATTTATATGGTTATTGGATATGGGGTTTTGGTTTTAAAGGATTACTCTGTTACAAAAATGAATAATATGGAAATAGGTATTGAGTGATAATACATGTATAACCCAGTGGATCTGCTTGTTGACTCTGGGAGGGGAGAGGGAAAAGGAAAGGGAAAGAACATGAATCATGTAATAACCATGGGAAAATACTTTAAAAAAGTAAATAAAATTGTTAGATTAAAAAATGTTGCCTTAAAAATACCCATCTAAGTATAAATCAATACAATTCTCATTAATCTTGAATTATTTTAAAGCATAACTTAATTTAATCTGGTACAAGGCTTCAGGACTTCCAGCCAGGTTGGGATCAGAAGCACTTGTGATTTTTTTTTCAGAGTTTTGTCTCTGGGTCTTTCAGCTTATGGGATCACTTTTCTAATGGCTTCTTTTAGAACATGTTGATAAAATAATGTAAAGTGCTCAATTCCCTTTTTTTCCATTCATAGAAGCTAGAAGAGAACACTGTATTTTATTATTATTTTTAAACTCTTTTTCTGTTTTAGAATCTATGTATTGGTTCCAAAGACAGAGGAATGATAAGGACTGAACAATGGGGGTTAAGTGACTTGCTAAGCATCACACAGGAAGTGGCTGAGGCTAGATTTGAATTCATGGCCTCTCATCTCCAGGCCTGGCTCTCCATCCATTGAGCCACCTAGCTGCCCTCACTCTATGTATTATATCAACACTGAGAACATAAAATAGATTATTGTTCATTCCCTCTCTCCAAGAGATAATTTTCAACTTTACACTTAAAAAAAAAAAAGAAAGTTTTCCTTTCTTCTCCTCTTTTTTCCTCATGGTAGCTGGATATAGTTTAGAAGTAACATATGGTGTTCCTTAGCAAAGAATTTGAGACCTCAAAATTTTGTGTTTCTTCAGTCAGTGAGAGTTTTAGATACTATTTGCTGAGCCCAAGTCCCCCACTGTAGAATAATTTTAAATGACACATTTTAAGTGAGGTTTTTTAAAACAGAAAACATTTAATCAGTGTTCTTCATCTTATGGTATCTCTTTGGGCTATTCCAATGTGGTGTGAGGAAAAAATCCTAGTTTAAAAAAAGTATTTAGCTTTGAACATAGAATTTTTCTGAAGGCTATATATTTCCTCCAAGGTTTCAGGTCCCAGTAGTGACCTGAAAGAAATGTGAAGGGAGAGGGTAAGCATTTGAGCCAAATTTATAGAAATAGATTTAAGGTAGATAGGAGAATGGACCTATTGGTAAGATACTTCAAGGGTCACCGACATGAACCTCACACCATATTAAATATTTTCTGTGTCTATGTATCCTAAAATCAAAACATTCTAAATGATTTTATGCTATCAGTTCTGGGATGGGGAAAACTTGGCATTGTCAAAATGCTTTAGGTAATGAATGTGCGGTGCACTCAATACTTCTCCTTTTAGTATTTGTTCTTTTTAAAAGCCATTGAGGGCACTGGGATGAAGCACTTGATTTGCAGTTTAACTGTGTTTTATGGGTGAAGATTGTATATATATTTAATTGGGATGTGACGAAAAGTTCTTTCTTTTAAATAGGTTAAAGGAAGATGGCAGTGGAAGTGCATATGATAAAGAATCTATGGCAATTATCAAACTAAATAATACAACTGTCCTTTATTTAAAGGAAGTGACAAAATTTTTGGCACTGGTCTGCATTCTTAGGGAAGAAAGCTTTGAACGTAAAGGTAATGGCATACTTTTAAAAATTGTGTTTATTTAAAATCCTTTGTTTCACTTTATTTTACTTTGACTATACAGAAAATAATGGAATGTTATGGACACATAAAATGAATACTCTGTAATAAATAAATGAATAAAAAACATTTATTAAACTATATGCAAAGCACTGCGCTAAACACTAGGTATACAAATACAGAAGTGAAGGAGGTCTGTTTGCTCAAGGAGAAGTTATCTATATCTATATCTATATTTTAAACCCATACCTTCTGTCTTAGAACCAATGTGTATTGGTTCTAAGGCAGAAGAGTGGTAAGGGCTAGGCAATGGGGGTTAAGTGACTTGCTCAGGGTCACACAGTCTGAGGCCAGATTTGAACCTAGGACCTCCCATCTCTAGGCCTGGCTCTCAATCCACTGAGCTACCCAGCTACCACCAGAAGTTATATTTTAATGGAAGAAGCAGCCCTTATTAGGGAGTGGTGGCCAAGAAGAGTTATTTTGGCTTGGGAAGTTATAGGAATGATGAAAGGAGCCATAATTGAGTAGATTGCATTTTTAGGAGCAGTGACTGAGTTGAGTTGATTATGGTTTCTGAAATGGAAGGAGACCAGAGAAAGCAGAGATAGGGGTAGAATTGGAACAATATGTATAGGGGAGTCAGGGTAGGCAGTGGGAATGATTTGACTTTGGATTGTGTCATATTTTTTCTGACCCCTCTAGTTAAATTTACTTTAAAAATTATTTTGCTCAGATTAATTTATAAAATGATTCTCTGTTAGTTCAACATGTTTACTGGGTTGAAGTGAGGAAAGGATGGAAAGTGACCCAATTAAAGTAGATGTCATGTGTCAGGGCCATAAAACATCTGTATTAAATTATTAGCATCAGTCCATAGTGTTGATGATCAGCCAAATGCAAGTAGTTGAAGTTGCCTATTCTGTTCTTTTAATGAAAGAGTTAACCAATAATTGCACTTTAAAAAATATAACTAAAATCTCAGAATTGAATGGAGCCTTAGGGGATAATCTAGTCTCATGCAAAATTCTTTGCTATAGCATCTCTGGTAGTTATCTAATCTCTGCCTAATCTATATCATTGAGAAGGAATTTAACAAGAGAACAAGGAAATCTTTTCCATAATTGAATAGTTTCAACTGTTAGAAAAAGTCGTCCTGACTGAGCTAGTCATTCCTATAATTTCTATCCATTGGTCCTAGTTTTACCCTCAAATACCTACCCTCTTCACTATCTTTTGAAGTGTATCTGAGTTTAAGTTTGTGGTTTTCATGACTCTATCCATCTTATCCTCTGCTATCTTCTTATGTACATAAATGATAGATAGAAAAAAATATTTTTTTTGGGAAAGAAAACTAGCAGCTTTGGTGAGTAAGGGCTTCAGTAGATGTTACTTGGGTGTTGTTTGAAAGGCAACAAGGGACTTGATAGGGGTAGAGGTGAGTTGGGAGTGCATTCAGGTGTGGGGGATGGAGAGCCAGTGGGGAGGCATGGGGATACTTATAGCTCTGCTTGGACATGCTGCTAGCTGATGTTGGCTCCTATCCTGTTCTTACATTTGTTCCTGTTAACTTTCTTTCTTCATCTTGATCTCAAACCATCCATGCAACCACTTGTGATCTCTTTCAGCCATACCTGGCAACAAAGAGTTTTTTTTAATGAAAAAAAGTGATTCGGCAAAACCAGCCGGCACAGCTTTCTCCTCCTGTTCCCTCACCATCATCCTAGCTAATATATAAGCATAAATACAAATATATATATATATATATATATATAGTGTTTACTATGCTAAGCACTTTACAATGAAAGTTGTGTTGTAGAATCAGGGAACTACAGAGTAGACATCTTGTTGATTATCATTTCATCTGCCTCACCAGTGATGAGAGTGGGAGAAATGGTATTAAGGGAGTTTACTGTAAAGTAGAGGTTCCCACTATGGCTTCAGGGATATAATGGGATCATGGGAGATAATTCCTTTCTATAGCACATTAAGATTTATAAATCCTTTTCCTCACGAAATTCTGGGGAGGTAGGTAATGCAGAGGTTGTTATTTTTATTTTAGAGAGGTGGACACTGAGATTCAGAGAGGGGAAGTGATTTCATAGAATCAGAACCTTAGAGTTGGGACAAATAGACCTCTAATCCAATCTGCAATTGAACAAAAATCTCCTTTCTAACACGTTATTAACAAAGGAGTCATCCCATCTTGGCTTGAAGACCTAGTGCTGGGGAACCCTCTGTCTTCTGAGTGAGCCTGGTCTACTTTGGGTTGGTTCTTCTAATTTAGAAAGTTTTTTCTTTACACCTACCCTAAATTTTCCTCTCTGCAACTTTGAAACCTCTTTCTTAGTTTTTTCCTCCAAGTCCAAGAAGAAAGAGTATCTTCCAAGTGATAGCTAGGTCTTTAAATACTTAAAGGTAGCTGGCTTGGCCCTCTTATGTCTTCTCAAGTTCAAGGCCCATGATCATTATGTTTTGGTAGTGCAAGGACTTGGAGAATTGCAGTGGCCACATAATTTTATTACATATGTCACCATCCAGTAACAACTGGCGTCCCCTGCCCCATGTGCCCCAAACTTTGTGCCTCAGTCTTTGGACTTCAAAGCCACATGAGGGTACATCAATAGATGATAATGCACAAAGACAATTGTCATTCTCGGTCACCGAGAGACTACTACTATGTCACCAACTTTTTAATTTTAGTCTATTCCTCTGATGTCAAATGTGATCCATTGCCAGGACCATATTTTGCCAGGGTCAAATAAATAAAAACTAGTTGTAACAGTTATTTTGTCAGAATTAAATCACTCTAAGTATCATCACCTGGGACTGAAGTTAAATGTTCTTCTATAATTCTTATATCCAAGTTACTACAGTGAGCGATTTAAGCAGAGTGTAGAATCTAGCTTATTATTACTGGGCCTCTTAGTTGATTGTAAAGAAAATCTTAGCTACATGATTTACTTTTGAAATTCCTTCTTACTAGACTGGAAGAAGATAGATAATTGGTTCGTATAACTAAAGGTGCATGTGTGTAGTTTGTAATTATGCCATTAGGCTCTCACGTGTGGGTTGCACTTTTGTGTGACTTTTGCTTGTTCATAACATTTTTTTTTTAAATTGAGCTGTTCAAAGACTATGTTTTGTGTAGAATTAAGAATTTTTTTGATTCCTCTTCTTTTTATATTTCTGAGCCATACTTGGCAAAGAATTTTTTTTTTTGAAAAACATGTTTAGTAAGTAACTGAGGTCAGATTTGAACTCAGATGCAGGCTCATCTTGCAGCACATGCAATATTTTATACCTCTAGTTCTTTGCCTCTGCAGTGAAGGGAGGGAGGTGAATTTTCTCAACTCCTCTTCAGGACCAACCTTCTTTTTCATGATGGTTACTCAGCATTCAGGGTGTTTTTTAGGGGGGCAGGTGGTATCTCCACTTAGATCATTATAGTCATTGTGTATATTGGTTTTTCTGGGGTCTGTTTACTTTCCATCAGATCATATTGAATTTTTTTTGGAAAAATATATTGTCATTTTCAGTGTTCTCCAGTCTAGGTGCTGTTACATACAAAAGAGTGGTTGCCTTAAACTGTGACCGCGAAAATATGGTTTCAAGATAGTGTCTTGATTTTATATTAAAAATAAAGTGATTGCCATGGGAGAAAATTCCTAAATATGAAATACCCAAGTCAGCTGGGTTTTATGGAGATTTTTAATTAATACAAATTAAGGAATTAATGAAAAGGAGAGAGAGAGTAAGAGGAAATAATGAGAAAAAGGCTAGGCCAGCCTAGGCCAACCTAGGCCAGCCTATGCTTAAGCCTTAAGAGAGAGATCAGTCAGTTTTTAATCCACTCACCACAAGATTTGTCCCAGGCAAGATTCTAGTGTTCAGAGAGACCTACCAGTTCAGCTCCTCAGCTCCACTAAGTTCAGCCACCAAGCCTCCAATTCAGCTTTGGCAAGCTGACCTCCTCAGAGGCCTTTCTGACCTCCTTTTTAAAGAGAATTTTCTCCTATGTCACCTCCCCTAAGTTCTCACATCTACCAATCACAGTAGACGTTTTCACAGGACTGACCATTCTTAATTCACATCTTCTTTAGTTCTCAACTTCTCTGGGTAGACTAAAACTTCTGAGTAAGTTCACACCTTTTTGCCCCTTGCAAGTTGCCTGACCTTTATAGGTACTCAGCACCTTTTTGTATTAGATCTAAAAATAGACTTAGCTTAAGGCTTTTTTGCCTCACTATAAGTATGAGTTAAGTACTTTTTCATTGTTCAGTAAGGAGTTTTACAACTTTATCTTCTCCTAAAGTATGCTTAAGTATGGGTGGAGTAATGTTAGAGTTCTCACATTCCTGATCAAGTACCTTCATTGTTAAAAATGGGGAATGGTCTTAACCAAAATGTTCTAAGGTAGAGTCTGAGAATCTTTAACATTCACAAGTCTGAGAAATTTTAAGATTCACAATGCCATCAAGTATAGAAAAAGGTATTCTAGTTGTTTAGTATTTGATGAGACTAGCTCACTTTTCTAAAACTGCAAACAGCAGAATCCCTGTTTTATTTTTTATTTATTTATTAAAAAACCCCAACAAACCCTTACCTTCCGTCTTGGAATCAATACTGTGTATTGGTTCCAAGGCAGAAGAGTGGTAAGGGCTAGGCCATGGGGGTCGAGTGATTTGCCCAGGGTCACATAGCTGGGAAGTGTCTGAGGCCAGATTTGAACCTAGGATCTCCCATCTCTAGGCCTGGCTCTCAATCCACTAAGTCACCCAGTTGCCCCCAGAATCCCTGTTTTATTAAATATGATTTACCTGAGGGTGTGACAGCTGGTTGAGTATTGGGGTTAATGTGATGGGAAGCTGGCTGTCTTCCTTGAGTCAGGTGTATTTTATCTCACTTTGCTGCCACATTTTTAAAATAGTAGACAAAAGTATCTTGGGAAATTTTTCTTTTGGGTGAATGTGTTTCTTCCGTCTTTCAGACAGACCTTTTAGCAAGCACTTTCACAATTGGTGCTTAGAAAGAATCTTTTCTTTTCTTGCAGGTTTAATAGACTACAACTTCCACTGTTTCCGCAAAGCTATTCATGAAGTTTTTGAGGTGGGTGTGACCTCTCACAGAGCCTGCAGCCATCAAGCCAACCCCTGTGCCATGAAAGCAGTGACTCACAATGGCGCGCCAAGAAGTGCCGTCTAGGGGGAACATGGTCTAAGGAGCCTTTTCTCCAATCTTGAGTCAGGACCAGCGATAGCTGGGGCTTGTGGGAATCTGGTACCAGTTCCAGTGGATAGAGGGGTTTATTTTCTGATTTGGATGAAAACCCCTTCAACTGGTGTTGCACAACTGAAACTACTGTGTTTCTTAAAAAACAAAAACAAAAAAGCAAAAAGCAGAAAAAAAAGAACACTTGAGGCCACTGAAGTTAACATTGGAAACTCCAGGTTTTTTTGAGTGTGTGTGTGTTTCCTCTTTTGAGTCCTCCTTTAGTAATTTGAATATATCAGACTTGGAGACAAAAGCAAGTTAAACTCTTCTTTCTAAGGAGAGTTTCAGTTGATTGCCAATTGAGTATAATGGAAAAGATTGAATTATCCCAAGCTTCACCTAAGTTGTCATTTGATTAGTCTAAAATACCCTGCCTTGCTTGAGTGCTAACACTGCCTCTCCAATTCTGATGGTGGACACCACACACTGAAAACCGATCCACTAATGCACTTGTTCTCTAACTCAGAAGACGTACAGTGTGACTGCATCGAAAGACATTTCACTATTCTCTCTCGAAGGATGCAAGAAAATCCCAACCCTTGTCGACTGGAATGCAGGGCTCACCTATTGCTACCCATCTCTCCAAAGGATTGAGGAAAAAGCTTTTGAGACTGTAGAGAAATTGAGTTTTGGGCACCAAAATGTCTTTTCTCTCTCCTGAAGATAACAGATGACCACAATTTTCACGATCAGGATTTAATATAACCAAGGGAATATTTTTAACGACTTCATACTTCACTCTTCTGAGGAAGAAGTCTTCATCATGTCATGGAAACATTTAGCTCACCCTTTCTTAACCTTATTCTAGCTACCCTGATAGGAGCAAAAAAAGAAAATATACATATATATTTTCATATATATGTATATTTTTTTCTTGAGTAATAGGTATCTGTATTTCCAGCTGCTGCTGTTTGCCAGACTGATCCAGAAGGCACCACAGCTTGTGACATGCTGGATTCACTGCGGTTTGTTTGGGAGTGGGAGAGAGAGAGCACGTGGTCCCAAGCCTGTGTTTGGTTTACATTCTGCGTCTCCAGTATTCTGACACCAAGTGTCAAATGTGGTACTTTTCTTTATCCAGGACATTAATTCTTGATCATTTTCTTGATGGTGGTTGAAATCTTTTCAGTTGATCGAAATTTGCATATTGTTTTCCTCCAGATGCCCAATAGTTGTATGCTTAAAAGCCACTGGACCACTTGAGTAAATAAGTGCCACTGTTCAATTAAATCTGTATATTAAGTTCTGTAAGCCTAACAGTGAGACTTGGAGTGCTTTCTGCAGACGATTCTGATTGTTGAGTATTTACATGGACCATGGTGATATCCAAAAGAAAAAATGCTTTTATATTTATAGATTCTTTCACTGAACTATATCAAATGGGTATCAATAAATGTCTTTACTCCAAGACCTGGTTTTCTAATTGCATAAGATGGAAGAAGATGGGGTGCCTAATCACCATGTTCCCTTTTTCCAAGAACACTATGAGTCTTTTGGCTCCTTGTTTCTTTTCCAAGTACCTTAGGCTAATGCTCTGGAGGCTGCCTCTAGTCCTCCTGTTTGGGGCCCATAGACCATTCACTTGTATGCTTTGTGCCATAGGTTTGTGTGCTGGTCAGATTGAGCCTGTGCCTGTTCAGACTGAGAAGTTTTTGCCTACACTTACCGAAGGCCAGAAGGCGTCCTCAGTTTTGGACTAAACCTGTTTAGTCTAAGGTCAAGTTTGACCCTTGTTTTGGTTTCTGTTTCATTTTGTACCATCTTCTCTCATTCCCAGGTAGCAGATTGCCTCAATTTCAAAGGGAAGGTGATAGTCATTTAGCCTTGACCTTCATCCAGATCTTGTCAAGATATGCCCATAAAGAAGGAAAGCAATGTGAAAATGAGCCCAAGTAGTCACTGTTTGTTTTTTTATTCTCTTTCATAACTACCTCCCCAATCTGATTCCTATGGTACCCAAGGTATTTGTTACTGACTGAAGTCAGCTGGTTCATTTGGAACTGGAATTATTCCTTGAATACAGAGGCACAGTTTCAGGAGAAGAAGGTCTGCCCTTCACTGAAAGGGGGCAGTTGAATCAATTTTGATGTTTAAGTGTTAAGAGGAGAGGTGGAGGTGACCAGTTGCCAAGGATGTTGCACAAGAGGATTCATGTATTGGGATTATCTTAGTTGGCCTCTAAGGTCCTTTGCAGCTCTGTGGGGCTGTGATTCTATTTGACTACACGAGTGAAGAGGCAGATAGAGAGCTGGCTGTTTAGGCTGAAGCCTGAACTACTTTGGCAGCTTATATTTTAAAAATACAACCCTGGCTAGAAGCTCCTAAGAACAAGTGAAGTTAAAGCTGGAAGGAGACCTTAAAGATAATTTAGTACAACCCACTTGTTTTACAGAAGGGGAAACATCTCAGATAGGGGAAGTGACCTTCCCCAAGGCTAAGCCTCTAGTTAGTGGCACATATGGAATCATCTAGTAGAAGCTACATTGCTTCTGTGAAGTATATAAATATTTTAAAATCTGTAAGTGTAAGAACCTTTTAGGGGTAGGGGTGAAGGAGTGGAGAAGGTTTACGATTGAGGACTGAAAGTTATACCTGATTGAGTGTCCTGAGAGATGCTGGGGAAGTGTTAGGCCCAAATGGCTAGTGAATATGCTTTAGGTAAACTGAACAGGACTGAGATATAAGGGTAAGAGGAAGGGTGGCGGGTTTTATCCATGGAGAATAGTCTAGGAAATCAGTTCTGGAAGGGTCTTAGACTCTCACAGAACCTAGAAATGGCATATCTAGTCCTTGACTGAAAGCAAGAGAATGAAGCCCATAAACTGAGCTTCTCCCAGCTGAAATCTCAGAGAGCAGAGTGTGGGATTCTTCTGTACCCTGATGGATATACAATTGGCATAGGAGAACCCTGCTACCTCTCAGGAGTTTGTTTAACAATTAATAGAAATTCTTTTCATTTTTTTTTGTTTCCACTAAGGTGCTTTGGACAGATGGTGCTACCTCTGCTTTTCCATTAAATTAAACCACAGTGGGTGCAGCTAGATGGCTCAGTGAATAGAGTCAGGCCTGAAGATGAGGTCTCAAGTTCAAATATGGCATCTGACATGTCCTGACATACCCAGGTGATCCTGGGCAAGTCACCTAATATCAATTGCTTACCCTTACCGCTTGTCTGATACTTAATATTGATTCTGAGACAGAAGATAAGGACTTAAAAAAAATTGATCGATAGATAAATGTTCCAAAGGAGCAAATAGCCAGTAAGCGAATGTTGCTTTGGGTAGTTGGGTGAGAATTTCTCATTATTTCAATTGGCTCTGACTTTGGGCAGAGAAGTAATTACTGTCAGAAGACAGTAATGAGCCTTGTCAATGAGGGGGAAGCAGTAGTTATAATGTTTTTGGCTGTCAGTACAGTTCTTAACTTTTATCTTACAGTTTTCACTTACAGGCTCAGAACCTGTGGGATAGACCAGGGAACAGCAGCTTCACGAGCTGTCATTGGCAGGAGTAGGATAGAGGAGTCTTGTTGGGAAAAGAAAAAAAGAAGAAATGTTTACCTTCCTCTGGCCTGAGCTTTAAGGTGTGAATTCAAAAGTGTTCTGGATGCCTCAAGGTCTTCCCTTTCTACCTTCATTCTCATCCTTCACTTCCAGGAGTCATGAACCTTTTTCTTTTTTAAACTCTTACCATCTGTCTTAGAATTGATACTGTGTGAAGACCTTGATCCCTTGTAATCCAATGGCGGGGACGTGGCAGTCATAGTCCATGTTCCCACCCCCACAGCGAAGCCGCCATAGAGGGAGAATGTTTAAAAAACCAGCTTGGGAAGTGGAGAGGCCTCATTTTTTTTCTCCAGACTGGGCTTTGAACTAATTGTTTCTGGGCTGACTTGTTCTCTCATGGGCCATATTTGACAAGCAGCAGTGTGGAATGCTGACTGTAATGGAGGATTGAATCTTTACTTAAAGTTAAAAAGGCTGAAAACCATTTCCCCCCTCTTTTTCTCTTTACTAATAAATGCTTACAAATCTGGTAATAAGCCTCCAGATTAATTTTTATTTATAATAATACTAAGTATTAGATTCTAAGGTAGAAGAGCAGTTCAAGGCTATGGAATGGGGGTTAAGTGACTTGCCCAGGGTCACGCTGCTAAGAAGTGTCTGTGGCTGGATTCGAACCCAGGACCTCCCATCTCCTGGCCCTACTCTATCCTCTGAGCCACTTTGCTGTCCCAGTCAAATCCTTTCACAATGTTATCATTCCACTCAATCAGACATTGATGAGAGGAACATGAGTATTAACAATAGTATAAAGTGTTGGACTCGGAGTCAGGAAGATTCAAGTTCAGATCCTACCTCAGAACGTCTTTGAGCCTTGGTGTTTTCCTCTGTAAAACGAGGAGGTTTGCACTATATTTCTAGAGTTAAGAATCAATACTAATAACTGCCATTAATGTGATTCCCCAAGAGATTTACATACGTTGTCTCATTTGATCCTTGCCAGTCATCCCCATAAGACTAGTGACTTGCCCAAGGCAGTCAATGGCAGAGCGCTTCTTGGATGGCAAAGGGTGAAGCAGCAGACTGAAGCTGGAGGAGTGAAGGGGGCGATCCTTTGGGCTGGGATGTGGGAGATTGCCATAACCCTGCTAACGGGAGTGAGCAGACCAGGAACTGCTCAGAAGTAGACGAGACAGAAGGTCACTGGGCTCCACTCCTGCATTCTAAAAATGAGGGAACTAAAGCCCAGAGAGGCTTTGAGGTCACCAGATGGAGGTCTGGCGGAGCCGGAAGGCCCCTTTCACTTCTCTTGTGGGAGAGTGACTCATGCGAGGGGCCCGTCACGAGTTGCCTCCTTCATCCCGTCCAGGACCCTGGATGGCATCGCCGGTTCTAATTGGGATGTGGAAGTTCTTCCCACACTTTCTTGGTTTGGCAGATCCCAGCTGTGTCCCCCTTTGGAGCTTCAAACTTCTTTTTCCAGAAAGGCTCTTGTCCCGCCCCTTGCTTTCTTGGGGTCGGAGCCCTCTGTTGGCTATGGGTGAAGAGGCGCCAGAGCAGCCTGGGGGTGGCCTCTGTGATCACACTGATCTCCAGGATCTGATGAGCTCCCCAGTTTCCTCCTCTGCATCGAGGGGGTAGATTATCCCCAAGGTCTGTCCAATTCAACAGATATTTATTAAACACAGTGTGCAAGGCGTGATGTGAGGGGCAGATAATTCAAACACAGAAGATGTTAACTAACATCTACAAAGTGCTTTATAAGCACCCTGGGAAGTAGGGCCTGTGGCTAACTCCCATCTTACAGATGAGGAAAGTGAGGCATATAGACTGTGACTCGAACAAGGTCACATGACTAATAGGTGTCTGAGGCTGGAT
Source organism: Monodelphis domestica (assembly GCF_027887165.1). NCBI lineage: Eukaryota > Metazoa > Chordata > Mammalia > Didelphimorphia > Didelphidae > Monodelphis > Monodelphis domestica. Next base: position 366,024,801 of record NC_077230.1, on the reverse strand, counting down.
CCAAACTCATGTCTTCCTAACTGCAAGGCCTGAGCTCTATCATCCTCACCACTTAGCTGCCTGAAAGAGAAGGGCATAGTCCTTGGCCTTAAAGGGGTTTCTAACCCCTAGGAGAGAAGTAACCTGGACACCAGTGAGTAGGGGGGAGAGCCATTCCCAGCTGGGAGCAGGGAAGGATTCACAGAGGAGCCAACACCACCTTACTGGCTTTCTAAAAAAACCCAAGCAAACCCCTATCTGTCTTAGAACGGATGCTAATTATTGATTCCAAGGCAAAAGGAGAAGGGCTAGGCTTTGGGGTTAAGAGACTTGTCGGGGGTCACACAGCTAGGACGTGTGACAGCAAATTTGAACCCAGGACCTTCCAACTCCATGCCTGGCTCTCTATCCACTGAGCCACTTCGGGGCTCCCCCATTTTTAATGAAGCTGGTCATGGGGTCCCCTTCTCTGTCTCATTCTCAGAGCATCTAGCCCACATCCTTATCGACAGACAGATCAAAGGCCTGAGATGGAGCACTGCTTTAGAATGTAAGCACAGTGCCGTGGCTGGCACCCAGGAGGTGCCGAATGTTTACTGAGTTGAATTCACTGAATGCAAGTTCCTTGTGAATTAGCGATTGCTTTATTCCTTGTAGTTGTGTCCCCAGCACAGATGCTTAATAAATATTTGCCAATTGATTCTTGCCACGGGGGTCTGGCTTGTGCAAACGCTTGGAGGTGAGAGATCAGATGTCAAGATTGGGGAACGGTTAGAGTAGCACAGTTTGGCTGGAATTGAAAAGGAGTGAAAGAGGACGGTGAGATAAAGCTCAGAGGTAGGAGGGGGCCGACCTGGAGGACCTTGAACATTAAACGGAAGCGTTGGTTGTTTATCCTAGAATGAGTAGGGAGATACTGCAGGCTTTTGAGGAAGGAAAGTGTAGTGTTCTGGTCAGACCTGGCTCTTAAGATTCTGTCGGCAGCTGGGTGAAGGATGGATTGGAGATGGAGATGGGCTCTCAGGCCATTCACAGTAGGGAGATGGGAATAGAGAATGGAGGAGATGAGAGGGAAGAAGCTAGGATTCCGAGGCTCTGAACCTGGTGACTGGGACAGATGATGGTTCCCTCAACAGAAACAGCAAAGTTTAAAGGAGGGATGGGCTGATGCTTTAGAGCAGGGGTCCCCCAACTTTTTACATAGGGGGTCAGTTCACTGTCCCTCAGACCTTTGGAGGGCCGGACTATAAAAAAAACCCATGAACAAATCTGTATCCCGCTGCCTGGGATAGCAGAGGCTGTAGTGCTGACTGTGATGGGCCTGTCACACCTTGCACAGGCCTATCACTGCCACCACTATACCGGGCAGCAGTATACACAGTGCGGAATCCCCTCCCCCAGATCGCCACTCACCATGTACAGCCACATAATCCTTTGTGCGGCGCCTCGTGCTCATTCAGTTACTCTTAGAACAAGACGCCACACAAAGGATGATGTCGCTGGAAGTAGTACTATGCGTGAGCAAGGCCGCACCTTATGGCACCACCACATACAGAGCTCCTCTTACTGACCACCAATGAAAGAGGGGCCCCTTCCGGAAGTGCGGTGGGGGGCAGATAAATGGCCTCAGGGGCCGCATGTGGCCCGTAGTTTGGGGACCCCTGCTTTAGAGCTTCATGGAGGCACTGTATAGAATGCTGGGCCTGGAGTTAGGAAGACTCCTCTTCCTGAGTGCAAACATGGTGTCAGATACCAACTTACCTTGTGATCTTGGGTAAGTCACCCTTTGCCTCAGTTTTTTCATCTATAAAATGAGCTGAAGGAGGAAATGGTAAACCCCTCCAGTGTCTTTCCCAAGAAAACCCCAAATGGGGTCACAAAGAGTTAGCCATGACTGAAAAGACTGAACAAGAAGGCACTGGTGGTTCCATTTTGGACATGTGGAATCTGAGGTGCTGGTGGGACAGATGGAGCCTCATTCAAAGACATCAGGTAGCCAGGAAGCTCAGGAGATAAATGAGATAAATTGATTTGGCAGTCATTTGCACAGAGTTAATTAAATTCACAGGACCTGAAGAGATCGACAAGGTAGAGAGCATTCAGCAGAAAACCTGGGGAAGCTCTCATGCTTAGGGAGCAGGAGCTGGATAATGAACCAACTTCTGGAAAACAAATCTTTTCCTTGAAAGGAACTTGCAACCTCATAGATGAGAACCTGAGAGCAGTATCATGGAAGGTGAAAGAAGAGATTAGATCCAGGAGGAGAGGGTAGTCATCAGTGTTAAAGAGAGCTCAGGGAGATTGAATATTGAGAATAAAAGACTTTTTTTTTTTAAACCCTTACCTTCCATCTTGTAACCAAGGCAGAAGAGTGGTAAGGGCTAGGCAATGGGGATTAAGTGACTTGCCCAGGATCACACAGCTGGGAAGTGTCTAAGGCCAGATTTGAACCCAGGACCTCCCATCTCTAGGCCTGCCTCTCAATCCACTGAGCGACCCAGCTGCCCCCAATAAAAGACTTTTAATGGTTAGAGAATGTTTGGCCACTTTGGAGGGAGTGATTTCAGTCCAGTGGCGGGATCAGCAGGCTGATTCTGAGGGGCTGAGAGGGGAGTGGGTGGCAAGAACAGACAGTTCTTTTGAGGAGTTAGAGAGTAGTAATAAGGAGAGATGTTGGATCTTGGGTCTTGTCCACAGACACACGCCTAGTTAAGTGTTCAGAGCTGAAGGGCAGACCCAGCAGCAGTGGATGGAAATGGCAAAGAGGCATGTTTAGGCTTCATATTTACAAAAACCTTCCTAACAACGGGAGCTCTCTGAAGGTGGAATGGGCCGCCTTGAGAGGTGGTGGGTTCCCCTTCCTTGGAAGTCCAAGCAGAGTCTGGACAATCACCTAGTCATACGTGTTGTAATGGAAGACCTACTACATGTAGTTTGGACTAGGTGACTGCTGAGGTCTCATCTAACTCTTGGATACCCCTCCTGCCACATCCTGCTTGAAGCCTGACTTTCTGCCAGGTGGATGGGATCCCTTCTTCCTCAGAACTCTTAAAATAACTTGTCCCTTGCCGATGGCACCCAGACTCTAGAATGTTAGAGTTCTCAACCTTTTTTTTAAGTACAAGGCACTCTTAATATAAAAACATTTCACAGGCCCCCTTAGATGACAGAAGTGTTTTTATTAATCAATTGAGAAAATAGATGAGGACAAAAAGCGACAACATTCAGAAACACTTTTAAATGAGTTTGTATTTTTTTAAATTAATGACAACATTTACATACAGTTGAAAGGTAGTAATACATATATGTGTGAAACTCTTCAGAAGGTATGTTTGTTTATTTCTTATACTGAGTCATGCTGCATATTTTGTTGGAGCTAAATAAAGATCAAAATAGCAATATTTGGTGTGCATATAGATTTACAGATTCCCTTGGAATAATACTGTGGCCTCCCTGTTGGAAAACACATCGTCCATCCCAGTTGACAGTTCTTGACCTTTATTCTAAGGTCACGTACTCCTCCACCTCTTGCAACCTGGCATCTCATTCATCTGGAACTGAGTGCTCTCTCAAAAATTACTAGTGATTGGGGGCAGCTGGGTAGCTCAGTGGATTGAGAGTCAGGCCTAGAGATGGGAGGTCCTAGGCTCAAATCTGGCCTCAGACACTTCCCAGCTGTGCGACCCTGGGCAAGTCACTTAACTCCCATTGCCTAGTCTTTACCATTCTTCTGCCTTAGAACCAAAACACAGTATTGATTCCAGGGCAGAAGGTAAGGGTTTAAAAAAATTATCAGTGATTGCCACATCTGACTACCTTTATTGAGTCATTCTTCTTGATGTCTTTCTGGTCTTTGACACCATTGATTGCCTTCTCCTGGAAACTTTCTCTCTTTTTTTAAATTTATGGCTGCTCTCTTACTTGTACTCTTTCTGCCTGTCCATTCCTCCTCCATCTCAACATCCTTGTCTCACCCTTTAGGTACTTAGGTATGCCAGAGCTCCATCCTGAGCTCCTCTCTTGGTGATCTCTTCAGCTCCCAGTGATTAAACCATCATTTCTATTCAGATAGCAATTCATTGAATATGTGGGATGAGAGAGAGGGTGAGGAGTTGATGATACTCGGGTGACCGGAAGGATAGAGGTGCCTTTGACAGAACTGGGGACGTTCAGAAGAAGGATTGGTTTGGGGAGAATAAAGTGACTTCTGCTTTGGGTATGTTGAATTTGAAATGTCTACATCCAATCTGAAAATGCTCAATTAGCAGTTGGTGGTTAGGGACTAGAGCTTAGAAATGGGACTTGGGTTGAGACTGTGGATTTGGGAGAAACATAATTAAACCCTTGAACACTAAGACACTGTAGTGGAAGAAGAAAAAAAAAAACCTAACTTCTCTTTCTTCAGTTCCAGACCAGTGTTGTTCAGTTGTTTCAGTCATGACTGACTTTAGGACTGTTTGGAGTTTTCTTGGCACAGATATTGGAATAGTTTGTCATTTCCCTCTCCAGCTCGTTTCATAGATGAGGAAATGGAGGCAAACAGGGTTAAGTGACTTGCCCAAGGTCATACAACTGGTAGGTTTCTGATCCAGACCTCGTGGTCCAATGCCCAAGACCTTCAGTACCAATTACTTATTGAACATTTCAACTGCTGTGTCCCATTGACATCTCATACTCAAAGTTAACCTCATCGGTTTCAGCCTCTAGTCTACCCCACTGCAACCCACAGTTCCTCTTGCTTCTAGGATAAAATATCTATTCCTCTATTTGACTTTTAAAGCCCTTTGCATGTTGGCGTCACTCTATCTTTGGAGACTGATCTCACGTCACTCCCTTCCACAAACTCTGTATTCCAGCCAAACTCCACTGTATTATGTTGCTACTTGGTGCTCTCTTGTATGTGACATTCCATCTCTTCTGCCTGTTCCTGGTATAGATTACATCCTCTCCCCTTCTTAGAATCCCTGGCTTCCTCCAGCATTCGGCTCAAGTGCCACGTCCTCCAGGAAGGCTATTTTCATCTTCCCAGTTATTGGTAACCTCAGAAATTACTTGGCGCTTCAATTTCTTTCAGTTTTCTATTATGAATTTAGCAAACAAACAACAGCAAACACGAACGTTTCAGTATGCACAGAAAAGAATCTTGTATCCAAAACTGAGCGTCTGTTACAGTTTTTTATTAAAATTAACAGTAGCAGCCAAATGCTTTGCTTGTTTGTGTCTCCTTAAGAACTTTTTGTTGTTGTTAAATCATACCTTCTATTTTAATGTATATATATATATATATATATACACACACACATATACATACACACACATACTTACCTTCTGTCTTAGAATTAATACTGTGTGTTGGTTGCAAGGCAGAAGAACAGTAAGGGCTAGGCAATGGGGGTTAAGTGACTTGCCCAGGGTCACACAGCTGGGAAGTGTCTGAGGCCACATTTGAACCCAGGACCTACCAGCTCTCTTCAGGTCTTGGCACTCTATCCAAAGCTATCTAGCTGCCCCTACAAGAGTAATTGTTTTAAGCACTTACTATGTACCAGGCAAACTGGGAATACAAATAGAAGCAAAAAGACAATTCTAACCCTCAAGGACCTTACTGAAAAGTAAACAAACCATTTTCAGCTCTGAGTTCTCATCCTCTCACCTCTACCTCCCACACTGAGAAAGCATGAAAAATGTAACAAAACTCTTTACAAACATGTATATTCAAGCACAACAAAGTAGTTATTTCTTTGTCCCTCCCTCTCCCTTCTCTCTTCCTCCCTCTGTTTCTCTTCTCTCTTTTCTTTTTCTTTGTCTGTCTCTCTCTGTCTCTTTCTCCCCCTTTCTGTCTGTCTCTCCTTTTCTGTCTTATTTTGTCTGCCTCTGTCTCTCTCTGTTTCTTTCTGTCTCTCACTCTCTCTCCCCCCTTTTTGTCTGTCTCTTTTTCTCTATCTTATTCTGTCTGTCTCTGTCTCTCTTTCTCTCTGTCTTTCCCCGCCTCTGTCTCTCTTTTTCTCTGTCTTATTCTGTCTGTCTGTCTCTGTCTCTCTCTCTCCTCCCCTGACGCTCTCTGTCTGTCTCTGTCTTTCCCTCTGTCTGTATCTCTCTGTCTCTCCCTCATCTCTGTCTCTCTTCCTCTCTTTGTCTCTCTCTCTTTCACTGTCTCCTCTCTCTATCTCCATCCCCCCCCCCCCCCCCCCCGTCTGTCTCTCTCCTTCTCTGTCTCTGTGTGTGTCTATCTCTCATCTCCTCTGTATGTGTGTGTACACCCTGCATTCCTCGGCTCTCTATTTCGAGGGGACAGTATCATTTCATCATGAGTCTTCTGGAGTTGTGATTGGTCCCTGCCTCGATCAGAATTCCTGTCTTTCAAAGTTGTAATCAATACGGTCTGAATAGAGGGCTGTGTGGATAAAATCCCCACCGGCTCTGACGCCTCCCTTGGCTCTGGCTTTCTGCGTTCCAAGCTCTCTGCATAGACCCTCAGCTGAGCTATTATTCCCTGCTGTCAAGGCCATTCCAGCATTGACATCCTGTGTTCTCAGATGGTAGGTGATCCTGTCGGTGTTCCCGTTGTCTTAATGCTGCCTGTCACTAGGTGGCAGCATTGTCACGTTTAAATATTTCCTGCTGTCCTGGGCACCGGCACTTCTGCTCCGGTGCTTAACAGACAACCAAGTCATGCACATCTTAAACTTGGAGCACCAGAGAAGGACGTTTGCTTTTTAAAATTCCCTTGTAGTTTGAGTTAATTTAAAACCATAAATATTTTTTTGTCAATCTGACACTTTAACGAAAAAGACCCTCACCTTCCGTCCTAGAATTAATACTGGGTATTGGTTCCAAGGCAGAAGAACGGTAAGGGCTAAGCAGTGGGGGTCAAGTGACTTGCCCAGGGCCACACAGCTAGGAAGTGAGGCCACATTTGAACCCAGGACCTCTTGGCACCAAGCCTGGCTCCCTAGCCACTGGGCAACCCAGCTGCTCTGGCACTTTTTAACAGATTCTTTAGAGTCTAGGGTAGGATCAATCACAGATAAGGGATTAGAACTTTGACTTTTGCCAGCTCCTCTTATTTTCTATCAAGTCAATGCCAATAAGCACGTTAAGTACCCACTCTGTGCCAGACACTGTGCTAAGCACTGCACCTTGGGTAAACCTCGTCATTTTTTTTGGACCTCAGGGGAGAGAGACAGACAGACAGAAATTGCTGGCTAGATCTTCTCTCAGCTCTTCAAAATTGCTATTGAAGGGATCTGGTAGGTCTAAGGGGAGAAGCAAAACACGAACTCATCCAGAGGTGAATTGTCTAACACTGGTGATCTTCAAATAAAGGCTGGGTGACCAGCCGTCTGCTTTGATGGGCTCTTTCTTTTGTCTCTATCAACCTGCTGCAATCCGAGGAGGACAGACCACACAGAACCGAACCCTATAAACCGTTGCTTAGAATTTCGGTAAAAGAGAAGGAGCAGGGGAAAGAGAGTCCTTCCCCTCTCACTGGTTCAGTTCATCACACTCATGCAATGGGGCTGAAGATCTTTCCTTTCCCGACACAAATACAGGAGTGGCTGAAAAGAGAGCGAGTGGTTCAATCAGGTCAGTTTTAAAGATATGAGTAGCCAGTCAAAGGAGGGCACCCCCATCCACGTGGTAGGGGATGCAGCCAGCTCCATGGGAAGTAAACAGGGCATATTCCTAAATCTCTTCAGTGCCTTCCTGGAGGCACAGGGAACTGGGCGTGCTCAGACATGGCTGGGGTTACATAGTGCTATAAGGTTTGCAAAGCATTTTATGTTTGTTATCTCATTTTATCTTTAGAATAGCTCTGGGAAGTCCTTCCTTCCTTCCTTCCTTCCTTCCTTCCTTCCTTCCTTCCTTCCTTCCTTCCTTCCTTCCTTCCTTCCTTCCTTCCTTCCTTCCTTCCCACACACAAAAATGGCAGAGCCTCTGACTCGAGCCCAGAACTACAAAATCTACGTCCAATGTTCTTTCCCTTACACGATACTCTAAAACCTCTGATCCTATGACACCCATTTGCCCTCCCCATGATCTTGTTTTTCTTTAATGTGTCTCAGCCTCTTCAAGTTCTCCAGTTGCTACCTTGGATTTTATTGTGCAAACATGAATGCTAATGAGCCTCCTGAAAGATATAGGTCCATCACTTCACCTTCAAGTATGCTTGAGAGAGAATTGAGAAAATAGCTGTGGAAGATGACATGGAAAGTGACTGTACGTTCCAGGGAAGGAGTGAACAAGTTTCATTTTTTCACTCCTCCAAGTGCCCAGTAGTGCTAATGTGCTATCTCCTAAGTGCCACATCTACCATTTTAAGAGTCTTAAGCCTGAAAAAAATTCACACAAAACTTGTGTTAAGTGCAGACAACTGGGTTAAATGAACAAATATTTGAAGTAGACAATTCGTTTGGGATGAATGCACCCTAACCTTCAGAGCAGATGATCTGAGAACCTGCCCTCCTTCCAGGGTTGGTGGGAGCGTCCAGGTTTTTAGCCCAGGACCTGCTACTCACATAGGGATCCTAGAAATGCTAGCTGCTATTATTATTTTTATTGTTGCTAGTTTGAAGTGTTTGGTTGCAGAAACAGGGAGCCCCTTATCCCAGCTCTCCCCTACCTTATTCATACTCTTCCTACCTCTGCGTTTTAAGAAAATAAATTCAGTAAATTGCCATTTTCCATTTCTGGGGACATTTTTCTTTAAAATTCTTTTTAGTGGTACCTTTTTGGTATCTTAATTTCCAAATTTGTCCCCCCCCCAAAGAATAAAAAAAGCAATATATCAAAGCCATTCAACATACGGTATTCAAGTCTGACAGTGTATACACTGTTCTAATCCCAAAGTTCCTCATTTCTCCAAAGAAAGGAAGGAGATGCATTCTTCCCTGAGTTTGACATCATAATTACTCAGAATTTGCAGAAGTATAGATTTATAGTTGGAAGAGAGTTTAGAGGCCATCTACACCATGTCCCATATTTTACAGCTGAGGAAATCGAGGCCCAAGGGGGCTAAATGTTTTGTCCAAGGTCACACAAGTAGACACAATTGTCAAAGGCAGGACATTGGTTCCTTTTTTTCCCTTGTTCTTTCCATTGACATTTTTGTAGTTGTTATGTATATTGCTTTCTTCATTCTTTGTACTCCTTAGGCCTAGAGTAGGAGAAAAGTGATTTGTCCAAGGTTATACTGTTCTACAAGGGTAGAACTGGACCTGGGCTTTGGGACTTGGTCTTCTGTCTCTCACATCTGAATTTAAGGCTAATAATGCCTAGAATTTGAAAAGTATTTTCTCATTTGTTAAGCACTTTGTATATACTAACTCATATGATCCTCAGCACAGCCCTTGTGTGATAGATGCTCACACTATACCCACTTTACAGTCAAGGATATTGAGGCACAGAGAGAGTTTCAGTGACTCATCCAGGGTCCCACGGCTAGTAAGTGCCTGAAGCAGGATTCAAATCCTGCATTCTTACCTACTATGATCCTTAGCTCCCTATATCCATTTAGTAATTATTGCTACTACTTTTATAGTGCTTTTATTATATGCCAAGTTAAGTGCTTTACAAATATTATCTGATCCTCAAAACAACCTCAAGAGGTAAGGGCTATTTTTGTGCCATGTTACAGATGAGGTAACTGAGGCAAGCTGGTTAAGTGTCTTGCCCAAGGTTACTCAGCTAGTAAGTGTCTGGAGCCAGATTTGAATTCAGGAAGATGAGTCTTCCTGACATCAAGCCCTTTTCTTGCTTTCTCTGTTATACCACCTAGCTGCTCTGTTTCAGGATGGTTATTGTGAAAGTTCTTAGAAACCATATAGTCCTGGGTATAGGTTTATGCAGCCATTGCTGGGAGTTTGGCATTTCACTTCTAGGGAATTGGACCTTTGTTTCTTTTTTTTTAAATTCATTTAAATTTAATAAGCATTAAAAAATCCTTACCTTCCATCTTAGAATCAATACTAAATATTAGTTCTAAGTTAGAAGAATGGTAAGGGCTAGGCAATTGGGGTAAAGTGACTTACCCAAGGTCATACAGCTAGGAAGAATCTGAGGTTAGATTTTAACTCAGGATGTCCTATCTCTAGTCCTAGTTTTCAATTCCCTGAGCCATCTCTCTCTCTCTCTCTCTCTCTCTCTCTCTCTCTCTCTCTCTCTCTCTCTCTCTCTCTCTCTCTCTCTCATTCTAAAACAGAAGAATGACAATGGCTAGGAAATTGGGGATAAGTGTCTTGCCCAGGGTCACACAGCTAGGAAGTGTCTAAGGTTAGATTTGAACCCAGATCCTTCTGACTCCAAGCCTGGATCTCTATTCACAGAGCCATCTAGTTTCCCCTTCATTTTCTCATCTGTTCCTCTCTTCCTATTTGTCCCATTTCCTTCAGGTTCCTGTGAATCCCTTCCCTGCCTCCTGCCTCTTGAGGGCTGGGGTTGCTATGAGGAACCCTGGACTGGAAGGTTGGAATCTGCCACTGGCTTACTAAGCAGCCGTGGAAGAGGACATTTCTTTCTCTGGGCCTCTCTTTCCCCATTTGTAGAGTGAAGGGATCAGACCCAGTCTGTAACAGCAACATTCTGGGACTGTAAAAAGAGAAAATCTCTACCAGAAATGGGAAAGGAGCAATGTGCTGCATACTGAAGTAAACTGAGGGATGATGAAGCAACAGCTGGCCATGAGATTTCTTTTCTTTCTTGTCAGTCTCAGTCAGCCGCTTCAGCCCATTCCAAAGATTTCTTTCAGCTCTAACCTTCTAGAGGACCCTCAATCTCACTTTCTCCAATTTTTCATTCAACAAACTTTTATTAAATGCCTTCTCTCATGGAGGCAAACTAGGCTGTGCAGTGGATAGTGCCAGACCTGTCATTAAGACCTGAATTCAAATCCAATCTCAGACACTTAACAGCTGTGTGACCCTGAGTAAGTCACTTAACCCTGTTTGCCTTATTTTCTTCACCTGTAAAATGAGCTAGAGAAGAATATGGCAAACTACTCTGTGTTTTTTCTTTACTCCAAATAGGATCATAAAGAATCAGATATGAAATGACTGAACAATGACTGAAGTCAATGATGTTGATTCTTTTGGGGAAAAGAATGTAACTAAATAACATTGCTATGACCAAGCACTTTAGAAACAATTTCTCCCCCCCCCCCCCCCCCCTTAAATGAGCTTCAGCCAGTCCCACTCAAGGGAAATGGCCACCTCTAAGCCCATAGACACTGGGTGATTTTCTCCAGTGCAGGAACTAATGGCCAACTCCAAAGTAAAGTAAAGGATTCCATGTCTTTTCGAAAGTTTCTATAGGATGAGAAAGGTTTGAACAGGGGAGATGGGAAATAGAAGACCTTCCAGGCCCAACAATGCTACTCCAACTACCTCTGCTTTTTCTGTTTTTACTTTAGGCACAACTGCACGGAAGTTAACGAAATTCAGCTCCCCCCCCCCCCTTTTCTTTTATGAGAGAAGCAGTCCTCTCACATCCATTTTGATTCAGGACACCAGTAGCTGCCTGGATTACAAAGCCTGGGCTAGCTGGAAATGCCCTCCATCTCAATGGCGCTAACATGGTCTGATGACTTGGGAGCTGACCTACTTTACAGCCCTGGTCATTCTACTCAGGTTAGAAGGCGAAGGCAGAGGACCCAGGCAGCAGGAGCAGTTACCTCTCTGGCCTCCAGGCTGAACTGCTTCCCACAGTCCTTTTTGTGAGCAGCTAATCCTCAGGATCTGGGGAAAGGCCAGGATCTTGCTGGGGAAGGGAATAGGGTCTCTGGTGTGGAGCGTGCTAGCCTTCACAGCTATATCTTAGTCCAGTCTCAGCTGGGATGAGAGAGAGAGAGAGACAGAGAGAGAGAGACAGAGAGACAGAGACAGACAGACAGAGACAGAGAGAGACAGAGAGACAGAAAGAGACAGAGACAAAGAGAGAAAAAGACAGAGGAAGGGAGAGAGAGACAGAGAGAGACACACACAGACAGACAGAGAGAGAGAGAGAGGCAGAGGAAGGGAGAGAGACAGAGAGACACAGAGAGAGAGAAAGAGAGGGAGGGAGAGAGACAGAGAGAGAGAGAGAAAGAGAGAGAGAGAGAGAGAGAGAGAGAGAGAGAGAGAAGGAAAGAGGCAGAGGAAGGAGAGAGAAGACAGAGGGAGGGAGGGAGAGAGAGACACAGACAAAGGGAGAGGGGAGGAAGAGGGAGAGAGACAAAAACAGAGAAATAAATATAGAATGACAGAGAAAGACAGAAAGAGAAACAGACAGTGAGAGGGAGGGAGGGAGGGAGAGAGAGAGAGAGAGAGAGAGAGAGAGAGAGAGAGAGGAGAGAGAGAGAGAGAGAGAGAGAGAGAGAGAGAGAGAGAGAGAGAGAGAGAGAGAGAGAGAGAGAGAGAGAGAGCGCTAGAGAGTGCGTGAGAGGGACACAGAGAGATAGGAGGGAATACTGAGTGTGGAGTCTCTGGAGGGATGACTGGTGAATTGCCTCAGGGACCTGTCCTTGGCCTTGTGCTGTTCACCATTTTAATCAGTGATCAGGACAGAGACATAGCTGGCATGCTTATCACATTTACAAGCAACCTGCATCTAGAAGGAATAGCTAACTTACTAACTGGCAGAACTGAGGTTAGGCTGGAGCAATGGGACCAAATAGGATGAAATTTAATAGGGATAAATGTAAAGCTGGGGTCATAGGGTTAGAGCTGGGAAGACCCTCAGAAGGCATTTAGTCCATTTCCCTCACACTTGGCAGATGAGGGGAAGTGACTTGCCCAAGGCCACATAGGTAGTAGTAAATGGCAGGGCTAGGATTAGAACCCAGGTGCTGTATTTCAAAATCCAGCCCTTCTACTACTATAGCAAGATATCTCCCAGGTGTTAAAAGTGAATTTTACAAGCACAAGAGGGGCTAGAGAGTAGCTTTTATAAAAGGGACCTTGGGGTTTTAGTGGACTTTGAGATCATTTGATGTGACTGACTTCAGTAGTGTAAAACGAATTAAGAGAGAGGTGGAGTTGGAGTGTATTTAATTCTGGTTTTTAGTGCCTGGTATTTAATTCTGGGTGCCATATTTTAAGAACACTGACAAACTAGAGTGTGTCCAGAAGAAAATGACCAGGGTGGTGTGTGTGTGTGTGTGTGTGTGTGTGGGCCTAAGACCATGCAATATTGGACTTGATTGTGGGAACCAAATGGGTTTAATTTGGTTAAAAGAAGATTTGGGCAGGTATGGGTGTGTGAGGAAGGATCACCATCTCTATCCTTAAATATTTAAGGGGGTGATTTTGGAGAGGAGGGATCAGATTTGCTTTGCTTGATCCTAGGAGGTAGTGAGGGAAAAGCTGCAGAGAAATAGATTTCATCGTGAGATATGCCTTTTTCTCTAACAATGAGAATTGTCCCAAAGTGGAACGTGCTGCTTTAGAGGTCATGGACCCTCCTCAGTGTAGGTCTTCCAAGCAGAGGCTAGATGATCACTTATGATGGGTTTCCTGGTAATTGGAAGAATGTCATTGATTTGAAGTCTAGCAGAGACTCTAAGACAATTTTCTTCATTAGTGGTTCTGTGGGTTTGCACCACATTTTATGACCTGTCATGTGAAGTGTGCCCCAACTTCCCTTGAATGAGCTTTAGCAGTGTAAGGCCTTTCCTTCGGACTCATGGGAAATGGACACATCTAAGCCAGTAGATGTTGGGTGATTTTCTCCAGATGAGGAACCCCAACAGCCAGTCGAATTCCATGCCTCTTCTCCACTTTCCATTTCTTCCCCTCAGGCATGTCAACTAGACTTTGTACTAGAGGGGATTTCAGAAATCATTGAAATGAATCCCTCCATTTTACAGATGGGGAAACTGAGGCTCATGGAGGTTAAATGACTTGCCCCAAATCATCATCTAGCAAGTGTCTGAAGTAAGATTTCATTCCGGAGTTTCCTGACTCCGAGTCCAGTGCTCCTTCCACTACACCCAATTGTCTCTCATAATAAAGAAGAGGCTAACAGTGATGAATGAGCATATGTCATAAAGACCAAAATGAGCTCTAAAGTGTTATTTTGACATTTCCAAAGATCCCTAATCTCATAGAGGGATGGTTCTTTCACCCATGTAGATGGCAGCTCTTGTACACTTCTTGAGACAGTTATTCTTAAACTTCTTGGACCTCCCTCCCCCTCAAAAATTCTTCTCCTGTTGGCCCCTCTTCTTTTTTAAAGACCCTCACCTTCTGTCTTAGTATTAATTCTAAGTCAGAGGGGCAAGGGCTAGACAATTGCGCTTAAGTGACTTGCCCAGGATCTCATAACTAGGAAGTGCCTGAGGCTAGATTTGAACCCAGGTCCTCCTGATTCCAGGCCTGGCACTCTATCCACTGTGCCTTATTGCTCCTGGTGCCTTCTCTTATGAACCCCTTCTTAGTTAATCCCTCTTTCACTTTGGTCTCTTAGAATCTCTCTCCTCTCCTGGCTCAGCTCCCATGCTACCTCCTTTGGAAAACTTGCCCTGATCTCCTTCATTGTTGGTTTTCTCTCCCTGCACAAAGTATATTGTGTTTGTTTATTTGCTGTATCAATGTATCTTTTCAGTAGAATATTAGTTCTTCGAGGACTGAGACTTTTTTTTTTTGCTTTGCCTTTGTATTCCAGGCATCTAGCACAATGATTTGCATGTGTTGTTAAGTTGTTTTTTCAGTTGTGTCTGTCTCTCCATGACCTCATTTGGGGTTTTCTTGGCAAAGATACTGGAATGATTTGCCATTTTATTCTCCAGCTCATTTTATAAATGAGGAAACTGAGGCAAACAAGGGTGAAGTGATTTGGCTGGAGTCTCACAGCTGGTAAGTGTCTGAAGCTGGCTTTGAACTCAAGAAGAGCAGTCTTCCTAACTTCATGTCCTGCTTTCCACTGTGCCACATACTTGCTATTATCTTTTGTGGATGGTTATGGGTAAGTCCCTCAGCCCCTTAGGTCCGACTCAGAGAAGTTGCTGATCTTCATTGGTACAGATATTTTCCACACTGGGAGCTCCCCAGATGATTCATAGGATAGTTGATTTAGATCTCAAAGGGGTGTTATGGGATTATCTAGCCCACCTCCATTAATTTGCCTCTTAATTTGTGGAACTTTCATGGTCATAGATTCTGGGTTGTAATGCTGGGATTTGAACCCAGGTCCTTTGACTCCAAATTTAGCCCTCTTTCTGCTTACTCAGATTTCCTCAGGGTTATCCTGAAGCTGAGATCATGCAATGGTTTTCATTAAGGGCTTACTCCTTTTACCTGCCATTGTGCTAAATTTTTGGAATACAAAGCAAGCAAGATAGTCCCTTCCCTCTAGGATCTTATGCTCCAATGGGAGAAGATTATATTCACTAATTTAATACAATTTATGAAGAGCCTTCTATGTGCCAGGCACTGTGCTAAGCACTGGGGATAAAAAAGAGGTAAAATTCAGCTCCTGCCCTCAATGAGCTTACCTTGTAGTGGGGGAAGACATTAAAGGGGAGCTAGTGTTAGGACTTGGTTGGGGGCAATACTGTGTTTGGAGGTGCCTGGCATTTGAACAGAGCAGGGAAGTCTGGAACCAGTTAGATAAGATAATCAATGTGACATGCTTTACCATCCTTAAAACACCACACAAAGATCTCTACTATGTTCAGGACTCTGTTTCTGGTTGGGATCCCAATTCTGATCACTCACAAACTGTGGGATCATAGAAAAAAGTCATGTAACCTCTTTGAATTCAGTTTGATCTCTAAAATGGGGAGAGTAATATTATTTACTACCCATCTTTCAGGGCTGATGTAGGATCCAAATGAAATGACCTCTAAGATTCCTTCCAGCTCTATCTAAAGCCTGTGATTCTATGTCAAACACATGTTGTTGAGGGAGTCCAGAAATGTAATTTCCTTCCCACAGGAAACTCCTGGTATGGACTCTTGCAGATGGTTCAAATATCTCTAATGTATAGTTTTAGAGATGCATGGGGACAGTGACAAGTTAAGTGACTTACTCAGGGTCACACAGTCAGTATGTTTCAGAGGAAAGACACAGTATAACCAGAATGTTAGAGAAAAAAGAGACCTTATAACATGGAATATCAGAGTTGTAAGGGTTCTTAGCTTAGAGAAGAGACCTTGGAATATGGAAAGATTCTTAGCTTAAAGAAGAGGCCTTAGAGCATGGAATATTGGAGTTGGAAGGGTTCTTAGTCTATAAAAGGGCCCTGGAACATGGAATATTAGCGTTGGAAAGATTTCTAGCTCATAGAACATGGAAGCTCAGAGCTAGGAGGGTCTTTAGAACCTAGAATGTTAAGGCTAGGAGGGGCCTTAATAAAAAGAATATCAGAGCTGGAATATCTGTCTGACTCCCACTCGAGTCCTTTCTCCATTCCTCTAAGCTGCTTGTCTCTCGGAGTGATAGATAGATATTATTATTTTAAGTGCCCGTGTCTTAGACTTTTTTTTGTATTTCCAGCAGCATGGGGCATGTAAGTAACACTCAATAAATGCTTGTCAAGTTGGATTGAGTATGAAACAACAGAGAAGCAGATGTAGTTGGTTTGAGAGGTACAGGGTTTCATTCATTCATTAGGGCATGTTTTATAATAAACCCTGCTTTCCATGCTCTGTGGTAGTGAGGCGAGGAGAGAGAGGGAAGCTGTCAAGGGCAGCTCCGCCAATGTCTCTGGATATTTATTTTTGACATATAACTCAGTACAGGAATTCAGAATTGGTTCTAGCTTTGGTGACAGTATATGAGGACAGAGATGAGAAGATTGAGAAGATCCTTAGAACTGGAAGGGGCCATCTTTTCTAATCTTCTCACTTTACTAACAGGGTCAAGATGAAGTTCAGGGTGAAGAAAGTGTTTTCCTAAAGTCATATGGATAGTTAGTGGTCAAGCTAATAATAGAATCAGGTAGTCTGATTCTAAGACAAGGGATCTCTCTATTACACTAAACTGCCACTGTAGCTTTCAGTATTTTATAACTTCTTGCTATTTCCTCAAGAACTCTTGACTAGGATTTCTTTTGAGACCTAGCTTGAAACTTTCTTCCTCCAGGAAGACTACTTTTGTTATTGTCATTTGGCCATTTTCAGGTTTGCCCAACTCCTAGTGACTCCATTTGGGATTTTCTTGGCAAAGATCCTGGAGTGGTTTGCCATTTCCTTCTTCAGTTCATTTTACAGATGGGGAAACTGAGGCAAATAGGGTGAACTGACTTGCCCAGAGTCACACAGTGTATTAAAAGGGGAGGTTAATTTGTATTTGAAAGGTTAAGACTTTCAGTATTGAGAGGGGGAAAGAGAGGAGAACCCCACTCTCAAAGCAGGGTACAGGGGAGACAGCTGATGTTTAGAGTTGGCTCAGAGAGAGGAGAGGGGATTTGAAGGGGGTTTCCCCTTCTGCCTTCTCTTCTTAGCTAAAGATGCTCTCCCTAATTTGCTCTTGTCCCTCTTGTTCCCCCTCTACTACTCAAGACCAAAAGGTCTCCCCTTGATCTGTTCACTCACACTTGTTCACAGCTTGGGGAACAGATAACTATTTTAATGTCCACTCAATCAGGATAATACAAAGGAATAACTGACAGTAAAGAATGGGAAAAGGAAAGTGGGGAAAGGGGGTCCCTCTCTCTATCTAAACTCTTTCCCTTCCCTTCTTGAGTTTGGGGGGAACTCAGGCCTTGTCAGTCTGAGCCCCCTGAGAGAAAGTGAGGTTGACTCACCCCTGGGCAACAGGAGTTGAGGTAAAGTCTGCTCATTTTCTCTTCCCCCTCTTAAATTGGGAAGTGTTGGAGGGAAAGATTTCCAGTCACCAGCAGGAAAAGTGGGTAACCTTCAGGAGAAAGTCTTTTCCCACCTTCTGTCTTTGGCTTCTCAAGACTGAGAGTGACCAGCTCCTCTACCAACTGGAGTCTTCTCCTCCTCCAGATTCCAATCTCTTGGGGCCCCTTGCCTACCGAGGTGATCAGTTTCACACACTTTAGCCTGGCACTTTTCTTATGTGCCAGCCTCTATCACAACAGTTAATAAGAGTCCAAGGCTGGATTTGAACTCAGGTCTTTATGACTCCAGGCCTGGTGTTCTATCCACTGTACCACCTAGCTGCCCAAGTATATGGAGTGTGCTTCATAAATATCAGCTATTATTATTAATTTAAGTCCCCTCCTATGACCTCTTTAATACAGGCTTATATGAATCTTGTATACAATAGACATCAAAGGAAGCTTAACTTGCACTTCTTTGTCACCATTCTCTGGTTATTTTATGGACTGTGTGGTCTCCCTGGCTCTTTGATTGCAAGCACCCATTACCTTTTGTCCATCCCCAAAGATAGTGATAATGAATTTTTCCATTTGAAGAGGCAGCTCAGACCAGTGGAACATACATCCAACCTGGCATCTGAAGTTCTGAATCAGACCTTTTCTACCTTTTTCCTTCTAGAAGGCTTCTGGCAAATGATTTAATCTTGCTGAGCCTAGGTTTCCTCACCTGCAAAATGAGTCTAATAGTTCCATTACCTATGTCTCATGGTTTGTTATAGGAATGATCAAATAAGAAAATGTTGGTGGATAATGGGGAGCCATTGATGGCTTTTGTGCATAGCAGTCATGTGGTCCAAGTTATGATTCATTTAATGAGCATTTATTAAATATGAATTCCATGCAAGGCTCTGAGTACAACAAAGACAGAAAAACAAGACAGCCACTTCCTTCAAAGAACACGTAGACATTTTGGGGAGATGAGACATCTCCGCATACATACGGCATAGATAAATGTGTGTGTGAGATAAATACATACTTGTTTTTAGGAGAGTTCAGAAGATGGAGAGATCACTACCTAGCTGGCAGAATCAGGGAATGCTTCATGTAGGAGGCTGAATTAGACTTGGGCCTCCAACAGCATGTAGCATTTTAATTCATAGAGATACATTCAGAAGCTCACTCCTACTTTACCATTCAGTAGCCTGATAAGGAGTTCCACCAAGAGCCAGGGTTTGATGGTCCTCTGTGGATGCACACTTAATTACAGCATCTTTTAGTAGGTATTGTGACAGGCATTGAAATTAATCAATTGATGGGATTTTACAGGTGCTCCCAGCATTACAAGGCATGCTTTGGATGACATTTAACAGTTTCTTGTAGCCTAGATGCTATATTTTAAGCTTCCCAAGTCAAGTCTGAAAACTCAGAGATGTAGGGACCATAGAATATGGAACTTAAAAATAGAAGGCCCCTTGGAATATAGAATGTCAGAATTAGGAAGGACTTTAGAACAGAGAGTGCTATGGCTGCAAGACCTCTTATAACATAGAATGTTAGCCGCAGAAATGGCCTCAGAACATTGAATTTATGACCAGAAGGGCCCCTAGAATATAGAATTTTAGAGCTGCAAGGGGCCTTAGAATATAGTTTGTTAGAGTGGGGATGAGAAACATGGACTGTCAGAGCTGGGAGGGACCTTAGAACCCAGAAAGTCAGAGTTGGGAGGGATCTGAGAACCCAAAATGTCAGAGCTGGGAGGGAGCTTAGCCCTAAGAATATCAGAGCTGGGAGGGAGCTTGGAACATAGAAGGTCAGAGCTGAGAAGGTCCTTAGAACCCAGAATATCAAAGCTGGGAAGGTCCTTAGAACCCATAATGTCAGAGGTGGGAGGGACCTTAGAACCCAGAAGGTCAGAATTGGGAGGGATCTGAGAACCCAAAATGTCAGAGCTGGGAGGAAAGCAGCTTGGGACATAGAAGGTCAGAGCTGGGAGGGCCCTTAGCACCCAGAATGTCAGAACTGGGAGGGCCATCAGAACACAGGATGTCAGAGCTAAGAGGACCTCAAATCATAACATGTCAGAGCAAGAAAGGGCCTCTCTATGCCTTGTGTTTTGTACACATTTGGTATCTGCTTATCTGTGAATGCATTTCATTGGTAGAATGTAAGTTCCCTAAGTATGGGAATGATTTAATTTTTGTCTTTGTATTTTCAGACACTTATTATAAGGCCTGGGTCCATAGCTGGAGCTTAATGAATACTTCTAGGTTAATGAAATTGCTAGAGCTGGAAGAAGCTGTCTTAGAACACAAATTATTAGATCTAGAAGGGGCCTAAAATTTAGAATGTTAGAATTGGGGGAACCTTAGAACAGAGAATGGCAGAGCTGGGAGGGCTCTTAATCCATGGAATGTTACTTAATAGTTGAGAGACCTCCAGCAAGTCAAAACATTTTACTAACTGTCATGGGATATGTAAATGTGAGCTATTATTAATATTATTATTATTAAGGAACCTCAGACATTTAATTTTAGAATATAGAATGACGAAAATGCTAAAGCTGGAAAGGACTTTAGAACCTAGAATATTAGACTTGGAAGACCCTTTGAGACCTTTTAGTTTAACCCCCTCATTTTTAAGAGGAGGAAACTATCCTAGAGATGGGAAAGGACTTACTTGCTCAATGCCTCCCAGCTAGCCTGTGGCAGAAATGGGGCTGCAGCTGGATCCCTCACCACCTCTGCTCTTTGCTCTGTACTCCTTTGACTCTCTTACCCAAACTTTGCATATTGAAGGTGGACCCCACTTGTGTCTCCCACAAATTGCCTCCCTCATAAAATCAACCAACTTGAGATATTCGTTTTAAACACATATACGTACATATATTTCATCATTTCAAAGAAGAATAGATCAATATTTCTACAGTTAAGAGTTTTCGTTACCAGCCCTGCTGTGAGATGTAATAATGCGTCTGATATTGGCTCAGAATGAGTGGGATGTTAATTCCCTGGTTTTGTGTCAGTTAAGGGCAAATTGGCCTTCCAGCTAGAGTCATGACTCATTATGTCATTATATGTGAGGGAGGCACTTACTGTACCTCCACTACTATGCAATTTAGAGCCAATAAAAATGGTGACAGCGTTTTTATCCACTTCATTAAGCTACTAATTTCTTGTAAAAAAATGTACATTAATCTTTTGAGAGCGCTGTGCAGAGTGGCATATTTTTAGTCTCTAACATTGATTAGGTCCCGGTTAGGAATAATTTTCACAGTACTTTTAAGAAATGTAAATAAAGTTACAATAATTTAATTTTTCAACCTGGTTATGACAGTATTGATCTCGAAATGAACACGTTGGCTGAATTGAATGTGCTGCCCTGACGAAATACAGAGAGACACTTTACAGAGGCGACAGATTAAAAAGCTAGGCTTCACGCTCTCAAGCACAGGGAGTGAGATAAGGGCCTAGCTCTTTACCCCTTCAGGAAGAGGAAGACTTTGCACAGAATCTTTGAAATGACCCCTGACTCCTGCACCCAAATGTTTTTCAGATTTTGAGGGAGACCTCCACCCCAGTATGGCACCCTGAAAATTATACCCAGATTTGAGGTGCTTTTTAGGTTAGTGTCTAGTAAAAAATCTTTGGCTTGAGTCCCCATTCATTCTGTTTTCTCATAGATCAAAGCAAATCTGATGCAATAAGACATTAGGAAAAAGTGTTTAATAAAATGAAATAGGTAGGTAATGAGGAAAGAATCTCTCTCTATACACAAGGGTATATTTATTCTCTCCCAGATTCACAGACCACCTGTGGGAGAAGGTACACATAACTGAACAATTCACACCTAGGCTTATGTACACCATATGGAACACTCTTCTGCTACTGAAGCTTGCAGTTTCTCTGAGGAGATGCTGCCGATGTCATCTGCTGGGCAGCTTTGGCCTCTGAGCTGCTTCTACTAAATTACTACTAAGCTGCTTCTATGCCATACTGCTGCTATTCTCTGCTGCTTTGTAGGAACACAGAGGCATGCACAGAGCATGTATATGTTGGTATGCTTGACCCATGGTTTGTGCATATTTCTGACTAAATTATCTCCCTACTAAGTAGCTACTTTCCCATAGGGAGTGTTTATAGTTCTTTGATGAACCCTATCTTCAAGGATATTTAAGTTTTTTTTTTGTTAATCATCTTATAGGCTCAGAAATATTTCAGCTCTTTTTTGAGTCAGGTCCTTAGCTATATCATTCAACCCAGTAGAGAGTCCCTCAGTGTAGATCTAGCTTTTTGATGAGCTTCTCTCAGTAGGAACTTCCCAAGACCTTCTCAACAGCTTTCTTTTCTTTTCTTTTCTTTTCTTTTCTTTTCTTTTCTTTTCTTTTCTTTTCTTTTCTTTTCTTTTCTTTTCTTTCTTTCTTTCTTTCTTTCTTTCTTTCTTTCTTTCTTTCTTTCTTTCTTTCTTTCTTTCTTTCTTTCTTTCTTTCTTTCTTCCTTCCTTCCTTCCTTCCTTCCTTCCTTCCTTCCTTCCTTCCTTCCTTCCTTCCTTCCTTCCTTCCCAAGAGCCATACTCTAACAATATTGGAAGGGTACAAGTGGAGCTGATGACCTTTGTTTTATATTCTTGGAACAACACACATGTTACTGCTCTCTTTACACAGAACTTCACCCTCTGTAATAAATCCCAGCTCTTAAATATACTAGCTGTGAGATCTTACACAAGTCACATTAACCTTTCAAAGCTGAGGCTTTCTACTTTGTACAATGAATGCTGTAGTTGGTCTTTGAAAGCCCTTCTATTTCAACAATCTTGTGATGCTATGACTCAGGTAGGAGGGAATCTAGTCAGACTTGACCTCATCTGAATTGTACTTCTTCTATAATAAATGTTTCCTAGTCAACTGACTAAACAAAGATGTGAGGGTCTAGCCCTTTCTGGATGATCTCACTGCCTTC
This sequence comes from Monodelphis domestica, assembly GCF_027887165.1. Classification (NCBI taxonomy): domain Eukaryota; kingdom Metazoa; phylum Chordata; class Mammalia; order Didelphimorphia; family Didelphidae; genus Monodelphis; species Monodelphis domestica. Next base: position 366,002,107 of record NC_077230.1, on the reverse strand, counting down.
ATTTTTCTGTACAGAAATGTCATATATCTGAAGGGTACATAGTGCTCACAACTGGGCCTTGGGGATCTTCTCTGTGAAGTTTCATTCTTCTTTAGCAGGCTTATATACAACCCAACCTTTCTCAGTGCTTAGCACAGACCATCTCATTTCTCACCTGGCTGTACTACTCTGGGACTTCATCATGCCCCAGAAAGCTCACTATTTGTAAACCTCACTCTTCAGCAAGATCTCATTGGCCTTGAGACTGTGTCTCATCACCACCCCCTGTCCCTCTGATTGAAGGGGTGAAGGAATATGCTCCAAAGGCTCCATTTAAGGAGGGAGCTCAGCTCAGAACATCCCATTTCTCACTTGACAGCTCTATTTTGGTACTACTTTGACTTCTCTACCTTCTATTGCAAGGTTGAGTACCTTCCCTACTTTCTATTCCTCCTTTTGTGTGTTAGTTACCTTTTTCCATTACTACAATCCATAGATTGTAGGCTTCTTGAGGGCAAGGACTATTCTGTTTTAACATGGTGCTTGAAATATAGTAGGTATTTAATGTTTATTGACTGATAGAGCCTGGCACACACAGAAGGCACTTAAATGATTGCTGACAACTGACTACCAGGTTCATCTCTGAGATCCTGGATCCTCAGCTCTTCTGGCCTGGGCTGATACCTGAAAATCTATCTTCTAATGCTCTTTGGGTCAAAGAAGCTTATAGAAACAATCAGCTTCTCTTTGCGTATTTAACAATTATGAGCTTTCTGTCTTACTTTGCTTTTAATGCTGTGGTACAGTTTTGACCCACAACTCATTGTGTAAAAGTTAGTATGATATATTGGAAAGGGCACTGATTTGAAGTTAGAATTGAGTACAAATTTGAGTGTTGCTCTATGTTCCCTGCATGGCCTTAAACAAATCACTTTATTTGCTGGGCCTTAGCTTTCTCACTGATAAAACCCAGTGTTTGGGTTGGGGTAGATGACTTCCAAGGTTCCTTCTAGTTCTAAATCTGTGCATGACTTTCTGGCCCCAACTTTTCTTCCTTGCTAGGGTAGCAGAGAGTATGAATCCAGGGACTCGGGGAGCCAGGGAGAGATGATGGGTAATGCCAGTAGGGAGGGGCTGCCCCTCAGCACTTATGTGGCTAGGCTTTTGTGGAACTTGAGAGATCCCTCTTGGGTTTAATTGGGTAAACTCAACCAACTGAGGGGGGCTTTCTTTACACATTTACTTTTATCTTTGATGTAACACTAATGAATTTCCTTCTTATGTTGGAAAAGGGAGAAATGTCAAAAAAAGCCAAGGTCTTATAACCCAAATTTGTCTGTGAGTGTGTGAGATTGGAAGGGATGGTACAGTTGTTTGTAAAAAACAGACACCTGAAAACAATAGGAGGCTTTCACCATAGCAAAAAAAGCCCTGCATAATCATAGGGCTATAGTTAGAGAACTAGAAGGAGCTGTCCAGAGATTGTTTACACCAATTCCTTCATTGTTATATTCTTTATTATTTTTACATGTTGATATAATTTTTAATAATGGTTTTCCGACATCTTGTGATTCATGCTTGTTCTCTCCTTCCTACCCTTTTCCTCTCCCCAAGATGGCAGGTAATATGATTTAGGTTGTTCATGTGCTATCATACAATACATGTTCCTTGAGTTGTAAAAGAAGACACATATTGCTTATAGTAGAGAAAAATTCACGAAGGAAATAAATTGAAGGATGGTATGATTCATTCTGCATTCAGACTCCCTCATTTCCTTTTTTTTTTATCATGAGTCCCTTGGGATTGTCCTGGATAACCTCCTTCATTTTATGGGTGAGGCCTATGGAGGTCAAGTGACTTGTCCAAGGTCACACAGTTGGTAAATGTAAGAGGGAAGTCTTATTTCAAAGTCAGTACTCTTTCCATGGTCTATACTGCCTGCAGTTGGAGACTAACTCATAAACCCTCAAGGCTGGAGGGGATTTTTGGAATCACCTAGTCTAACTTCCCATCCCATTTTGGGAATGCTTCTATAGGATCCCAGATAAGCAGGCTCTGTTTGATTACTCAAGTGAGGAGGAACTTACCAGTGTATAACATCCTTCTGATTTCTGTAAAGCAAACATCTATGGCACAATTATTTTACATTCTGTTGTCTATCTAGATCATGCATTGTGAACCATTTTTTGGGTCTCAAGGTCTACTTTGGCATTTTAAGAACATAGATCCCTTCTTAGACTATTTTAAATGCATAAAACAAAATACATAGGATTACAAAGAAAACCAATTATGTTGAAACTCAGTAATAAAAAAAAATACAAGTTCTTAAATCCCAAATTAAGAACTAATCAAGCAATCATCTGTGTTCATTGTCTTGGAAGCTGATTCTGTCAGAAAGTTCCTCTCGAACTGATTCTAAGATTCTCTCTCCAAAATGGAGGATAGAATGAATGGCCTAAAGTTGGTCATTGAGGTCTCTTCCAGCTCTGAATGTGATTCAGTGATCTTATGACCGGAGAGTCTTTTGAGCTCCAATATTCTAACTTGTATTTTCAGTCATTCTAGATTCTATTTAATTTTAGACTGATTCTAGATTCCATTTTTCTAAAAACCTTTCCAACTCTAATATTTTATATTGTTGTAATTTCCTTATAACTATAACATTCTATGCTTTATATTCTAAGGTCTTACCTAACTCTAACATTCTAGGTTCTGTAGTTCCTCCCAGCTTTGACGGTCTTTATTCTAAGCTTTCTAGCATGGATTGTCTATATTCTAAAGTTCATTAAAGCTCGGATGTTTTATATTCTATATCCTAAGCCCCTTGCTAATGTCTAAAGGTCCATCTTAGTTCTGACCCATCTCTGACTCTTCCAACTTGGATATTCTGTGTTCTAAGGGCCCTCCCAGCTCTGACATTCTGTGTTTGATTGTTCTATATAGCGTTGACATTCTTAAGCTTTCTCCCAGCTCTGACATTCAAGTTCGGTGTCCTCCGGTCCCTTCTAGCCATGATGCTCCATGTTCTCCAGCTCTGGGAGGGCATGCAGGTGACACCCATGTGCCGTCTCCAGTGGCTAGCTCTGGAGCAAGGGCTGAGCACAAGATCGGCCCTGCCACACACACTGGATCACTTATCTCTCTCCGTGAAGAGTGAGTGTTTTGAGGTCATGTAATTACTCCCTACAGAAAGCTCACTAGACTTAAGTATAGGGTTTGGGTATGTGAGCGCTGTCTGAATGGCAGGCACTGGGCCCATGGGGAGGTTAAGTTCTGTTTTCCTTCCAAACATCAATTCCCATGAGATTTGTTTAAATATCCAATCAGTTTCCCATTATGACAATGAGAAGGAACTGTTGGTTATATCTTCATAATTAAGACTTGAAGAGAAGTCAATGATTCAGAATAAATTAGACTTTGCTGTATTGGTGCCCTCTTATTCCCCTGGCTCCCTCTAAGAACCTTCCTCCATGGCTGCTTATGGGCACTGACAGACTCTGCATCCCTTTTCCCCTCACCCCCCATCTTGCTCAGAGAGAGGCGTCTGTGCCCTGGAGCTGCCAACCCAGCCCTCCCTCCAGAGGGCCAGACAGCTCTGGAGCTGTCGAGGGTCGAGGAGGGCCACCAGCCTCCTCTGCCAGATGGTGCTCCTAACAATGGTGCAGGCAGGCCTGGATTACAGAGACCAACAGGGGAATCTTGGAGGGAGACATTGCACACTCTCTTACCTTTGTGGAACAAGGTGTAAATGTTTAACAGATAATTAGGACAAGAGGCAGTTCTGGTCAGAGTGGGATAAAGCCTGATTTCAGCCAGCCAAAGACTTGCATGCCCCCTGTTACCCCTGACAATGGGTGAAAGAGCCTGCCTGAATCCAGATCTCCCCATCTGGAAATTATTGACTTCCCTAAGAAATGGACAACTCCTCTCTTTCTCTCCTCTGTCTCTTCCTGGGAGGCAATCCTTTCCCCTGCCACCCCCACCCCAACTTAAAAAAGAGTGACTTTGTTGTAATCTTTTAGCGTCAGATGTATAAAAAAAATCTTCCCTTTTACACTTCCTAAGGGAGTTTTCGCTTCTTTCTATTAAAATGGAATAATAAAATTCTCAGCTCCCATCCTAATGGGGTTAGTGGGAGGTGTTTAGCTTTTTATAGCGGAGTGGCTGATCGAAGAGTCAGATGGAACCTTCTCAAAATTAAGGAAGAGGTCATCATTATAAGACAGGACAGAAGTCTTTTAAAAGCATTTCTGGTCTTAATTCAAAGAGGAAACATCGTGAAAGGATCCATGAACAGACGCTACAGATTTTCCTCCATCTGAGCCAAAGCTCAGGCAGGTAGGGGATGAAACTTGGGGCCACGTGTTTCTCTAGGGGTCCTGTGGCGGCTCGGACATGAGAGCAAACACAGCATGCTCAGAATGGGACTGCTGTTATCTGAGTGCTTCTTTTGGATGACCCTCCTCCCCCTGGGTCATGCAAAATGGGTTCTATGGTAGGGAAGGAGGGATGAATAAATAAGCTCGTGGGCAGCCATGCTCCTTAGAGAGCCATGCAGAATTGGCCTAAAAGGACACACAGAGCAGAGGCTGCTTCTCTCTTCCCTCGAGTCCATTCTCCATTTAGCTATCAGTGATCTTCCAGAAGCACAGGTCTGACCATGTCCTCCCTCCCCCAGCCCCCATCAATAAACTCCAGAGGCTCCGTATCACCTCCAGGATCAAATATAAAATCCTCTGTCATTCATAACCCTTCATAACCTAGCCTCCCCCCCACTTCCTTCCGGGTCTTCCTATGCGGTGCCCCTTCCCGCCCTCCCCCAACACAAGCACTTTCTGAGACCCAGGCTTCCTTGTGACTGTTCTTCACCCAAGATACTCCATCTCTGAAATCCAGGAATTTTTTTCTGGCTGTTCTCCATGTCTGAAGTGTTTTCCCTCTTCATCTCTACTTTCTGGTTTCCTTCAAGTCCCATTTAAAATTCCATCATCTGGGGCAGCTGGGTGACTCAGTGCATTGAGAGTCAGGCCTAGAGATGGGAGATTCTAGGTTCAAATCTGGCCTCAGACACTTCCCAGCTGTGTGACCCTGGGCAAGTCACTTGACCCCCATTGCCTAGCCCTTGCCACTCTTCTGTCTTGGAACCAGCACACAGTATTGATTCTAAGATGGGAGGGAAGGGTTTTTATAACAAAAAAACCAAGCCAACCACTTTCTACAAGAAGCCTTTCCTGATCCCTCTTCATTCTGGTGTCTTCCCTCTTTTGATTATCTCCAGTTTATCCTGTATATACATACTTACTGACATGTTGTCTCCCTCATTAGATTGTGAAGTGTCTGAGGGCACGGACTGTCTTTTCCTTTTCCTTGTATTCCCAGCACTAAGCATGATGGCTGGCACATAGTAGGTATTTTAAAAAATAAACATAGTATATACAGAGAACATTATATACAACTATAGATTTAATATGTGAAGAATAGCTTGTGAGATTCCAGAGAATGAACTGGAAAATGGAAACCCAAAAGATATAATCTGCATATCCATATCTGTTTGATGATGTGGGATGGGAGGAAGGGACTGAGATATTTGAAAATAAATTCTATTAATAATAATGATAAAAGAAGATTAAATAAATAGTAAATAAAAGATCTGTTAAAATTAACCCCTATATTTATTTAAATACATTTATATTAATATTATTATATTATATAAATAATTACATGTAATATAAATTATATAACATATAAATATATATTTATGCATAAACATTGGAGGCATTTATAAAATCAATGTTTATTGATTGACTGACTGACTAGATAGAGCGTAGGGCAGAATGAGATACTAGAATCATCCAGGGTATCAAAACTGGAAGGGACTGAGAATGTAGAATTTCAGAACTCCAAAGGGCCTCAGAAGTCATCTATTGTAATTTCTTCCTCTCTTCCTTGCCTCCCACTTTTATATAGAAGAGAAAACCAAGGCCAGGAGAGGGAAATAACTTGCCTGAGGTCACACTTAAAAAAAAAAGGCTCAGATTTAACTTCTCCTGGAAACAGCATAAAAAAATAGACATTTTTTACTCTGGTCTTAGACACCATGGTTCTAAATCTGAATACAAACTAGGGAAGATTCTTCTTGGCCTCCATCAGACTAATGACTGTGTCCTGTCTTCCCTCTCCCCCTCACTTTATTCCTTCATCTATAACATCTGTAGGAGTGTGGTAAGACTACAAAAACAGTAGCAGGCTTCCCCAAGGCCAGGGATTGATCCAGGGGTGGGACCCAATTGATCAATGAGATTTTGACGCTGTTCTATCCCTCGAGGGGCATTAAGCCTGGCCATTGCCCTCCCCTCTAAGGTAATCAGCAGTCACTGGTGATTCTGTAGTCAGTGATTCTCCCTTGGAGGCAAGCAAGGCACCAGGTGGCGCAGAACTTACTCTAACCTTACCTTGAGGGGGGGTCTCGGGGGCAGGAAATGAATTTTGTGTCTAACAAGCTGTCTCCTAGTGGGCAAACCATGGCTGTGTAGGATGGACCTGAGGTTAGGAAATATCTACAGCTGGTCCCAACTATTGCCTGGTTGAGTGCCAGGTCCAGGAGTGACTATGGAACATGGGAGAAGCTGGGTTTGACTGGTCACTCTATTAGCTATCTTTTTAAAGGTGCCTGTGGTCCCACAACTCCCAAGAAAGCCACCCCCCCCCAATCACTATAAAACAAGCCCTAGTGCCATTGTGTTTTTATGGAAAATAGACTGTTATACCTGAAATACAAGCTCCCTGAGGTACTGTCCCAGACCACCTTCTCTTCCTTTCTCTGGGTGTGTAGTCTTGCCTCCTTTTCTCAGCTGTCAGCATCTTCACATTCCATTTATGAAATGCTATTGTCATATTCAGTGGCTAAATACTTGCACAGTAGAGTGAGGAGCCTTGGTTCTTTCCAGAGTCAGCATTTTAAAGCACTGGACACAGGATCCTAGAGCCAGCATGGACCTTAGTCCATAGAATGTCAGGGCTGGAAGAGACTTTACAACATAGGATGCTAGAGCCTACATTTAGAACATAAAATATCAGAACTGGAAATAATCAGAATATAAAATCTCTAAACTGGGAGAGGCCTTAAGTCATAGAAAACAGAGCTGGAAGGGGCCTTAGAATGTAGAATATCAAAGCTGAAGACATAGAATGTTAAAACATATAACAAAGAAAATTAAAACTATGAGGCTTTTATTTTTATTTTTTAAATTAAAAATTTTAATTTAAAAATATTTTTTATGGTTACATGATTAATGTTTTCTCCTTCCTCTCTTTCCTCTCCCCCTCCCAGCAATTTCACTGGGTTATACATATATTATCACTCAAATCCTATTAGAAGGGGCTTTTATAATATAGTATGTTAGAACTGGGCAGAATCTTAGAACAAAGAGTGTCAGAGACCTTATATAGAAGCAACTCTATCCTTCCCATTTCCCTTACAGAAAGGAAAAACTGAGGCCCAGAGGGAAATGAGTTGTCTAAGGTCACACTTGGAGAAAGAAGGGATCAAATTTAATTGTTGATGGAAATAGAATAAAAAATAGATTTTAAAAAACAATGTGATTCAAGGGAAAAGGAGACCTGGTTTTAAGTCTAGACTTTGAAAGTTAAGAGCTGAAACAGCCAGGTGGCTCAATGGATAAAGAGCCAAGTCTGATCTTGGGTTCAAATGTGGTCTCAGATGCTTCCAAGTTGTGTGATCCTGGGCTAGTCACTTAACCCCAATTGTCTAGCCCTCATTGCTTTTTCTGCCTTGGAACTGATACTTAGTATTGATTCTAAGCTGGAAGATAAAGATTAAAAAAAGTCTAGAGAGGTGTAATCTTGGGAAAATCTCTTTCCCTTCCTGTTCTTTAATTTCCAAATCTGGCTTCTTCCAGTTCTGACATTGTGTTCTAAAGCCCCTTTCAGTTCAATTATTTTCAACCTTCTAATGTTTTATACTGCCAAGTCTGATCTTGTCTGCTTGACGTCCCCTTCCAGCTCTGACATCCTCTGCTTCCTTACTCTAATGCCCACCACTGGCACCTGTGTACCACCCCGATTCCCACAACCGCCTGAAACCCATATGTTTTCTGAGGAAAGAAGTTAGCTCATCCTTGGCTACTTTCAGCTTCACATTCAAATAGTCCTGAGAAAGGGCTCATTAATGAGAAGCACTTCCCTTTACGAGAAGCCACTTTGAAAGCTGGGAGAGGGAAGAGCCCCTGGTATCCACAAAGGGAACAAACAATTTGCATCTCTCCTTCCACAGGTGTGGAGACACAGGCATGCAGCTTCCCCTTGTTCAGTGGTCCAGAGCCGGGTAACTTGCCCCCTCCTCCTCCCACCACCCTTCCCTCATGAGAGAGAGAAGAGAGAGAGAGAGAGAGAGAGAGAGAGAGAGAGAGAGAGAGAGAGAGAGAGAGAGAGAGAGAGAGAGAGAGAGAGAGAAGAGAGAGAGATTGAGAGAGAGGGAGAGTGTCTGTGGAGAATCACTCCTGGCTTCGTGAACCATTGTCTCCCATTTCCTGAAGGCATCGTTTCCCCTAATGAACTACCAGGGCAGGAACCTGAGGAAATGTTTTCTGTGTTCAACACGTCTGCCCTGCCCGCTGTCACGTCCCCCCCGTCCTCCGTGCAGAGAGGTCACCCATTGCCACGGTTCCCATGACAGCGAGGGATGCAAATTCAACTCAAAGGAGCCATTTTAACATATTAAAAAGAAAGACCTTTGAGGAAGAAAAATCAATTGAATAAACTCTATGGACATTTTATGCAGCACTTGGAACTTGAGACAGGACGGTTCTCTGGAAGCCAAGAACGTCAGACTCGGGGGTCCGGTCTGACCTGTGCCTGAGTGACCTTCTACAACATCCCTGACAGGGACCGTTTGGCTTTTCCTCAAGAGCTTCCAGGTCCGGGCAGGCGGTGGGCTCAGATCTGTCCCCTGAGGCACAGACAGCCCATGGTTGGACGTCTGTAATGAATTAAGGAGCTTTGACTGCCCCCCCCCACCCCCCCAGCTGAAGTTTCTTTCAGTAACTTTCCCCGGCTGGCTCTCGTCTGCTCTCCGAGGCTGAGCAGAACATGCTAATAATCCTCCTGAACGACAGCCCTTCGCCCTTCACAGACAGAGATTTTGTTCTCCTGCTCCCAGGCTTCCCGCTCCTTCATCTTATCCTTCTAAGGCCTGGTTGCCAGCCTTTGACCGTCTTTGTTACTTTTCCTTTGAATCAGCTCCAGCTAGTCAAGGATTTTAATAAAATGTGGACTGAAGACCCTACCACAGATGCCAATGACCATCACTAGTTAGACTTCCACAACCCGGCAATCTCGTTAGAGATCCGCAGGGGAGAAGGGAAAAGGGAAATGCCGCATTCTGTCTCCAGCCCATTCGACAGACATGTTTAAAGGACCTGGTGTGAAGCGCTCTGGGTACAAAGAGGAGAAGCAACACAGTGTCTGCCCCTCCAGAGGCTTATGGTCCTTTTCCCATTTCAGAGGTAGAGCTTCTCCCTTTGACCAGACCTTCCCTTCCTTCCTCTGGTCCAGCCTCTCCTTTGTTGTTCTGGGAGAGGAGTAGTCTGCTCAGACCAAGGTGTTTGGGGGTAGAGGATCTTCCTGAACTGGGAATCAGGAACCTGGGTTTCAGTGCTGGTTCAACCAAAAATTCTCTGGGTGGCTTTGGTGAGGTCACTTCCTAATTCTGGGTCTCAGTTTTTTTCATCTATAAAATGGCAACATAACATAACATAACATAACATAACATAACATAACATAACATAACATAACATAACATAACATAACAACACAATACAATGTAACATAATATATAACATAACATGACATAACACAATGTAACATAACAATATAATATAACATAACATATAACAATATAATCTAACATAGTATATATTAATATTATTATATAATTATATATTTTAATATAATATAATATGTTATATGTATCATTATAGTATTATAATATAACATCATCTAATAGACCATCTTATATTATTATATCAATATTATAAAATATTTATTTATTTATATGGCACAACATAAAAGGGCATAATCCTCACTCTCCCTTCTTCATCAGTTGGTGGGAGGCAAGAGCTCTATAAAGTGCCATGGGAGTTATTAATGTTATTTCAAGCCTTGAACACAGTAGGAGCTTATCAAAAGTTTGTTAGATGGATCTGAATGGACTTTCTGACAGTTGGTCCTCCTCTCATGCAGAAGTTATTGTTGTTCAGTTGTTTCAGTCATGTTTGACTCTTTGTCACCCAATCTGTGTTTTTTTTTGTTTGTTTTTGCAAAGATCTCAGAGCAGTTTTCTATTTCTTTACGCATTCATTTTACAGATGAGGAAACGGAGGCCAGCAGGATTAAATGACTTGCCTAGCAGGATCACATAGCTAATAAGTGTCTGAGGCTAGAGTTGAATTTAGGTTTTCCTGACTCTTGGCCTGATGCTTAATGTATTGTTTCTTCTATTAGAATGGAGGCATTTTCAGGAGCCTAGATAGCATAGTGGATAGAATGTCAGGCCTGGGGTCAAGAGGTCCTGGGTTCAAATGTGTCCTCAGACACTTCCCAGCTAGGTGACCCTGGGCATCCCACTTAACCCAGCCTTTGCCACTCTTCTGTCTTAGAAGTGATACTAAGATAGAAGGTAAGAATTTAAAAAAAAAATTGAAGCTTCTTGAGAGCAGGAACTGTCTTGCCTTTTGTATTTGCATTTAACACAGTGCCTGACACACAGTTGGTTGTTCAATGCTTTAATAATTAAAAAAAAATGTTTTTCAATCAAAAAGCATTTAATTTCTTTTTCCTCCTCTGTTGGGAAAAGAAATAAAAAATCCCCTTCAATAAATTTCCATAGACCAACAGATTCCTGCATTAATCATATTCACAAACATATATTTCATTCAGTGTTTTGAGTCCATCATCCTTCTGTCTAGAGGTGGGGGCCTTTCTTGGCTTTTGGTCTTCTGGGATTGGGGCATTGATTAGAGTTGCATATTTCTAAGTTATTTTCCTTTCCATAATAAATATTTCTTTGCCTTAATTGAAGTGTTGGGCTTGGAATTTGAGGCCTGGATTCGAGGCCCAGCTTAGCTGCACTCTGTGCTGGGTTAGCTGATCTTTGGTCCTCCTAGTTTTTCATAACAAGTTGGCAAACTAAAGGAAGGTGTGGGTTTTCTTCTCAGGATCCAGTTAGCTTGGTGTCCCAGGAGCCATAAACTGGACTTGAATTCCAAGGACTGGAGTTTGTGTTCTGGTTCCATCACCGACCTCCTGAGTGACCCAGAGAAGTCTCTTTCCTGCTGTGTGACTCAGTTTACTAATTTGTAAAGTAAGGTCTCTAAAGCCTCCTGAGGCTTGGATAGTCTGAATGACTGGCATCTACCTAATCGGGCACTGATGTGTCCAGTCCTGCCCTGCCCTGCCTGTCCTCTTCCTTCTTTTCCAGGCTCCTGGTTCCCCTTCCTCCTGGGGGCCCTAGGTGGCACTCTTGTTCTCTTTTCTGGGCGCTGCTGCTGCCACTGCCTCTGCTGCTCAGAGAGGCTGGGCCCCCCAGAAGCCAGACTGAGACTCTGGCAACAAGTGAGCAGGCGTGCTGGGTGCTTTGGGCAGCAACCAGACCCTCTGGGAAGAGACCCATCCATGGGCCCTCCAGAGGCATATTTTCTCCCATTCAACTGAAAAAGGTCTTAGTTCTGGCCCCAAAGATGAAAGAATATTGCTTCTCTCCTTACTTAAAAGCAGAATGTCAGAGCTGGCAGGGACCTTAGAATATGGGATATCAGAGCTGAGAGGGGTCCCCGAGGGAACTGGGAATGTCAGAGCTAGAAGAGATCTTAGAGCCCAGAATGTCAGGGTTGGGAGGAACCTTAGAACAGAGAATGTCAGGGTTGGGAGGAATCTTAGAACAGAGAATGTCAGAGCTAGGAGGGATCTTAGAACCCAGAATGTCAGAGCTAGGAGAGACCTTAGAGCCCAGAATGTCAGGGTTGGGAGGAACCTTAGAACAGAGAATGTCAGAGCTAGGAGAGATCTTAGAACCCAGAATGTCAGAGCTAGGAGAGACCTTAAAGCTCAGAATGTCAGGGTTGGGAGGAACTTTAGAGCCCAAAATATCAGGGTTAGGAGGAACCTTAGAGCCCAGAATGTCAGGGTTGGGAGGAACCTTAGAGCCCAGAATGTCAGGGTTAGGAGGAACTTTAGAGCCCAGAATGTTAGAGCTGGGAGGGAGCTTAGAACCCAGAATGTCAGTTTGGAGGAATCTCAGAATTCAGAATGTCAAAGTGGGGAGAAGTCTTAGAACCCAGACTGTCAGAGTGGGGAGAAATCTTACAGCCCAGAATGTCAGAGTGGGGAGAAGTCTTAGAACTCAGAATGTCAGGTCTGGGAGGGGCCTTAGAACTCAGGATTTCAGAACTGAGAGGGATCTTTTTTCTTTGGAATGGATCTGTAGCATCATTGCTTATATAAGAAACTCCCTTGACCAAGGCCAATAAGAATCTGTGTTCAAAACAGGTTAAGAGCTCTTGTTTTCAATCTTTTTAGATTCAGATTGGTTCTCAGTCAGGTCTCTCCTAGTTTCTAACTCTTAGAATCTTACCATCAGGGCACTTTTTCTCATCTGTCCCAGTGATGACTGTTGTTGAGTTTAGGAAAGGGGGTAAACAGATGGTTCAGTGGATTGAGAGCTGGGCTTGGAGACTTAGAGGTCCTGGGTTCAAATCTGAATTTAGATACTTCCCAGCTGTGTAATCCTGGGCCAAGTCACTTGACCCCCATTGCCTAGCCCTTACTACTCTTCTGCCTTGGAGCCAATACACAGGATTGATTCTGAGATGGAAGGTAAGGATTTAAAAAATAAAAAGTTTAAGAAAAATAGAAGAGAAAGGCTGGTCTCTGTTCTTTTCTATCAAGAGAAGATAGAACTGAAAGGCATTTCCTGAGTGACTCTTCACTCCAAGAATTTACCCTTTATCAGTCCCAGAACAAAAACTAACCCTACTTAGTGTTTATAAACACTTTTGGACTAGAACTGTGACTTCAATGTGATAGGGAAATTCCAAAGGGAAACTCTCTTGACCTATGGATCTCAGTACCTTCCCTCCAGTATTTTCTTAGAGAACTGCTAAGTGGTTAGATGATTTACCCAGGATCACCCAGCTAGTAGTGGTAACTGGAACCCAAGACTTCCCTGTCTGTAAGGTCAGTGTTGCCTCCACCCTACTATGTTGAATCGTTCTTCATCTCCAGTCTCCGGTTAGACTGGCTCTTTTTTTGTCCAGCTATGTGATTGCTGCACAGAAGTAGATAACATCCTCCTCAGAGGCTCATGTTTCTCCGAAAACAAAAATCCTCCCTTTCCAGAAAGCATTTGCGTTGCTTTTATTTTTATTTTTCTAAACTCTTATTTTCTGTTTTAGTAACAACTTTAAGACAGAAGGGCAAGGGCTAGCACAGTGAAGTGACTTGCCCAGTGTCACATCGCTAGTAAGTGTCTGAGGCTGGGTTTGAACTCAGGAAGATAAGTTTTCCTCACTCTAGGCTTGGTGTTCTATCTACTACCCCACCTTTAATACTCATTAAAAAGGCAAGAGATTCACTGAGAGGCAGGATGGAGTAGTTGATAGAGAGCTGGCCAGGAACCTGCAAGGTCTGTATTCAAGTCCTGCCTCTCACACACACTGGCTTGTGGGACTGAGTTAATCACTCAGCCTTAACTTTTCTTTTGTCACAGACCCCTTTGGTAGTCTGGTGAAGCCTATGGAACTTTTCTCAGGATAATGCTTTTATTTTTGAAAAAAATCATTACCTCCTATTTTAAAATCAATAGTGTGTATTGGTTCCAAGGTAGAAAAGAGTGAAGGACTAGGGTAAGTGACTTACCAAGGGTCATATAGCTAGGAAGTATCTGAATCCACATTTGAACCCAGGACCTCTCATCTCCAGGACTGGCTCTTATAAAATACACAGTGTATCAAAGGAAACCAGTTATGCTAAAATATAATTTTTAATTAAAAATTCCCCAACCAATTCAAGAATTCCTGGCTAAGACTATAAATTGTAGAACGTTTGCCAGTCTGCATTGGTGCAGTTTCTTACACAAATAACATTGTAGGCCTGGACAAAGGGGAAAAAGTAGCCGATGGTCAACGGTTGAACCAGTGGCTTCCGGGGGATTGTCCTTAAGACTTATTTAATACTTCCATGGTTTGAGGACTTCTCATTTTAGCAGTGTGAGTCCTCCATCCATGGATGCAAGGCACAACCTCAGCAGACAATGTTAATCAGTTATCAAAGTAAAGAAAAAAAATCCTCTGGTGGTCAACTCTAATGATGAATTTTTCTGAGCTTTGCTAGACTAGGTCTAGGAGGAGAGGCACAAAATCCATTCCTGGCCTTGCCTCTAGACCTTTTCTAACTTGGTGGGAGTCCCCAAAGCCAGCACAGCCTTCCCTATATGGGAACAGGGACCTTGGGGGAGGAGGGGTTTTCACAGCCAGTTCCATGCAGCTCATCCCAACAAACCAACGTTTGCTTACTGGGGGCCAGCTAGCTGGCTTGGTGGATTGAGAGCTAGGTCTAGATGATGGGAGGTCCTGGGTTCGAATCTGGAATCAGATACTTTCTAATGATGTGACTCTGGACAAGTCACTTAACCCCCATTGCCTAGCCCTCATCATTCTCCTGCCTTGGAACCAAGACACAATATTGATTGAGGGTTTTTTAGAAAGTGTGCAATGTGGCATAGTGGATAGAGTGCTGAAATCAAGAGAACCTGGCTTCAATCTAGTCTCAGACACACACTGCCTTAGTAAACCTGGAAAAGTCAGGGATCTAGACAGCTCTCTAAAGACAGGAGCGGACTTTGTGTCTGCTGTCTAATTCGGTAAGTCACCGATGATTTGCTAATGGGTATTGGTAAAAGGGTTTTCCATACTATGAGTTCCCTCTACGCTAATTTGGCCATAATGGAGGGTTCAGGAGAGAAGGTGAGGGTGGAGCCAGCTTGTGAAGGAAGGGCTTTAAAGGCCAAATAGGAGAGTTTGTATTTTATCCTAGAGATAACAAAGAGCTCTGGAAGATTCTCAAGCAGGAGATGGTTTGATCAAAATGGTGCTTTTGGAATATCAGTTTGGCAGCTGTGGGAAGGATAGATTGGAGAACAGAGAGACAGGAGTCTGAGATCAATTAGGAGGCTTTCCCCATAGTCCAGGAGAGAGAGGGAAGGTCTGAGCTAGAGCCTTTGGTATGGGAGTGGAGAGAGGGGGACAGCTAGGAGCGACGTCATGGAAGAAGCATGAACTGGTCTTAGAAACTGAGTCATTGAGGGGAATGAGGGAGAGCAGACAGAGAGTTGAGGGTGACTTCTAGGCTGGGAATGTGAGTGATTTGAAGATTGTTGATGGCCTTGACAGATGTAGGGGATTTTGGAAGAGGGGTGGGTTTGGAGGGAGAAGGCAATGAATTCCATTTTGGACTTGTCGAGTTTGAGATGCCTATGGAATGTTTGGGGCAGATGGTTAGTAAGCAGTTGGTGATGCAGGATGGGAGCTCAGGGAACAAAGAGAGACAGAGATAGAGACATAGACAGAGAGAGATAGAGACAGGGGCAGAAAAGAGAGAGACACAAATAGACAGAGATGGAGAGAGAGGGATAGATACAGACAGAGACAGAGGCAGAGACAGAGAAAAGAGAGAGACATATGGAGAGAGATAGAGACAGACAGATAAGAGATAGAGACAGAGGCAGAGACAAACAGAGACAGGGAGAAAGAGGTAGACACCGATAGGTCAGAGACAGAGACAAGGGGAGGACCCTTGGACTGGCAGAGTCGAGGAGTCTGCGCTTCGTGGCAGAGGCTCTGGCAGTTTTGGCCCCTGCCGTTTGCGGGCTGTTATCGTCGGGGATCTTGTGAAACCTGGCAGGGCAAGCTCTAAGGCCTTGCTGGGGCTGTGCGGATACTTAGGTCCAAGAACGGATCAATGGGATTAGAGGAGGAGGAGCGGACCTCATCTTCTTCCCCAGGATAGGTTTCCACCCAGCCGCCAAGCACCGGGGTCTGCTCCTGGCCGATGGCCGAGGCGTGTTGTCGGAGAAGCCGTTCCATAAAGCATTCGGTGATCTTATCAGTCGTTCATAATAACTTACTTGGGAAAAGTGGCGTGACGCAGAGGAGCAAAGCTGGGTAATTGGTACCCATCGCATGCCCCACTGTTAAGATCACCATTTCCCTGACGGTCCGGCCCTCTAATGGAGTCTGTCAGCTCAGCCTTGCCCGCTATGGCTCACAGCACATCACCGGGACACAGTCCGCGAACGCGGGCTTGGATAAGTTAACTGTAACACTCCCCGTAGTGGAGTAATTATAGAGCAAGACTCCATTCTGGAAGGGGAGTTAAACTTGGTGACTATCGGGGCCTCCATCGTAATTACCCCATCATTATTCTGCTCGGCCCGGAAGGCTGCTGGCGGGGGAGGGGTGGCCGTGCTAGCCGCTGGACGCCCCGGGGAGGGGGAGCTGACAGCCAGGCCAGCCCATCTTTCAGAGAGAGGGTCGGAGGACCACACCGTAGCACCCAGAGAGACGATCTTATTTCCCATGACTTGGCTCTCCCTCATGCAGTCTATATTCTGGTCAAACTGGCTCCTGGGTCTTAACCCTCATGGTCCTCCCTATCTGGGGTGTACTCCCTCCACGAGGCACACAGAATCCTTGTCGTTTCTCCCATCATGTCTAACTCAGATGACCACTGCCACATTATCCAGGAAGCCTTCCCTGATTCCCCCTCCACAAGGTAGAAACGATCTCTACCTAGCAGAGGCAATGTGCCATGGCCATAGAGCGTTGAACCTGGAGTCACAGAGATCTGAGTTCAAATCTTGCCTCTGAGGCTTACAGACTAGCCTGTGTGACTCAACAAATGCAAAGTTGTTTTGGGAGAGAGTGTACTCATCGCTGGTGGGGAGGGAAGGGTGGGATCAGGAAAGGCTTCATGGAAAGGAGCTAATTGAGCTGAGTCCTAAGATTCTGAGAGGTAGAAGTGAGGAATGGGGGACAACAAGTGCAAAGACATGGGGGTCGGGGATGAGGAATAATGTACTTGGAACTGTAAGTAGGTCGACATGGTGGGATCAGAGAGTGTGTGAAGGGGACAGATTATAAAAAGATTGCTGGGCAGTGGGTGGTTCAGTGGTAGAGAGCCAGGCTTAGACTTCCAATCTGGCCTCAGACACTTCATAGCTGCATGACCTTGGGCAAGTCACCAGGCCCCTTTTGTCTTAGAGTTGTTACTAGGACATAAAGTAAGTTTTTTTTTTTTTAAATACTTGTTGAGGGGCAGTTGGGTGGCACAGTGGATAGAGTTCTGAGCTTGGATTCAGGAAGACCTGAGTTCAAGTGTAGCTTCAGATACTTTCTAGTTGTGTGACCCTGGCCAAGTCACTTCACCCCTACTTTAGTTTCTTCATCTGTCAAATGAGTTAGAGAAGGAAATGGCAAACCACTCCATTATCTTTGCCAAGAAAACCCCAAGTGGGGTCACAAAGAATCAAACATGACTGAACAGCAATAGCTGCTACTGCTGCTGCTGCTACCACCATTTACAGAATGCTTGAAAGTTTTCAAAGTACTTTATAAATCTTATCTCATAATAAGGAAAAATACATGTACAAGAATATTCATAGCTGTGCTTTGTGGTGGCAAAAAAATGGAAAATGAGGGGATGCCCTTCAATTGGGGAATGGCTGAACAAATTGTGGTACATGTTGGTGATGGAATACTATTGTGCTAAAAGGAATAATAAAGTGGAGGAATTCCATGGAGACTGGAACAACCTCCAGGAATTGATGCAGAACGAAAGGAGTAGAACCAGAAAAACATTGTACACAGAGACTGATACACTGTGGCACAATTGAATGTAATGGACTTCTCCATTAGTGGCAATGCAGTGACCCTGAACAACCTGGAGGGATTTATGAGAAAGAACACTATCCACATCCAGAGGAAAAACTGTGGGAGTAGAAACACCAAAGAAAAACAACTGCTCTTGCCTAGGACAAACTCATTAACATGCTCGGAGTCAATTCCCCTGGGAAAGTGTGGTTTGTAATCTCCACGCCCAAAAGTGTTACCTCTACCTTGCCTCCCAATCATGATTGTCTATGCTTTGTGATGGGATTGCTACGTGCTTGGGAGTACCGCCTAAGCCAGACAGGAATAAATTCAGAGGCAACCTCGAGATCCTCCTCTTGAACTTCCTCTCTGCTCTGCTCCTGATCCTCTTCCTCTTTCTCTCTCTCTCTGAATCTCTTCCTCCCCTAAGGCTCCAGCCCCTCTAGGCTATGCACTCTCCACCCTAATCTCCTTCTTGACCTCATAATCCCTTGATCCTCATACTTTCCTCCCAAGGAGAAAATCATAGGGGTTTGCCTGCCCTATTCAAACTCTGACTTGTCGGTGTCTGTCATTCTTCACCCTGGTTCCCCAATTCCCTACCTCTCCTCGGGTCCCTATCACAAAGGACAACCCCCTCCTTGTAGACCCTGCTTATCAGGGCTCTACACTTGATAACATGGGTTGAGGGGGATATGATGGAGGATGCAGACTCTGAATGATTACCCTAGTGCAAACATCAACAACATGGAAATAGGTTCTGTTCAAGGACACATGTAAAACCCAGTGGAATTGTGCATGGGCTACGGGAAGGGTGGAGTAGGGGAGGGAGGAATAGAATATGATTTTTGTAACCAAGGAATAATGTTGAAATTGACCAAATAAAATAAAATAAAAATAAATCTTATCTCATTTGATCTTCACAAAAACCTTAGGAGATAAATGCTATTATGATGTCCATTTTACAACTGAGGAGACTGAGGCAGAGGTTAAGTGACTCTTCCAAGGTCATACAGTTAGTAAATATCTAAAACTGATTTTGGAAGTGTCATTTAAACTCTCAACCTCAGTTTTTTATCTGCTTGATAGAGACAATAATAATAGTAATGATACAGTTAATAGTATATAATAGAATATGTAATAGTAATGACAGATAACAGTATATAATATGTAAGAGTAATGATATAGTTAATAATATATAATAGAATAAATTTATAATCATATGATATAGTTAGTGCTAAAGAATAGAGTATAATAGTAATGAAATAGTTAGTAGCATATAATATAATATAACATAATATAATATATAATAATAATGATAGTTAATAGTATATAATATAATATATAATAGTAATGATAGTTAATAGTATGTAATAGAATATAACTTATAATAGTAATATAGGTAATAGTACATACTAGAATATTATTTATAATGATATAGTTAATAGTATACATTAGAATCTATGTTATATTAGTATAGCATATAATAATATATAGTATATAATTAATAGTAGATAGTAGAATATATAATAGTAACGATTCAGTTAATAGTATATAATAGAATATATAATAGTAACAACACAGTTAATAGTTTAGAAATAGTTAGCACTTGTATAGTGTTTTTCAGTTTGCGAAGCACTTTTGCTGGTATCTCATTTGATTGTCACAATAACCTTCTGTCAAAGGTTGTTTTATGAGCTCCTTTTTACAGATGTGGTAACTGAGGCTTTGAGAGGTTGAATGAGTTGCCTGGAGTCACACTTAAATAAGCAAGTGTATAAGGAGACCTGGAATATCTAACTCATTCATCAGTCACCTAACAACAAACATTACTGTATTCCAGCCTCTATGCTAAGCTCTGGGAATTCAAAGAAAGGTAAAACCAGAAAAAACGGTGCCTAAAAAGTGTGTGAGTGTGTGTAATGCACAGTGTCAATGAGAGCTCAGGTCTGAGGTGGGGTGATGAAGAGCCAGGGGGGGCTTCCTTCAGGAGGTGAGCTTTGAAGTGAGCTGGGAAGGGTGCTGGTGGGGGAGGCAGAAGTGAGGAGGGAGCACCCTCAGGCATTGGCGGTGGTCTAAAGGCATGGCAGGTCTTTTCTGAGGATCGGCAAGCAGGCTGGAGTCAGGGGACTGTGGAGAACAGACTAGGTGGTCAGGGGAGGGGAGGCTGGAAGAAGCCTGGCGTGGTAAGAAAGGGCCAGGCTATGATGCCTTCAAAAGCCACGAACAGAAGATTCTCTGTTCTTGGAGGCAATAAGGAGCTTCTGGCGTTCATGTAAAGTGCTTTTTTTTTTTTTTTAAACCCTTACCTTCTGTCTTAGAATCAATACTAAAGATCAATTCCAAGGCAGAAGAGTGGAAAGGGTTAGGTGACTGGGATTAAGGAAATGTTTGAGGTCAGGTTTGAACTCAGGACCTCCTGACTCCAAGTTTGACTCTCTCTCCACTGAACCACTTAGCTGCCCCACAATTATTTAAAAATATGATTTTGAGAAGAGTGCCATAGGTTTCACTAGACTGTCTGAGGGGCCTAGGACCCCCAAAAGGTGAAGAACCCCAGGTCTAGAGGTTTTTTATTCTCCTTTCCACCTCTACCACTATATGGTCTTTGTGAGGCTTATGCCCATTGAAGGGAGAAGGGAGGATGCCTTTCCATCTTATAGACACAGGTAGATGTCAGGCTGTAACAGCGATAATAACCAGTTAAGATAGATATAAAATCAGAGCCGTAAACTGGTAGATAAAACATTTAAGCGTTTCCTATGTACCAGTCCATATACTAAGCACTTATGAAATAGATACAAGTGACCAATACAGTCCCTGCCCTAGAGGACTTACATTCTAACAGGTATGGGGCTGCTCACCATCAGGGAAGGGGAAAGAAGGGGCCAGAGGCAGAGAAGTTGGAACTCAAAATTTTGGAAAATGAACATTAAAATTGTTATTATATATCATTGGGAAAAAATAAAATATTCTATTAAATAAAAAAGGAGTGCTGGAAAGTGGGGGAGAATAGGGTGGGAGAAGATTAAAAGAGGAAGAGGGAGAGATGGGGCACCCATCTTTCTTTCTTTCTTTCTTTCTTTCTTTCTTTCTTTCTTTCTTTCTTTCTTTCTTTCTTTCTTTCTTTCTTTCTTTCTTTCTTTCTTTCTTTCTTTCTTTCTTTCTTTCTTTCTTTCTTTCTTTCTTTCTTTCTTTCTTTCTTTCTTTCTTTCTTTCTTTCTTTCTTTCTTCCTTCCTTCCTTCCTTCCTTCCTTCCTTCCTTCCTTCCTTCCTTCCTTCCTTCCTTCCTTCCTTCCTTCCTTCCTTCCTTCCTTCCTTCCTTCCTTCCTTCCTTCCTTCCTTCCTTTCTTCCTTCCTTCCTTCCTTCCTTCCTTCCTTTTCCTTACCTTACTTACTTATCAATTCTAAGATAGAAGAGCAGCAAGGACTAGGAAATTGGGGTTAAGTAACTTCCCCAAGGTCATACAGCTAGGAAGTGTCTGAGGCAAGATTTGAACCCAGGTTTCCCTGACTCCAGGTCTGGCACTCTATTCACTGAGCCCCTTAGTTGCCCTCGTCCTAGATACTGATAATAAAAGGCCAAGAGCTTACCTGTTGGGTAGAGTCCAAGTGGACATCCAAGGGGGCAGAGATAGTCAGGAAGGAATGAATGCTGGATATTAGCAGTCACACGCACAAGTGGACATCAGCATAGATCAGAAACAGGCAGGAATATATCGGGCTGTAGTGGTGACAGGTCCAGGTAGACCCAGGGCTTCAGCAGTAATGGCAATGGGGATGTCAGCTTGTAGCAGTCATAGCCAAAGGGGCCATTGGGCTCCATCAGGAACATTGGCTCGTATAATCTGGGTCAGTCCTCAGGTCACCATCCCTTTCTCTGTAAGGAAGGAAGGAGAGATGCCCTGTCAGTAGCTCCCACACAGTCTTCTTTGAGTGGATTGCGAGTTGGCCCAGAGCCAAGGAGAGTTAGAAACTTTCCAATTCCCAAAGTGCCCTGGGCCAATTTAATAAACTTCTGCTACCTCCACCTTTCCACAGTTTTGAATTCTCAAATATTCACTCCTAACTCAAGCTGTACAGCAGAAGGAAAGATTTGGGGAAGTTAATAATGCAGAATTCTACAGAGCAGTGAGAGGGAATTCTCCAGGGGAAATGCTGTAGCACCTGCCTCTTGCTTTTCCGAGCCAGCAATGGGAACCCTCAGGTCTGCACATGCACAGGATGGGCTGTCAGAGACTGTCCCTCTCCCTTGGCAATGACACAAGGTGGTTTTCCATCCCTTTCCCCATCCCTGGACACCCCTTCGAAGAGCATGAATGTTGAAGGAACTCCAACCAGGGTGTCTGGATGTCCTAGCTTCAAATCTGGCCTCAGACACTTTTAAGGGTGTGACCCTGGGTAAATCACTTAATCCCATTTGCCTAGCCCTTGCCCTTCTGTCCTCCAGTCATTATGAGGATAGAAAGTAAGTGTGTAAAAAAAAAAAGAGTAAGATGATCTATATTCAAATTCTGGCTCTGCTGCCTGTGAGACCTTATGTAGTACAAAGTCCTCTTCTCTAGGTCACAGTTTGCTTATCTATAAAATGTCAATCAATCCAACAGTAAGCATTTATTAAGCATCTCTTATGTGTCAGGGATTACATGCTCTCTAAAGTCCCTTCCAACTCTTAATCCTACAGTCTCCTATGAATCTCAGACCCCTCAGACCTCAGAGAGGCAGAGAAAAAGTCAAGGAACTGTCTTGCCCATTTGGATCCTTGCTTGCAGATGAGGCTCTTTCTTCCTGAAAGCAGAGAAAAAGCTCTTTGGATCTGTAGGAAGGGCAGCAAACTTTGTGCATGAGAATTGGAGACGTGTTTGCTCAGTGCTCATGTTAAGGTATTTGCAGAGATCCTTTCCTGGCAAAGGCTGGCTCCGGCATGGCCTTCTGGGCCCAGAACAGGAGCCAGAATGAGCCCTTTGAGAGCACTCCAAGGCTTAAAAAGCATTTTCCCATCCTTTAATTCATTTACTTATTACAAAACCACCATATGAAGATAAATGACATCATACCCAATTTACAGAGGAGAAAAGTGAGCCTCAGAGGAGGTGAAGTAACTTAGGCAATGTGGGGTAATGGAAAGGACACTAGATTGGGAACCAGGCAACGTTAGGGGCAAATTTTATTTCTTTCCCTTGTTCCCTGGGTAATCTTGATTACTTTCCATCTTTGTTTCCTCATCTGTAAAATGATGGGGTCAATTTAAGTGACCTGTAAGATCTCTTCTTATTCTACCATCCTCTGACCCTATTTGCCCACATTCATTTGGCAGCTATGGTATTCCATCAGAGGTTTTCTGACCCTGTCCATACTAATTCTCCTTTTCACTCCACCAAGCACAAAACATTCCCTCATTTCTTCCCACCAGCTTGGACACTGTACATTGTGTATGAGACATGGAATGTTAGGACATAAGATTCTGAAGTCTCTTTCAGCCCTGGAATTCTATAGTCTGTGCTTTAACTTTTTAAACCCTTATGTTCCATCTTAGAATCAATACTAAATATTGGTCCAAGGCAGAAGAGTGGTAAGGGTTAGGCAATTGAGGTTAAGAGACTTGTTCAGGGTCACACAACTAGGAAGAGGCTGGGGCCAGATTTTTACCTAGGATTGCCCATCTCCTTTCCTACTCTAATATTTCAGGAAACTCTGGGTTCTTTTCTTCCTAGCTATGGTACTTTGAGTGGTTTCACCCCTCCTGGTCTCAGTTTACCCATTTATAAAATGAAGGAGTTGGATCAGATGGCCTCTAAAGTTTCTACCAGTTCTAAATTTTATTATCTCTGAAGGGTTATTGGAAGGGAAATACTCTGTAATCAGTAGGGCAATATGGGAATGGCAGTGGTGACAGCAAAAATGATGGTGATGAATTAGAATTAGAGGGTCAACATTCTATGTCCAACGATATCCGAATTTACAGTGTTGACTAAAGGCTTTGGGTCCAGGTAGTCTCAAGTACTATTTTTTTTTTTGGGAAAAAAATTTTTAATTAGTCAATTTAGAACATTTTCCCTTGGTTATAAGAATCATATTTTTTCCCTCCCCTCCCACTACCCCTTCCCATAGCCAGTAAGCAATTCCTCTGAATTTTACATGTGTCATTGATCAAGACCCATTTCCATATTATTAACATTTGCAGTAGGGTGATCGTTTAGAGTCTACATCCCCAATCATATCCCCATCGACCCATGTGATCAAGCAGTTTTTTTTTCTTCTGTGTTTCTACTCCCACAGTTCTTTCTTTGGATATGGATAGTGTTCTTTCTTGTAAATTGTCTCCCGGTTGTTCAGGATCACTGCATTGCCACTAATGGAGAAGTCCATTCATTACATTTGATTGTGCCACAGTGTATCAGTCTCTGTGTACAATGTTCTCCTGGTTCTGCTCCTCTCACTCTGCATCAGTTCTTGGAGGTCATTCCAGTTTACATGGAATTCCTCCAGTTCTTTATTCCTTTGATCACAATAGTATTCCATTACTCAGGTACTAATTTTTTTTAACCCTTACCTTCTGTTTTGGAATTAATGCTAAGTATTGGCTCCAAGGCAGAAGAGTGGTAAGAACTAGGCAATGGGGGTTCAGTTACTCACCCAGGGTCACACAGCCAGGAAGTGTCTGAGGTCATATTTGAACCCAGGACCTCCTATCGCTAGGCCTGGTTCTCAACCAAGCCACCTAGCAGCCCTCTCAGATACCATTTTTTTTCTTTTTATTGTCCTGTAAAACACACTTCCATATTGGTCATTGTTGTAAGAACAAACTCATACATAACCAAAACTCCAAAATAAAACCAAAGAAATGCTGATGTGAAAGACAACTCAACCTTTCTTTCTCTGGAAGTGGATAGTGTTCCCTGTTATAAGTCTTTCAGGATTGTCCCAGATCATTGCATTGCTGAGAGTAGCCAAGTTTTAAAAAATAATCATCGTCCAATATTGCTGCCACTGTGTACAATGTTCTCCCAGGTCTGCTAATTTTGCTCTGTGTCAGACACCATTTTTAAACAAGTCTCAATCTAAGGGTAGCTTGACTATTCTAGTCCAATGGAACCAGGTTTTGGCATAGGGAGGGTAGGAGAGCTATAAATGTATCTAGAACTTTTCCATTCAGACCAGCAGTGGTATATCACCCAGAAATTCCTTTTAAATGGAAAGGTTTCAACTTGGATTTTTAATGATCAGATATCTGGGTCCATTGCAGTAATGCTTTGTAGAAAGAGAAATATGAATGGCTCTGCTTTTCCTTTGGAGGTAGATGGAAGAATAGGGGCTGAAAGTCAAAAGACCTGGATTTGAATTCTGGCTTTGCCTCCAGTGGGAATCTGGGAAATCCCTTTTCCATAGCTGGGTGTCAGTGACTTCTGTAAAATGAGAGTATTGGAACAAATGCCTCTCAAGGTCCTTTTCTTAAGTATTTGACCACATAGATCTCGGGATGTACATATGGCTGACTCCTCTTTCTGGGCTTCAGCTTCTTTCCCTGTAAAATGATCTCAAAGGACTCTGTCAACTCTAAATTGAGCAGGTCTGGGAGCCAGGGGACCTGAAGTCTACTCCTAGTTCTGCTTTGGATTTGCTGTGTGGTCTTCAACAGATCTCCTCCTTTCTTTGGGGCTTCCCAGGTTCATAGGATCCTGTCGGGTTCTGGGGAGCAGCAACCAGAGCAGTGGGCTTTCGTTCTCTCCATTGGCCCATGCAATTGAATTTTCCTCTTCCTTTCCAGGTTGCGTTTCATTCATGAGGATAATTTTTAATTGATGTTAAATACAGGGAGCAAGTTGAGTGCATTATTTCTTTTTTACAAACTGCTAATTGTTAATGCTCTCATAAATTATTTCCCCTTTGCATTGAGCAGGTTTTATGAAAGAACTTACCCAGCCAGTGCTCTTAACCTCATTGTGTGAACATCACCCTTTAATCTGTGGGGCTTCCCTGTCTTTCAGGCTCTGATAATACTGCCCGTTAAAGAGAAGAGAGGAAGCTCATACAAGTAGATAAATATTCTTCATGCCCATATAGAAATATTGTATCCTCATATTTGGGAATGTTAGTATTTACAGGAAAGTGATAGGGATTAGATCTATGATTTTATTTGTAAAGTGACCAGCCAGACGAGGAAATTCCCGTTACCAATGTACCATCTCTGTGTCTTTTAGTCTAAGCAAGTTGTGTGTTGACTTGAGAAATGAAGTGACTTGCCCAGGGTTCTATGCTGTTGTCTCCCCCATAGAATGTAAGTTCCTTGAGAACAAGGACTGCCTTATTTTTCTATTTGTATCCCCAGGGTTTGGCACAGTGCTTTGCACAAAGTAAGTGCTTAATGAATGTTTCATTCATTCATTTGCAAGTATATTTCAAAGGCAAGACCCAAATCCAGGACTTTATGGTTTTGATGTCAATTTTCTATCTACTGAGCCAAACATATCTTTATTCATACCTCTCTATATAGGAGGCAATCAGGTGGCACAATGGATAGAGTTCTGGGTCTGGAGTCAAGAAGACCTAAATATAAATCTGGCTTCAGATACTACCTGTGTGACCTTGGGCAAGTCCTTTAACCTCTGTTTGTCTTAATCATTGGAGAAAGAAATGGTAAAACACTCCAGTGTCCTTGCCAATACAGTTCCATGGTCCACAGGGTCACAAAGAGTTGGTCACAACTTACAACTTACATATTTATATTTAGGCTAGTGTATTAAACACTTTTATGCAGGGATACATGGACTTTTGTTGTATGTTCCCTCCCAATTTTAACCCAAACTGGGTCTTTTTTTCTTTTTTTAACTCTTAACCTTCCATCTTATTGTCTGGGGCCAGATTTTAACCCAGGATCTCCTGTTTCCACCTAGCTGCCCCCCAAATTGTGTCTTTAAATAGGCCATGTTTTATGACAAGGACAACTTGTAATACTATTCTATCAGTATCTGTATTGTCAACCTGGGAAAACACAGAGCCACTAAAATAGTCAGCAAAACCCAATCTTTAATCAGGAAAGAGATAGTGTTTAATATTCGACCATCATAGAGTCAAAAACCACATAGAGCCAAAGGCTCTGGGACTCTGGGAACAGTATCTCTGAGAGGATCACCGTGAGATGATTCTCCAAAGAATACTAGAACTTGGGGACTTATATACCACTTGGGGAGCTAAGGATGGGGAGGTATGATTGATTTACTATGACTACTGGGAAGTAAGAAGTCCAAGATACCTGATATCAGGGAGAGACTGATGCTTTACAATGGACACAAAAGGGAAAGAACCAGCCAAAGGCTGGGCAGAGAGGACTTTGATATAATGGGAGGAACTACTAAGGCAAAAAGGGTACTTAACATTTGTCTGTCTACTAGTCCTACCTAAACCAGGACCATTCAGTCTGAAAGGGTGAGTCTGGGACTTCCCTCAGGGCAGTTCTCAGGAAACTGGGGCAAACATGGGGTTCCCAAAAACCTAGTTGACAGTATCTTGTTTGGCCATTACACAGTGACCATGAATTGGGCTCAGAGTTGAACAACAAGAAGAAAGTTGGATTGTCTTTGGGAAATTGCAAAGTTCTTTTCAATGTTTCCAAAAATTTCCAAGAAATAAGAGGTCATCTTTTAAATAATAATATTCTCCTTGTGTTGTCCTATGACTGTAAGTCATGGAACACTGCCAGTTTGATGAGTATGATTTAGAGGGCAAGGGAGAGGCACATGGTAGGTGTGAGCACCTGGTGGGTGAGGGAGGACAGACTGGAAATATACCACAAATGAGTTATGGAGGAAAAGTGAACTAAGAGATGTCATAAAAATGAATGAATGAAAAAGAAAGGACACAATGGGAGAGTTGGGTAAACAATGAAGAATCCACAAGCATACCACTGGAGAAAGATCCATAGCATGTTGGGTAGGTTCTTTAAGGTGAATTTCATGAGAAGATATAGCCACGAATGGTCCCAGATGGGCCAATACTGAGAGGGTGTCATCTGCCTAATTAATGGGACTATCTACATTATTATGAATTATGAATATTTCCATTGGAGAATTTGAGCTTTACCATTTGAGTAACAGTGGGCAATAATAGCTCATAACTGGAGGCAGTTGAGTGGTGCAGTGGTTAGAGGGTTGAACTTAGACCTGAACTCAAATGTAGCCTCAGATACTTGCTAGCTGAGTGACACTGGCAAGACACACAACCTCTGTCTGCAGTAGTTACCTCATCTGTAAAATGGGGATAACAGCATCATCTATCTCCCAGGGCTGTTGTGAAGATAAAAAAATTATAAAATTTGCAAAGTTCTTCATAAACTTTAAAGTTCTATATAAATGTGAACTATTACTACCACTACTATTATTTATATAGCATTTTAGACTGAAAAGTGCCTTTCCAACATTATCTCATTTGAGCCTCACAAATGTTCTTGTGAGAGAGGTATTTTCCAATTTTACAGACCTGGAAACAAAGGCTCAGAGAAGCTAAAGCCATGCAGTATTGGAGGCAAGATTTAAATCCAATTCTCCTTGACTCCAACTCCAGCACTAACCATGCCATGTTGGAAGTTCATAGACTCTCTCTAGAGGAGCATCTTCTTATAGTTTCATCAATTGCAAAATGGAGAAAATGAATCATAGGCTCACAGAGCCTCAGAGCTGGAAGGGACTCTTTAGTGGTCATTTAGTTCAACTCAGACCTGGGGATGACTTCCCTCCACAACATAGCTAACAAATGGCCATCTGGTCTCTGCTTGAAAAACCCTAGGCAAAGGGGAGCCCTTGCCTCCAGTGGCAATCCATTTCACCTTTGGAT
The DNA here is from genome assembly GCF_027887165.1 of Monodelphis domestica. Taxonomy (NCBI): domain Eukaryota; kingdom Metazoa; phylum Chordata; class Mammalia; order Didelphimorphia; family Didelphidae; genus Monodelphis; species Monodelphis domestica. Next base: position 365,973,356 of record NC_077230.1, on the reverse strand, counting down.
GCTTTTAATTTTTTGGAAGTTTTTCTTACACCAATCTTGAATTTTCTCCTCTGCAGCTGCTACCCAATGCTTTTAGTTCTGCCTTCTTAGATCAGAGCTAGTCTAATTGATAATTTATATTATATAACTTATATATGTATGTAAATTATATTTCTCTGATAATTCTTCAAATACTCAAATACAGCCATTTTAGCCCTCTGTCTTCTCCCCCACATCCTCACTGAATTTTCCCTTCTGTCTAAATAACTCCAGTTCCTTTAACCAATACTCTTACGATTCACCAACAGGTCTTACCTGCTGAGCCTTTTTTCAGTTGTGTCCTATTCTTCATGAACCCATTTGAGGTTTTCTTGGCAATCATACTGAAGTGGTTTACCATTTCCATCTCTAGCTCACTTTATAGATGAGGAAACTGAGGCAAATAGTGTTAAATGACTTGCCTAGGGTCACATAGTTTATTTCTGCCTACTAAATATTATTGCTGTGAAGTTCAGATGAGATCAGAGCATCTGAGTTGGAAAGGATCTAAGAGGTCATCTAATCCAATCCTCTTCTCTTTTGGACACAAAGGTAAAGGACTGTTATTATTATCATCTTGCTGTGTCCCCCGAAGTCATTAAGCACCTGATTTTGGGGATTCTTCTAAACCTGATCAGCTTGTTGTATTGATGTTTTTTGTTTTTTACAGTAATCCTTTCTGGATATTACTTGCCCTTTCTTCTGCTTATGACACCCAGTGAGATGTTGACAAAAATAGTTAAGACAAAGTAAGCCCAGCTTTGTTCTTGGGTCAGTGTCCACATTGGGACTTGTACAGTGAGTTTGGGTAGTTTCATACCCTTATAATCAACTCGGTGAAAAGGTTCTTTGAGCTGAGCTAGGCTGGCCACAGCAGAGTATCAGAAAAAGATGCTGGTAGAGGATATTAATAATAAAAATATTAGTAATGATAGCTGTCAAACAGCACTTTAGGAACAAAGAAATCACTCAGCGAATGCTATTATCATTTCAGCCTCTTGATAATCCTCTGACCCTACTCAGAAAGCGGCATGGGTAAGAGTCCTGGAGTTAAAGAGATCTGAGTTCAAGTTTGGCTTCAGATACTGTGTGACATGGGGCAAGTGACTTAACTCATCTTGGCCTCAGTATCTTCATCTGTAACATATATTTCTCATCTACAAAATACATTGGTACATATTAATAGTAATACTATTGCCATTAAAAATAACAATAACGAATTGTTATTATTGCTTTAGTAGTAGTAGTCTCTTGGTAACCGAGGATGACTATTGTCTTTGTGTGTTTTTGTGCACAAAAACACTTGTGCATGAAGATTTAAGTGGAAAAGTCGGTGCACAGAGACAGTCCCACTCTCTCAGTGTTGGAAGCCTGGGTCCAGTGGCACGAAAAGTTGTTACACCTGGAGACTTCCTCAGCTGCATTGGATGGCCATGTTGTCTTTTGTGCTCCAACACACCCTGAGCACTCCACAGTGTCTTGCTGCGTCGCCCTCTCAGCCATTGAACCTTCTTATTGGTTTCTTCCGTCTGTTCAGCCGAAGCAGTCTTCACATGCTGGGTGAGCAAAGCCCTGGTTCACCAGGGGTCGACGACCCGATGGCTACCCTCACAAGGTTTAGCTGGCCTGTCGAATAAACGCTATCTATTATTATTAAGTCTAGGATCCCATGATGAGTAAACTGAGACTCTGACAGTGTTCACTGACATTCTTAGAGTGGTCCAGATATCAAATGATAATAATCATTAACATTTATATAGTGCTTTAGGGTTTGCATAATGCTTTACAGCTATTATCTTATTTGATCTGTATAATGACCCTGTGAAGTAAGTGCTGTTATTATGCCCATTTTACAGATGGAGAAATTGAGGTAGAGAGGGGTTAAGTGACTTTCCAAGAGTCACACAGCTACTAAGTATGCAAGGCAGGATTTGAACATGGGCCTTTCTGACACCAAGTCTAACACTCTATTCACTATACCACCTAGCAGCTGCATAGCTAGTAGATCCATTTAAAGACTTCTGTCTGCAGGTTAGTCAGCCAATCAACCAGTGAACAATCTTTTGTTAAGTCCTCCTATGTGGCAGGCACTATTTGGGGCTCATTCCATGGTTCCAGGGACCCCTCACCTCACTGATATACAATGGCCACCAAATTGTGAACCCATTTTGTTCAGATGGCTTCTAGCAAAGGCTGAATTACTTGTTTGTTGGGGACATCAAAGGAATTCTTGCCTGGATATAGATTTATCTAAATGGTCCCTGAGGTTCTTGAGATCTCCTGAGACCCTGTGGTTCTTCAAGAACTTGTTCCTTTTCTTCTTCTGAAAGTTACATCCTATCACATTCTGTGGCAGAATGTGCAATTTGTTAGCTCAGTTTTGTCTTCTGTCTTGGGTCTTGATCAGGCATCCTGTCCAGTCTAAGGACAGATGACTGTCTTGGTGACACTCCTCTGGTCCACAGAACACAGAACTGGATTTTTATAGTGGCCTTTGGAAAGGTCCTTGTTTTTCAGCAGACAGGGTCAGAAAAGGTCCAGATTATAGGAGAGACAAAGTTGTTGTCTTCCCAGTGATAATCACTATAGAGTGGTATATTTGGGACACATAGAGTCTGGCCTAGAAGGACTATTATAGAGATCTGAGTTCTAGTCCTGGCTCCACCTTTCCCCCTTGACCCTCTCTTGAGACTTACTTTCCTCTTAAGTAAAACAGGATAATAATCCTAGCCCTGTCTACTTCACAGGGTTGTAGAGAAGCTCAAATGAGATAATGTATGTAAATCCCAGAGCTGTCTTTTTTTTTTTTGCTAGCTGGATGGGATGACTTCTAAGGTTCCCTAGAGCTCTAAATCCTGTGATTATTAATTATTATTCCTCCACTGATATTTTTCTCTGATGCCTAGAGGTGACCTGGGTTTTTGAAGGCTTTGCCAGTGAAGTGTAAACAATGGCAAGCCCTGTTGGGCTGGAAAGGCTTTGAGTACAGTCCTGGTGATGGGTTGTGGGGTCACTGGTTAAGGCTGGACCCAGTGAAGAATGGAGAAGCTTATCATAAGAAGGCTGGTCACCAAGAGATAAAAAATTTTTTTTTCTGCAGAAACTCCTGGATTGTGTCTACTAAGGTATGGAGGGGTTGGGAGTGACATTGATAAGGGGATTAGCCATCCTGATGAAATTCAAGTATTTATTATAATGATAATAACTTGATCCTGTACCAAAGAGATGTAAGAGTGGGGTAAGCCTAGATAATTACCCCACTCTACTTAAAACAAGCGACAAGACACTATCTCTAGATAACTTGAAGTGAGAAAGTGTCTCAATCAGTTAAAGGCTTTAGTTTTTGAAAGCCATTGGATAAACTGGACTGATAATGACAGTAAGTTTGTTTCTATTGGGTGAAGGACTTGATCACACCTTAGGGTGCTTTTGTGTAAAGACCAGAGCTAGTTCAGAAACTAGGAAATTGCAAAAGGCTAAAGATAGAGAAAAGAGGGAATTGCTCCTGAAAAGAAATTACTTGATGGAGGGGGAAGAAAGCTTCTACTTCCAGTTAGGTCTCCCTCCATCCCTTGGTTATAGGAGGACCTTGTGAGCTTTGAAGTATACAGAGGATTTTAGACTTCCTATTTTTCTGTTGGCATCCTATTTTTATCCCTGGGACAAAGGTTGGTGGTAGTGTCTTCACTGGGACCTGAACAACGAGGAAAGGCAGATTCAGAGCCCAGAAGAAAAGTGCCATCATGCTAAAAGGAAATATGTACATGTATACTTAAATACATGATACGTATGTACATATGTATATATATGCTTGTCTTCTGTCTTATACTCAATAGTAAGTATCTGTTCCAAGGCAGAAGAGAAGATAAGGGCTAGGCAATTGGAGTTAAGTGACTTACCCAGGGTCACACAGCTAGATATCCTGAGGCCACATTTGAACCCAGGATCTCCCATCTCCAGGCTTGACTCTATCCAATGAGCCACCTAGATGTCCTTTACAGAAATATTTTGAGGACTAAACAAAAGGACTTCCAGGCACTAGATTATCCCTTTGCCACATGTGCTCTCTAAAATGGAGCCCACTTTCTCCTAGATTCTGCTATGTATTAGTGGGAGAGCATGCCACAGACCTATGGTGAAATATTTTGTACCAACTATGCTACTCCAGTATTTAAGTCTTGCTGGCTGATTGATATAAACTCATACCCATGGGGGAAACAAATTGGTGGAGATTTCCATACTATAGCATTGGCCCCACCTCTCAATGTAACCCCTAGAAATCTGAGAGAAGCAGCTGAGATCTGAGGACCCAGCCTGCCAGTAGGAGTGAGGGTTAGGGGGAAGTAGTTCCAGACCAGAAAGATGACTATAAAAATGAAATAGCCATGGACTGACACAAACCCATTTCCTCCTCTTCCTTCTCCCTTTTCTCCTCTGTCATTCTCTTTAGCCTTAATCCTCTTCTTCATCCTCTTTCTCCTTCCTCTTTCTTCATCTCTCCAGTAAAATAGTGCAAGAGTATGGTGGTGGAGTGAAAGATAGTGCTGGCCCAGGGAGTCACAGAGAACTGAATTCTGGTTTTGCCATTGACTTTCTATGTGATCTCAAGCAAGTCATTTCCTCATTTTGGGCGTCCGTTTTCTCTTTTGTAGTAAAGGAGATTTGATTGAGTGGTTTCTAAGGACTCTTCCAAATCAAGTATTCTAGATACTAAAAGTCTGTGTTCTCAGATTCCCTCTTCTAGCCCTGATTCTATATATTTAAGGCCCCTTCCAGTCCTGACATTCTGGCTTCTAAGGGCCCTCCCAGCTTTAACGTTTTGGGTTCTAAGAGACTTCCCAGTTATACTATTCTATGAGGATGAGACGATGAGAGGGAGAGAGAGAGAGAGAGAGAGAGAGAGAGAGAGAGAGAGAGAGAGAGAGAGAGAGAGAGAGAGAGAGAGAGAGAGAGAGAAAAGAGGGAGAGGGAGAGGGAGAGCGGAGAGAAAGGAGAGAGAGAGGGAGAGAGAAGGAGGGAGAAAGAGAGAGGAGAGAGAGGGAGAGAGAAGGAGGGAGGGAGAGAGAGAGGGAGAGAGACTGAGAGAGAGAAAAGAGGGAGAGGGAGAGAGGAGAGAAGAGAGAGAGAGGGAGAGAGAGAAAAGAGGGAGAGGGAGAGAGGAGAGAAAGGAGAGAGAGAGGGAGAGAGAAGGAGGGAGAAAGAGAGAGGAGAGAGAGAGGGAGAGAGAAGGAGGGAAAAAAAGAGAGAGGGAGAGAGAAGGAGGAAGAAAAAGAGAGAGGGAGAGAGAGAGACTGAGAGAGAGAGGAGAGAGGAGAGAGAGAGAGAGAGAGACTGAGAGAGAGAAAAGAGGGAGAGGGAGAGATGGAGAGAGAGGTAGGGAGAGACAGAGAGGAGATATATGTTGATGTATGCTTGCCTCCTGCCCCTCCCTGGGCAGTTTCTGCCTCCCTTCTGCCTTTCCCCTGCTGCTGGCCTCTCCCAGCTCTACATTAAAAGATGACTTCCTTATGAATAGGGCATTCATTTCCTTCTGCTGCCAACAGTCAGATGTGGCCAATGAGTTGAAGAGAACAGAAGGGATTCGGGCCGTAAGAAGGCCTCTTTACAAATGGCTATAAATCTATTCCAATTCTCTGGCCCCTGCCCCATAAAAAACCCCATTGGTAGCAATGTTTTAGTGGAGCAGGGGCACCCCTGAGGTGGAAGACCATCAGCCAGCCTCCTGGGAGATCAATTAAGGGGGCAGGGTAGGAAATAGATGTTTTCTCCTCGATGAGCACAGGCCCATAAGGAAGAATGCTCTGATGAGAAGGCCCTCTTGTTTTAGGGGCTGGGAAGCCGCCACTGCAATATATGAGGGGCTCCCAGGACAGAGCGAGTTATTAAACTCAGGCCGCTTGCCTTCTGCCTTCTGCCTTGGTGGCCCTGCTAAGTACTCTGACTGTAATGTAGCAAGCATTTGGGGGGGAAGAAAATGAATAGAAAAGAACAAATAAAAAACCCTATAAAATCATAATGAGGGCACACGCAGGCCCTCTCAGCAAGCGGCTCAGCAGAGCAGAAGCCTGGGCTCAGTCACGGCGCTGTGACTCATTATTAGAATCCTTTGCCTAAAGGCGCCGAGCAGTGAGGCAGGAGAAGCTCATGCTGGGAAGCTGATAGCTAGGTGGAGAGGCTGGGAGACTAATCAGGCAGCCGGGCCTGCTGAAGGCTCGCGCTTGTTTCATGACAGACATCCTCAGAATCAAACATGAGGGCCAGCTGGGCGCCCGGCCCCGTCCTGGGCGGCCGTGGCGAGCCGCTTTCCTTTGGGCTTGGGGGAGAGGGCGCCACGCTTCACATCCAGGCCTCAGCGCACTGTCTTGCTCCAACTGGTTCCTGGGACTAGAACGAGTGTTTGGACATGATCAATTGTGTCTGGATGGGGGGCAGCGAGGGAGGGGAGTTGGCTAATTTCTCTGGCTTGGGCAGGGGGCTCTGCTTCTCAGCTTGGCAGGAGCAATGGGAAGAGACAATATCCAACTTTCCTGCCTTATTTCTGGGAGTGGGGGCTTGGATGTCTGGAACACGGTTCATAGCTTGGGTGCTGGAGGGGTCCTCAGGGCTGTGAAGGCCAGTTTTACAGATGAGGAAACTGAGGCCCAGAGAATTGTACTCATTTGCTCTTGGTCACAGAGGTTGCATAGAACAAAATTCAAATCCAGTGCTCTCTCCAAGGTACCTTGCCGGCCCTAGATCTCTTCTCTCCCAACCCCTCTCCCTTCTTCCTCCCCTTTTCCCTTCCTCCCCCCCAAAAGGCCTATTATCTGCAATTAAGTAATTCCTCATAGGAAGCCCTGTCTTCCTGGTCTCAAAAAGTCATGCTATTTTTGGTCACGTTTCTCTTTCTTGTTTGGTCATCATCACCGCTGCCACTGAGTGTCCTTTATTTTTTTATTCATTATCTTATGTTAGCCTCATAATGGTAAGGTGAACAGTGATAGTAATAGCTCACGTTTACTATAAAAAGTCTGTGGAGTTTTGACATGCATGATCTCACATGAGCCTTAAGACCACCCTGTAAGGTTGTATTGTTGGGTCCTATCTGACTCTGTGACCCTCTATGGGGTTTTCTTGGCACAGATACTGGAGAGGTTTTGCCGTTTCTTTTCCTGCTCATTGTACAGAAGAGAAACTGAGGTTTACAAGGTTAAGTGACTTGTCCAGTGTCACCCAGCTATAGTAAGTGTCTGAGGCCAGATTTGATGTTGTGAAGATGAGTCTTCCTGATTTTAAGCCCAGGATTCTAATCTAGGATTCTAAGCCACCTAACTGTCCTGTGAGGTAGGCTCTATTATTTTTCCTACATTACAGAGGAGAAAAATGGAGACTCCACAGAAGTTAAATGACTTGCTCAAGATTAGTTTGACTCAGTCAGCAATTTGAGGAAGGATTTGAACCTAGATCTCCCTGACTCCATGTGGCATTTGAGCTACTACCTTGTGCCACCTGCCTCTAGTCTACTCTACTCAATAGCTATCTTATGTCTTAGGGGCAGCCCTTGTTTCTGGCAGGTCATGCCCGTGGAGTGAATGCCTGCTTTGAGCAAAGGCATGGCAATGGATTGTGTGTATGTCATCTGAAGACCAGCCTTACTGAGTGCAGAGCTGCCCATCAGCATAAGCTTGGGCACCAGAGGAGAAATTTTCTTTGGGAGAATCTATGAAGTTGGTGTAGGTATGGGGATGTCATGACTGGTGTGAGAAGAGGAGGAACCTGTTCTTAGGAAAGAGGGGTTCTATCAAAATCTTGATGGAGGAAGAAATTGAGGTTTGAGCCAGACTTGACTTGCCCAAGATCTATAATTAGTAAGAGAGTGGAATCAAGACTTGAACACAGATCTTTTGACCCCTCCCTAGTATAGGGTTTTTTCCATTCTTTCATGTGGTCTCTTTTTCCAGCATGGCAGATCAGTTTGGTCAACTTAGTCAAGTATATCCACTGAACCTTACTCAAAATGTATTTTTTAAACACCTACTATGTGCTAGGCAAAAAAAAGAGGATCTCTGCTTTCAAGGAACTTATGTTCTATGGGGGCAGGGCCCAGAAGTGTGTACCCAAATAAATAAATAAAAAACCAATTCCTGGAAGGAGGGAGCAGGGTGATAGTAGGTGGGAATTATTAACAGTCGGGAGTATTTTTTTTTAAACCTTTACCTTCTGTTTTAGAATTAATACTGGTTCTAAGGCAGGAGAGTGGTTAAGAGTTATTCAATCAAAATTAACTGACTTGTCTGGGGTCATAGAGCTGGGAAGTGTCTGAGGTCATACTTGAACCCATCACCTCCCATCTCCAGGCCTGGTGCTTTCTCCACTGAGCCACCTTGTTACCCCAACAATTGGCATTATTAAGAAAACCTTCAGGAGGGAGGAGAGTCTTAAGCTGAGTCTCTAATATAACAGTCCTCCATGCTTGATCCAGTGGATTTTAGAGACCTGGACCTCCCTAGCAAGGCAGCCAGTCCAAGGCTTGCCAGAAAGACTGTTAGTTAAGAATTTTAATGGTCAGAGATAAGAAAGGAGAACATTCAGATCATGGGGACAGTCTGTACAAAGGCATGAAGGTGGGAGGTGGAAGATGGGATGTTATATATGGGAAGTAGCTAAGTGGACCACTTTGGTTATAATGTAGAGAGCATGTGTGTGTGTGTGTGTGTGTGTGTGTGTGTGTGTGTGTGTGTATGGGGGGTAGTAATAAGGAATCAATTGGAAAATAATAGTTTGGAACCAACTTGTCCAATAGGGGAATGTATATTTGATCTTGGAAGCAATAGGGAGGTACTGAAGCTTCTTGAGGAGGGAAGTGATGCAGTTAGATCAAATATTCATTTTGTAGCTGTGTGGAAGACAAATTGGAGAGGGGAAAGAAATAATTATCATTAAACAAGGACTACCATCTCATGCCCAGCGCTATGCTAACAAACATCCCACAAGAACTTTGTAAGTTATGTGCTATTACTATCCCCCTTTTTTAGCTCAAGAAACTGAGGCAATAAAGCAATGCATACCCTTTGATCCAGTAATACCACTACTTGGTCTGTATTCCAAAGAGATTTAAAAAATGGGAAAGAACCTGCTTGTATAAAAATATTTATATATGTTCTTTTTGTGGTGGCAAAGAGTTGGAAAATATGGGGCTGTCCTTCAACTGGGGAATGGCTGAACAAACTGTGGTATATGATGGTGATGGAATACTGTTGTGCCATGAGGAATGATGGACTGGATGAATTCAGAAAGAGCTGGAAAGACCTACATGAACTGATGCAGAGTGAAATAAGCAGAACCAGGAGAACATTGTACACAGTAACAGCAATATTGTGCCATGATTAATTGTGAAAGTCTTACTTAGCTACTCTCAGCAATACAATGATCCAGCCACTTCTGAGGGACTTATGACAAAAAATGCTACCCTGCTCCAGAGAAAGAACTGTTGGGGAGTCAGAATGCAGAGGAAAACATACACCTTTTCACTTGTTTATTTTAGTTTATGCTTTGGGGTTTTGGTTTTATAAAATTATTCCCTTACAAAAATAAACAACATGGAAATATGTTTTGCATGATAATACATATATAATCCAGAAAAAAGAAACTGAGGCAAACAGGTTAAGTGACTTGTCCATGGTCAAATTCAAGCTCACGTCTTCCTGACTCTAGGAGAGGTACTTAATCCGTGACACCACCAGCTGGCTCTGGGGCAGAGGTTAGATCAGTTAGGAGGTTCTTGATCAGAAGTAAGAAGCATCTGAGCTAGGGTGGTGGCTGAATATGAATACAAAGAAGGAGATGGATGAAAGAGGAAAGATCTGAGTACAGATGGGTATAGAGGGAGTGAGGGAGAGTGAGAGGTCAAAGGAATACATTCAGGCTGCAAAACTGAGTGTGGGGAAGGATGGTGGAACCTTTGAAGGGAAGTTAGGGAGAGGGCTAGGTGGGAAGAAAATCCAGCTGTGAAGACAATAGCTTGTGAGCCTTGAAGAACACTAGGGAGGTCTCTCTGTCACACTCTGAGCTCCTGGTCAGGGCTCTCTGTTAACACTGGGCAGATGTTGGGGAGCTGATAGAATTTGTTACCTTTCTACAACTTGCTGGGGCATTTTATAGACACCCTTGAGGTGCTTTGATCACCATCACAAGCCCTGAATAAGTCGTCTTCCCCTGGGAAGGAAGGACATGGGATTAGCCTTTCATATTCTGGGGAAGTACTTTTGCATATTTCTGATGATCAGTTGGGAAGTGAATATTTTGTTGGAAAAACTAACAAGTGGGTAACTCCTCTTTCCTTAGAGGAACACCTTTGGTGGTAGCTGAGGCATTTGGAGAGAATCTAGGGATCTTCCAATCCCTTTAAGGGTCCTAGAATACTCCTGGGGGAAGAGTGAAGATAATAATTTATCTAATCTTCCAGCAACTCCTCCTGGGCAATGGATACAGTGCTAGACTGGGAGTCAGGAAGCATTGGATTCTCATCTGACCTCAGACACTTACTAGTTCTGCAACCCTAGACAAATTATATAATCTCTTTTTGCCTCAGTTGCTCTAAAATGGGGATAATAATAGCAGCTACTCCTCAGAATTGTTGTGAAAATTATATGAGATGATATTTGTAAAACACACCTAGAAGAGTGCCTGTCATATAGTAGGTACTACATAAATGCTTATTCCTTTCTCTCCCTTCCCAACAAGACTGAAAGTTGGAACATTGTAAAAGACACACATTGAAATATAAAGCAAAAGTCAGGGAAATATTCCATCCCATAGAAAGGATCTCTGATTCAAATAACTCATTTGCATATCTGAGTCCACTGAGACAATGAACTTGTGCCAGGGCAGCCCCTTTTAATACCTTCAACCTCAGCTATTCATCTGTTGATGATCCAGCAGGATTCTGGCTAGTTTTTCTTGGCCAATCATCCTAAGAAAATTGGAGTTCCCAACTAGGGGAGCCTCCTTTGAAACAGGAAGCATCGTCCAACCAGAAATGCTGGCCCTGCTTGGGGGAGACAAATCTGAGTTGAAACTGAGGGAATCAATGGGGCCAGGCTTCTCCCAATCCCAGGTGAAGGGTTGTTACCCTTGATGAAAAGAACCCTGTAGTATTCCAGATGAAGAGAGCCAAGTACCATGCAGGCAAGCCAGTAGTGGAAGGTACTGAAATACTGTGGCCGTTGGTTGAAGAGTAAACCCAGGGAGTCCAGCCAAACAACCCACACAGCAGTGTAACTATGCCCAATGAAGTGCCCAGGTGGCAGAGCTAAATGGTCGTCCCAGTCCAGTAGCAGGTATAGTTGCAGACCAGCAGCCCATTTAGGCTTTTAGAGGCTCGAGTGATCTGCCTAGTCCAGGTTGGCAGCAGCCAAGACAAGTTGAGTCAAGACAACAGGCATTTATGATTGTCTTGAAGTGGTGGTGTCCTGTGGCTGTCCAGTCAAGCAACCTATCTAGTCTTGTCAATCACTGATATTATACCCCATGGTGAGTTTCAGGAGGATCCTTTGGAGAAAGTTGAGTTGCCTTAGCCTTCTATGTGTCTATCATTTGAATGGAAGTCGTGTTTACTCTTTCCCATCATGGCCTTTGTATATTTACGGAATAATGTGCCCCCATTTTTTTTTTTTTGAGAAATGCTTTGCAACTACTATTCTTGTTGTATGATCTGATGAAACCAATCAAGTCTACTGGCTGATTATTAAGGGGAAGCACAGTGGTGGAGGTTCATAAGTTATAGGTTAGGATAATAGGTACCCACCATATTGCCCCTAGATCCCCTAGAAGAGTAGTAGCCACTCCTCTGGGCACCAAATCTGCCAGTTCTATTGGAGGTTGGGGAAGTGAATCCAGAAAGGGGGCATTAGGTATTCTGTATACACTTAAATATGAACAAATTGTGTCTCCTAGTAGAATGTAAACTCTTTGAAGACAGGGAAAGTTAAATTTTTGTCTTGGTTTCTCCAGTGTCTAGCCCAGTGCCTGACTTGTAGCAAACAATTAATAGACACATAATGAGTAAATCATTGTTTATGCCCTAATGTCTGTCACACCTAACCCTGGTCTATCACCCAAGATTCCCTGTTCTATCTAGTCTTTAGTCTGAGGCAAGCAGCAGCCCTCAGAATGGAGATGAGTGAGATGTTGTCAACACAATAGGAAGTGGGACAGTATTGGGGTCAGGAGGCCTGGGTCTGAATGGCAGCTCTGATACTCGTGAGCCATGTGACCCTGTCACTTCTTTCTGAGTCTCAAGTCCCTTGGCTGCAAAATGGGAATAACATTACTTGGACCATCTCTTCTCAGAGGAAAATGAGAAAAACACTTAAAAAAGAGCTGGATAAATGGGGGACTCTGACTGTTAGACCTACCTTACTCATATGGCTATAGAGAGTCCAGTTTGGTGCTTAATTTTGATCTCCTAAATGATAAAGAAACAATCTGAATTATAGTTTTGGAGACTATCATATTACAATGGAGGAAACTGAGACTTAGAAAGAGGAAGTCATTTTCTCAATGGGCAGAACTGGGACTAGAATACAGGTTTCTTTGCTCTCAGATCAGAGCCCTTTTTTCTACCTTACACAATTATGACCTGTTTATGTCACTGGACCTTTCTTATTCTGTAGGAACCAGCTAGGTGGCAAGTGATTAGAGTTGGAGCTGGAGGTAGAAGGTCCCAAGTTCAATTCTTGCTTTAGATGCTCCCTAGATGTGTGATTCTAGATAAGTCACTTAGCTTGTGCCTCAGTTTCTTTTTTAACCCTAATTTTCTATCTTAGTAATAACTAAGACAGAAGGGCAAGGGCTAGGCTAATGGTGACTAGTTCAGGGTCATACAGCTAGGAAGTGTCTGAGGCTAAGTTTGAACCAAGTTCTTCCCACTCTAGCCCTTGCACTCTGCCCACTGAGGCACCTTGCTCTCTTCCTCCTCAGTTTCTCTAACCATAAAGTAAGGATAATAATAATATCTACCTTCCAGGGTTATGAGGATTAGATTCAATAAGAAATGTAAAACACTTTGCAAATCTTAAAGTATCATGTAGATGCTCTCATCATCATAATTTTTATTGTTATTAGTATGAACAGTGGTTTCTGGTAATTCAATGAACAAATTCCTGGTCCTGGTGCAAAGTCCAAAAGTGGTTCTGATCCAAAAGTGCCTCTGGAAATGGAAATTGTTGGCTTATAATGCAAACTCTTTTGGAGTTCTAAAGATGCCATATTAGTCTCTAGAGGTACAAGATGTAATAATGAAAAAAAATGGGGACATTTCCCTATAATGGCAGATGGAGATTAAAATGCATTTGGGGGAGATTTCCAATATCCATGTGCATAGTGGATGGCACATGTCCTAACTGAGTGTTTGAAACCTGCTGCCCCCTCCCCTTGAATACTCTAGGAGGGAGCTTTGAGTGACAGTGCATGCTCCCTGGCCCCCTGTCTAATTGGACTGTGATGGGAGGGTCAAGAATAAAGCAGATGGAGCAGGAGGCTGGTAGCAGCAATGCGATCCTCTGAAACATGAAGGTGGCTTTCTGTTTAGCATTTCATGTTCTGAGGGAGACAAACCCCAGTGAAAACTGGATTGTATTTGAAGGGAGCAAGACAGCCAGATATTATACCCATTTCCAGTAGGAGAAAACTGAGGTTTAGAGAGAATAATTAAGATTCTTAGCAGTTAACCAAGAGGGGAATCTAAGAACTGAACCCAGAATTCCATGCTCTTGGTCTTCTTCCCTATCCCTTTCCATTTCTATGTTGGTTTCTGTTACTAACATTTTAGCATCATTAGCCTGGACCATTCACAGAAGGGATCTGATGTGAATAAGAATGTGAGTATTGGTGAGTATACTCCATTTCCCTTTGGAAAAACAGCCCAGAGTGTATGCCCAACCCCAGTCAGTGAAACATCTTTATATACGAAAGCTTGTACTTTTGTGTTCCATTAATTAGCGACCCTCAGAGATGTAGATTAAACCTGAAAGCTGGCTCTGGCTTTCAGAAAATGGCCCCAGAAGTCATGACAGTCAAGAGGAGACCTAGCTTTCAAAGCTTGTAAAGACTGAGGCAAAATTTCCTTGGGTTGTGAAGACATGTAGATCTCGGGCATGGAAAGCATCCTTGCTGCATCATGGGCTTCATTGATTTACGGTGCATGATTTAGGGTACAGTCAAGGATTGTAGAGAAGAAGAAATGGATATTGAATGTTTAGATCACAAAGGCCTTTAGGATAGTGTACCAGACTGGAAATCTGTAGACCTGGGATTCTAGTCCTATTTCTGCTTCTAACTCCCTGTGGGACCTTGGATGTTTTCCCCTTTCCTCTGGCCCTTGGTTTTCTCCTCTAGAAAATAAGATGGATCTTAGCTGATTTCTAAGGTCTCTCCCTGCTCTGCAATTCTATTATTGTACATTCTAACACTTGATGTTCTTTATTCTATGGCCTTTCCAGCCTTGGCATTTTGTACTGTGTGATTCCAAACTCAGAAACGGAACTTGGCATAGGTAGAGGAGCAGAAATGTTACCTTCTCCATTGTTGGCTCCAATTAATATCTGGGAGGGTTGAGAGGGAACCAGATGGGAAGTTGGTGACTCTAATGCAGATTTAGGCTGAATGAATTAAGATAGACATGATATCCAAGTCTAGGGAGGAGACCTTAGACACCATTGAGTCCAGTCTCCTAATTTTTGCAGATAAGGAAATTGAGACTGTCTAATGCAAGAGTTGAAGCCAGATTTTCTTGACTCCAAGCCAGGAAGTAGTAGATTCTGTTGAGCATTTGGAACTGAGCACAACCTTTTTTTCTTTTTAAACCTTACCTTCTGGTTTAGAATTGATATTAAGTGTCAATTTCAAGGCAGAAGAGCAGAAAGGACTAGGTGATTGGAATGAAATGATTTGCCCAGGGTCACACAGCTAGAAAGATGAGGTCAAATTTGAACCTAGGTCCTCTTGACTCCAGGTTTGCCACTCTGTGCACTGCGCTACCTAGCTGCCCCTGAGCACAACTTTTGTGGAAAGACATTGATAAACTGGAGACTGCCCAGTGGAAGGCAAGTACTTTATAATGAGGAAAGTCCTTGAGTTCAAGCCAGATGAGAGTCAGTTAGAGGAACTAGAGCTGTTTAGTTTGGAGATGAAAAGACTTGGAGGTTGGGGTAGGTAATGAGAGAACTATTTTCAAGTATCTGAAGGGCTTAAATGTAGCTAGATGGGGTAGTGGATAGTAGTGCTGGGTCTGGAGTCAGGAAGACTTGAGTTCAAATCTGGCCTCAGATTCTTCCTAGCTGTGTGATCCTGGGTAAGTCACTTAAACCTGTTAGCATCAGTTATCTCATCTGTAAAATGAGCTGGAGAAGAAAATGGCAAACCACTCCATTATCTTTGCCAAGAAAACCCCAAATAGGGTTATGAAGGTATGATAATAAGGCACTGTAAACACCCCATAAAAGAAAACAAATCATACTTCTTCTCTGGTAAGAGGGGAAGTATTAATAATAAATAAAGTTTTATGCAAATTTCCTAGATCTCAGGCTAGCTGTGCCCCTAATCTCCACGATATGGAAGGGATCCCTAAACACCAACATTGTTTTTTTGTTTTTGTTTTTTCAAATTTGAATAAGACACTAAAACTAAAAACTTGTCACTAACTTGGTCTATTATGGAGACACTGAAAAACTTGTGAGCAACATGGAAGAAGGGTTAGACTTGTTCTACAGCATTTCGCACAGTACCTGGCATATACTTAAAAAATGATTGTTGAGGAACTGACAAAACTAGGAGTGATAGTTGATAGTTGGAGAGCAGCAAATTTAGGTCTGATGTTAGGAAAAAACTATGAATAACTGGCTCCATCTAAAAATGGAATGGGCTGCTTTGGGAGACAGTGGGTTCTCTTGCCTTGGAGGAAGGTTGGATGACTCCCTGTGGGAGATGTTGTAGAGGGTCCTGGATCTGGTTTGGATTGGATGGCATGGCCTTTGAGGACCCTGCTTAATCAGTGATTCCATCTTTCAGCACACCCATAATCTGTAGGGGGAAAGTCTGCACATAGCCTTTTCTGGGGAGACTTGAAGTAAGCATCATTTTCATTCCTAATTTTTGTCTTAATACTCCAGCTACTTTTTCTCTTCTTCCTCTGCATCCATTCTTTCTCCTCCTCCTCTTCTTCCTCCTCAAGGAAGCGATGATTGTGTACAGCAATCAGGCTTGAGAGAGATCTTTTGCCCTTTCCTAGAACACTCTAAACAGCAAGGAGAAACATTGTGATCTCTTCTATTACTATTCTTCTTACTGACTTAAGCTTGGAGCAAGAAATTTTGGATTTAGACTTCACTTATGTTACTTTCTATTGCCGCATTAGACAAGTCATTTAGCATTCTCTGGGCCTCAGTTTCCTTATTTGCAAAATGAAGCTGTGTTTTAGGTGAGGTAAAAAATAGGAGACAGCTCTGTGCTGTGGAAAGAGCATTAAGGGGGAGCTATGTGGCATAGTGGATTAGTGGATAGAGTGCCAAGCCTGGATAGAAGGTCCTGGATTCAAATCTGACCTCAAACTCTTCCTAGCAGTGTAACCCTGGGCAAGTCACTTAATCTCCATTACCTAGTCTGTACCTCTTCTGCTTTGGAACCAATACACAGCATTGATTCTAAGGCAGAAGTAAAGTCCTTTAGATTCCATGCTTAGACGAATTTTCAAAACCAATTAGAAAGGAGTGAAGAAGAGGATAAAGACTAACTTCCTTAGGTCTTGTCATTGAATTTGGCTTTGGATCCCATCTCTGTGACTTACTGTGTGATCTTAGGCAAGTCACTTAATCATTCTGAGCCTCAGTTTCCTCATCTGTAAAAGAAGGGGTTTGTACTAGATGACTGCTAGGGCCCATTTCACCTCTGACTCCATGATGCTTTGGACTTTAAGTTTTCTTTCTGTCCTGGAACTTTATACTCTGCCTAGGAAGTATTCACATTTACTAGGTCTTCAGTTAGTCCTTTCTCCTCTCCAGGGGTTGGTATCTCAATCTGTGAAAAGAAGGGGACATATAGGCTTATGGTCTCTGGGGTCTTTTCTACTTTTGGTTCTAGCTCTCTGTGGGGATGGAGGCCATCCTCTGGATGTTCTAAGCCAACATCCCAGGGTCCCAGCAGCCAGGGTTTGTGGCTATCCTATGCCTTGTCCAGGCATAGGTCCAGGCTCTTCCTCTTTCGTCTCCCCAAGCAGCCCCTGGGGCCCTGTCCTTTAGTGTGCCCCTTGGGTCCTCCCTGCTTCCTTCCCAGAGGGCCAGCAGGAAGCATCTGCTGCCTGGACCCTTCACTTTCAATCCAATGGACAGTGATGAAAGTTGTCTTAAATGCACATGTTTAGGAGCTAAATGGCCAGGGCCTCGTTCATCTCTGTTACATTTATTAGGACGGGCAAACTGTTCCAGGGAGAGGGAAAAAAATCCAAATTCTTTTCTTGAAAGGAAACCTAATTTAGCAGAGTGCAATATGCCAGCGAAAAATTGCCTCTTAATTTGAAATGCATTCAGAATGCTGGAAGAGAGGCAGAATCCCTTAACATAATACTCAGTTTTTGGTTGGATAACAGAATAATAAATCCGCGAGGAATTCCCCAAGCAAGGTAAAATGGGATAATATACATTTCTTAATATTGCAGAAGTTTCGGTAATCTTATTGTTTAAACTTTTCAATAAACTGTAATGTTTATTAGTAGTTTTTCATTTCTAACTGTCAGATAATTCCTTTTGCTAAGTCGGGATAAACAGGGCCCCCAGTACCTCTGGTTTTAGTTATGCCTGATCTAGATCTGACCAGACAGCTGATGTAATATAGAAGTATTGTGCTTTCCACTGTGTTGAACTTAGAGGTTCAAATGTGTTAATGCAATTGAATTGATTGTAATATTTTATAAAAGTTTCTCCAACAAAAATACTGTTAGTGATTCCAGTTGTCAAAGGTTATGAAAGCAAATAAAAACATGTTTCTTGAAGCTGTGACAGCAGTTGGCAGATGACTGCGGCCGTATACACTGACCGGATCCTCAGGCTGTCCCTGATCTCTCCTTATTTTGCTTTTTGGAAGAAATTCATTCGGAGGTCACGTGAAGATTTTCTTGTCTGAGGGAAATCATCGGGATGGAAGGAAATAGATTTTGTGTTCTTTAAAGGGTACTAATCTGCAAACAACAAGAATGAAGAGGAGCTGCATTTTCCATCCAGAATTCTGTATGTGACATCCTTCCCCTTCTGTTGTGTTCTGAGGAGGATTTCACAGTGATGGGAAAACAGCAGAGCACTGAGCCTGGGATCCATGCTTTGCTCTGGCAGGATGTTTTTCTCAAGAAGGACGTGCTCTATGGTAGACAGGTGTAGCAGTTGGTAATTTGAATAGTCAAAGAGATAGATCTTGCATATTTAACAGGATCCTCTCAATTACTCTTATTCTTCACAATGACCCCCATTTCAGATGACAAGATATGAGGAAGTTAATCTTCATCCTCTTCCTTACTTTTTTTTTTTAACTCTGACCTTCTGTCTTAGAATCAATACTGTGTATTGGTTCGAAGGCAGAAGAGTGGTAAAGGCAAGGCAATGGGGGTTAAGTGACTTGCCCAGGGTCACACAGCTAGGAAGTCTCTAAGACCATATTTGAACCCAGGACTTCCTGGATCTCAATCCACTGAGCCACCTAGCTGTCCCCTTCCTCACTTTTTAAAATTGGTTTTGAAAGTCTGTCAAGAAATTCAAGGAACTCCCAGCTCTGTGACCCTGGGCAAGTCACTTGACCCCCATTGCCTAGCCCTTACCACTCTTCTGCCTTGGAGCCAATACACAGTATTGACTCCAAGACAGAAGGTGAGGGTTTTTAAAAAAAAGAAAAGAAAAGAAAAAGAAATGCAATGAAGGATGGATTGAACATTTGTTAGTCAGTTCTTGCCACTCAACATGAGAAGAAAAATCCCAGTCCCCTGCCCTAAAAAGGATGATATAATAATAGAAAGAGTTCTGGATTTGGAGTCAGAGTACATACCTGGGTTTTAATCCCAGCTCTGAGAATTGCTCTCTGTGTGACTTTGGGAAAACAACCTCTGTGGGTCTTACTTTCTGCATCTGTAAAGTGAGGGGGTTGAACTGGGCCAATGGTTCTCAATGTGTTGTCCAAGAACTTTTGGGGGTCTCCAAGACCCTTTCAGGAGATCTGTAGTTACAAAAATATTTTCAAAATGATAGTGAGACATTTAAACTTCTAATACAATTTATGTCTTTATATATCTCTCTATACAATGAAATCTATATCTATTTATTAACTTGCATGAACAAAACACACACACACGCACCTATATCCCACACAAACAGAAGCTCTTTGGGGGCTTCTCAATGATTTCTAGCTGTGTAAAGGGGTTCTGAGATCCAGAAGTTTGAGAACTCTGGATGAGGCAATCTCTCAGGTCCCTTTCAGCACTGGGTATATGAACATGAACCTCTAAACAAGTTGGCCAATGACATACTCACTTACGTCATTAGTTCTGACCCCAAACATTCCACTGACCTGCAATTTATACTCTGATGAATCCAGACCACAGTCTCAATCCTCTTAACTAACTCTGACCTTGTACATTATTGATTCTAGGGAAGATGCTCATCTATGGTCCAGATACCCCTTCCACATTGTGACTTTCCCCATTGGAGTTTCAATATATCCTAGTTGGTATAACAAATTAAATGGAAATTTTAGGGGAGTTTTTTTAAACCCTTACCTTCCATCTTAGAGTCAATACTGTATATTGGCTCCAAAGCAGAAGAGTGGTAAGGGCTAGGTAATGGGGGTCAAGTGACTTGCCCAGGGTCATACAGCTGGGAAGTGTCTGAGGCCGAATTTGAACCCAAGACCTCCCATCTCGAGGCCTGGCTCTCAATCCACTGAGCTACCCAGCTGCCCCCTTGGGGGAGTTTTGAGGAAGCCACAGATGATGAAGAAAAAGTTTAGAAACTAAGAAATGCATATTATATTTAGTATTATATATTATCAATATATTTAATTTTTAATACCATAAGTATTCACACATAAGTAAAAAGTTAAAGTTTGCAAAAAGAATGCAAAAGCCAGCAGATGAGACACAAAGGCTAAAAATGTGGAGATGTCTTAACATTGACCTACATATAGCCTATGATCATTTGAAATACTTAACCCAAGTTTTACAATAAGGTACTGTAAATACCCTGTAAAAGAAAAAAAATCAGACTTCTCTGGTACAAAGGGAAGAATTACTAATAAGTAAAATGTTATGTGAATTTTCCAGGTTGTGGAGGGTGCTGTGCCCCTAACCCCCATGATGTGGAAGAGACGGACACCTGTACACCAATACTAATTTTTTTCAAATTTGAATAAAACAATAAAACTAAAAACTCGCTACAAACTTGGTCTATTATCTCCTGCTCATATAGTCATAGAAGATGGTGATGGGAATATAAATCCACCCTGTTATTTACTGTGATACTACATCCTGGCACTGAGACTGGGCAGCCAAGCGGCTGAGCAGCTGAATACAGTTTTCAGAAGAAATGGAACTGAACAAAACAGTAAAGGAGATGAGGGGACCAAGAATTTCTTATGTGTCTTTGTGCCAGGCACTATGCTAAATGCTTTTCAAATATTAGTTGTGTGGTGGATAGAAGCTTTAGATTCAGAGTACCTGTCCACCTCACACCTAGCAGAGTGACAGTATATGACAGTAAAGGAAATTAATGAATGTTGGAGGGGATGTGGCAAAATTGGGACACGAATGCATTGTTGGTGGAGTTGTGAACTGATCCAACCATTCTAGAGGGCAACTTGGAATTATGCCCAAAGGGCTATAAAACTGTGTATACCTGGTGATCCAGTAATACTACCACTTGGTCTGTATTGTAAAGAAACAAAAAGTTTGGGAAAAGAGCTGTTTGTACAAAAACATTTATAGTGGCTCTTTTTGTGGTGGCAAAGAATTGGAAACTAAAGGGATGTCCCTCAATTGGGGATTGACTAAGCACATTGTGGTCTATGATGGTGATGGAATACTATTGTGCTAGAAGGAATGATGAACTGCTTGATTTCTATAAGAACTAGAAAGACCTCCATGAACTGATGCAGAATGAAATAAGCAGAACCAGGAGATCATTATACACAGTAACTGCAATATCATGGAATAATCAAATGTGATAGACCTTGCTACTAACAGCAATAAAATGATTCAGGACAATTCTGAGGGACTTATGAAAAAGAATGCTGCCCACCCCTACAGAAAGAAATGTTGGAGTACAAGTGCAGATGCAAACATATGATTTGTCACTTGTTTATTTGGGTATGTTTGGGGTTTGGGTTTATAAGATTATTCACTTACAAAAATGAATAATATGGAAATAGGTGTTTTTTTTTTTTTTGATAATACACGTATAACCCAGATTGACTAGCTTGTCAGCTCCTGGAGTGGGGAGGAAAGGGAGGAAGGGAGACAATTTGGATCATATAACTACAGAAAACTTATGTGGACATTTTTTATTAAAATAAAAAATAAAAAGGTTTGAAACTGTTTTTACATGTAATTGAGAGGAAAATTAAATTAAATTTTAAGAAGAAAAAAAAGAATCAAGTGACCTGGCTTCACATAGGAAAAGCTCAGAGTGGAGCTGTCCAAGCAATGGCTGCTTACAGGGGTCAACAAGCAAAAACCATGTATGCTTGAGAAGAAATTCCTTCTTTGAGTAGAGTTTGGACTAGATTACCTCGGAGGGCCCTTCCAGCTCCAGGAGTCTCTGATTTTGGGATTCCTCATGAATTTGAAATTTGCAGTTATACTGACAAGGATCAGGTTGAAATTCACTGTGGCACTATGTAGTGAGGAAAGTTTTGCCAAGTCAAACAAGATTGTCGGAGGAAATGTTCCAATGATTTAGGGGAAGAAATTCACTTTAAATACTCTTGGAATATTTGAAATAGCTGTTTATGCTTCCCCAAGTGATGTGCTAATTATGAATCATTCTTATTGACTCACCAAAATTGGAACATCAATCTCCAGTGGTAAGGTCATCTGGGCCAACCTGCTCATTTAAATGACAGTGGAGGGAATAGACTCAGGGAAGTAAAGTGACTCACCTAAGGTCACAGAGATACTAAGTGGCAAGCTCAGGATTTGAACTCAGGTGCTCTGACTAGGCATCCAGTGTTCTATCCATCGTACTACGTTTTACCTTTTTGGTGTAGATTTATAGTAGAAACATGCTTTTAATCTGTTTCAGATTGCTGTATGTTCTTTTTTTTTTATTAAAACCCTTACCTTCTGTCTTGGAGTCAATACTGTGTATTGGCTCCAAGGCAGAAGAGTGGTAAGGGCTAGGCAATGGGGGTCAAGTGACTTGCCCAGGGTCACACAGCTGGGAAGTGTCTGAGGCCAGATTTGAACCTAGGACGTCCCGTCTCTGGGGCTGGTTCTCAATCCACTGAGCTACCCAGCTGCCCCCCTACTGTATGTTCTTGAAAGCCAAAAATTGCAGGTCTTTTAAAAAGTTCTTTAGTTTTTTGCTCATTTGTATTCATAATAACAATATTTGTTATTAATAAGTTTAAGCCTTAAAAAGAACTTTGCTCACAATTATTCTATAAAGAAAGTAAAGGATAAAATCTCCATTTGTGGTAATTGTTACTACTAATAATGGAAGGGGTAGGGGCAACTAGGTGGTTCAGTGGATAGAGAGCCTGGCCTGGAGATGAGAGGTCTTAAGTTCAAATGTGACCTAAGCTCTTTCTAGCTGTGTGACCCTGGGCAAGTCACTTAACTCCAATTGCCTACCCTTACTTCTCATCTGCCTTGGAACAGATACTTAGTATTGATTTTAAGATGGAAACTAAGGATTTAAAAAAAATAGTAGAGAATAGTGGAGAGAAATTGTGGCATAGTGGATGGAGTTTCAATCAAGAAGACCTTGGTTTGAATCCTGCTTCTGATACTTCCTAGCTGTGTGATCTTGGGCAAGTCTCTTAATCTCTGCCTCATCTTCTTCATTGGTGATGGAAAATGAAGATATCTAAGGTCCCTTCCAGCTCTAAATAAGTGATCCTGTGATTTGGATAAGAGTCACACAGGATGAGGAGGCATGGGTAAAGTTTGAGCTGAATTATTGGGAGGAGCTAGGGGGAACAGTGGATAGAACCTCAGACCCAGAGTCAGAAAGACCTGAGTTCAAATCTAACCTCTGCCACTTATGAGCTGGGTGATCCTGGACAAGTCACTTAACTCCTGCCTATCTCAGTTTCCTCCTATAGAAAATGAGTTGGAGAAGGAAATATCAAGAAGATACTCCAGCAAGTTTGCCAAGAAAACCCCAAATGGGGTCACCCAGGGTAGGACCTGGTTGTAAATGACTGAACAATGACAATCTGGAGGATATTCAAATTGAGATTGCTGATCTGGGAGCCATCTTCATCATCTTCACTGCCACCACTATTATCAATAGCATTTTTGTTTTTAGAAAGAGAAGAGACTAGTTAGGGAGGGAGAAGGCAGAGAGCATATGTGGGGTGGGAGAGGAAGGGAAGATCAATAGCAGCAGACTGTTTCGGACATCCTAAAACCAGCCAGTTAGACCACTGACATTTATTAAGCACCCACCTATGTGCTGGCACCTGGGCTAAGTGCTGGGAATATGAAGAAAGGCAAAAGGCAATCCCTGCCCTCAAGGAGGTCCCAGTCTAATGGGGAAACCAGTAAGTCACAACGATGTACAAACAAGTTATAGGAGGGTAAAGTGGGGATATTCAGAGAGGGAAGGCCCTAGTATTAAGAGGCATTGAGCTTTAGACACTACCTAGCCATGACCCTGGGCAAGTCCCTTAACCCCCATAGCCTTGTCTTGCCGTTCTGTCTTAGAGTTAATACTAGGACAGAAGAAGGATTTAAAAAGAAAAAGTATCGTTTGTACAGATGGTGAAATTCTAGCTACTACTTAAAGGAAACCAAGAGCAGCTAGCTGGGTGGCACAGTGGATAGAGAGCTGGGCCTGGAGTCAGGAAGACTCACTCATCTTCCTGACTTCAAATCTGGCTTCAGATGCTTACTAGCTGTGTGACCCTGGGCAAGTCCCTTGACCCTCTTTGTCTCAGTTTCCTCCTCTGTAAAATGAGCTAGAGAAGGCAATGGCTAAAGCACTCTAATATCTTTGCCAAAAAAACTCCAAATGTGGTCACAAAGAGTTGGACAGGACTGAAATGACTCAACCATAACAAAAGGAAACCAGGGAAGCCAAGAGGTGGAGAGGAGAAGAGAGAACATTCCAGGCGTGGGGGATAGCAGGGAGTGAGGTGATGGAATTTCTGGTTCAAGTTGCAGCATGGAAGTGACTTAGCTGAGGTTGTACAATTAATAAGTATACAAGGCAGGACTTCAGTGCAGACCTCTCATGACTCCAGGTCTAACGTTCTGTCTCCTCCCCACGTAGCTGCTCTTAGTAACAGGCACCTCCCAACTCAAAGACTTTTGGAGTCTGCTTTTTGGGCCATGTTCCATGGTGGTAAACAGCGACTGAGGGTAGGTGGTGCTCTATTAATACTGAGCATTTGGGTTACATTTGGTGTTTGTAAAGTGTTCTACAGATGCCTTCGTTAATTATTCTGTAGACATTACCCCTTGCCTCACTCAAGAAGATAGTTGAAGGAAAAAAAAGATAAGAAGAATGAGGTCAATCTGTACCAGATTGATTTTAATTCATTCTGTAGATTTTGGATTAAACTGGGGAAGGGGAATGGGGGAAGAGCTGATAAAAGATACTTTCTAGGGCAGTTAGGTGGCTAGATAGAATCAGAAGGATCTGGGTTCAAATTTGACTTCAGATACTTCCTAAGGGTGTGACACTGGGCAAGTCACTTAACACCAGTGCCCAGCCCTTATTGCTTTTCTTAGAACTGATACAAAGACAGAAGGCAAGTTTAAAAATAAAGAAAAGAAAGGGCAGCTCAGTAGCTCAGTGGATTGAGAGCCAGTCCTGGAGATGGGAGGTCCGGGGTTCAAATTTGACCTCAGATACTTCCTAGCTGTATGACCCTGGGCAAGTCCCTTTGCTTAGCCCTTACCATCCTTCTGCCCTAGAGTATTGATTCTAGGATGGAAGGTATGAGTTTTAAAGAAGATACTTTCTATGGAAAGACCTTTTGATTTGGCCTAATTCTCTATTCACCTTGGGAAGTATAAAGAACACTGGACTGAATCAGGTCAGAAGACTTGGGTTTAAATCTTATTTTTGCTACTTACTATCTGTATGACCTTAGGCAAGTTTCTTCCCCTCTTTGGGACTTAGTTGCCTCCTCTAGAAACTGAGAAACTGTTTCCTTCACTGATCTGTTGTGGGCTCAGATGAGATCACTGAGTCAGAATTGTCAGAGTGGGAAGGGAATTTTGAGGCCATCTCTTTCATCTCACAATGAAGAAACTCAAGACATGGAGAAGCCAAGAGACTTGCCCAAAATGAAGGAGTCTGAACTTGAATCCAGGACATCATCTGACTTCCAGGTCTAAGGCTTTCCCTAAGGTCTATTCCATCCCTTCTCAAGGTTAGGAAAATGCTACAAACTGCGAGACAATAAAGAAATAGCTATTATTTCTTCCAGTGGCCAAGAGAAAAAAATCAAGCTTTAATAATTCATAAACAGAAACTGGAATGTGAAAAAGTCAAGTTAATTGGAAAATTCGGGGGCCTCTGTTTAGCTTCATGCCCTCACCATGAGATAGCTCCTTCCTCACTGGTGGGGTTTCAGAAACTTCTCTGGACCTAGTCAGCTGGGTGAGAGCTGAGCATGATGGGAGAGGATGGGGATGTTTGTGCAGAGTTGGGTATTGTTTGTGTGCCCTTGCATATATGTGTGTGTCATGGTTGTGTGCCCATGCTTGTGTGTGCTTGCACACACGTGTTCGTGTGCAGGCGGGTGTGCCCGTGTGGGTACACCTGTGTTTGTGTGTGTGAGCACTCGTCCTTCTGCTCAGCCGGTTCCCGAAAGGCTCCGAAGGCTGCAGAATAGAACGTCCGGGAACACTGAGTCACGGGGGCTGACCCAGCAAAGTGCTGTGTGTGTGACACATAATGAAAGGTTGAGCTGTGAGTCTCGGCGGTGGCGAGGCACATCAAATCACAGAGGATCAGGCAGGGAGCTGTTGCCTCGCTCTGAGTGACAGAAGTTAATAATTAGTGACAATGATTGACAGCTACACTCCATCTGCCGCTCCGACGCCTGGGAGCAGTTATCCCACAACTGTCTGCGGGCGCGGTGAAGTCCTGGGGGAGCCCGGGCCGGCCCGTGATTGACAGCTGCCTTCCAGAGAGAGAGACGGGCCACTGACAGCAGCAGCAAAGTCCCCGTCAGCAAAAGCTCCCTTGTCCCCCGCCCTCCCCTTCCCAGAAAGCCTCTCTACCTACATGCATTTATTCTGTCCCATTTCTCATGGCAGAGGAACACTAGCCAGCTTGGTTTTTACCGGAAGACTACCGCCCCTCCGCCCCTCGGCCCCACCCCCCCCCGCCCCCTTTGGTAAATTAGTAATAGACTTCTATGGATGAAAACTTCTTGGGAGGAACATCTGCCTCCCCCGTTTGCTTCTAGGGCAGATTTAGGGCGCCGTAGAGGCAATGGTCTTGCATGAGCTCCTCTCATAGATGCCACAGACTGTCAGAACAATGTTAGAACACAGAATATCAGAGCTGGGAGGGCCCTTAGAGCTTAAGAAGAGCACTTAGAACATAGCCTGTGGGACCTGGGAGAAGGCTTAGAACACAGAACGTCAGAGCTGGGAAGGAGCTTAGAACATAGAATGTCAGACCTGGAAAGACCCTAGAACAGAATGTCAGAGCTGGAAAGGCTCATAGAAATTAAGAAAAGAACTTAAAATACAGGATGTCAGATCTGGGAGGGACTTTAGAGAATATAAGTCAGATCTGGGAGGGAGCTTAGAACACAGAATAGACTTCAGGACACAGGATATCAGAGCTAGGAGGGGCCTTAGGATACAAGATGCCACAGAATAAAGGGCCTTTAGGATATAAAAAAATCAGACCTGGAAGTGACATTAGGATACCTCAAGCCACCTAGGTCTGGCAACTGTCATTAGGCTAATATATATCCAGGCTATATGGGACCTGCACATCTGTATGCATTTCATAGGCAAAACTCAATGAACTGGAGAGACTAGAGACTTGATGGAATTTACTGAGGGTTCATGAGAAGACTTTGGGGATTCAGATTACAATCAAGATTCCCTAGAAGGCAGCAGGGATTTCTTTGAATGTACTTCACCCTCCAAAATCTTGAACCATGAGTTGTGCCCTGCAAAGAAGCATTAACTACTGTGCCAAGGCAACCAGCAAACAGCCTGCTCAAAGGAGGGTTCGAAGTTATTTCTAGACTCAGCCTTTTGGCATCTGGGGCAGCAGAAGGACTGTTCTGAATGGGCTGCTATATCATTTCTAATACTGATCTTCAGCATACCTAATGAACTGGGCCAGGAAAGAGCTTTTGTTTCTGGAGACTCCAGACATTGGGAGCTAAGGGCCAATGACATGTGTAGGATATCTTCTGGGTGAACTTCTTCCTGTTGTTATGGTGAGATGAAGCTCTAGAATGGTGCTAAATCTGAATAGAATCTAGTGAATGGGATCTGATAATATTCTTTCCCCTTCCTTTGCATCTATAAGAAATTCTAACTTCAGTTAGAGCCTGTCTGACTCTAAACAGATGTTGAAGTTTTCTTAAGTCCCAGCCCCAGCATCACTCAGATTTCTTTCCTTCCTTCCTTTCTTTCTTTCTTTCTTTCTTTCTTTCTTTCTTTCTTTCTTTCTTTCTTTCTTTCTTTCTTTCTTTCTTTCTTTCTTTCTTTCTTTCTTTCTTTCTTTCTTTCTTTCTTTCTTTCTTTCTTTCTTTCTTTCTTTCTTTCTTTCTTTCTTTCTTTCTTTCTTTCTTTCTTTCTTTCTTTCTTTCTTTCTTTCTTTCTTTCTTTCTTTCTTTCTTTCTTTCTTTCTTTCTTTCTTTCTTTCTTTCTTTCTTTCTTTCTTTTCTCTCTTTCTTTCTCTCTTTCTTTCTTTCTTTCTTTCTTTCTCTCTCTTTCTTTCTCTCTCTCTTTCTTTCTTTCTTTTTCTTTCTTTCTCTTTCTTTTCTTCCCCTCTCTTTCCCTCCCTCCCTCCCTCCCTCCCTCCCTCCCTCCTTCCTTCCTTCCTTCCTTCCTTCCTTCCTTCCTTCCTTCCTTCCTATTCTCCAATTGCACCCTTCCTCCTAAACCCATTCTTCATCCTCACTGTGGCTTCCAGTCTCTCTTCTTCTCTCTGTTTTCCTAAACTGTTACTCATATTCTGACTTTCCTTCTTTCTCATAACAGGTTTTACCCCATGGATGACCCGTTTGGCCAAATGTCATAGCTACCCTTTGATGGCTTTTGCACATTGCCCAATTCCCTCTTGCCAAACCCCAATCCTGGGTTGTTTCATTATCAACTTCTATTCCTTCTCAAGCTAAATACTTTGGGGAAAAAATCATGTAACCATACCTATTGGTTTCACTACAAACATCATCTTATCTCAACTAATGCCATATCTATGCACAGTCTTTTAAAAATTCTTCCTTGATTGACTTACATTCATAATTTTCACAGTGGCTATTCTATATATTTTCTCTCATCAGAATAGTCCATCTTCCTTTTCCATCCCTCCCAGCAGAGGACTTCTACTACTTTACTGATAAAATAGAACTCATCCATCATGAACTTCTCTTCTCCCTCACTCTTTACCTTAAAACACTTATTTAATACTATTGTGCTCAAAGGAATAATGAACTGGAGGGATTCCATGTGAACTGGAATGACCTTGAGGAATTGATGCAGAGTGAGAGGAACAGAACCAGGAGAACATTGTACACAGAGACTGATACATTGTGGTACAATCAAATGTAATGGACTTCTCTACTAGCAGCAATGCAGTGATCTAGGACAATTTGGAAGGACACATGAGAAAGATGCTATCCACATTCAGAGAAAGAATTGTGGGAGTAGAAACACAGAAGAAAAATTGCTTGATCACATGGGTTGACAGGGATATGATTGGAGATGTAGACTCTAAAGGGTCAGCCTAGGGCAAATATCAATAATATGGAAATAGGTATTTACACATGTAAAATCCAGTGGAATTGCTCCTTAACTGGGGGGGGGGGGGAGGAGGGGAGGGAAAGAACATGAATCTTGTTACCATGGAAAAATATTCTAAATTAATTAAATAAAAAATTCCAAATTAAAAAAAATACCATCATTGTTTACCATCCCTCTTTCTCTCCTCCTATCATTCAGGTTTTTTTTTTTTTTTGAGAAAGAGGTTGTCCTTCTTGTCAAGGCTAATTATTTCTCTTGGATTCTAATTTCTCATTTGCTCCTGTCACCTCTAAGATCTTGTTTCCTTGGTTGCTGCTTCTATCCCTTTCATCTTCATTTTTTCCCCCTGAGTTTGTGTCTCCTTCCTCACTACTGATAAACATGCCTAGGTCCCACCTCAAGTTTCCATTACCCTTAATAAACCCTCATTTGACTCTCTGCTTCTCTCAAGCTATAATCTTCTATCTCTTCTTCCTTTCACAGTCAAAATCCTAGAAGAGGTTGATGATAATCATTGTCTCCATTTCCTCATCTCCCACTCACTTATCAATCCCAAGTCCATCTGGCTTCTGACCCTACCATTCAACTGAAACTGCTATCTTCAAGATCTTCTAACTGCTAAATCCAGTAACCTTTTCTCTGCCATCACTGTCCATCATCTCTATGGTTTCTGAGACGTATGGGAAATTAATATTGAGTTGAGATTTTTTTTGTGAAAAATTCTCTCTTTAGTCCCACCCCAAGAACAGTCTGATTCTGGTCAGGCTGAAAGAATTTCTCCCTCAGGTTATGAAACTTGGTTAGGTCTTCCCTTCTTTTGTTTAGATTTGAAAAGTGTTAGATGTATTTTGGAAACAGTATCTTTTATCTTTGATGGGTTTATTATTGTAAGGACCAGCTGTTTTCATTTGAAGTTGTTATGAACTGAGAGGAGCATTTTGGCTTAGTTCTATGTAATAGAATTGGCTTAATAAAAAAGGCTGACAGCAAAAGTCTTGGAGACAGATGTAAAACAAAAACTCTATTTAATAGCTTTAAGGTTTAAAGATGTAAGGATAGGTAAAGATTTAACAGGAAAGGTCCCTAATACTAAGGGGTACTAAGTTAAACCAACCCAACTCAAGGCTTCTCATGAAGACTGCTTATGTTTGGGAATTCCCAGACCTGCTCTGTCTCCTTATCTCTATCTTAACCCAATTTCTAACTACGTAATCCTATTTCTAATATCCATATATATATATATAATTCTTATATATAATAATATATATAATTCTTATATATAATAATATATATATAATTCTTATATATAATAATATATATATAATTCTTATATATAATAATATATATATAATTCTTAAAGTACTGTCTCCAAGTTCATCACTCCAATGTCAGCCTAGTCAGGATTGGTCTGGTCAGCCAGAGATGGCTTCCTGGCCTAAATAGGCTCCAAAGCCTTTTCTTCACTCTGCAGGCTCACAGAGATAAAGAACAAGTTCTTTCTTCTTTCTGTTAGTCTTCTCTGTAGTCACTGCCAAGCTGTCATTTTCTCTCTTTCCAAACTGTTAATTTGGTATTCCCAAGGTTTCAAAGGAAATTCCCAGAGAGCCAGAAAACCACCAGCCTTCAGAGCTGAGGTAAGCTTCCAGAGACCCTGATAGTTGGACTATCCAACCCTTATTAGTACCTCAGAATTCCAGCAGGAACTCTGGCTCTAAGTTCTAAACTGGGCCCAAGACACTGAGACAGTAAGTATTCCTTCATTTTATCCTTTGTCACTAATCTCTTTTAATTAACCCCCAATATATAATATTCCCAATAACTTGATAAAAGTATTAAGGATGGGGTTGGCCAGCCATACCCTCTGACTCATTTGACAGATTAAGGTTTTGAAGCCATGTTGGACTGTCTCAGCCATATGGTGGGGAAGAAAGGACATGTTGGTGTCCTTCTATGGAAAAGACCCTCCTCTTCTTGTGATGAAGTAATTAGTGCCAAATTGAGATCTTTAAGTCCACCTCTTCAATGACCATTTACCAATCAGAGATATCTTAGGATGCCAGGGGAGGGTCTGAATGGTGAAGTCATACAAAGAGCTACAGGAGAGGAATTTGACTTCTTTTGTTCTCTTGGATATCCATTTGAATTGTGGAGAGAGTCAACTGGCCAGTTTAGGATGTCTTGAGCAGTCAATAAATTATTTTAAAATTAAGAAATACTGTCTCTTGAGAATTTCAATCATTACAAACTGTAGGCCACCCCTTCTTCATGGATACACTCTGACCTCTCCACTAGAGCCTTGGAGTCTATTCTGGTCTCAGATTGTTGAGATTTTGACTTATCTTTGACCCAGGCTTCTGTTTTACTTCCATGAGCAAGCCATCTCCATATCTTGCTGCCATGTTCCTTTGCAACCCCTACTTTTTTCCAATTCCTTTTGATGTGTTGTTCTCCCTGCAACCCCATTAGACTATAAATTCTTTGATGTCAGAGTCTGTCTGGTTTATTTGTTTTTGTGTCTTTTTCACTTAGTACAGTAAGTGCTGATATATAGTTTTCCTCCTCCTCCTCCTCTTCCTCCTCCTCCTTCTTTCTTTCTTTCTTTCTTTCTTTCTTTCTTTCTTTCTTTCTTTCTTTCTTTCTTTCTTTCTTTCTTTCTTTCTTTCTTTCTTTCTTTCTTTCTTTCTTTCTTTCTTTCTTTCTTTCTTTCTTTCTTTCCTTCTTTCCTTCTTTCCTTCTTTCCTTCTTTCCTTCTTTCCTTCTTTCCTTCTTTCCTTCTTTCCTTCTTTCTTTCTTTCTTTCTTTCTTTCTTTCTTTCTTTCTTTCTTTCTTTCTTTCTTTCTTTCTTTCTTTCTTTCTTTCTTTCTTTCTTTCTTTCTTTCTTTCTTTCTTTCTTTCTTTCTTCTTTCTTCTTCTTTCTTTCTTCTTCTTCTTCTTCTTCTTCTTCTTCTTCTTCTTCTTCTTCTTCTTCTTCTTCTTCTTCTTCTTCTTCTTCTTCTTCTTCTTCTTCTTCTTCTTCTTCTTCTTCTTCTTTCCTTCTCCTCCTCCTCTTCCTTCTCCCCACTCTTCCTCTCCCTCTCCTTCTCCTTTTCAGTCTGATACTTTCTCCAACCACAAGTATGAGCATCCTCCCCTAGCTCTGACTTTAGGCCCTTTTCTTTTTTTCTCTCTAGATTCTTTCATGGTGATCTCATCAATGAACATTTCTATGTAGAAGTTTCCCAAAGCTATCTTGCTCTCCTCTCACTAGAACTCCAGTTTTATATTATCAATTTTCTGTTCTAACTGGTTATATTGTAGGTATCTCAAACTCAGCATTTCCCAAAGGGTAGGCATTAAATCTCCCCTTCTCTTCTCTAAACTTCTCCGGTTCTATTAAGGGAAGAGTCTTCCTTCCTGTTACTCAGATCCCCAAATTTGGACTCATCCTTGACTCTTCCTTCCTCCTCAACCTTCATATCCAAGCAGTTGCTTCATATTGTCAATTCTATGCTTATAACATCTTTTGCATCTGTGTCTTTCTCCTCACTCACACAACTTCTACACGTGTTCAGACACTCATCATTTCTTGCCTGAACTGTTGCCATGATCTCCTGTTTGCCCCACCTTCAGCTTCTTCCCTCTCCAAATCATCTTCTAAAGCACAAGTTGGGTACAACCCCCTTTCCCCATCTCCAATTATTAGCACTCTCTCTCCCTATTGAAATTACTTTGTATTTACTTAATTTCACACACATATCCTCCAATTAGAATGTAAGCTTCTGGAAGACAGGAACTATTTATATTTGTGTTTCAACCCCCTGTCTGGAGCAAAGTGCCTTTACTCTTTTAAGTATGTATTAGAAGCTTGTTAAATTAAATGATGATAAATGTTTTTAAGTTAAGACTCATTGTAAGCTTGCTAAATTAAACAATGATAAATGTTTTAAAGCTAAAGCTGTAGCTTTTGTCTTTTTTTCCTCCTCATAAACAGTAATAGATATTTTTAAAGCACTTACTACGTACCAGGTACTGTGCTAAGCACTGGAGTTGGTTATGAAGGAAGGAAAAAGACAGTCCTTGCTCCCGAGGAGCTCACAATCAAAATGGGGAGACAACATGTAAAAAACTATATACAAACAGGAGATACAGGATAAATTGGAATTTATCATCAGAGGAAAGGCCCCAGCAACAAGGGAGAACAGGAAAGGCTTCCTGAAGATAGTGGGATTTTAGGGAGACTTAAAGGAAACCAGGGAAACCAGGAAGTGAGGAGCATTCCAGGCATGGGGGATAGTCAGTGAAAATGTCCCAAGATAGGAGATGGGAGTACCTTACTTAAAGAACAGCCAGGAGGTGAGTGTCACTGAGAGTACTTTCAAGATAATCATTCAGAATAATTGGATCTTATTTGTATTTTATGTGTCCTGCTGGGGTTCCTTTTAGTTCCATAAAAAGGAACATTAATTCACCGGCTGGCTTTTTCTCCTTGCTGCCTGTGTGTCCTTAGATAAGTTGGACCTCAACTTTTCTATTTGTCACATGAGGAGACTGGATAATCTGTGGTGCAGTGGTTAGAGCATTGGGCTCATTGCCAAGAAGACCTGGATTTAAATATAACCCTAGACACATCCTAGCTGTGTGACCTTGGACAAGTCACTTAACTTCCATCTGCTTCAGTTTCCTTGACTGTAAAGTGAGGATAATAAAGCATCTATCTCCAAGGGTTGTTGTGAGGATCAAATGAGATAACATTTATAAAGTACTTAGCACAGCATCTGGCACATAGCAGGTACCATGTAAATGTAGTTATTATTACCTTTTTAAAAAATATTACTTTCTATCTTAGTAACAACTTTAAGACAGAAGGGGAAGGATTAGGCAAATGGGGTTAAGTGACTTGTGACTTGCCCAGGTTCACACAGCTAGGAAGTATCTAAGACTAGATTTGAAACCAGGTCTCCTGGTCTGGCTCTCTATCCACTGATCCTTACTACAACACTGTGAATAGCTAGTAAATATCTGAGGCAGGATCCAAACTCAGGTCTTCTTCTGCAGGTCCAACTCTATCTACTGTTCTTAAGAGTTGTACTTAAGAGTTAGAATATTTGGGTTTCCTTCCTCTATCTGCTACTTGTTTGCTGAGTGACCTTGGGAAAGTCCCTTCTCCTCTCCTTTGTAAAATGATGGGCTAGACAAATTGTGTCACCCTGGGCAAGTCACTTGATCCCCATTGCCTTTGCTGTTCTTCTGTCTTAGAACTGGGGCAAGTTACCCTGATTGCCTAGCTTTTCTTGCTGTTTTAGAACTAATACTAAGACAGAATGTAAAAAGTTTTAAAAACATCAACAAAACCAATATAAAAGTAAAACTCCAGTTTTTTTCTCTTTGAGTCTTATTTTCCTTCTCTGTAAAATGGAAGGCAGCTAGGTGGCACAGTGGATATAGTGCCAGGTCTGGAATTGGGAAGTCCTGGGTTCAAATTTGATTTCAGACACTTCCTAGCTGTATGACCCTGAGCAAGTCACTTAACCCCCATTATCTAACCCTTGCTGCTCTTCTGCTTTAGAATTGATACCAAGGCAGAAGGTAAGATCCCCCCCCCAAAAAAAAACAAAACCCAAAAAACCCAAACGACTTCTAAGATCCTTAATCCATTAACCTCAATGTCTGACACTCCAGTCAGAACCAACCTTCCTCCCCAACCCTCCCAGAAAAGTTTTTCACCCTAAGTAAAATCTGGATTCCCTCTAGCATCCCTTCATCAGGAGCCCAGAACAAATGGGCAGCTTGAGGACAGTTTCATTTTCACCAAAGAAAACCTCACCCAATTCTAATTGCTCCTCTTTGAAATTGGTTTGGCTTTCTGGAAAAAAATGCATTTGATTTTTTTTCTCGTTTGGGACCCCCAGATATGGTTTCGAGGCGATCGATTACTCATCCTGTCCCGCGCCCCCCGCCCCCCCCTCAGCCCTTTCCTCATTGCTTCAGCAGAATTTCAAGAAGGATGGGCCATCTGGACTATGAGTAAAAGCCCACTTAAATCTTCCTATTTAAAATACAGTGAACCCCTGCTTATATTGATCCCACTTATAATGTTTTCCCGCATATGATGTCCATCTTTTAAAGTCCAGGTCATGTTTCCTGCTTAGAATGTTTTCTTCTCTTTATTCCCCTAAAATGATATAAGCGCTTGTTCTTTGCTCGATAATGAGGCACGCGAACCGGGAGGAGGGGAGGCACAGGGGGATGGACATGCTGGAGATTGTCAAGTTTTTCAGTTGTCAGAGTATTGAAAAGCTGTGTTAGACACACAGCAAATGTTGGCCGAGTCTCCTTCAGGTGTCTGCGTCCCTGGGGAACTGCTGGAGACAAAAAAAAGAAACCCCAAAATTGCCCCGACAGAGAGCGAAGGTCCCCTTCCCGTGTATTTTTAGGAAGAGGGAAGGCCAACTATGTCTTGGCTCTCACCTAATCATTCATTCACCCAGACATATCGGGCGGATCCCCAAGGTGCCCGATCTCGTATATTCCTGGGTCCGGAGTATCTTCTCTCCCCTCTTTGCCAGAAGACTTCGTCCCAATCTATTAAGCTCAACTAAAGGGCACCCCTCCAGGAATCCTTCCGCCAGTAATCATTTCAATAGCGGTGACCAAGAATCGAGAGATTGTTCCCCTGCTCTGAAGGTGGGCTCCTTGAGGGCAGGAACTATTTTCGATCTCTAGCTCTCAGTGCGCAGCACTCTCCTCTAAGGACGGACTATAAATTAACAGCTGCATTTCTGAAGAGCTCTTACAAGCCACTTTCATTACAATACCCACTGTGAAGTAGGAAGGGCAAGTATTAATCGTTCCCATTTTTCA
Organism: Monodelphis domestica; assembly: GCF_027887165.1. NCBI lineage: Eukaryota > Metazoa > Chordata > Mammalia > Didelphimorphia > Didelphidae > Monodelphis > Monodelphis domestica. The sequence goes on along the minus strand of NC_077230.1, from coordinate 365,937,316 downwards.
GATAAAGAAAGGGAGGTTCAGAAAAACAACTTAACTGAATTCATGTTGTGAGTGTCTGGCAGAACCAGGATTTGCAAATAAAATGAGCAGGGGAAGCAAGAGAATGAGCATTTATTAAGCATCTACTTTACTAATATCTTATTTGATCATAGTTATTCAACTTCTGCTTAAATACCTTCAATGACAGGGAGCTCTCTACTCATTTATTTTTGTAAAAAAAAAGGGGGGGGGCAGAGTACAGGTAGGTGGCTCAGTGGATTAAGAGCCAGGCCCAGAGACAGGAGGTCCTAATCTGGCCTCAGACACTTCCTATCTGTGTGACCCTGGGCAAGTCACTTCACTCCCATTGCCTAACCCTTACCACTCTTCTGCTTTGGAACCAATACACAGTATTGATTTCAAGACAGAAGGTAAGGAAGGTAAGGGTTTAAAAAAATAAATAAAAATTAAAAAACATCTTTAACTCTGGAATTTGGTCTCTTTCCACAATACTTCAGTTTCTTGTACTAAATATTTATTTGAGGGCACATGTTTTTGTGCAAAAGTCTAGCTTATCTCTTGTCTCGTCTGAAAGGTTTCCTGAGGAACACTTGATATGTGTTGAGAAAATTGTTGGACCTTGACTGGTGGTGAATGAATGAATTAGGTGGGTCAGTTAGGTGGCACAGTGGATAGAACTCCAGGCCTGCACCCAGGAGGACCTGGGTTCAAGTCTAGTGTCAGATACTTTCTGTTGTGTGACCCTGGGCAAGGCATTTAACACCATTTTTGTAGCCCTTGTCTTTTGTGGTTTAGAGTTATTACCAAGTCAGAAAATAAGGATTTAAAAAAAAGAATAAATACCTACGATGTGCCCAGTACTGTTTATAGAATGCAAGAGCCATAGGAATTGGCATCAGAGGATCTGGGTTCAATTCTAGCTCTAAAGTCTAACCAGGAGGGCTCATGCACCCTTCTTCCTACTTAGAGCATCTATTAGAAGTTCAGGCACCTTCTGTTTGCCCAGAGACTTCATTATGCAGACTATTGTACTCAGAAGCCAAGAGGTATCACAGAATTTTAGAGTCATCACTGACTTAGTGGTTAATCAGGTGGCACACTGGGTAAAGTGCTGGACCTGGAGTGAGGAAAACCTGAGTTTAATTATTCCTCATACACTTACTGCCTATGTGATTTCCCAAGGAAGTCACTTATCCTCTCTTAGCCTCGGTTTCTTCATCTAGAAAATGGGAATAAGACTACTGTCTAATCCCCAGGGTTGTAAACTTTAGGAAGGAAGGCATGACCTTCTTGGGACTCTGGAAAGATTTCAGGTAGAAGATGACATTTGAACTGAGTCTTGAAAAAAGTCAGAGATTTAAGAGGTCAGAAGAAAATCCATTTCAGGCATGGAGGACAGTCTATGCAACACATCACAGAGATGGAGTGGTGTGTGTGTGTGTGTGTGTGTGTGTGTGTGTGTGTGTGTGTGTGTGTGTGCAGGAAAAGCCAAAGAGGAAGGATGGAAAGACTGAGGAAAATGGAATTTCCTTTCATTGGGCATTGGTAGGGGTGATCAGGGACAGTCTCATGGAGGTGGTAGCAATTAAGCAGGATCTGGAAGGCTGGATGAGAGATTTAGCTAGGTGGAACAGTAAATAGGGTGCAAGATCTATACCAATTAAATTAAAGGTATAGATTAGGTGCTAAATAGGCATGGATGTCTTTTAAAAATTCTACTATCACCTAGAGATGAGGGGTCCTGGGTTCAAATCTAACCTCAGACCCTTCCTAGCTGTTTGACCCTGGGCAAGTCACTTAACACCCATTGCCTAGTCCTTACCACTCTTCTATTTTGGAACCAATATACAGTATTGATTCTAAGATGGAAGGTAAGGGTTTAAAAAATTCCCATCATGGCTAGCACTTGATAAAATGTAAGGCATTCTCATCAAGCTATGGAATCTTAGAAAAGGAAGGTCCTCCAGAGTCTCTTCTCATCTCTTGCCTCTCATCAGCCTGCCTGATGGGTAGGGGAAGAGAAGAGAAGGAGCATTTATTAAGCACTTTACTAATATCTTATTTGATCATAGTTATTCAACTTCTGCTTAAATACCTTCAGTGACAGGGAACTCTCTACCCATCCAGACAGCCCATTCCATGATGGGAAGCCCTTTATCATATTGGAGTGAAATTCTGCTTTCCCTATATTTTCTACCCATTGATCCTAGAAAAAATCTAACCCTTCTCCCATGATGGCCTTTTACCTCTTCTGAAAGGCATCAGTCATGTCTCCACTAAGCTGGTCAGTCAATTAGCATTTATTAATGTGGCCTACTGTGTGCCAAGGCATCATGCTAAGCTCTGGGAATAGGAAGCAAAGCGAAAGCCAATCTGTGCTCCTGGGGCAGAGACCATTTCCTTGTCCTCAGGTGGTCACAGTCAAGTTGGAGAAACCATCCAGGACCCTAACAGTGATAAATTAAATACCAGTGAAAGATTTAAGTAAAAGTTCAAGACAGAGACAGGAGAGATGCCCCAGGGCACAGTGTGGTTAGTTTCCTAATGAATTATCTAGACAATTAATTGCTGAGAAGAGTTCAGAGAAGGGTGAACTTGCCCAGCTGCCAGTGATGGTTTCCTCCTTCTCAAGTCTCTTCTCTCTCTTAGGGACTTTCTAATTGCCTAATTGGCATTTTGGTCTCTATTCTGTCTAAATGTCTCATAAGCCCCTTCCTCTCCAACATACACACTCCATTGTGAGTACCTTGAAATAGTGGCCCATGTTTTATTTAGTCTTGCTTCCCAAATGTGAGTGAGGCAGTGTGGTATAATGAATAGAGTGTTTTGGTGGACTCCAAGCCCAACGTATGTCAATGGTGTGATACAGATGCCAAGAAAGCTTCAGCTTTATTAAGAGATGGGTAGTACCTAGAGCGCCACTGTGCCCTGCCCAGTCAGACCAAATGGAAATATTGTGTTCAATTGTGGGTGCCATATTGGAGGAAGGATAAAATGGAGAGCAGCATCCCAAGGAGATCAAATAGAAGGATGAAAGCCTTGCATTCATGCCACTTAAAGATAGGATGGGGGCAGGTATCTGGGTGCCTCAGTGGATTGAGAGACAGGCCTAGAGACAGAAGGTCCTGGGTTCAAATCTGACCTCAGATACTTCCTAGCTGTGTCACCCTGGGCAAGTCACTTAATCCCCATTGCCTAGCCCATGCCACTCTTCTGCTTTGGAACCAATACACAGTATTGAGTCTAAGACAGAAGGTAAGGGTGTTCTTTTAAAAAAATAAAGATAGGATGAAGGAACTGGGGATCTTAATGAAGGAGAAGAGAAGCCTCAGGGTGGGACAAATTTTCAAGCATTTATCTGAAGGGATGTAAAGAGAGATTAGACTTGTTCTGCTTGGCCATAGAGGGCAGGGCCAGGAGCCATGTGTGGGAATTATAATAAGAAAAAGCTTCCTTAACAGTTAGGTAAATGAATGAGCTGTTCCATGAGGAAGCAGATTCTCCCTCACTCAAGAGATTGGAAAACACATCAGGAGAAAGAATTGTGGGAGTAGAAATGCAGAAGAAAAACATAATTTATCACTTGTTTATATGGGTATAGGATTAGGGGTCCTTGGTTTAAAAGATTACTTTATTACAAAAATGAATAATATGGAAATAGACTTTGAGTGATAATACATGTATAACCCAGTGGAATTGCTTGTCAGCTCTGGGAGAGGGGAGGGAAAAGGGGTCAGAGAGAAAATGAATCCTGTAACCATGGAAAATATTTAAAAATAAAGAAAGAAAAGAAAAGATTGGATAAGTACTCACCAGGGATCTCGAAGAAGGGATTTTTCTTTAAGGATGGTTAGACTAGATGGTCTCTGAGGTCCCTTTTGGTTCTGAAATTCTTTGACTTGCCTAATAAATGGATGAAGCTTTGGATTTGAGGTCAGAAAGATCTAGGTTCAAATCCCACCTCAGATAGTTTCTAGCAGTGTGACCCTGGGCAAATCACTTAACCTCTGTCTGTGTTTTTGCTTTTCCATTTAACTCAGTGGCCTCTAGGATCCATTTTAGCTCTAACCTTCACTCCTATAATCTTAGGATAGACACCCAGGGTTTTTGCCTCTACATCCAACATTCTTTCCCCAATGCCCCAAGTTTTTCTCAGTGGAACTCTGTTACATCAATTCCCACTAAGTTAATTTATTTGTAGAATCACTGAAATCTTAGCCGTGGAAGAGATCTCAAAGGCCACCTCTTCACCTTGAAAGGGAATCTTCTTTGCAATGTCACCAATGGGTGGTCATCCAGTCTCTGCTTGGAGGCCTTGAGTGATGGATAATCTCTCATTCTCCTTATTTATTCCATTCTTCTTTTAGACAACTCTTAACCCTAAGGAAGTTTTTCTTTCTTTTCTTTTCTTTTTTTCATTGTAAGTTAGTTATTTAGTCAATTTATAACATTATTCCTTGGTTACAAGAATCATATTATTTCTCTCCCTCCCCTCCTCCCACCCTTCCCGTAGCCGACATGCAATTCCACTGGGTTTTACATGTGTCCTTGATCAGAACCTATTTCCATGTTGTTGATGTTTGCACTAGGGTGATCATTTAGAGTCTACATCCCCAGCCACATCCTATCTATCCACGTGATCAAGCAGTTGTTTTTCTTCTGTGTTTCTGTTCCCACAGTTCTTCCTCTGGATGTGGATGGCCTTTCTCCCAAATCCCTTAGAACTGTCCTGGATCATTGCACTGCTGCTAGTAGAGAAGTCCATTACATTTGTTTGTGCCACAGTGTATCCGTCTTTGTGTACAATGTTCTTATTCTGCTCCTCTCACTCTGCATCACTTCCTGGAGGTTGTTCTAGTCTCCATGGAATTCTTCCACTTTATTATTCCTTTGAGCACAATAGTATTCCATCACCAACATATACCACAATTTGTTCAGCCATTCCCCAATTGAAGGGCATCCCCTCATTTTCCAATTTTTTGCCACCACAAAGAGCGCAGCTATGAATATTCTTGTACAAGTCTATTTCCTTATTATCTCTTTGGGGTACAAACCCAGCAGTGCTATGGCTGGATCAAAGGGCAGACGGTCTTTTAGAGCCCTTTGTGCATAGTTCCAAATTGCCCTCCAGAAGGGTTGGATCAATTCACAGCTCCACCAGCAATGTAGAAGTGTCCCTACTTTGCCACATCCCCTCCAGCATTCATTACTTTCCATAGCTGTTATGCTAGCCAATCTGCTAGGTGTGAGATGATACCTCAGAATTGTTTTGATTTGCGTTTCTCTGATTATAAGAGATTTAGAACACTTTTTCATGTGCTTATTAATAGTTTTAATTTCTTTGACTGAAAATTGCCTATCCATGTCCCTTGCCCATTTATCAATTGGAGAATGGTTTGATTTTTTGTACAATTGATTTAGCTCTTTGTAAATTTGAGTAATTAGACCTTTGTCAGAGGTTTTTGTTATGAAGATTGTTTCCCAAAGTTTTTCTTTCTTTTGAAAGACTACTGTCTCACTTTCAACTTGTACCCATTACTCACAGTTCTGTCTCTTAGTTTAGAAGTTTAATTCCCTTTCCATTGACCAACCTTCAAATCACTGAAGATAGCTCTCATTTCCCTGCATTTCTGTCTCCTTTCAGGCTCTCACTCTTTCTCTTAATCTTTCTTTTCTGTCTTAGTAACAACTCCAAGACAGAAGAGAGGTAAGGGCTAGGCGAATGAGGTTAAGTGACCTGCTCAGGATTACATGGCTAGGAAGTGTCTGAGGTTGGATTTGAAATGAGGTCCTCTCAACTTCAGGCCTGATGCTCTATCCAATGAGTCACCAGCTGCCCTCTTTCTTGTCTTTTTAATGGGTGGGAAGTGAGGTGGAGGGAGGGAGAAAATCCAGAACTGAAAAAAAAAGAAACAAAATAGATGGTTGTTAGATTGAGTTGAATTAAGCATCTCCTGTTCCATCAATTAATCTTTGTATAGCAAAATCTCCCTTCTTCTCCTGATCCCCTGAACAAGCTCCAGTTTGTCAATTAATTCATTCAGTAAACATTTTGAAATCTTTACTGTGGGCATCTAGGTGGCTCAGTGGATAGAACATTAGGCTTGGAGGTAGGGGGACCTGGGTTCAAATTTGGCCTCAGATACTTTCTAGCTGTGTGACTGGGCAAGTCACTTAACTCTCATCATCTAGCCCTTATTGCTCTTCTGCCTTAGATGCCTACTGACTTGACACTCCTCCCTCCTCTCCCCATTAGAGGATGTAGAAATGCAAATGACATGGGCCTAACCTTGTGGAGGTCACATCAAAATGGGAGAGATGATGGGTTTACAATCCATTTAACATCTTGTAACAGAGTTGGGGTACAAGTCTCATATTGCCCTCTTGCCTTAGGATGAACTTTACCACATCAGGAAACTTCAGTGTATCCTCCATAGGCCAAGCCATTCACTCTCCCATCTGCAATTCCTAAAACTGTCAGAGGAGAGAAATTGATAGAAGCACCACTTCTCAAACACTTCCCAAACTCAATATTCAATTAGCCATTAGAATGTCCTGATCTTGGCTTAGGTTCTGCCCAGAATCCTGCATCCATCAGCTCTTGTGGATTATCTCATCAGCCTTGGCGTTGGGTAATATTTATTGAGTGCCAGCAGAGGTTCAGAGCTTTGCCAATTCTCTGGCTCCCCTCATTCTGCTGCACCCCCTCC